>NC_143191.1:44335000-44935000 GCF_051530095.1 Phoenix dactylifera | reverse complement strand
ATGGAAGAATGAATATGGAACCAGGACAAGACAACAAGAATTGCTAAGAACAATAATAAAGGATAAAGACCGTCGGACCAGTATTGAGATTTATACTGGTTGGCAGCCAGTATGGCTTGGTACCGAATCGAAATCGGTATGAAACCATCACATCTATTTTTTTTAACTTTTCACCGGATTGCCTCAATGAAAATAGACCGGTTCGCACCGAATTAGCATCGAACTAGCCAGTTTTGATTGGGTCAATAAAAGTTCCGGCTGGTAGAGGCCGAAACCGAATTGAAATACCGAATTAATCTGGTTTCACACTGAATCAACTCAGTACTGCCTAAACTGAACGATTTGGCTTGAATCGGCAGACTCTAGTGGGGGATGTGTTTCGCACTGAATCGACTCAGTACTGCCTTAGTGAGTTCGCCTTAGGCCAACCCATTGTAGGGAAGGCTTTTAAAGACAAAAGAAAAAGAAAAAGGCCTTTTTAGTGAGTTTGCTTTAGGCCCCCAAATACATTGATCCACTTCTGACTGATTCGACTCAGTACTGTCTGAATTGGATGGTTCGGCCTGATTCGGTAGATGCCGGTGGAGGATGTGAGTATCTTCACTTGTTTGCTTTTTTGCTTTAGCTAAAGGATGTGAGTATCTTCACTTGTTTGCTTTTTTGCTTTTTTGCTTTAGCTGAAAATGATTAGTGGCTACATTGGCTAACCTTCTACTTGAAGAGATAAATACATAAATTGCATTCAAGCACCAATGCACATTTGAAGGTTGCTAAACTTAAAAAGTCATGCCAGCAGCGTCCGCCTTTATATTTCTGAGCTTTTTTGTCCTACAACTGGGGTTGCTAGATAACAAAAATGTTGACAAATTAGAAGCGGGTTAGATGGTGATCAATGTAGGTCAGAAGAGAACCTTTGATCGAGTAGGCTTTTTAAGGAATATAATAGTTTAGAAATGAGAAATGCTAGGAGGGTCAACATTGTCATGTAGCTTAAATTGAATGCACGTGTCAGTTTACAGACCAAATATACTTGGGCTGGATTTTGGGGACAATTTTATTGAAAACTTCGAATACCCTCAGTTCATAGCAGTCGTGAAAATGTCAACTTTTATCGCAGTCGTGAAAATGTCAACTTTATCGCAGTCGACATACGGACCCCACGTTAGGGTCTCGTCACCCTAACGATTTGATCGGCAACAAGCGCTGACATGTGTGTTGGTGGGTCTCGGGGATCCCAGCCAGGATGGGCCCGCAAGATCGAGAGGTCAGGATCGTCCGGGCGATTGGGGACACCCAAGTTTTGACCCTACTCCACCGAGTGTTGGGTCCCACCAGACCGTTCCATCTCCGGCGGAACACGCGGCTCCTCTTGTGGTGTCAGGTGCACTGGCGGTTCACCCATCTAGATTGCCATTTCCAAACGTGCCCACGGCTTGCATGGATCTTAACGCACTCCGAAGTACTATATTGGATGTATCCGTACCATCAGATATGATCCATACGTATTAGCCACAAAAAAAAAAAAAGCTATATTTCCATCATATTTTTATGCTTGCATGGATTTTGAAATGATTATTGTGCAATTTACTAGTAAATTTATTTGAAAAAAAGATAAATACTTCTTTTCGTCTTTCTTCATGCGAAAAATAAAACTTTTATCCCTTCCAAATATCAAAATTGAGGAGAGCGGCAGCAGCACAAACGTCAAAAAAAAGTAAGGGTGGGAGATAGCAGTGCACTCATAGCAATATATGGTGTTAGAATTTTTGCTATTGTGCCGAGCTATATATATGGCTTGAAAGAATTTGAATTATACTCTGTGTGTGTATGGGGGAGGGGTGGGGGGTGGGTTTGCCCTATACTATACATCCTGCTGCCTCGGGACGACTGTACATTACATCATAGCAGCACCACCAAATGGTGGAGGCAGAAAGCAGCTTCAAAAGAAGGGCGGAGCTTCTGACTGAACACCAACTAAAACCAACAGAAGCGAAGGTGCAAAACTAATCGTCTCTGCTTATGTGAAAAGTCGTATAATTTTTTTTAGAGCAAAAATTTATAATAGTTATCAGATGGCTTTCTGATCCAGCTCTTGCTCATGGAAAACTTTATTCATTTTTATAGAATTGCTAGTGAATAATGTACTCCTGCTATCAATTAAGATTTTATATATTTTTAGAGGAGCTAACAATGTAACTGATTGGATGACATTTTATGTGGCAAATCATATGGAATTTATATTATGAATTTTTTCGACAGATTTTTCTATTCAATTTTTTTAAATTTAATTTTCTTATTTCTTCAAATGGATCTACACTCGATTAATTTAAACCATATAAGTTACCAAAAACAAAACGAACAGGGGTGGTGGTGGAGCCGCGGAGGGGTATATAGAACAAGTTTCTTGGATGGAGGAAGACAATATGGCATGGGTAGAGTCCCCCATATGATGCATTTCACGGACTATAGAATTTTATTCGCCCGCCACCCTTTCTCCTCCCCTATATGATGCATTTCACGGATTATAGAACTTTTATTCGCCCTTCACCCTTTCTCCTACCCCCCACCCACCCAAAGAAGGGAACAAAAAAAAGGCTGCTATGGTTTAATAGATTTTGAAATGGAAGCTATTATTAAGTTAGTTGTTTTACTGTAATAGTTGTTGTACATTAAGTTATGTAAAACGTAATAATTTTCGAACCTAAAACTGGTTTTTTAGCTTACGATGTTGATATTTTTAAATTATCATTCATTATATTTCTCGTGTAAAATGCTAATATGGAAGTAGTCATTGTTATTTTGTTACAAGGAGAAAGAATGAATTTTAGCCGGTGTCTGTTATTGGAATGTTTTACCTGGCAAAGGCTCCCATGCAAAGCATTCATGGCATGCAGAGTTTTACGCTCTGCTCACGTTGCTCTTTGTGAGGAATGCATGAAGGAGGAGGCCACCAATCATGTTAATATAGCTGACTCTCTAAAGTTATTATCATACTTAAAATCTCCTATTAAGTTGTTATCGTACTCGAAATTTGTTATAGTTAGGTTTATATATATATATTCTGTATATGCTATTGTATACAAGCAATTCATGTGCAAATCAGAAGATTTCATCTTCTTCTCCCTTATGTTTCTTCTCTTATCATGGTATCAAAGCCTTGATCTCCATTCATGCTTGTGTATCGCCGTCATTGATGGATCCAAGCGATGTTTCTCTCATCCGCATCCGCATCCCATGTTCGGCCCTTCCTCGGGTCCTTTTGGTAGACTTAATTTCCAGACTCAAACTAGCTTCCACCATGCCATATTAAGTTTGAGGGGCTTGTTAATGTAACCAACTGTAGAGTTGTTATCATACTCACAATTTTTCTGTTATCATATGCAAGCAATTATTTTTATCTCCTTCCCTCGTTTTCCTTCTCTCATCAAATCACATTCTGACCAGGTGTCAGGACTTGGAGGCTCATTATCTTCTTCTTTGCATTTGTTTATTCTCTATTAAGCTTTATTTTAGGGAAGCGTCCAGCTATCTGGAAACAGTGGTTGGCTTCTTTGGAACGTGAGGAATGAGTGCCCATTCCATCAAATGACTGTTCATCCAAACCGAATTGCAGATTAGGCTACAAGGCTTTCATCGGATTTTTCTTGAGGCATCCACTTCACCTTTTGTTCCTTCTTTCATAAATGGTACCGAAAAACCTTTTTTTTTTATTTTGAGTTCATGCAAATACGACAGTTTTCCACATCATAAATGGTACTGAAACATATATCAAACAACTAAATCATAACAAATTATCCAAAATGTTTGAATTGTTTTCTACACCGTTGCACTTGTGATACAATGCAAGCAATTATCTCAATGGCATTATTAAATTGCTCATCCAAAATAGTATAAATGGATATGATCCTTGCAATGTTGTAATTATTTCCTTTTTTTTAACTTATTTGTGAATTATATATTTATGTATATGTATATGTTTATATATATATGGACTTCTAGTTTCAGAAGGTGTGTTCTCTAGTAGAAGTAAACATATCAAAGTGAATTTAATTAGTATGACAATCATTTTAGTAGGGTGAGCATTTGGAGACCGATACAAGCACCTGGTTAACTAAATCAAGCCTCGGACACATTAATCATGGGGGAAGAAGGCATGAGTGCAAGCTATTCCGCATTCCTTTTTGGAACGGCAGACGTGGCTTTGTCCAATTAGGCTGCCGTTGCTTGCAAAACAGTGAAGGCGAAATTGATATAATTACTTTGGTCACCACCGGTGAGCCGTTCTTAAAGTTTTCCTCCCCTTGTTCCCATCGCTGATGCTCTAACGTCGCAGGGCACTCTTTAACAAACACGTTATAATATTGGATGTTGTAAGAAATAGCCTTCTCTATTTTGAACATACAAAAAAATATTAATATTCCACAAACAAAGATGTCATGTATGTGTTTGATAAAAAATAATAAACTAATAAATAAATCTCATGAAAAGCATATGTAATAAAAATTAGTATACTCTAATGAAGAAATTTAGAGGGTCTAAAACTTGCTCGTTCAAGAAGTTATATATTATGTTCTGACTAACAAATCTTCCCTCAAGTAACTTCTCAAACTTGAATTGGTATTTTTTTTAATTGAAATAATAAAATACAAAGCATACAAAATTTAAGTATATAATTGAATGTTATATAATTGAGAGGAAAATTTGCATACATATCATCTTTGTTAAAAGTTTAAAAGATTAGAAGCATGAGAATGTTATAACAATAACAAGAACGAAGGTATCTGAAGATGCGAGTCATACTGCGACTAAGTTTTTACAATGCCAGCACTGGAGGCTTGAATGAATTTATTCATCAAACTTATGAGTCTTATCTACTGGAAACTAAAATTATTTTTAATATTTTTAAATATTTTATAAATTTAATCAAGTTATGCAATGCCGTTCAGAAAAACATCTTGTAGCAGTTATTATTAGCAAATCATAGAAATATGGTGTGTGGTAAGCTTGAGAAAGGTAACTGGATCCGAGTCAAAAAAGAATATAATATAAGAATAGGAAGCGGAAACCGTCCTCCTTCCGCCCTTTTTCTTTAACTAAACCAAACACGTCATCTTTTCCCTCCGACACTCGAAGGAAAAAAAGAATTAAAAAAACTCGAACCTTTTTCTATAATATTTTAGGACTTCTTGGAGCGGCGAGACCAGGGCTTCGGCGGAGGCTCGTTGGAAAGGGCAAATTCATGCACGATTCCCGAGGTCAGATGCTACCCCGAATCTTTTTTTATGCATATTCCTTATAATTTTGAGTCCAATCTGTAGTTCGAATTTTTTTTCAGCATTTGGTGGTGGGCGCAGCAAGAAATTTTAAGAAAGTATGGAAAGCCTATTAATTTTGATGGTGAATTATATGAGGACATTTGATGTTTTGATTGGTGCAATTAAGTTCAGTTTTCTTGGTAGATTCGGAATTAAATAATTCTCTGCTATTTTTCCGTGAAATTTTTCAGTTTTTTTTAATGGAAAGGAGAACGGAGTTTGCCAAGAATAGAATTCATCCTTTCTTTCCTTCAAATCGATGTTTTTCTTGAGATTTCTTGTTGCTTGGATTTGGTGATTCCGTGGTTATGGAAGCATACAAAAAAATTTACAATGGTTCCATTCTAGGTGTTTAAGAAATCATTTTTGTGTATTTTTATAGTAATTTCGGCTTTCCTGCACGTGGATCTCCATTTCTCTTCCCCAAAACCCTGAGCTTTCCTTATTTTTCCCAGACATAGTTAAAGCCTCTCCTGTTGCTCGAATCACGGCCGATTCCCAGGTAAAACCGTCGTTCTTGGCTTTTTACCTGACCTTGTTTCCATTTATTGTTTTACCCTATCTGAGTTGGGTTAAAATAAGCCACACCTTCCTTCCTCCTACCATTTCTCCCACTCCATTAAATTCCCTTCCTTTCCAGTGCTAACGCACCCACCATGGCATTCTCGTGAGAAGGACAGAAGACAAGCAACCAAAACACCAATTTTTATGTTATAAAGAAATGAGTAGCATACACATGACCGTCCATTGTTAGACGCACCTTCTGCGGTTATCCTGCACCTCTGCCGAGAGTCTTCGTATGGTCTGGCTCAGACGTCGATCCCTTTCTAGTTACCCAACGGCCGCGCCTGTGCCCGCCATCCATGGAAAACCCGGCCCGATCTCCCTGATTTGGCCTTCTTGCAATGAATTCAGAGTGCCCACTTCCTGATGATTGCCGCATTGCCCAATTTTCCCCTATTCAGATCTCCTTCTCATCATCTTTTATGGTTTTGTATAGGAAAAAAAGGTCCTTTTTTTTCCTGCTTTTCCTTTTCGTGTATGGGTGTCTCTTCCTTCTACCTTTTCTTTTGTAGGGAAATCCGTTTGCTTGATGTTTCAATTCACCTCACTTGAATAGTGTTTATTTCTGGCAGATTTGAGGATCTGGTGCCATAGCTGTAAATAAGTTGCTTTCTGAAGAATCCATCAATGTGGTTTGCTTTGGAGGGAGTTGTGGATGGATGTGTGTAAACTTGAGCCACCAGGGACCGTGGCGCAGCAGAAGGCAGCCCAGACGGAAGATACTCAAAGGCCCCCTTTGGTCCCTTCTGAGAAGAACAATGCTGCCCCGGCCACCCGCAAGTTGCGGACGAGGGAAATTACTTCTAGGTACAAGTCAGGGATCTCATCAACTCCTACTACTCCGAGGCGAAGCCCGTCTCCAAGTGCTGGTCGCCCACATGCCATGCCAGGAACTTCGCTGCCGAAGAGATCTCAATCAGCAGACAGGAGAAGACCCACTACGCCTTCATCGAGGTCCTCTGCACCTTCATCCCCATCGTTTAAGCCTTCCACACCCTCTTCGCCATCTTCAAGGTCTACCACACCAGTGCGTGATGCAGTAACAGAAATGCATAACACTTCACGACGGTTGCTCGGCAGCCGGGCTCCGGATGGCTTCTGGCCTTCTATGCGGAGCCTGTCTACTTCTTTTCAGTCAGAATCAATTTCAGTTTCTGTTACTAAGAGGGACAAGGTGCTTACTGATTCCTCTTCAGATCGCACATTGAAGTCGCCAGCAAATATTGCAGCGGAGAGGAAGAGGACTCCTCTGAGAGGGAGGAATACCTCTGAGCAATCAGAGAACTATAAGCCTTTGGAGAACTTGCATGCAAGGGTCATAGATCAACATCGCTGGCCTGCTATGATGGGTGGAAAGGTATCTGCAAATGCCGTGTCAAGAAGTGTGGATCATACCGATAATATTAACAAATCTATCTCTTCGTCAATTCCATATCGAGGGGTTTCACCAAGGAGAATGCCTGCATCTGATGGTGCAGGTAGAGGCCTCCAACACTCATTAAGTGAGGTGGCAAGGCGACTGGCTCCTGATGGAAGTCGTAAAGTACAGCAAAATATGAGTTTGAGTGTAAATGTATCTTCACATCCTTCAGGAAGATCTTCATCAGCAACACGTCCTAGTAGGACTCAGTCATCACCAAGTCCAGGTTTACATCGTCCTTCATCACCAAATAAGGCTTTATCAACAACCTTGACCAGGGGAATGTTGAGTCCGTCTCGGTCAAGGCCATCAACTCCAGGAATGCTGAGTCCATCTAGGTCAAGACCGTCATCCCCCATGTCATCATCTAGCAGCACAATTTCTCAAGCAGGCATGACATCCTCGATTTTCAATTATATTGTTGATATGAGAAAAGGAAAGAAGAATGCAAGCCACATAGAAGATGCACATCAGCTGCGGTTGCTGTACAATAGGGACCTGCAGTGGCACTTTGTCAATACCCGAGCAGATGACACTATATCCATTCAGAAAATGAGGACAGAGGTAGGGATTTGGTGCCTTTGAAGTTAAATGCTTGTTTTGATGCTATACCGATATATGAAAAGATCATGCACATTTTCTGGATCTTTTGTTTTAGAGGTTTGCTTGGTATGTAAGATGGTGAAGTTTGTAAGCACTGACATTCTTTCAAGAGTGATTTATTTGGAAGATACACATAGTGCTGCATGAATGGAGTCGCTTTAATATGGTTTCTGACATAGCAGTTTTCAGCTTTTATGTAATTTGGATACCACATGAGCTGATTTCTGTACTAAATTTTCTTATGCGTGCAGTTATTAATTAGTCTACATCTATCATTACTCCCTTTTATGCACTTCAATTTCGATGACTGCTCTCTTTTATGTACTTTAGTTTCATTTTTATGTTCTGATGCACATTTTTACTTATGAGAATAAATATGGACTATCCCATAACCGAGAGAATGTAAAGAAGAAAAATTTTGTCTTGTTGTCAAAATTCATGATTTTTTATTATTGTGCATTAAACTTTCAGTTTTGGTTTTCTCTGACTATAATTGTCATGGTTGCAGTCCAGCTGCAGTGGACTTTTTATTGCCCAATTGGCAGGGGAATGTGATTATTTTGTTTTTGATTTCTTGAAACAGAATATTCTATACAGTGTGTGGAATACTGCTTCAAAACTGCGTGATTCTGTTATAATGAAGAGGATTGATGTGCAGCAGCTGAGGCAAGAATTGAAGTTGGCCATGATTTTGAGAGAACAAGTAAGATAAATGATGAAAACTATTTAGTGATAAGTTTTATCTTATGTGTTACTTATTCCATTATTTTTCTTTACAAAGGATATAAATTGATAATCTATAATGTTAATTTGCCTTCTAAAACTTTGAAAGATCTGAGAAGCAGATAATTTACATCTGATAAGCAACCTGAAATGCAGATGCAGTTTCACAGTTATATTTGATATGCTTTCATAAATCAGCTCCTGACTTCCATGTGCTGTCCTTGATTGTTGACTATATCACAACAACCATGCAATGCAAAATGTCTATAAACTGTGTAACACGAATTGTTTTTCAAAAGAGAAGTGGAAGTGTTAGAGACATGTAGGACAGTATGCCTCAGTTAGTATCAGTCTATTAGAATCTGTTCTGTTAGCAAGTACAAGATCTGTCAATGTGGAACTAGTTGATTTAATTTAGTACTAGCATATCTATATGGATTAGGCACAATTAAATGGCATGCTGAGATCCCCCCTCCCCCTCCCCAGGGAATGAAAAGATGTGCAATCATTATTACAAAAGGAAGGCTAATTTGTTGACATCAGATTGCTTATAAGGTGAAGTAACTGAGTGATGTCATATTTTGAATATTCACAATGCATCTTGCATTCAAAAACATCGTGGATGTGCATATTGTGTTCAGAGATGGATACATCACGGGAATATAAGTGAAAATAAAATGCAACAACTTTGTGTTGTTGATATACTGTAATACTTGAGATTCATCATCAGTTTACCTAACAAGATTCATAGGTATTACTCGTTATTGAATCCATGCCAACTTCAATGCTTATGGCTTGCTAGATGTTTGTGAGCCAGATTTGCAAATTTGTTTAGAACTTGGGTGTGATGGTATTGTTGTCAGGCCATTTGGCATTGAATGATAGCCAGCTCGGTCTCAAGCTTGTATAACCTTCATCTTCATGCTGAGGACCTAGTTCATGCCCTGTCATACTCCGCTGGTTTCTAAGGAGTGCTTCTAGGCATCTAGCCCAACTAGGCCCATTTGACCCCAAATGTGATACCAAGGTTACTGGTAGCATAATTGAGCTAACATCCAGAATACCACATGAATGCTAGAAGGTTACACTGACAATGTCATTATTTGAATCAGATGACTAAGCACTGAACATTATAAATTTACAAACAATTGACATTAATTACATAAATTAACTACCTAACGAATCCAGAGACACATTAAGAAATTATGAAATATATAACTTTATAATAATTTTTATTGTAAATTTTATTTTAGTTCGCAGTTTGATATTAATATATGAATTTGGTAGATAATTCATAGCATGACATACATCAACTCATGCACAATTTTTCATGCACATTTATTTGAAATTTTATATTTGCAACACCAATACAATTGGTTCTATGGTTATATTTTTGAATCACTTTTAAAACGATGACATGCTTTCTATTGATTGTAGACGTTATAAAGTAATACAGTTTCTACTGCTTGCAACCATGTGTCCACCAAATGTGGTTAACTCCGTTTTAATAGAACGGGGAGGTTGCAAGTGTTTGGGGCTGTGATGAGGGGGTTTGTTTCCAATTTACAAATAAAGAGTCTCTATATTAATTTTGATCCCTATGCCAAATATTTCAAAAGGTTCCTCTCCAAGTTGAAGTGCGAGACTTATGCAGATATGGAGTATTGTAGCTCAAGCCCCAAAAATGGTCGAGATCTTAAAATATGGTGCTACAATGAATTCGATAAACCTTATGGTCAGTCTAGGAAAAAGGAGCTATCTCAGAATTGTTATAATTGTACAAGTATATGGAACATTCTTAATTCCAGCTTACAGTATTTGGTTTAGGCTTTATGATATTTATAAAATGAATTCTGAACAACTTTAACAATTGTTACTTGTGCTACCTTGTTTCCTCATTTACTTATTTGTTTCCTGCACAATGTATCATTTCCATAGTAATTTGAAGCTCCTGCATGAAATTTTATTTGATTTAGATGGCATACCTTGAAAACTGGGCGGCATATGAAAGAGAACATTGTTGTTCTTTATCTGGGGCAATTGAAGCTTTAAAGGCAAGCACGCTACGTCTTCCAGTTACTGGAGGTGCAAGGGTATGCAAAAATACTGATAACATTAATTTCTTGTGATCAGAGTAACTTTTTGACCTATTATAATTATTCAAATTACACGTAGTTTTTTCTAATGAAATTTGAAAGAAGGTCATTGAATTTAGTTCCAACAGGTTATTAATTCAGGCTGTATGTCATAATATGTTTACTGCGCTGCTTATACAGGCAGATGTGCTTTCTGTGAGGAATGCTGTTAGTTCTGCAGTTGATGTTATGCAAGCTATGGGATCCTCTATCTGTTATTTGTTATCTAAGGTGAGATTTAATACAACATGCTTTGTAAGTTCTGTTGCATTGCTTCTATTCTTTCTACCTTTAATAAAACCAGTAATATTGTTTCTCCATGAACACCGTAGGAGATTGTATGAAGTTGTCTGATTATTTACCTAAATAGTTTTATTAAGGAAATAATGGAGCAATAAACTGTATAGTTAAATAAATTAAGACAAGGACATGCCTTTTGATAGTGGTGATTAAGAGGTTGGTCTATTTAACATATTGCTTTAGTATGTGATGCATTAGTCATCGAGCTATATAATATTGTGTGAAGTGCAATGTGTAATATCCTTTTTCATATTACTTATCTGAAGTATATATAGTCCATAAAAGATTGATGTCCTTAGTTACTATGTCTTTTTTTTTGTCCTCAATGAGCTAAATTTTAATATTATCTATTGCATGATTTGCTGTTTGATTTTGTATAGTTGTTTTTTCAATTGATGAATCACTTGGTCCTGCGGCATTAATATTACTGGCAATGTCACATGCATTTTAAAGGGTTCTTTTTTATTTGCTACAACAGAGTTGATTTGATGTATTATATGCTATAAGTTGAAATTTACTACTGTCTAATTAATTTTCCGAATAGCAAGCAAATGTGAAGAATAAACAAATTACCTTGACAAAAAGGGGATGACATTGCATTTTATTTGGCACCATGAAGATGGTCGAGTCGAGACCATCTAACTCAGATGACATTAATGTTAAGGTATATATCTGTAACTCCTTACTTCAGTCAACTAGGAGAAAGAATCAGGTCTAGAGAGTCCAAATTAGACAAGGGGTGGCATAACTGATCTAGTTCTCACTTTACTTGGCAAGCCTGCAAGCCAGTTGAATCCAAGCATCTGGAGATTAACATCATTGTGGATGACTGGGATGACCAAGACTTAGATGATAGAGATCTAGGTTAATCTTGGCCAAGATGGAAGTTGTGACAAACAGGAAAGGACTGGGATATTTCAAATGTTGATTTGAATATCGAGATCTCTGCAGATGTTAACGTGAACCAAGATCTTGGAATCTTGGCTAATATAGCAATCATGATACTATCTACCATTTTCAAACATCGTTTTGGATTTAGGAAAAGAAAATTAAGACCGTCAAAGACTGAGCAGGACACGTTGGCATATATTTTGATTTCATATTGGCTGATATATCATGATATAATTGTTTATATAGGCTGAGATATCAATTATATCTATTGATGAGTGGCGCAGACTGACACAAACCTGATAACTTGGCGGAGATAAAACCCTTGGTTCAAACTTCAAACCATGATTATGATTACCTAATGCCAAGATGGAGGTAAGAAACTGCAATTTTGTTTCTCTCATGTCCATTCAAAAAATAGACAAGTCAACTTGTTCTTCTTAGCTGCAATTGTTTTGGCTTGTCAGTCTTTCAAACTCCACAAGTCAACTTTTTTATTTAATATCTAGATTAAGGTGATATGATGAATGAGAATAGCAAACTTTTGCAGAATTTAGATCAATATGGAAAGAATGACTATGAAGTACATGATTAAATTAGCTAATTGTTTTTTTTATTTGTACCTCTACTTTTAGAACAACCATGTTATATATTAAAAGAGATGGACTACTCTCCATTTGGGTGGGGCAGAATCAATGATGGGCATTTGAATTCAGGCTCCAGCCGCTCCACATTATCTATCATCATCTATAACATCTTAAAATACCTTTTAAATCAAGAATATGTTTTGAAGGTTATTTACCTTTGCATCAAATGGATAGAAAATGGATAACCTAATGGTGCATATCATAAGCATCATCACTGTTGCATCATCCAACCATTTTACCTTCAAAATCCAAAGTTGAGAAGACATTATTGAAAGTCGAGAAGACATTGTGAAAGGATCGGGCAAATCTTATATTGATCAAACTTAACCCTGTAAAATTGGTGCCAAATTCCTAGCCTAGGCAACATTAGGCAAGGATGGTCGTGCCTTGAAATTTTAATGGTCAGTTGGCAGATGAGGAGATCTACCTTACTGTTTGTGTTTTAAGCTATTGCAACCAAGAAACAACCCTCCAAAGTCTCCCTAGACTTTTGAAGAGTCTATATGAAGGGGCACAATGATGACTTCTGGCATAGGAAGCCATATTCATCTTGTAAGTAGGGGCCGTAATTCTTGACCTGACTCGTTAGCCTGAACCACAAACAAATTACTTTAAGTAGGTTCGGGTTTGACATAAATAGGTCTGAATCATAAACGGGTCAACCTATCAAGACCTGTTTATTAAATGGATTGGGTTCAAGTTTATACCTTTGACCCATTTAACCTCTTTTGACCTATTTAATGATTGGATCAGGTCATGATCTGGCATGTTTAACTCATTTAAAACTTACTTAATCTGTTTAAATCAAGTCAATCCATTAAAAATTTACTTAACCTGTTTAGTCTGACTCGACCTATTTAGTAAACGGGTTATACCGGTGGAGTCAGGTTACCTGTTATAGGTCAGACTCAGATCTGAATTTTGACCTATTTAATAAACAAGTTAGGTTCGTTCATAAATTTTTGACCTAATCCATATCCAACCAGATCTGTATCCAACCTGTAACCCGATCCAATTGCCAACCCTACTTGTAAGCACACAATTAAGCCGAAGAGCCATATCGAACATATTATAGTCCCAGCTGGTACCTTAGTGTCATCATGTTAAAATGAATGTCAACACTTAATTTTGCATCCACATCTTTGATTATGAGTTCCACATTTTAGAACATACGAGCCAAAGTTCAATTGGTTTGGGTGCTTCTAAACCATCAAAGCACTGTAATGGGCCATTAAAACTATTTGCTAGATTCATCGGCAAACGACCTTCAAAATATGCAATTTTTTGTTTCTAGTTATCTTAGATGTTGTATTTTGATGATCAACTTACTCAATTTAAAACACATGATTTTGAACGAGCCGGTTTAAGGCTTCAGCCCTACCGGAAGGAGAATGGTCTATCTCATTACATATTATATTTCTGGCATTTACTCTATTTCAAGTCAAAATTAGGCTTCAGCCTGCTGGAAGGAGAATAATCTATATCATAACACAGTATATTTCTTCATATTCTGTTACAAATCAAGTGCTACTGGAAGGAGAATAGCCATCTCATAACATAATAAATTTCTGGCATAGTTTCTGTTATAAATCAGAGTTCAGCTTCAGCCTGTCTCCATGTAACACAACTGAAGTCATGTTCAAGAGGAGTTTAATACAACATATATTAATCCTTTGTCAGTCAAATCCATAATTCCATATTGACCGTTACATATAATGCATGAAATGTTTTTAGTGAAAGTTGGTTGGGCTTTGTCCAATGTTTTCTCTCTCTGAAAAGAATGCATGTATTGGTAGATTAAGTGACAATTGGTACTTTGAAGGTGGCATACATACAATACAGAATATTTCCTTATACCTTGGATAGATTTATAATGACAAATAGATGAGCATTGAAACCATTGTGGCTATTCTCTTAAACACATCATGTGCAGTGCTCTAGTACTTTAAAGGTGTTTAAGGACTTCTCTGTTGCTCTTGATTTGTTTATGGAATCATGAATTTGAAATCATTGTTACTATGCAAAAAGAAAAAATGGCAGAGTTAACAGATAATATTAATTAGGATGCTTCACATGATGTATTTTGGGAGATAATTGGGGAATCTGCGAGTTACTTGGTTATCTTTACATTTGGCATCACTTGAGAGCATTAATTACCTTTACTTTTGACATCATTGGAGAGTGGAGACTATTTTGAGTTCAGGTGCTGTTCCCCATTTATAGAACATTTAAACCAAACAGGTGATTCTTTAAAGTTTAAACACATCAAGCACTAGCATGGATACTCTAAAGGATTTTGAGTACTATTGTCTCGATGTTGGTGTTATTATGCAACAAAATTGGCAGAGAGAATAGTTTGACTACTGTGGATCTGATATTTTGACTATTTTTTGGGTGAGGTGGGGGATGTGAGGGTTGATTATTGGCTTGATTGCCTCTTTGGCTTCATTATAGAGCATCATTAGTTCAGATAGTGATCCCTGTGTTGGAGGAATTTCCAACTTGATTACCTATATTCTTTTTGAGCAAAATGTTGGGAGAGACCACCACACATTTCATTAGAGATGAAATGGGTGCAAAAGGAAAACAAAAGACAAAGAAAAAAAATAAAAAAGAGAAAAATATGTCAAGAAATTTATTATGTAGTCATGCAGAAGTTTAGAAATATCGAGGAGGGTTATGAGCTTTCAGTTTATTCTGAGAAGTTTATCAATTTCTTGGCAGAAGGGAACGGACAGAAAGCCAAAGGTTATGGGGATACCTAGAAACGTCTCTCTTAGACATTTAGATTAATGAATTGCAAGTATGCTTCAGTTTAACTGATTGATATATGCATTAGTCCCATATTGTTATGGTTATGACTCGCTAGGGACTAAATGTAAGGAATGAGATTCCCTTACCCATTTGCTTACAGATTGGATATTCATAGTTTAGTCTAGTAGTTCCTTGTTCAATTCTAACATGCTCTGGGTGATCTTAATGTCATTATGAACGAGTCTAATGGCACTTGACTTGAGAAGATGAATATCAATGTGCCTAATTTTGCAGAGGGTAGAGAAGTTTATAAATTGTTTCCTTAAAATTTCTTTCTTTTTTAAAATGTGAAATCATAACCTATTGAATCATAGCTGGGCTCCGGTTATGTTTTTAGGTCTGAACATTGACTCATGATCCGAGGCTTAATGTTTTACAGGTAGAGGGTACAAAAGCTCTGGTTTCTGAATTATCAGCTGTTGCAGCCAAAGAAAGAGCAATGCTTGATGAATGTAGAGAATTATTAGCTTCAGCAGCAGCAATGCAGGTATAACAAGTTATGCTCATAATGCACACAAAAAAACACATTTAATTAATTATGTTGGAAGTACACAATCACGTATACCTTCCCGTGTTAGTTATGATGCTGTTTTTGGATGTGCAGAGCTCAAAGTTATTATCAATTTTTCTCTTTTATGTTTTTCTTATTCAGTATCTGTTAAGTAATTTTCTGACTCCCATAGCATCAACCATCCTCTTTGCTTATGGGTAGAGTGGTAGGATTATGCCATTTGAGAGTTATTAACAATCTTCTGTTATGAGGAGTGGAAAAAGGATGGGAACACAAAGTGCATAAGTTCCTACAAACAAATCATTCCTATTAACCTTATTTTGTTTGTGAAAATATATCTAAGCTAGCACTACACTGAACAAAAGCAAATGTAAGTCTGTTTGCTGATGGGATAGGATGAACAATATTAGTCATAAGATTTTCAAAAAGTGTATCACTTCTCAACACCTAGTTAATTCTTTTTAAACCTCCTTCTACAAGGAGATTTTAATTTAATCATCTTGATGCCAAAATAAGCCCATTCTTGAAACCAATGGCCTGTGGCTTACATAGAGTTATGTTTACATCCAGGATACAATTGCTTGAGTCACAAATTTAAGGCATTTTGTCACATCATTGTTTCTTATAACTTCATAATATCAAGAGGGAACTAACATAGCTACTACCATTAAAGCCTATGATAACCAGCAATATGGTGGACTCCATTTTGTTTTTAGATACAACATTCCCCAAATGGGGATTGGTGATAATCTCTTGATTCATTGTGACTAGAACTAAGTGCTTAGGTGCTACTTTGCTCTTTACTGCTGGATTATTCTATGTATATTTGAGAGGCTGGCTGCTATTTGGAGGAAGAAAAGGATCTTGGTCTCGGTGTTAATTAGGCTACACAATCCCTTGGAAAGTGAGAAGGGGGTTCTGAAAGAGGGAAAATAGTTTGAGCCAAGCAAAAGGGGATGCAGTTGATTTTTAGGGTGAAAAAATGGATCTGAAAGGGGTTCGGGTTCTTTTTCTGTATTATGGTGGGTTGTTTTTATAGATGCCATTAAGATGAAGTAAGAATGTCTGTTGACCACACTTCTTGTTGATATACCTTTAAGAGGGTTTTGTAAACACCCTTTGGCTTAACAAGAAAAGGGGGGGGGGGGGGGGGGGGGGGGATGATGCTACTATTATCAAAATTCGACCTTTGTTGTCCCCTCTTGATTTTGCTTCAACCACAGTTTGAGATTCCCTTGTAGATGATGGACCTGATCCAGTGGATATCCTTGTGTGTGGACTCTGAAGGTAGTTTTAGAACAATGGGCTATATTTAAATCTGAATGAAAGTGAAAATGTGAAACTTATTGTTGAGTTGATTGTGTGATCAATCTATGTTGAAGTGTCCAACTGCGAGTTTACAGATATCAAGGACAAAAGCCTCTCCTCCATTAACTTTTTTCGGCTTATTATGTCTTCATCAGAACCCTTATTTTCAAGCATTTGTGGAGGCAAAATATGTGGTACAACAAAGAATGTAGCTTTCATTAATGAAACGCTATCATCAAATGAGAGTATGCCCTCTTTGAAAAGGGAAACACATGCCCATATATGTACCAAAAAAATCAAAAATCAAGGACTTGTGCCATATTAATAGTCAGTCGATATGTACAATTCTTGATGTGGGGTGGTACACCTCAATATGTATTGGCACAATGAGTGGGAAAAAAAAAGTGCACTCAGTGCGGTCAATATGCCTTGGTGTGGTACAACACAAGCCCAGTTCACAATAGTGCTTACTGGCCCCTATTGTACCAGCTTATGGCTGGTTTGGGCTGGTACTCATGAGATTACAACTGTTGATTTTTGCGCCAGTTGATCTGACATGGAAAGAGAGGGGGTTTTACAATTCAATGTCTTTACTATTTCTCTCATATCCAAACCACCACTCCCCCTCTGCAATCCCCTGCAATTGAGTGTTTCCAGAGTTACCTTTTAGTCTCGAGATCACTTAGAAGTGTTCAGGCATAAGGCTAATCACTTAGTTTTTTAAATTCTACCCACATAAAAAGAAGAATGTGAGTGTCATCTGGGTTGTAGGTGCAAAACTCAAAAATACCTCAATGCCAATTTAAAATGTGCAAAATCATCCTAGGTATTCTGCTCTCATCATAATTTTTCTTAACAAATTCTGGCAATTTTAAGATATAGGATGGAGTAGATGTCCTGGCATAATTCTGTAGAGTTTTGTTAGCATGTAGGATAATTGTTAATAAAGAAATCATGGGGATTCAGAACATGCAATAAGTGATAACTGCCATTCAGAGCCAAAGCATATGAGTGTCAACCAAGGGAGGACCGATAGCGCGACCAGATCTTCTCTATATGCTCTTGGTGGATGCTGAGCACAACTTGTCGTCTAATAACCAACATTTTTTATTCAGCAATTAGATTCTCATTCAAGATATCTTTGATCCAGGTTCTATTAATATATGTTACGGGATTATCAAGCCTTCAAACCTCAATAGTAGATTTAAGGTTCATAGTCATATGATTCTTTTTCTTTTAATTTCTTCATTGTAATAAATGCAGTCAAATACCCAGTTCGCATGTCACATGTCCATCCTTTTATGATGACTTTATTACTCAGAGAAGACCGAACTATGTTAAGTTCATAAAATTTTTGAAAGAAGCAAATAGGAGCAATTCAAGGAAGAGGGAAAAGGGAAGGAGAGGCTCCTGCATTTCCATGTCTGCTTTTATATATAAAGTCTTTTTTTTTGCTTTTTTTTTTTGATATTTTAGTAAGAGTAAGTTGACTTTCTCAAAATTGATGTTCGAACCGTCTTTGTAGTTTTATCTTTACTAATTGAGGACCTCCATTTGCAATATCCTTGTAAGCCTTATTGACAAACGTAATCTTGTGGAATTTCATTTAAGTAGCTTGTATCTTTTGGCTGCATGAAGTGAGAGCAAGAACATGAATGAATTTGGGTGTGGCAAAACTGAACAAGCCTCTGTATAAACTTAAATGATAATTGTGAATTATATTAAAGATACATTTATATGATTTTCATGTAGCTAAAATAGAAAGCAGCACATCGGCTCACGAAAATTGTCTTTAAAGGTTGTAAGCAATTCAGACATGCACCATATTGTGCACTGTTGTTTCTCTTTTCTAGGGATCGTAACAGAGTCCATATCCATGTGTTTTATTGCAAAAAGAAAAAAAGAGGGTCAGTCTCACTTACTAATTATGTGCTTTGAATCTTGCATTTGCACGACCATCCCATGGATGAGGTCATATGCTTGTGCTTGAAGGCTCATGTTTATGCGTGTGCTCACAGACGATATGTGCATGTCAAAATAGGAAATCACAGTTGATCTTCTTCCATAATGCAGGTGCAGGAGGCCAGCCTTAGAACACATCTCATGCAGTTGAGACAGCACGCATGTAAGCTGGAGTAGCCCAAAGTAACCTCTGATGATGATGAGAGCCCAGTGCTCTCTGTGGCTAACAACTTACACTTGGTAGAGATGACAACACGTGTTAGGCTCAGTCAGTGTAAATTTGTCTTCTGTGGATGGGCGCATTCATATTGTTTCTTTCATTTTTCATTTTTTTTTTCTTTTTTCCTGTCTTTTTTCTCTTTATTATCTTTTCCTTTCAATGGGCTGCGCTATATTCTTTCCCCATGTAATTTTTATAACCATTCGCATGGAAAGAAAAAAGAAAAATGCAGTGAATTGAAAGCCAAAGGGTAAAGGAGTCTAGCAGAAGTGCATGTGCTTATGTGAACACTAACTACTTACAGCCTGTTGAGGCCCCGGATTGCAGCTAGCTGAGAGGATAATTTTTCTCATTGCACTATGGTAATGAGGTCCTTCGATGATGATTTACATGAGGTTGTCTGATGAGCAGGGATCTGGGTCAGAGGACATTGTTAGATCCCAAATTTTGAGATAGAACCTGTTTTGGCATTTGATGACTGGTTTTGCAATCTTACACTTACTGAATCCATCAGCAGTTAATCGCATAGGACCTGGTTGCTTAAGTAGTAGACATATTTCCCAGGGATTTGTTTGTAGTTATCGTTGTTGTTTTTGTCAGGGATTTGTTTGTTGTTATCGTTGTTGTTCTTCCTTGAACTGTGTTAAAGGTCTGCAAATTGGTAAACGGAAAAGGCTGCTCTTATTGCTGATTGGAAACCTAGAGGTAGTCTGCTCCTTTTTCTTTTTGGTGTTTTTTTTAATGGTGGAATAAAGGTGGTTCTCGTGCCGCACAGTTAATTGTGCTTATTTTGTTCTACTACTTTGTCACAGGACATTGCTAGATCCAAAATTTTCAGATGGAACATTTTTTTTTTTTTTTGGCATTTGATAACTGGATTTGGAATCTTGCGCTTTGGTTGAATCCATCAGCAAATGTTTGCAAATGGGTGCAGAAAAGGCTGTTGTTGTTGTTGCAAATGGCTTTTTTTTTTTCTTCTTCTTTTGGTGGAATAAAGGTTCTTCTCTTGCCACGCATTAAGCTTGTTTTTAATCTTCTACTGTGAACATTCACGTATTGGCACAAGCCAAGTGGGTGTGATTTCTTGCACGATTCAATTTGACTTCTTTTTTTCTTTTTGTTGATTTTTGATGGAGCTGCATCTTTGCCTGATGCCTTGGCCCTAATGGTTATGCTAATAATTCTTTTGATCAATACAACCAAGAATTATCAAGAATTTAATAATTTATGTACACAATCAGACGTAGAAGTGTTGAAAAGATTTCACACCCAATATCCAGTGGATGATAAATCCATGTATCCCTACCGTACAGAGCCTAATGTTCTGGTTTAAATACCAATCTTTCAAGACCCCATGCGATGTTGATGGCGATGATTGGGGATTGGTTCCAGAGGTGCAGATCACTGAGGGCGAGAATGCAGCATTGAGCAGACCAGTGTCAGATATGGAGATTCAGGAGGCCCTATGGTCCCTAGGTGAGGATAAGGCCCCAGGCCCGGATGGTTTCCCCCCACTCTTCTTCAGGAGATATTGGCAGATCATTAGACAGGAGACTCTAGAGGCTGTTCAGCAGTTCTTTGTATCGGCAACGATGCCTATGGAGTGGAGGCGGACCTTTATCACCTTGATCCCGAAGAGACATGACCCAGTAGAGCCGGGCCACTTTCGACCTATTAGTTTGTGCACGACTTTGCACAAAGTAGTGGCTAAGGTATTGGTACAGAGGCTGAGAGGTATTTTGCCTAGGATTATTTGTCAGGAGCAGGGAGCCTTTGTAGGGGGACGTTCGATTTCTGATAACGTCCTTTGTGCTCATGAGTTCATGTCTGATCTGCAGAGTGCTCCCCGGTGTAGGAGCTTGATGGGGGTAAAACTGGATATGGAGCGGGCGTATGACAGGATGAGGTGGGATTTTGTTAGGCGGTCATTGGAGATGTTTGGCTTCCACCCACAGTGGATTAGATGGATTCAGGGGTGCATTCTGTCACCATCATTTGCATTATTGATAAATGGTTCCCCATCGCGGTATTTTGAGTCATCAGTGGGCCTGAGGCAGGGTTGTCCGCTGTCACCTCTTCTGTTCATCATCTGCTCGGACTTCTTCTCACGAGCACTTCGCCATGCAGTAGTGTCACAGGAGATTGAGGCATATAGGCCGGCGAGGGGTGCGACATGTATCTCACATCTGCTATTTGCGGATGACTGTTTACTACTGACTCGCGCGACACGGAGGTCAGCTCTGACTATTAGTGGGATCCTGGAGGGATATTGTGGAGTTTCAGGTCAGATGGTCAACTTATCTAAGTCAGCCATCAGCTTCAGCCCGAGGACTGATCCTAGGGTGAAGGCCTCCATCATGAGCAGATTGGGGATTGCCGAGCAGGAGGGGACCCTTAGATACCTCGGGGTCCCGATTACTGGCAGACGCTTACGGCAGGGGGAGTGTTCGTCTATGGAGGCGTGTATCCGATGGAGACTGGAGAGCTGGCAGGTGAGCACTCTTTCGATGATGGGCAGAGTCACCCTACCGAGGTCAGTGTTGAGTTCTATTCCTGTTTACCTATTGTCTAATACACTGGTACCGGTGTCTGTGCTCCGCAACTTGGAGAGGTTGTTCAGGACTTTCATTTGGGGGCACCGTGGGGACAGAGGGGGCATCCACTTACTGGCTTGGGAGGTCATTTGTCAGCCAACCAGTCGGGGTGGGCTGGGAATCCACTCTCTACTTAAGCGTAGGGAGATACTGGCCACGAGGCTTGCAGTCAGATTTCTTCTGGAGTCGGGGAGTATTTGGGCTTCTTTGCTGAGGGCGAAGTATGGTGACCCCATCACTTTGGCCACATTCAGAGCTGGACGTGGAGCTTCCTTTATTTGGAGAGAGATATGTACTCGTGCCCCGGGGGTGATGCCTATGATACGATGGGAGATTGGGGACGGGCGGACTATCAGTATTCTAGAGGATAGGTGGCTATCAGAGGGCAGATTGCAGGACTGGCCCACATTGATGGATCATGGGTGGTTGGAGGGGCGCACACTGAGTGCTCTGTTTGTCCAGGGGGAGCAGAGATGGGATGCAGATCTTGTTAGGCGAATTTTTGATGAGCAGCTTGCAGAGCAAGTGCTGGCCTTACCGATCCCGACGGGGAGGACAGTGGATAGGAGGATATGGAGCTTGTCCGGGCGGACGATAGTGAGATCCCGCGATATAGCGCAGTGGAGAGGAGGAGTGGAGACCCGATATCTTGATGGTGCCTGGATTTGGAGACTACATGTTCATCCACGCGTCGCACTATTCCTATGGAAGGTAGCATGGGGCTGCCTACCCACGAGGTGTGTTCTGATGCGACGGGGAGTACGGATAGCTACAGGTTGAATAGTCTGTCCGGAGGTGGAGGAGTCCCTCTATCATGTGCTAGTTGAGTGCCCGCGGGCTATTCAGACCTGGAGGTGTGCAGGGTTGGCCTATGACCCGAGGCAGAGATGGCCGTCCATTGCTGAGTTCATCCGCTTCCTGGAGAGCCCGGGGGCAGGGCCTGGGGTGATGGAGAGAGGGACTCGTGTTGCATACCTGGCTTACCACTCCTGGTCAGACAGGAATGCACGAGTCTTTGAGGGTCGCAGTTCGCCACCGGGGGCGGTGGTGGCCAGGGCCTTTTTGCATGCAGAGGAGTTTCTTAGTACTGCTGTGAGGTCACCTTCCGGGTTGGCCAGGGACATCTGGGGTACCCCCTCTGCTCTTGTAGCGCCCACTTACGTTTTCGTATCCTGGGTACCCCCACCCCCTGGCTTCCTGAAGGTGAATTTCGATGGCAGTATGGCAGTTGACGGGAGAGGTGGAGGTGTAGGCTTCGTCATTCGAGATCATGATGCCAGGCTGGTGGCACTGGGGGGTCAGCGGATCTCCGATGCATCGGTGGTATGTGCTGAGCTCCGAGCCGCATGGGAGGGCGTATCTTATGCGAGACAGACACTGGGTGCTGACCAGATCATTCTTGAGGGCGATTCGGCCACTGTGATTGATTGGGTGAGGGGTCGAGGTCGTGCAGGTGAGGGTAGACCGCTGCTTATGGACATTCGCAGTCTTCTGCAGGCGTGTGAAACCTATCAGGCTACACACGTCTACAGGGAAGCGAATTGTGCAGCCGATTGGGTCGCTTCCTATGCGGCTCACCATTCTGGAGGTTTTATTTTGCGGGAGCCCGACACTGTGCCGGAGTTTCTCTTTCATTTACTTGTTTCAGATTTTGCAGGCCGTATCCACACCCGTAGGGTGTGAGCCGCCGTTGTACCAAAAAAAAAAAAAAAAAAAAAAAAAAAGAAGACCCCTGCATGAATCATGAATAAAAGCTAGCCTGGCCGCTGCTTTTTGAATATGATGCTCTTGAACATCGGCACGTGGCAAAGGCATCAGCAGACGTCCATGCATGCGACATCTACTAACGGTAACAGAATATCTGATGCTAAAAATTAGTTGCCTTGCCCTCCTCAAGATTCTTGGGTGACACTGATAGAAGCTTTTCTTTTATCCGTCATATAATGTTGGGTATTGGATAAGAAGAAAGGCCACAAGCTGAAAGCAAAATCCAAAGAATTTTCAGTATATTTTTAGAACTTTATTGGTTAATCGATAAATACGATACAAGATCGGCTGTTTTGTTCAACCCTTATCAGTTTTCATCTGTGCCCTTGTCTTTCCTATTAATTCTTAATTTTCAGTACTTCATAACTCGGCTTTGATTCTTATTTAGGCCTGGTTTTGGGTGGATTCGATTGAGTTAATTATAGAAATACAACCTACCATGGATCGAGGATGGGTCGAGTTGCTCAAACCTTTGTTCTAAGATAATCCTCCTTTTTTTCGAGTAAGAGGGAGAGAAAATCTCTACATCCAAGTGAAGGGAATGCATCCGCAATAATGAATTAAGCTAGAACAGGAGGAGAATCCTCATAACAGACTTGAAGACTTCGATGAAAGCTTGTTGAATGTGCTAGATAATCCGTCGCATGGATAATGTGGAACAAAGCAATTTAATGTTTCTGAAAGGCAGATGGTGTGAAGAATCTTTGCTATTAAGCCAATTAATTACTGTTTTTGAGTCACCTTCCAACAAAATTTTGCCATTTTGAAATATGTCGATAACAATATCCAACCCATGCTATGCACCATCAACTCAGACATCGGAATAGAGCTTGTATGGATAGCGATCGTCGCAACATATCGAACTCATCCTGTATGATTTCCAATAACAACACCAGCACCAGAATCATTTGCCCGAACTGAACCATCCAAATTAATTTTTATAAACTCTGGTTGTGGGGTCTTCTAAAAGAGAATGGTGGGTTGATTTGAATGATGAGCAAATACAGCCTCTTTAACGTCAGCTTTATATAGATGCTGCCAGGCCCAACGCAAAGATAGCTCATTGCTAATATGTTGGTCCAACCTGACGCAAACTACCGGTTGGTTCCAAATAATCCAGCCCAATCTGCACCTAATGTCATGACCACCCTAATGAACAACATTTCTAATCCACCATCCATGACCATCAATTCAAAAATATCGAATGCTGCAACACCTATGATGATTCCATCAATCAAGTATATTTAGCAGTTTCAATTTAAAATACTTGCCATTTATTTTTATATAACAAATGCATGCCCCTGATTTTAGATATAGGATAGGATGTATAAAGATTTAAGCATAGATTAGATGCCAATATGTCTTTCTCCTAAGACTAGTTAAATTTTCTTTGCTATATTTTATTTTTTATTTTAACAAAGTTTTTTATGATACATAAAGTCAAATAAATGAGTTTCCACCGTGCCTAGATTCATGCGATTAGTATCCAAATTTTATGGTTAAATTTGTAATGAAGAAATTTAATTAAAATTATATAGAATTTGAGAAAAAAAATTAAGAAATAAAAATCGGATGAAATATAATCATTTTTTTTGCTCTAAATCGGATGATTCATATAATTTTAGTACGGATACATGTAAAAAAGTCAAAATTCAGCATATCCTAGAGCGCACTAGGCATCTCTCTCTCTCCAACCCAAAGAGTGTATTCAGAGTGGTTGGTTACGTACGAAGCAATACAATCGGTAACTCCATTGGCCTCTCTATAGACATGCTTAGTTTGGAAGGCCATCCCACCATAGAGCATGGCTCGAATGTCTCAGATCAAGGGGTGACACTCGCTCACACCACTAACAATTCGTTGAAGCCATCTAATGACCGTAGCTGAATCTCCCTCAGCACCGCACTAGCCTGCAACACAAGCTAAGAAATATAACCGTTATGGTGTTAGAATTAGGATGGAACGTTAAGATATTTATTAAAATCATTTTTCGTTTAGCAGAAAAAAAGGCTTATTTAACTCCCGACCCTCCCCATGACTATACTATAACACGAAGTCCCTGTTGACCCAAACAGAACTGTACGGTCCAAGAGGAAGGATAATCTTAATCACCGGTCCATAATAGAGGTTTGTTTTGTTTTTAAATTCCGAAGATGCCCTTTCGTTGCTGTTAGGGTCTAAATCTTGCGGAAATGGTTGGGAAATCTTTCGCAAACTGGGCATGTGGTTCCCCTCCCTCTTTTCTATTTCCTATAGCAGAAAAAATAAAAATTGAGGCAGAGAGTCGGGGAGAGCTTCTCCATTGGTAGCGTGGCCAAAGAGATGATTAGGGTTTCAGCGCTGCGTGGTGGGAGACGCCGCCGTTGCTACTGAGTGATGGTTTTGCATTGAAGTAGAATAAAACCCTTTCAAACCCTTCGCCAAAGAGAGTTAGATTGTGACATGTGAACCAAAGAAGAAACAGAGAAGAAACATGGTGTTTCTTAGCTGCAGAAAACATAGACGGCTTGGGTTTTTTTTTTCCAGAGAATCCCTTTTGATACCTTACTATTGGTAGAGAGTCTAGGAGAGTTTATATATTGGGAGCGAGGCCAAGGAGATTTAGATGTTATAGGAGAACCAAAGAAGAAACAGAGAGTTTGTTCTCTTTGAGTTGCCGAAAATTCAGATTGCTAAGAGTCTCTTCTCTGAGAGTTTCAAATTGATGAGATTGCTGGATTGTCTTCTTGTGTGTCTGCCATTCCTCACATATTGTTTGGAAAACTTCTTCTTTGTCTTCCATTGCTGATATACTATACGGAAAATAGTTCATGTGGCAGCATTCCCTTCGCTTCATTGTTGAAATAGCATTCGGAATTTCAATCAGTTCATCCCTCCTTTTTTCATTGTCATGGCTTCAAAGAAAATAAGTAGCTCTATTTTCATGTCTATTTGTTCTTATGGGATCAAAGCTCTTATTATTTCCATCTCTGAGGACACAAATCTCGATTAAATTTCCAAAAAAATAGTAGAAAGGTGAAGACATCTATCTGAACAATGGTAGAAGTAAAATATTATATTCCAAACAAGTCTAGAATGCTTGTTACACTCCTGAACGATAAGGATGTTCAGAATATGCATCAAATACATGTCAACTTAAATGCGTCGGTGATTAAGATGGTTGTTAGTCATATTCTATGCTTGACCGAAGCAGCTGATGTAGTAATTGATATGAGGTAAGGCACAAGATAATTGCATATATTCCTATTTTGATATTCTTAGTTTATATCTTTGTTGTATTGCATATTTCACTTGTTAGTTTGTGCATGTTAAGCACAAATTTATTAGTTAGTATGCTGAATCTTTGTTTAACTTATTGTAGGGTTAGTGGTCTATCCCAAAATGTTGAGTGTAGTTGCAGATCTAGAAATTTTTTAAATAGTAGCTCAAGTAATTTCGGTCGAGTTGTTGAAGAAACAAGAGCTACAATCGAAGAGCAAGCTAGTCAAAAAAATTTTCTAGATGCTTGGAAAACCTCTATAGAGGGCGTTGGTCAGGAGTTCAATGATGTGGAAACTCTTTGCGACATGATTCGCAACTTCTGCATTGCAAATTATAGAGATTTTGTGTTTGTGAAGAAAGATCATCAGCGAGTGACCGTGGAATGTGCATACGAAGAATGTGAATGGCGAATCCATGTTTTCCGACTTAGGAATCAAGAAAGATTTGCAATTAAAAAAATGAACAGTCAGCATGCATGTGGTGGAGGGTTATATGTCTGGTCGCATCCTAAGGCTTCGAAATGTTGGGTTTCAAACATTGTTAAAGATAAACTTCAAGATATGCTGTTATATACGCCGACTGATGTTGTAAAGGATATTCGTCGAGAACATGGTGTTGAATTGTCGTATCATCAAGCTTGGCATGGGAAGGAGGTGGCTATGAAGGACCTTTATGGTCACAGATCAAAATCTTATGACCGGATACACTGGTATTGCGAGGCCATTATTTTGACCAACCCCGGCAGCATAGCGGAGTATGAAACCATTGGAGGTCGATTCAGACGCTTATTCATTTCATTTCATGCTTCAATAACGAGTTTCATAAGAGGATGTAGACCTCTGATTTTTATGGATGGAACATTTATAAAGCATAAGGATGAAGGTATAGTACTTGGTGTAACTTCCAAAGATGCAAATGACGATATGTTTTCTATTGCTTATGGTGTGGTAGATACAGAGACTAATGACAATTGGGACTGGTTTTGTCAGATTTTGAAAGAAGCAATTCATAATTGCAGTGGCTATCATGGTGAGCAGTTCACATTTATGACGGATAGACATCAAGGAATTATTAAATCAGTGCCAAAGTACTTTTCTGGTAGTTATCACTCATATTGTTTCCATCACATGAAAGATAACTTCAAGAATCTGGTATGGATAGTCATATTCTGAATTTTCAACCCATAATTTAACTAAGTAATTTAGGATGCTGTAGATCTCATCCTTTGATTATTGTTAATGCAGGTGTTTGTCTATTATTGTGCAAGTGAGAGAAAGAGGCTGCAAGATTTACTAAATGTTGCTGCCTATACTCCAAGGCTGAATATTTTCCACAAATTAATTAGTAAGCTTACATTAGAAGCTCCAAGGACTAGAACTTTTCTCCTACATGCAAATCCGATGCATTGGGCAAATGCAGTATTTTTTGGTCCACGATGGGGTATTATAACATCTAACGTGGCAGAGTGTTTCAATAGTTGGATCATGGAGGCTCGCCATCTCCCCGTGCCTCAGATGATTGACCATATCAGACTTCAAATAATGACATTAATGCATGAACGGTGTAATTGAGGTTACAATATTCAAACACAGCTATGCCCTGATCCTGAGAAAGTATTGCAAAGAAATGCAAAAGACGGTCGGAGATTATGCGTGTTTATGTCAAATATAATGATATATGACGTAAAGGATACAAACTATTCGTATAAAGTTGACCTCCAGAATAGCAATTGCTCTTGCTGAGAGTGGCGAATCTTCCGCATGCCATATAAGCATGCATGCGCATACATTGAGAAGGCTGGTACATCGTTGTACCACTTCACTGACAATTGTTTCTAAGCTAAATTGTACAGAGCAACATATGCTGAAGCAATTAGTTCAATTCCTGATATCGAGGAGCCCTATAGTGCCTCAGATGTGATTCATATTCTACCCCCTATCATAAAGACTTGTCGAGGCAGGCCTAAAAAAAAGAGAAGACCTTCGCTAGGGGAGTCAGTATGTCATATAAAATGTGGACGCTGCAGGAAGCTTGGGAACAATAGAAGGATTTGTAATGAGACTATTGACTAAATATTTTAGAGATATGTTTTAATATATGGAGATCTGAATTTTTAATTTTTCTCATAGTCATGTGCTTCTTATTTTTTTGTGGAAGTTTTTTGTACACACAATTGATTTTATTGAATTGAATATGAAGTTCAGATATTGCACCGGCACACTGTTATTGTTGCTGTTATTCCATAAATATAAGACACAAACATCAAGAAATTCAGATTTTTGTGTGTCTCTATACCGAATGTTAGTAAGCAGTTAGTAAGCAACCCTTGGCACACCATTGATTGCCATGGCACACAGTTACAATCCATGGCGCATTATCAGGTTATATAGCTTGTCAGACGTCAGTACTTCTCAGCACGCATTAACACTAGCACACCGTTTATTGATACTGGAACACTGTATTTATAAGTCTGAAAATAGTTAATATAACATGGTGCACTATGGCACACTGTTAAAATCCAATGGAAGTTCCTGGCACTTAGTTAAGTATGCTATGAACACAATTTCTAAATCCTGGCACACATTCCATACTGGTGTACACTTCAGTGGCTTGCATTGGCTTTGAAACTAATACCCTAACTCAAATCCCAAAATTGGAGGAAAATGGTTGAACTGGCACACTATTATTGTTGCTGTTATTGCATAAATTTAGACACAAACATCAACAGTTATATTCTTATTGATGCAACAAACAGTTAACAATAGATTCAGAGATGATTAATAAGTCTTCTTTTCCTTGGTCATCAACCCTTCAGAAGTTTGCGTCGGCTTTGAAACGAAGACTGCCACACATTTCAGACTATAGTGCACACATTTAATTATGCATGGAACACCTGAAGCTTAGCTTGGCACACATTTAGTAAATCACTGCACACAGTAACTTATGCTTGGAAGACACTATAAATAATGGCACACAAATCAGTGTTCAATGCCCACATTTAAGTATGCTTCGAACACACTATCTAAAGCCAAGCACACATTCAGTTCTTTTCTGCACACAGTATACTATGCACGGAAAATCCTAGCACACAATTTTGAGACTTCTATGCAAACAATAAAGTATACTTGGAACACATCTAAGTATGCTGTGAACACACTTCTAAAAGCCTGGGACACAATTGAGAATTGTATGCAAATAATAAAGTATGCTTGGAACATATTTAAGTATGATTGAACACACTTCTAAAAGCCTGGCACCCAATTTGTTAATGTTTGCACACAACAACGTTTGCTTGGAATACACTTGTTGAAGTCTATCTTAGAAGGTTGTGTTGGCTTTGAAAAAAATTTCCTAACTAAAATCCCAAAATGGAGGAAAATGGTTCAACTGGCACCTTGCATTTTAGAAAATTCAGTGTGCCATTTGAACAATTTTGGTCCATTTATGGATTTGAGTTAGGGAATTACTTGTGTGATGAGAGTTTCACATGAGAATGCTTGGCTCATTTTAAGAGGCATATTGCTGTATACAGTTGCTTTTGAAGAAGTGAAAAAAACCAAATGGCAGCCTCTCCAATACATATTCAAATGCTAGAGGCTTCATTTAGTATTCAAACCTCAAAAATCTTGATGCCAACAATTCATAATGAGCATCACTGAGTGCTCAGAAAAAATTAATCAAGTTTACATATATGTGAGGAAGGAATGCTCCAAGAACTCGTAAAATAAGTCCAACTTAATCCGAAAGGTTAGGTATTGGAGAGCAGATAGCAATGGAAGTATGACAGGTTGATTCTGCAACTTATGTTGCATTTGGTTCTAGGCACAATGGATTTCTAAGATAAAGAATTATAAACTTTATATCTACATTTACAAAGAGAATGACCTCGTGTATATTGAGTTTATGCATTTCACTTGCAACTGCTTGCATATTTGTACCATACACTCAAGGATTGATAAGCTGTTTGTTACTTTATCTGAAACCTACTTTTCCAACTTAAAGAAATTGGTAATCAGGGGAAATCAGTATCAAAATCAAAATAATGCAGCATGGCAAACCATGGCACAGCTTGGCACACCATGGGAAAGCATGGCACACAGTGAAGTGATGGCAAGAAGTCACAAACTTCAACAAATTCTAATGTCATGAAACTGTTTGACCAAAATGTGACACATGCAAATGTTCTTCTTCTTTGAAACCTTGCTGGTGCAAAATTTAGCATTTAACACATAAAATTAAACCTGCACACAGTTAGTGTGCCCCCATGGAAGAACAGAGTAGCAGGTCTTCATCTCATTCAAAGAATCACACAAAGCCAAAATACCAGTAGCAGTAGAAAGAAGGCATCATCTATAGTCATCTGAAGAGGAAACACCTGATCCTCCAAGCTTCATAATACGATCCCACAGCTTGCCAAAACCGAGAAAGTAGTTGAGGAAAAATACACACAGTTATTAGACACAGCAGCAATTCATTACCCCCTTTCATTACGTAAGATCACAAGCGCACAGTCATGAGAATATGGCACGACATGGCACATATTAAATTTAGCAAATTACACAGACGCAACATCACACTACAAGAAAAGACATATTCAATGACTAAGATTCTCGTCGCCGAATAACCATATTTGGTCACCGAAATCTATTCGCGACTAGCATACCCTTCGTCGCCGAACCCTAGTCACTGAAAGGTTTTGGCGACCAATATTGCGTGGTCATCTAAGGTACAGCAACAACGACCAACATTTGGTTGCCGAAGAAAATTATCAGCGACCAAATCTGTTGTCGCTAATTTCAACGCCGACCAAATAGTTTGTCATGGAAGTTTTGTCTTCCGCTACCAAAAAAAATGGTCCATGAATATCTATCTTCCCCCACCAATAGTTTGGTCGCAGAATGTATTGGAATGCATTGGCAACAAACAATTTTTGGTGGCAAAAAGTATTAACCTGTATTTAATTTACAATTCAAATTATAAGCTTAATATTTATTTTTGGGCTCGTTCCAAATCTTGTACAACCAACACAGCCTATCCAATATCCATATTGCACAATACATTTGCTCATCCAAATAGAAGTATACACAATGTTGAAAAATCCATAATCATTCATTATAAATATCATCATCTATAAGTCTAAAGTCAAGCATACCTATTAACCTTAAATCAAAATGTTTTATCCATACCATATGTTAAGGTGATAATCATCACCAAACACATCAAAATGTAAATTAAAAATCCCAAAATATCTGATCTTGCTATTCATCCAAACAACCATCATGTAGACAAAAATATGAATAAACCAAAAATTGGATTCTGCTTGTAGACAACTCCACCATGATAATCTGAACAAAAGCTATCCATATACCAGAAACTAGATTTCACATGCTCATAACTCCACCATGTATCTGAGAAAGCAAAAAAGAATACACAATCAAGAACCACATATGAAAAATAATAAACTAAAATTCAAGTATAAGTTCACAATGACATTTCGCTTAATTTGGTCCAAATCTCTAAATAACCTACGTAATATAAATGAGAATACATACCAACGAGTATTTGTAGCACCAGTTGAATACATGGCCCTATCATGATGGATAGATGACTTGTGCGTTTGAGTCTTTTCCTTTAAGAACTCTGTCACCAAACTTGTAAGATGTGCAATTTGCTTCTGTTCTTCCTCTCGCTCTTTCTTTTCCTCCTCACGCTCTCTCCTCTCCTGCTCCAATTGCCTCCGCAGCTCCTCACGCTCCATCTCACGCTCCATCTTCATCTCCTCCATCTCAGCTTTAAGTTTCTGTAACTCCCCAACATGGTCTTGTGACACACAACTAGGTGTGGAAGAAGATGAAGAGGGCTTCGGCCCATCCCCAAATCCAAGTATGTATCTCTTCCTTTTTCCAAGTGCCTGCCTAGACATCTCCTCTGATGTTAATTGCACACCGAATTGGAAAGATTCTTCTCGCAAGCTCAACATCTTTGACTATCAATGCAAAGGTAACAACAGAATTAAATGTATATAATCTTGCAAAAGCAGAAACTGATTTAAATGATTATTGAGATTTTAGATACCTACATGTTTCACGGCGCAAATAGGATCAATCCACTCTTTGTTCTTCTTGGTATGAGTTTTCTTATAGAATTCTGAAAATTCAAGATTTTCAGAACCATTAAACTTCAGCTGCAAAGTGTAATTTAGATTAGCATATAGCCACTACATAATAAGAAAACTAGAATAACTGTCAGATCTACTTGCATAAAAGGATTCCAAAAATATACTTGCAGCAAACTAGAATAAAAAATCTACTTGCAGCAAATTGTCTATTTTACAATAGCCAAAACTATCCCATAGACTGTTTCACATGCAGTTCACTAAAAATATAGCCAGTACATACTCAAAAACATATTACCTGTATAGTCATTGTTGCAACAAATGACCGAGATCCTGAACAATGATTGTACTCAAGCTTTTTCCTATTCTTTTTGCCAGTTTTTGATCTCACCTTCAAAAAAATACAAATTAAAAATCTAAAGAAAACATTGTGATCAAATATTTTACTTATAAACTCTGAAGCACTAAATATGTAAGTTACCGTGTGTTCTTTGCTTTTCCACACATCGTCAATTAAGTGGCGCCAATCCTCTTGAGTCACATGTTCGTATGGATGACTATAAGGGTCCACATGTAAGACGTTCTTAAGATGCTTGTAATGCAAATTCATATTATGCCTTCAATTTCTGTGAATATTGTAGCATTTTCTGTAGACAGCTTGCTGAGCTACTAGATTGCCATGATAATCATCCGAGATTTTGAACTTGTCCTAAGAATATAAGTAAAATCATTATGTAGTATGATCAATGCAACTATTACAAGTACCTAAAAAAATATTGTGCAATAAATAATTATAAGGATAGATTGTATGATAGCAGATTGAGTAGCCTCGTCTACATGCCGCCATGTCGGTATGCCCTTAATTGGACACATTCTCCTAATATACACCCCCAACAGATTGGCTACCTTTGGGGCATTAATACCACATAAAGCATTCCACTCATCAAGTACTGGAACAGAAAGCTTTTCTCCGCCTTTCTGGGCAATGAGCTTATCAATTCCTTTCCTAACTGTCTTACCTCGCACGCGCTTTGATGATGAACCTGCTAAAATACTTAAATACTTTAGGCCATAAGACAAACCTACTAATGATAGACAAAGAGAACGCAAAAAAAAAACACAAAACCACTGAAATGCCATCATTTTACCAAGAGTATCTTAGCAATAACAAGATTCAGAAAGATGAGTTTTCTCACCCACGGTGTTGGCAATAATAGGTGGACTTGAAAGTGTGAGGCCCAATAGTCCCACATCGGAAAGACTCGTTTCAGAGCCTGGGCATATGAGGCGGGTGTCTCCAAATCCTGCAGACGCGTTTTGGGTGGAAAACAAAACCGACGTGGGCACTGGGTGCCTCACGTGCTCCGCGCAGAGGCGGGGGCGTGACAGAAAGCTCGTGGGTTTGCTGGGTAGAAAAGGTGGGGAGCAGAGTAGGTTGGGCAGCCATCACGGGCACAAATTCAGCATCTCCAGAAGAATTCAGTCCTTCATTATCAGATGGTAGATACTCTTCATCATCATCGCCATTGCTAATCTTGTTCGGTCCTTCATTACCATTCTGATTTGAACCAAACAATGCCTTGGACATGCCCGGTATGCCAAGAGCCTCTAATCTCATTGAGTTCATTTTAATCCTTTTTTGCCTTTGCCTTTCGTATCCTGTCAGCTTCTGGGACAAGCACCCAGGCTTCACAAATTTTTTACCTACTTTATGCATCTTTCACAATAAAAACCAGATAGATACATTACATTCAGCCATAAAGAAATATGGAGTAAAAAGTACATCACACTCTCCATAAAAAATAGAAGCATGTAAGATAAAAATGGATGATTTTCATTAACATATAAAACAGAAGCATGTAAGATAAAAATGTCCAACTTTGCTATAGATAGATTATTAGAGAAATATATCATGGCTCTAAATCTATGAGTGTATCACTGTCACTATCAATGTCTTCTTTTTCATCGCTAGGCTCCTCCATTACTTCATCGACACTCCCCCCGGCTTGATCTCACCCATGGCACTGCAAAATGACCTCCTCTTGAATAATTTCAGCATCAATATCATATCTGCGCAAATCCATTGTGGTTGGCTCTTCAATGGAAATTGGTTCAACGTCATTGGTTTTATCTTGTTGGAATGCAGGATTGAGAACAATGGTTTCTTCAACATCATTGGGTTCTAAATCACTCATCTGTGGCACATCCCATATACCTCGATGCTTGAATCTTTGAACAACTTTCCAATTGCCACGTCTCTCTGCAGTGTCATTAATATAGAATACTTGCTGCACTTGACTCGGTAGTACAAAAAAAACCACCGACTTCTTGTATCAATGCTACTGCAATGCGCATCAATGCAGAAAGTTTTTTTACTTCCAGTGTTGAACCATTCGCATTGGAACAAAACGACTCGTTGTCCGAACATATATGTTAATTTCCAAACTTTGCACAAGTAACCGTAGAAGTCAATCGGTTGCCCTTCGTGGTCCCCTTCAACAACTAACCCACTATTCTGGCTTTTACGGCGGTTGTCACGTTCGATGGTATGGAATCGGACACTGTTACAAAAGCACCCTGAATATATGTTGACTATCGGACGAGGACCATTGGCCAATGACCATAATTCATCAGTAGCTTCCGGTGATCGCTGGTTTCGAAGACCAAACTTTAGTCACCAAACGTTTTACCTCCACCCCGCCAACTTGGTTTTGATTTTCTGCGACCAAATATGCATTTAGTCGATGTAGGACAATCATTCAATAACTAACAAGGATGTTGGTCGCAAATAGCTTTATTTACAGCGACCACTATTCATTTAGTCGCCGAAAGTGGTTGCTGAAAGTGTATTTTCTTGTAGTATCTTAGCATCCAATTTAGAGCATGATAGCAAAGAGAGATAGGCAAATTACACAGTTGAAAAATCATTCAATTTAATCATCATATTTGTCTCAATGTTACATTACACAGAAATTGAAAATGTTATAAGACTATTTTACATATGAAGGCTCTAATCTCTATGCCTATTTTGACTTCTCATCGTACCATGACCAGAACCTATCAAATGTAATACAACGATTATTTAACAAAATTTTTTCCGCAACCAAGCTCCTGCATAAAGAGGGATCCTTGAACTCCTCCTGCAATGGTCTGCAAGTGCCACATCTCAATACCTCTGCAAACATGAGCAAATACACCCCGCAATCCACACTATCGGGCGTCTGTTGTGCACACTCTCGAATTTCTCGAACGGGACAATCAGGGGCCAAATAACCTGATAGGAATATGCATTTTATGTAATAACGATATACACTACAATTCTAAAATCAAAGAATGCTGGAAGGTAATAATTACAAACCTCTACCACATTTGCACTATGTTGCATATCCTCTAATTCCACTGCAGCTTGGTCCATAGCTTCACCAACTGCAGTATTCTCTTCCCTCACCTGATAATGTGTTGTATTTAATTCATATAAAAATACAAGTTCGACAAGAAGACTGAGTTAATAATTCGTCAAACTTTGCTTACCACAGTAGAACCGGTCGCATGCTCACTTCGTTGGTCATCTGACAGGAGACCCCTATCTTGGAGGACCTTCTCGACTCGGGACAACCTCTTATCTATCAGGACCAACGGGCGATCGTCCCCCCCTTCGTCATCCCCAATGGTTTCAGGGTCTTGTAAACTAAAGCCATGTGTTATTAAACACATCTCAACCAATCTCATGCGTTTCTCTATGCTTTCCATTGGATGTGGTTCACTATGGCTGGATGAAGGTAACTAAAACAAAAGAATTATCCAACTAAGTGTATGTATTTAACTAAATGCCAAATGAAATTATATGTGCGCCAAGTGTTTGTAAGCATGTGCTAGCAACAATTAATGATGTGCGTAGAGAAGATAGGTGTGTGCCAAATGGAGCTAAGTGTATGCCGGCAAGTGAAAAGTGTATGCCGAATGGAAGTAAATGTGTGCCAAATGGTTGTAAGTTTGTGCTACGGTAAAATAATAATGGTTAGAGACATAATAGATTGAGTGCCATATGGAAATAACAACTTCCCATCAATTGAAAGGTGCATGCCAGGTCAAGAAAGACGTGTGCCAAGTGGTTGTAAGTGTCTGCTGCCAAGAATTAATGACGTGTAGAGACATGAGAGGTGTGTGCCATATGTACATAAGTGTGTGCCGCCAATTGAAAGGTACGTGCCCAAGTCTAGAATGCTTGTAAGTTTTTTGTACACACATTGTAACTTTTTTGTACACCCTTTTGCAATGCATCATCTCTTCGCGTCTCTATCGGAGCAACCACTTGTGGCCTTCCTCGCGAGAGAATGTGCAACTCATCTTCTCTAGGCTCCAGCTTCTAGATCACCCGATGCAAGCAAAAACTTAAGTTTGGCATCAACTTAAATTATTTTCGATGTAAGAAATAAAAATTCAAACATGATATCGTTTTAACTTCTTCATGATTTCGGCAATCCGTCCACCTTGTGAGGGAATGGGGCATTGCTCCAACGCAGGAGGCGTGGATATATGAAGAGTGGTCGTTGGCTTCCAAAAAAGCTGTTCGCATGCTAAACAGCTCATGCCTGCAAAAAATCAATGTAAACATCAAATTAGAAGTAAATATATATCTTAACAATAAAATTTAAAACAAACATTAAGATGCTTACCACCGAAGCGACCATGCAGCCATCCATATATCTAGCTGATCCCTTGCTGGTGATATTCCTTGACCTGATCATACTGTTGGCCTGACTAGGTATCTGTTGGCGAAGAAAAGCAAAAACGGCAAGACCCCAACTATATGAACCTAAGCGGTCTAAATCATCAAGATATGAACATAATGCCTTAGAAACATAATAGTGTATAGTTGGAAAGAGGATAGTCACAAAGAGATATAGAACCCATAATTTTGTGAAATACTCTACATCTTGTTGTCTGCTCTTTCCAACAAGAAATTGTAATCGATTTGTAACTGCATTTCTATTGAATTTTTTGTGGTCCCTCTAAAAAAAACGGATGATGAGGTCAGACGTAACCCTCCCCTTCCTATGTAGTTCTACCTCATCGCCCGTCGTACTCAAACTAAGGATTAGTGCAAAATCACTCCCTACAAAAGGCACTATAACCTTACCAAACCAAAAACCCTCCTCGTCATCATCCCAGAAGGAGAGCAGAGTGTCCAAGACAGGCCTACTCTGTTTAATATATGGAAGACCTAGTGTATGCCCAAAAGGTGTGCTGGTGATCCTAACCTTCTGTTCATGAGACATAGGGTGACGATGAAATTGATAAAATGACTGAAGTAACACCTACCGTTGACCATATTTTTTGGGCCAACAACAGGTGTTTTGCGTCTAGTCTGAATAGGAGCCATCTAAAATGTATGCAACACAAATATATTCAAACAATAATTGTGAATAAAATCAACTCAAATATAGAAACATATAATTGAGTAAAACATAGACGGGATAATGAATGATCTTAAAAACTATAATATCGAACATAAATGGAACCAAATAATCAAGCTTTTTCAAGACAAGAATCTCCATTTTGCTATCACAGTTTCTCTATCTGTTAATTTCTCAAATCCAAAGCATTCGCACATTTTTTAAGAAAATGCCCTACAATACTATAGAACAGTTTGTTGTTAGGAAAAACAATTCAAGGAAGTATGATGCAGGGGTTTACAAACCGTCGAAGGATTAGAAATATGCCTCAGAGAAGGTTTGGGAAGCAATAACGAGTGAAGCGCCGGCTACCAACTATCAGGGCAAAGTCGCGAGCTCTAAGGATAGCTTCTGAAATGGGACTCGACAAAATGCCGTCGACTCAGAACTCTCAGTCGGAGATCTGCCAGAAAATAGAGTCGAGAGAGGAACAGATTAACAGGATAAGGGAGCAAGAGTGATTTGCCGGTGGGATAGAGTTTAAGGTCTTAGGGTTTGAAACGGGGACTAAAAATCAAGCGGAATCGGCGAGGAAGATGGCAAATTTCGTGGGAAGATAGGATTACAAAAAGGGGAAAAGATGAAGCCTTAACGATGAGAGCTATATCTGTGGGAAGATAGGAGGGAAATATGGAAAGAGATGAAGCCGAATCGGTGAGAGGAAGAGAGCTATTTTCGTCTCAAATTGAAAGGCAGAATCGGGATGGACCGGCTGTTACAAAAAGGGTCAACAGGGACTAAAACTTATAGTCCGGTCCAACACTGGACCGGCCATTATACCCTCCAAAAAAAAGCCTTGGATAATTATTCTTCCAATTAAAAAGGAAATTATAAAAAACAATTAATAATACCTTGCATAAAATCACAAAAATAATGCAAGCATCCAGCGACGGTCACTATAATTCAGAAGCAAACCTCGAGTGTCCTCCCGCCTTTTGCCTCCTTTCCTTGCCGCCGAACTCTACGACTGGATGGGTAGATGCTTTGGCGCAGCCCCTCCTACCTCTCCTCCGCCGCCACCTCCCTCTGCCTCCGCCGGCGATCCTTGTACCTCGACCTCATTTCCGGCGCCTCCACCCTCGGCCATCTCGACCAGATCCTCGCCCACGCCATCCTCTCCGGCCGCCATCCGGACCTCGTCACCACCACCAAGCTCCTCCACCGCCTTGCCGACCTCGGCTCCCCTCCCACCCACCTCCTCCGCCTCTTCTCCTCTGTCCCCCGCCCCGACCTCTTCCTCCTCAACGTCCTCCTCCGCTCCCTTCCCCCCTCCTCCGCCCTCCTCTTCCTCTCCTCCCTTCGCCGCGCCCACCCCCACCTCCGTCCGGACTCCTTCACCTACGCCTTCGCCGCCTCCGCCACCGCCTCCCTCCTCTCCCCCGCCCCCGGCCGCGCTCTCCACGCCCGCGTCATCATTGATGGTTTCGCCACCGATCCCTTCGTCGGCTCCGCCCTCACCGACTTCTACCTCAATTTCTCCCAGGTCTCGGCCGCAGAGAAGGTATTCGATGGAGTTCCCGACCCGGACACCGTGTTATGGAACACCCTCATATCTGGGTTGGTTCAGAACTGCGCTTTCTTGAGATCGTTAAGGGTTTTCAAGCAAATGGTGATGACTGGTGCGCGGTTTGACTCCACGACCCTGGCTGTGGTCCTCCCAGCTGCCGCGGAGCTCCAAGAGTTGATCGTGGGAATGACGGTGCATTGCTTAGGTATGAAATCGGGCTTGGCATTCCATTCCCATGTCGTGACTGGTTTTATCTCCATGTACTCCAAGTGTGGTGAGATCCCAGCTGCAAAGTTCTTGTTTGAACAGATTGATGAGCCGGATTTGATAGCTTGCAATGCGATGATATCTGGGTACTCGTCAAATGGGCTTGTTGGATCTTCTGTGGACGTGTTCAGGGAATTGCTAGCTTTTCGAGGGAGGCCTAATTCAAGCACCATGGTAGGGTTGATTCCAGTGTCCAGTCCCTTTGAGCATGAATCCCTTTCTCGATCTATTCATAGCTTTGCTATAAAATCTGGGCTTTATCTGAATTCGCCAGTGTCGACCGCATTTACTACTGTCTACTGTAGATTGAACGAGATGGAAGCTGCAAGGAAGGTTTTTGATGCAATGCCAGAGAAGAGCATGGCTTCTTGGAATGCAATGATATCGGGGTACGCCCAAAATGGATTGACGGAGATGGCGATCTCTCTGTTTCGTGAAATGCAAGATCTCAATGTCCGACCTAATCAAATCACGGTCACGAGCACCCTTTCAGCATGTGCTCAGCTTGGAGCTCTCACCTTGGGGAAATGGGTCCACCAGATAATCACCCAGGAGGATCTTGAGCTTAATGTTTATGTTTTGACGGCTCTTATTGACATGTATGCAAAGTGTGGGAGCATCATGGAAGCTCGAAGAATTTTCGATGGTATGGTGGAGAAGAATGTGGTATCTTGGAATGCAATGATATTGGGTTATGGCCTTCATGGTCAAGGCCTTGAAGCTTTGAAGCTTTTCAAGGAGATGCTAAATGCTCGTATTGCTCCCACTGGAGTTACATTCCTTTCGGTTTTATATGCATGTAGCCATGGGGGATTGGTTGAAGAGGGCCGTGCTGCCTTTTGGTCCATGACATGTGACCATGGAATTAAGCCTGGGCCAGAGCATTATGCTTGCATGGTGGACCTCCTTGGACGAGCTGGGCAACTAAAAGAGGCCCTTGAGTTTATAGAGACGGTTCCCGAGAGTGCTGGTCCTGGTGTTTGGGGTGCCTTGCTTGGTGCTTGCATGAAACACAAGGAAACTAGTCTTGCTCGATTAGCTTCGGAGAAGTTGTTTGAACTAGAACCTGAGAATACTAGTTACTATGTTCTGCTCTCTAACATATATTCTGCTAATCGTAATTACCCCGAAGCAGCTATGGTGAGACAACAAGATGCTAAGAGTAGAAAGCTGCCAAAAACACCTGGATGCACTCTGATTGAGATTAGAGATGAGGTGCATATTTTTACTTCTGGTGATCGATCTCACCCGCAGTCAGTGTTGATCTATTCGATGTTGGATAAACTGACTGGAAAGATGGTTGAGGCAGGGTATCGTGCAGAGACTGATGTTGCACTCTATGATGTGGAGGAGGAAGAGAAGGAGCATATGGTGAAGGTTCATAGTGAGAAGCTGGCTATTGTCTTTGGGCTTATTAGCACTGAGCCAGGGAGCGAGATTAGGATCATCAAGAACCTTAGGGTGTGTTTAGACTGTCATACTGCAACCAAATTCATATCAAGGATTACTCAGCGTTTGATTATTGTGAGGGATGCCACAAGGTTCCACCATTTTAAAGATGGGGCATGCTCCTGTGGGGATTTCTGGTGATGCATAAGTCATGTTGTTGTGCTCTGGTGGATCTGTTGCAATTTTAAATGATCCGAGTTGTGAGTTCAGGCTGCAGAGCAGATACGTTCTGCTCTGGAAATTTTGCATTTGAAAGTGTAACAGGCAATTCACATTGTTCAAACTAATAAAAGAAGGGTGTCTATCTATTTAATATATTGTTAAATTTTGAAAATGTAGTTGTGTTATACATATGCATATGGTGGCATTTTTACATGAGTTTTTACACAAAACTTATTTTGTCAATCCTACTTCAAGTCGGAGGTGATTTAAGATTCCTGAATCAGCAAAATCGGTTTATGGTCATACTGGAATAAGATAGATCAATATGACCTTGCGTGAACAGGAATAAGATGGATCGATTACAATGGTTTTGGGAGAATTCACAAATGCAGCAGATATGAAGCTATAAATGATGCAGACTACGCATAGACAAGGAGCACGTCTGTTGGACTTCATTTCAGAAATCCTTTGTTGGGAGCAGTAAGTCTGAACTTCAGGTATCTGAGATAGATCCTGATTCTTGTCAATCACTGAGCAGAAACGATATAGCTAAACCAACTACAACAGCATTCCCGAAGGATGGAGATGGCTTAATATTCACTGATAGAGATGCCTTCAACCAGTTATAGAAGTTGCAGTCTTCTCCTGGACACTGACAATCTAAAACAAGAGAAGAATTGGATAAATAGTGGCTTATATGCTGGCAAAACAAGAAGGCAACAGTTCTACATGGGGTTAATAAGACTTGTGCTTTCATTAATTGTCCTATAAATATCAAAGTCATGATCACCATATTCCTGTGAAATTGACAATTATGATCGATGATATGAATCATTTTGCATCATTCATGTGGGGAAGCTGTTGTTGTAAAATTATTGAGACAGATGGTTGTAATATTCATCTGCTCCACAAAGTAAGAACTTCATAATGTACCCCCACATAATAATGAATTTCACACGTGTAAGAATCTTCGATGAGCTGTATCTAAATGATCTCATGTAACTGAAGTATACATTTACATAATATTGTACAGAAACCGAGGTTTGAGCCATATGATTTGCTAAAACAGACTTCTATAACAGAAGACTAGTGAAGGAAGTTCAAGCCAGGGTCTGTCCAATAGGGAAGATGAATATTTTCTGAGAAACAGCTCTATTAATTCCATTGAGACTGAGTATTACAAAACTGGTTTAGAAAAGATAAAACACTGCATTCTACTAACTTGATGTTAGCATATACAGGGGCACTTATGTTTATCAAACGTGTTCCCCAATATCGTTTCTCATTCGATCATACTATTGGATACAGCAGTGCCTATATCTAAAGCATCTCAAATTATGAATATGAAGTTGTAAATAAACTACTGACAGTGATCTCCCTCTATACTAGAATTAGTAGATATTTGAGAGAAATTTCCTCATTTCAGAAAAACTTCCAGCTATGGAAGTGCTGCATACCGGATTGAGCTTCTCTGCTGTTTAATGTCATGTCTGAAACAATGTCTGAAACATCTGCATTACTAATTTACATAACCCATCACTATGCCATCCATGAGGTTTAAATTTTTCCTCATTATCTGATGAGAAACCCTCTTCGCAATGTTGATTGGCATAAATTTGCTCACATCTGTAGGGTCTAATAGGAAATATCTGCGTCTGCCGCACAGCCTACTCCACAAACCCATGCATCCACCGGCTTTTTTCCATATCTCCAAGATCGGCTGATACTAGAAGTAGATAAAGCATCATGTGATAGAAAAAATTCGAAGCTTCAAACCTATCCAAAATAAATGAGGTTAGTTTTGATAGATAATTTTTCTCTTCTCTGCCTCTTCACGAAGGACTGCTACAATGCTATCATCACACAAGCAGGTGTTGCCACATGACAGATCTCCTGACTATCAAAAGCCCGCCCTCTCTTGATGGAAATCATTGCATTCTATTGATTTGGAGTTTCCAGTTGCTCTGATTTGTGGGGCAACCCCGTAAGGGACACTTCGGTTCATCGCATCCTGTCTGAACATGGCTGGTAGTTCCAAATGTATTGGGAGCATTAAAACAAGATGTTTATGCATCCAGTAGTGAAAGCTGAATGCGACATTGTTAACATGAAAGCTGTTGTCTATAAGATAACTGGCGTCCATAAGAGAACCAGTCACCGTGCCAAAGGTTCCAGAGAACCTTTTAAATTTGGTGATGCATTCCCATGTGTGACTCCATTGTAAGGGATGGTGGATTGTATTCTGATCAGCCCTTTTTCCTTCATCAATTCCCTGGTCTTGGTATTTTCATCCCACCTCCCATTTAAAGCGTACAAGTTGGACATCAGAACATAGTAATCTGGAAATGTCAGGCTGCAACTACATCATCTTCTTCGCTGCCACTCCTCCAAACTCCAACCTTGCATGGAGTCTGCAACCACGAAGAAAAGCTCCCCACATGCTGACATCTCTTGCATCGGCATCCTCTCTATGAATTCCAAGGCCACCTCAGCCTTTCCAGCTCGAGATAGCATATCAACCATACATGTACAATGTTTCAAGGAGGGAACAATACTTCAATGCTGAGTCTGTGACAGTGCTACTGAAATACCTCCTCCTTGCATATCAACAAGTGCATTCATTACTCCGGCATAGCTCTTCTAGACCTAGCCTAATCCCAAGCATCTGAAGAGACGTGCCCAGATTCGAGTCTTTCAACCGTGCAGAAGCAGAAAGAAGCACTTGCTACCGTAGCTGAATTAGGAACTATATATGCCTGTCCATTTCCCATCAGAAAAGAACTTTATAGACTCAATGGGATACCCCCTCGTCTGTCTACCCAAAGAACATAGCAATCCATGAGACAGTATCCACATTGCAAAGTTCATCGAAGATGAAACGTTTAAGGATCCGTGCGGACGTATGTTTAGTCCCATATTAGTTATGCACTGGATAGATCTTAGAACTAGTCGATCTGATGAGAAAAGTTCGAATGGTGGTTCATATAGATTGAATTGCATCATACTTATATAGGGTCAAGGAACCTAAATAACATTTTTCTTCTAGTCCTTCTCGGTGAGGCCTTAAATTGTGACAAATAGTATCAGAGGAGTCCTAGCTTATGGCCTATATGGACTAGGGGATACTACAGTACAGATTTATGGAGGCTGACCATGGGCTGATCATGGTGCTTGTGATTGATTAAATTTGAATGGATTTGAACCATGTGGAGCAAGTCCTAGTCTAACTTGACCAAGAGTTTAACACGAAATTGAATTGCATTTAGAATATTTGAAGCAAGAGTCTGAAACACTTGCAGACTGGATGGCATTATCTGCTTTGTAGACAACTGTTGTAGATATCCTTACTGATATGTTAAATATTTCTTTTTTCTGATGCCTATGGTTGTATTTATCCTATAATGGTTTAATAAATTCTGTTTACCAAACAAAAAAAAGCGGACCTAGATATGATGTTGTCATTTGTTAGGGTTCTTCCTTGGATGGTGTCTACTTCAAGCCTCACTGATATTTGTCGGGTCAGGTTCGTTAAGGTCCCCTTGAGTCCGGTCCAAGCTCAGGAGATCCTTGGACGGCTGCATGGGTCTGAGTCCAGGTTAGTGTGATCCATACCTGATCCTTGTATCTGAACCATGCATGTTATCTTGCATAATGCATTGGGCAATGAAATGCACAAAGCGGTTGCCAGTTAATTCTGCTGAAGAGGTCTATATGAGGAACATTGTACCAGAAGTAATTGGCATTCACTTCTAATGATGATTTCAGAGATGGAAGACTATTAAATACATTAAGATGGAGAAATATTAGTCATCTTATAAGCAAAGATACGGAGGTGAATATGACTTGCCAACCATGCCAGGATGGACAACATAAATTGACAGACAAACCTCTAGCTAGTAAGATTGATGGGGAGTTCGAGGAAGATTTTTTTTTTTTGTTCCCTCTCTATCTCTTTCTGTCAAAGTAATCAACAATGTACACTTTAAGATACCAAACACGCGTCAACTACATCAAGCAGTTCTAGCAAAATTCTTCGAGCAACCTCAATATGCCTTTTTTTTTAATGCAATTAAGCAATCTCAATACGAAAAGAAAATCCAGTTCATGTATAATACAAAATTTCACATTGGTGTCACTCGTTTGATGAAGAAGAAAGCACAAGCAGTTCCAGGTAGGCAGAGAAGATGGATCAACAATTGATTCCACATTGCCTGACATCCGGACCTTTGGCTTTGATCACAAACGGATCGATCCTAACCCACAGCAATGAGAAAATGGAAGCCAAGAGCACGGACCAGATGACGACAATGGTAGGGGTCCTGTTTTGCCTGCCCATGAGACCCTTGAGGAATGGATAGAGATGGACAATAACCCAGAAGGCGAAGAACAGCTTCCCAAAGAGAGGTCCCCATGACTGGTACCCATTGTTTATGGCATCCGATATCCCTGCGACAACCCCGACAAGATTTATGATCAATAAAGTTGTAGGGGGAATCAAAAGAGTAGTCCACTTGAAGGCGTAGAGATCCCTGTATTCATCCTCATCATCTGTAGCCTTGGAGGTGACTGTGAAGTTGGTGTCTATCCCAGCCAGAACCTTAAGCAGGCCCTGAATGACAGCGAAAAGGTGGGCTGAGACGCCACCAATGACCCAGAATTGCTCGTTTCTCCACCATTCTTCGATGCTCACTCCGCTCCACCTTAGCTCAAGGATGCCCGTCGCAAAGATGGAGATGAAGAGTGAAATAAAGAAGAGGCTGGCAAATGTACTAATCTGGATAATTAGCAGAGATAGCATCATCAGTTACCATGAACATTCGGAAGTTGGAATTCAAGAGAGATCAGATTGGAGAGAACAAATAAGAAGATGCGAACCGTCGGCATGATGAACTTTCCGGTAAGTAGACAGACGGCAGGAAGAGTACAGTAGGCAAGGAGGGGGAGAGAGGTGAAGGGATAGATGGTGGTGTTGATGTAGGCAAAACGCTCAAGCCACTTGAGGTGCCCATTCTTGTAACCATACCAGACTGGGCTGTGGCGACTGAAGAAGATCTCGACCGAGCCAAGCGCCCACCGGAGCACCTGGTTCAGCCGGTCGGAGAGGTTAATTGGGGCTGACCCTTTGAATGCTGGCCTTTTTGGCATGCAGTAGATGGAGCGCCAGCCCCGGCAGTGCATCTTGAACCCGGTGAGAATGTCCTCTGTGATCGACCCGTAGATCCAACCCAGCTGCACAATATAAACAAGAAGTCACCAGGGATTCAGATTGCAGCAAATGAGCATGCAAGCTATAGCCTAATTCAAATGCCTAATTAGTTAAATTTATCTCCTGGAAAGTTGTTCTAGACTTTTGCTGCTTCTGTTCATGGATTACCATGAGGGGTGAGCCATGGCACTATAGTAAGTTAGCTTCATTTTGACCTAAGGTCGCACATTGAAAACATGGAAACGGTCTCTCAGCATGCGGGGTAAGGCTGCATACATTTGACCCTCCCTAGACGCCGCAATCGCGGGAGACTTGTACATTGGGTTACACTTTTGTTCGTAGATTACCATCAAGCAGGTGATTTATTTGTTACCTCTGATCCCCATTCACTTTTGTCTTCATAGCCACAGCTGATGACATGAATGGCTTCCTTGAGCAGAGCTGCAGGGCTTGATGAGGGAGGAACTCCACCTTCCTCCATTAGAGTTGATGTCACAAATGCAGCTGACTGCCCAAATCTCTTCTCGAAGTTCATCTGCGACATTAACAGCTCCTTGTCGCCGTCACCGAGCCCTAATTGTTATTCAGTAATGAAATGCTTGTATTTTAGTTTGAGTGGAGCACTTCAGAATAAAAAGTAAACCACATTACTTGAGCACAAATTAATTACTCTAACATGAGAAGCAGCACTGAAGGCTTAGATTGGCCTACCTCCATCTGCTGCTTGCTCATTTGAACCACCTTGGGAGTACTTGAGCTTCTTGCGGCGTCCAAAGCATGGACAGCAGTCGCAGATCACCATTTTTGGACGCTTGGGGCCCTTAGGAGGATTGTAACCATAGAGGGCTTGTCGCCTAAAGACACACCCGGTACCCACATACACTGGACCTTGGCTTCCATCTAGGCCCTTCATGTTTATCTGCAAAAAGACAATAATCATCAGATTTCAGTGTATTTCCTCTTATCTTTGAAAAACAATAATGGAAATTGATGCTTATGCTCAGTTATCTTGATTCGATGATCAGTTGTAAGGAAATGAAGATTGCAGCTTAGACTTCTTACATCAAAGAAGACGGTATTCCTATTGGCATATCGATCATGCTTATCAATGCCATCGAACCTCTGGGGAAACTGGACATAGCACACTTTTCTTCCAATCTGTGGATCCATCAAGAAACACATTGCCTCTCGAATGGCCTTGCTGTTGTTCACATAGTGATCACAGTCCAAATTGAGCATGAAGGGTGCGTTTGTGAGCACAGCAGAGACACGGACCTACAAAGCACCCCAGTTATTAGCAGAGTTGGAAGATCTCAACTATAGAGTCCAAAATCGAACTCAAATTGCTTTCAAAATTTCATAATTATATAGATCATGTGTTAATGTATCTGAAAAGAAAAGCAAAGAGAAGTTCAGATGATTTTTCATTTCTTTTAGGTTTCTAGATTCGTTTGATATGTGTTGAACTTAGAAAACCATTTGATGAATGAACTCGACTGAATGATCACATCATAAAATAGAGACTCAGAATCTTATCATACCAGAGCATTCATGGCACCAGCCTTCTTGTGATGCTGAAATCCAGGCCGCTTCTCACGAGAGACATAAACAAGGCGAGGAAGCTCATTACCCTCAATGTCGTGACCACCACTGTGGCCCAAAAAGACCTGGATCATGCCTGGATGATCGCGGGTGTTGTTACCAGGCCATGGGGTGCCATCTTGCATAATCCACCCTTCAGGAGGAACTTTCAGAGCTTTTGCAACCAAAGCATTTACACGCACTTTAAATTCCTCGTATTCTCTCTGCTCGAGAAAGAGCAAAAAATACAATATTGAAATGTTATATCATGTGTAGGTGATAAATGTTTCAAGCTAAATGCAGGAGACAAAATGAAAAAAGATTTAAATGAAAGCTATTTTATCTTCAAAATGAAAAAAAAAAAATCAGAGTTATTGACCTAGCTCAAAATAAACATAATATGCTTAGTATCATCTATTTATCCTGAATCTATCACTCTACAAATTCAAGAAAATGACTGTAATGACTTGAAAGTAAGCAGTACCATAAAAAACATGGTCTCCTTAAATTAAGGGACTACTGATCATAATCCTAAATATGCATGATATAGTATGCAATCCTGAAATTTGCAGCATATGGATTTAATCAACCTTCATTGCACGCCGTTCCTTAACAAAAGTTGGCTGGACTTTATCCTTGAGGTAATCAACCTTCTGAGAGAAGTACATTTCGGGAGCCCGAGGCTCGATGTTGAATTTCTTGCAGAAAGGTACCCATTTCCTAGCAAACTCAGCAGTCTCTGAGAGGGATTCAAATGTGAGCATCGATGCACCATCATCTGAGACATAGCATGACACCTTGTCCACTGGGTAATCCACAGCCAAGATTGATAGCACCGTGTTGGCAGTGACAAGAGGAGGCTCCTTCAGTGGGTCCACTGTACTAACAAAGATGTCCACAGGAGAAAGCAATGAAGGTGCACCTTCCTTCTCATATCTGCAGCAAATCCAGATCTGTCAAGTTTCAAATAACAATGTGTTCAAGTAAGAGTGGGAAATAATGTGGTCACCTGAGAGAGAGGCGATCGAGATAAGTTTCGCGATCAATTGGGAACCATTTAGGAAACTGATCAAGAATCCATGAGAAGGCAAACCATATCTCACATATAACTGATGTGAGCCACAGTGCAATTGCATCATGGACTGGGTTGAGAAGTCGGTAGCGCAGGAAGAAGCCTACTACCACAAGACGGATCACGATCACCATGCGATATGGGTTGATCTTGCTTGAAGCTATCGATACTTTTCGTGATAGTGGTTGCCTTGCTTCATCCATCCTGCATTATAGATTTTATCACACTGCTGCTTCGTTCCTTCTTTTTTTAATTTGAGAAACATACAATGGAACAATTTTTTGGAGATTTACATGGACATGTCAGGGTCGTCATCTGGGTCACCTCCAAGAAGGCCTTGCTTTGATTTGTATTCATCCACTCTATCTTTCCACCCTCCATCTGTCTTCTCATCCCATCTTGCACTCCCTGCTCAACCCCATAAAGGTTAAGTTATCCTCTTTTTGCAGCAGTTGATTATGGTACAAGAAATACAACACCCACCAGGCTCAGACACTGGATAAGGATGAACACGCTTGTGGAGAGATGATGAGACTTCTCCAGAGTTATGACTATTAGATATTGGGAACTCGCCACTTACCTGAAACAATATGCAGCGGAAGTGCATTAGAACACTCAATCATATGTATTCACAGAAAAAAATGAAATGAAAGAAAATAAGGAGGAAGAAGTTTAGGTTACTGGTCGAGAGTGAGCTCTGGTTATGATGGGTGGGAACTGAGGAGGATTGCTTTGATCATCCTCGGGGCCCCTGCCATAGCTCATCTTCCCATAAAGCATTGCCTCTGTGATGTGTTTGTTCTGCTGTAGCTGTTGTTGCCTTTTGTTCTGTTCATCATCAATGTTGAATTCATGTTCTATATCATCGACATCTTCTTCATCGTCATCTCCCTCCACTCTTGGGCTCCCTACACATTTTAAAATCTTATTGTCACCCTCCTTTATTGAATAGAAGGGATGAACCGAGTGCAATTCTGATGCATCTCCCTTGGTAAGAATGGCCATACTGATTTGTGAAACTTAATTTTTTTTTAAATTTTTCGAGAATCAATATTTATTAGCTCATTATCTGCCTACGAATATAACATTGCTTGCCTTCCATCTTCTTTTAATTTTCAGAATTGCCCATACAAATCTTTTCCAGGTGCTACAGCAAGATGTTGTATGAAACAAAATGTAATCATCAGAATATCTAAATTGCTCAGTTTAGTTATACTATCTATTAATGCAGAATAAAAGTTTAATTGAATTCAAAATTAGGTATATAATTATATTTATTTATTTGTTTGTCAAAACTATATATATCCTTATAAACAGTTTCCAAACACTAAATTGAATTTTAGTACATTTTGTAATCAAGTTTTCTAAAAGCAGTTCTGTTAGAAACATGACATGTTCATCCACAAAAGATGAAAAACCACTCAAAGTTTCAGAAAGCTCACTCGTTAAGAACACATCGTTGTGACTTACTTCTAACCTAATCTAGTGAGATTCGTCTTCTAATCACCTTCTTGATTCTATTTTTCAGGAAACCATGATTCCATGGCTGATGCCATTATAATAAAATCAAGAGATTAATTCCTTCTTTCATGATTATGTTCTATTGGGATCGCGCTATGAAATGCGAATAATCTGTCAAAACTATGAGCTACTGTACTATCGAGTTAAATGCCAAGCGATGAGAAGAAGCAACAGACCCTTGAGGCGTTTGTAGCGGGTCTTGCACTGGGGGCAGAGCTGGGTTCCCTCCCTCCTCTCATACTCATAGCATGGCCGGCACACGGGGAAGCCACACTCGTTGCAAGCCACAAAGAGGTCTCCATCCACCGTAAGCCCAATCTCATCGCCGCATATCTCACACACCTGACCGTTCAACGCCCTCAGCGGCTTCGGCTACAAATCGAGAACCAAGCAGACCATTAAAACCACCAAAAACGACATTCCGAGAAGAACAGCTAATCTGATCATGTTTATATCTGCTCATTGGAATTGTATTTATGATCCAAAAAACAATCATAATACCTCCTCATGGCCGCGGATGAGCACAAGCTCGTTCCGGTTGTGAGACCCGGCGACCAATCCCGCACTTGCTTCCATTGAGTCTCGCGCGGGGTTCAGGGATTGGATGACGAGCACATACGGATTGGGAGCAGGAGGTTTTGGATCGGTCCTTGAGAGTCTTGGTCTTTTAAGGTGGGGTGGCGAGGAGGCTTCAGTTTAGGTCTCATTCCCTCACCTAATGCGTTGGTTGCCGAAGGTTGGTTGGTTGCAGAGTCTCCATTGCCGCTAAGTGAAGCTATGGGGCATGTCCCTTCCCGCTCAACCAACCCTTCTCCAATCCGCATCTCCCCCCGCGCGCTCTTTTCGGTAATTTATGCCCCATTGGAAGAAACTGACGCAGGCTTGGCCTTTTTGTGACCATGTTTAGGAGTGGGGTCAGGTCAGATCAAATACGGTTTGGATTGAATGTAAATTAGGTTAAAATATCTATCAATCCAAATCCAATATGATTCTATTAAATAGGTAATCGATTGGATCTACAATAAATTAAATCAAGTTAAATGAGTTAGACGAGTTGGGCAGCCATATTATTACTTTTGATATTTTGTAGCATCCATCATTGGGTCTTTTTTTTCTTTTTTTTTTATTAAGGTGAAAGGTTGTTTTTTAGACTTTGGGCCATGTTTTAGCAATAACTCTAGAGCGAAGATCAGTAACCTTTTAAGGAAACAGATTCGTTAAAATAGGTCAAATATTTTATCCTATTTAGGCTCGTAGAAGAGCTTCATAGATAAGTTACCTAGGGTTGTATGGCTTTGTTAATGGCTTTATTTTTTAATAAGAGAATGTCTCAAAAGTAGATTATGGGTCATAATAATACAGGAAGAATATCAAACAAGTCTTTTATATTAGATATTTTTCATTAATTTTTTATTATCTACTATTCTTTTATGCAATTGGCAGTGCAAAAATATTTATTTTTAAAATAATGTGATAGATATGTCAAAAATAAATTTAGTGTTGCTCCATCCTAAGGGGTGATTGGTTAATGCTGTCCAAAGATGAAAAATAAAACAATTCGGTGCATTAGGTTCTCGTCATTATCAACCTTACCACCGTGGCAAGATTGTCTAAAGATATATATATATATATATATATATATATATATATATATATATATATATATATATATATATATATATATATATATATATATATATATATATATATATATATATATATATATATAGCAATATAACAATTGCCAGAGTAGTTTATTTATGTCATTTAGAAATCATCAAAGCAGCAATATTTAGCCCTATTTTTTTTTTAAGACCATTTTGGAGTATTATATTCTAGTTCTTACATGCTTACATGATAAGTACATCACAAGAGAGTAATATAGCTGTGCTGGAATACCAGCGGCCAATTCTAGCTAAAAGACTCTCCTGCCATCACGAGGCATTCAAGATCGAGTAGCTTCCTTCCATCAAAAGAAGTATCAGATAGTAGATAAATAATTTTAAACGGAAAAAAAATGATATGGGATAGCACTCATGATGATTGTTATATGATTTTACTATCGTGTTCATAGACTCAAAATGCAAAAACTCATAAATTGATTTTTCCCCCCCAGAAAGTAGTACTGATACACTAAATAATTATAACACGGTTGCTCAAAACTATGGTGGGTCTTAAGACAATCAGTTAAAAATAGGAGAAGATTATCCTCGGATTTGACGAGAGCCCGGCGATAGAGACAAACGGCAAGATCAGCCCATTGAAAAGGAGCCGGAAAGCTAAAATCCATGAGGAAAATGAGATAGCGCACCGGCTAATTAGCCCAGCAATTGCGACCACCAGCCATCAGGTGCGCTTTTTAGAGAGAGAGAGGGAGAGAGGCAGCCATCAGGTGGGTCCCGTGCTGCTTGTTAGAGAGAGAGGGAGAGAGGGGGTTGGGGTTGGGGTTGGGAGAACTTGCGCCTGAAGACATGGAAAAGGGTGTGGTTGCTTGGATACTTCTCCATCAACATGTGAAGCATATACTAACAACATCCTACTGTTGAAAATCTTGTTGAAAGGAGGCTGGACTCAATCCTTGTCCTCTCTGGATAATCACATAGTGACCCAACACCTACTTTGCTTTTTTGTTTCCACATCCATTTGATTAATGACAAGGAGTTGCCAAATTAGAGCATCACTGGTGGATCGAGGTTATATCTTTCACAAGAATGCACAATTAGATCACCCATTGAACATATCTCTAAGTGCTCTCAACTTTATCATCCACCTACCTGCACAGCTCTCAAACCTACCAGCGGATCGCCCGTCACACAGATCTCAATGCAATCCAACTCCATTATTCACCTATCTGCATAGATCTCAAAGCTATCAGTGGATGACCTAATAATGGATTCGTGGAAAAGAAGGTGAATCTTTCTTTCGTGCAGAGAAAATGCACCGCCCAACCCTTAAACAAACAAACCTAGTCTGCAAATAGATGTGGCTGAAAATTCCAACCCACATTAAATTTCTTTCTTGGAACTTATGTTTAAATCTTGCCCTAGAAGCGTATGCTTCCATTTTAACATAAACTTTCCCAAGTTCTACGCTTGGTGACAAATAGCTATCACTTGGCTTGGGAGACTCGTACAACCTACTGCACAGACTGGCGTGGCTGAGAACTTCCAAATTCCAACTTTTCGGCGAGTACCCTATAAATCTTCTGTCAAAATTTTCTCTTGTAATATTTTCAAATATCTTACTCTACTGGAACATTTGTTCAAATCTTACTCTAGAAGCTTATGCTTCCAGTTCAACAAAAACTCGTTAAGGAATATAAGCTGGAAACAAAGAACAACAAAGTTCAAGGACAATGATCAAGCCACTGACTCCTTTAAGTTCTAATGGTAGCCGGGTATCTGAACCCCATGAAACAACTTATGCACCATTAAGCAGTAAGGGCTTGGTGAGGCTAAAGTACTGCATTCAGAACAATGGGTTTCAGCCATCATCACCATATGCACAGAAATTTCATTATAAGCAGTCCTAACACACCCCTTTCACCACGATTTGCTACTGCACATTGCATGTCGGATACGCAAGACTATGGAAATAAACCTGGCCGATGATGCATCATGCCCAAATCAATACATAGATCTAATAATCCTGATAGCATTCTTCTTTCATAGGTTGTGTAAAGAAGATTACCAAGAAAAAATTACAGCTATCCTTCTAATGTACAGTCTTTCAAAGTAGACTTTGCTATTAAGAATGTGAGCCTCAGCATTTAACATTACAAAGATTCGCCGAATTCCCTATCAAAGGAAACATGAGACGAGAGTAGAGTAATTCAACAGTGCAGGCTGATCGAGACATTACATTCACTGTCGCATGAATGAAGTCCCTGTCCATAGCCAGAAACTTCAAGTCCTCTTAGGCCACCTTACAGAAGATCATACGTCAATCTCAGAAAAACGCATGAGATTTCTCAATACCATTGCCAGAAGTTTATTTGTGCATTGCATAACAAGAATGATTTGGCTTTTGGGTGATAATAGAATAAATTAGCATTGCCTCCTTGCACATAAACCTTACTACAATTTCTTGCCTCAAATATTTACAAACGTAATATGTTGCAATCATCTCTCCGCCTACCAATCAAATCTAGGCAAGAAAAATATCTGCAGTAAAAAAAAAAACATCACAACTATTATACATGAAAAAATAACAATTTTTTGACACAATAATATGCTGATAACACCAAGCTAAAGCAGTAAACCAGGAAACGACCATAATAGAGAAAATATAAAGGACGGCTCACTGCATAAGGTTCCTGCTGCTGTGAGGCTCAAAAAGGGTCAGATATACGCAGCCTTACCCTCATGTACAGAGAAGCTGTTTTGGTGTTTCAAACCTATGATATCAAGGTCACAAAAGAGCAGCCTTACCATTGCGAAGCTGTTTGCATGTTTCAAACCCATAACATCAAGGTCACAATAGAGCAACCTTACCATTGCACCAAGGCTCTCCCTCATAATGGAGAAAACATAAGTAATACAATATAATCTCGACTTAAGAATTAAAGACGAATATTACCTGTTGATGTGATTGCAAAACCACGACCTTGACTCAATTAGGCACTTGCTGAAACTTCTGTAACTGGTGTTTCCTTCTTCTTTGGCTGCTCCTGAGCTTTCTGTAGAACCGCTTTATTGGGCATGAGTACCATGAAAATGTTCCTCTCGCTGAAACTTTTGCTCTCTTCAGTTGCCATCTAGAAATGCCAAATGGTGATCAAATCAGAGGATGACACATAAGCTTTTGATCTGGTTCAGTGAAAATATGAAGGAAAAAAAAGGCTGTGGAATCAAGTGGGCTGGCAAATAAAAAGGGAAGAAAAGAAGAAAAGACAACTTTTACCAGTAGCAGACACATCGAATAGTGAATTACTAACCAAAGAAATTCGGAAACATAAGCTCATTCTATAAATGGTACATGGAGGGGGGTAAGTAATTATGGACTGGTTGGCTTATCACTTTACTGTCAGACTGCAGCCTACTTGTCAGAAAAGCATATACAAGGAATCCTGGATTCAACTTTTTAATCAGGCTTTTTTTATTCTTCTGGAGCATGTGTTTTTTAAAATATGTTGCTTTCTCATGAAATTCGTAGCAATTTCCATGTTAATGTGGTCAAAGAGATATGGCGACTTTAGCATACAAGATCCATGATTTTATAAATGGGTCGCCTCTCTAGAGTTTTGAAGGACTCAGTCCTTTCAAAAGCCAATAATAATAAATAATGGGTGAGAAGAATTAACCACAATGATCTTTGTATAGACAACAGATAATTCATCAACTTTTGGGTCCTTCTAGAGCAAACACTATATTGGGCCAGTTTTCCCATACAAATCTAGCTCACTGCTTTGTCTGGATCATGTTAAGGCTCATAATTGATAATCTAGTCTTGCTGAAAATAATGGTGTCACTTGTGAGATGAGGGCATCTGCTTTCCTTGCTATATAATTTTTGAATAAAAAATTATTTTATTTATATAGGGTTTACAAATAATGCAGTTTAGCTTACGAAAAATAAAAGTGATAACAGTAAAAAAACATCTTAAAGAGACATGAAAGAGATGGGAACGAACATGTAGCACATTTATCGAGTAATTGAGTAAATCTCCACATAATCATTACCTCTCCAAGATCACTCTGAAAACGCTTAATAAGTTCAATAGCAATGTTCCTGAATTCATTTTGCCGGCCTCTCAAGTTCACAATGACTTTTACCTGAAGAAAATCTGATATGTTAACCTGGCAATAATCATACAAGAGGTGGGATAAAAAAAAATTATGTTAAAAAAAAGCTTCATCAACCTTGTCTCCATCTTTAAGAAACTTTTGAGCAGCCTTCAGCCTCACAGAATAATCATGAGAATCAATGTTATACCTGTAATGAAACAATAATACATATATCTAGCCACAACTTTTGTTATAAGCACAAATATGTAAGGACAAAAATGCATGGCACTAAATATACCAGTATTAAGAAAGTCATATATGAACATATGCACAAAGAAATGGGAGAAAAGGGGTCATTTTCAGTCTCTACTGCCCCCAACAGGCCCAGCCACTAATTAAGGTGAAAAAAAGGGCGGCAACTCTATTAATGGCCAATCAGTATTGCACGCTGTATCTTAATTGATCATAGTTGAAGACCTAATTAGACAATCATGACTTTTAAGGGTCCGCTAATTGGCAACCAATGCCCTACAAGATGCATGCTTGCATGTATGCATCCATGCATATGTATATATTTGTCATGCCAGAGCTTTGGTAAACAAAGTCGTAAGGTGTAGAAATCTCCTTGCCCATCACTTTCGCTGAATAAAAGTGAAGGTCACAATTAACATATTTGGTTTTCATGATTTGCACTACAGATAACTGATAGTTGAATAGAATAAGACAGGCCATGAAGAAAAGTCAACAATTTCACTCAAGGCAACATGAGCTCACATGCAGCAAGTGCAATGCTTTTTTTTTTTTGGTTAAAACGGCAATTCATATAACTCTAACGTGAGTACATCCTGCCAAATCAGAAGAAAGTAAAAGATACAAATGTGGCGGTAGCTCCACTGTGGATGTCCAGTGGAGCTCCCCGGAATGTCGTGCGACATGGGAGGCGACCCAGTCAGCAGCCCTGTTCGCCTCCCGGAAAATGTGCACGGCCTGAAACTCGTCCATCTCCATCGCCAATCTGCGAGTCTCCCGAATAAGCGGATGTCCATCTCCATACCTATCAGCACCCCGGATCCAGTCTATGACTATGGAAGAATCCCCCTCAAGGTACACCCGGCCAGCCCCGAGCACCCGCCTCGCATAGGAAATGCCCGCCCAAGCTGCCCACAGCTCTGCCCCAACAACCGTGAGCAAGTGCAATGCTTTCAATAACTACCCTGATCTAGAAATCATAGATTGTTCCTTACGCTTGCAAGTGACAACAATTAAAAATTTGCAATCACCCTGCGCTTTTCTCTGCCAACCTCAAGCTCCTTATCACAAGTTCTCTGTATTTTAATTCTTATTTCTTCCACCTCTCTCCATCAGACCTCATATATGCTTGGCATTGTGATGCTTGATGATTACAAAAATTGGAAAGATCCATGCTATCTATGTGGGTTAGATTTTTTTTTTTCCAAACAAGAATCTTATGATGATTATTGGATTAACATTAACGTCAGTGTCAGAGCCAGGATATATATGTAGGCAGCAGTATTTTTAGTTAACCAATGATTGCTGAACTAACCTTTTATCATTCACAAATTTCATGCAAAGTTCGATGGAGCTAATATGTAGCTATACTCTGACAAATAGTAAAACCGATCCAAAATTTTTAAATGAAAGAATTTCCTTATCAACTATAAACTTCTCTTTTGGAAAAATTAATCATATTTTTAAGGAAACAAGTTTCTTTAATTAAGGACATGATCTGAAGGACACAATCTGCTGAAGGACTACTTAAGTTTCTAAGATTGAAATTTTAACATGCGAAATTATAGAACCTCCCCCTCAAGTAAAGAGGAAAAATCAGCCTCAAGGCTACACTATTCTAGCATGAAATGATTGCCTATTTTAGGAATTAGATGAGATACGCAATATAGTTGACAGCAGCACCAACCATATCCCGTACTGCAAGGTAATGACATCCCTTTCGACCCTTTTGCCCAAAAAAAAAAACATAAAGGCTTTTATGACAAATAAAAAAATGAAAAAGAAATAGAGAAATATCAAAATTTAAGAAAGCTTCAAATGATAACAGCAGATTCAGCAGCTTGTGAGGATGATACTCATGGAGTGATCGATTTCAATTTAAGAGAAACCAGACCAAATACAAGAAAGCGTCCTGTTTCAAATCTTCTTTTATTCAAGGATGGGCAGAACTAGGCTTTGGATCCACTTGACTCCAAACAATGACTGAGGTCTAAAATTAACTCCACAAGGTCATGCCAGGACTTAGATCTCAAAATTCAATGGTCTAGACTCCACTCACCTAAGAATAATAAAAAAGAGAGATCAATGGTGCCCTAAAGAGTGGTTCCTTTATATAACAGGGCTTTTTTTTTTCTCTTATTGGAGAGATTGGATCTTTGGTGGGACTAGTCTCAATTGGGTCTCAGCTTCAATTTACTAAAAATAGAAGCTCGAAAAAGAGGGGGAGACAGGGGGACTATTTTTTGTACAATTAATGGAGGGGGAAAGGTGTATGGGCATTTTTATTGGGCCAGGGGGGAATACACACTCCTTGCTCCACCCTTGATTAAGATAAATCTGTTGTTAACATAAACCACTTAAGGGATACGGCGCATGATCTATACTTGTATGGAGGGCTTCCCCCATACTAAAAACCATTAGGTGGGTACAGTAGCAAGAACTTTCTCAACCACTGTCATATCAATTAAGCAGGGAAAGTAATTCCCCCTTAAATATTTCCTCTCTCAAATGAAAAAGAAAAAAATTGAGACATAAATTAAAGGCATCTTCCACCTCTAGCCATAAAGTTCTTTGGCACAATGTTAATGATGCTCAAGTTATGAGGTAATATTTTTGCATTAAGATACCTGAGAAAGTAGTTCAAAAATTTACAGAAAATAGCTTATTGAACACCAGCTACTACTCAATATCCTAGTATTTTTTTTGATCCACTATTGTGTATGGGTATAGGGTTGTAAATTTGGTTTTACTTTTGGATCTGGGTCTAACATATATACTTTGATTTTGCTTATGGATAGGCCGAAACCAACCTGAACCCAAACAACTGCTGTGCTCTGGATAAATTTGGAGAGGAAGATGGCATAAAACAATACTTCTAAACTCTAATTAAGATCCTTTCAGATAATGATCATTTGCAATGTAACTTCTGCAATCATCCAAAACCTAGGCACCTAGTAGGACTCAAACAAGACATCATAAATAATGAATATCCCATCATCACACTTCCAGATAATATTTGAAAATCACAATGATCATATCAGTTAGAACCTATGCTGGGGACATTGCAAGAGTTCACTGAACTTGGAAAAAAATACTTGTGCACCAAATATGGAAGTGTGGGTAATTAGACATACCTTCAAGTGGCAGCTGACTCGCCTAGATGGATAATTGATTCCTAAATCATATTGAAGTATAGGAATTTCTAAAACACTCCAAGAGAACCCTAATGAACCAGCCTATCATTGTGATCTACATCAGCATATCAGCTCAAATTGAAGATCACGAGAAACAAAACAGAACATCACAGTCCGAGCTTTTTGTATATATAGCCCTATAAATATAGCTTATTGCATATTTAGCCTTTGCAAATCACTATTTGCATATATAGCCTTCAAATCATCTTGTTTTTCCAAGGATACCCCTTCAGTGAGATTTCTGACTGACAGTGTATAAATAATAACATTTTAAGTGTAAAAAGATACTATTATTGTTGCTCATTGATATCCTTGAAAAAAATTAACATTTAATTTACATTGTAAATAGTTATATTTTTGCATAATCTTTCAGGAAAATTAATGCAAAAGGGCAATAGAGTTATTTTATACTCAAAGCATTTATTTATTAACAATGTTGGTCAAAAATCTAATAGGAGGGATATCCTTGAAAAAACAGGAAGATTTTTAGGGGTATATATGCAAATAGTGAGTTTTACAGGATAAATAAATAATTAGACATATTTGCAAGGGTATATATGCAAGAAAAGCCCTAAAAATTATGCCCACAATCCTTCAAATTTCTAAGATGAAAGATCTATTATTTTGACCTACTTCCTGATGAGATATAAAATTTATCCTCACATAATCTCATATGAAAATCCTAAAATAATTATTGGGTCCCATCTAGCTTCAGCGAGCAGAAAAATAACCATCTGGCAGAGATTGTGGCTAGGTAGATCCTAGCTGAGAGACTATTATGTAGTTCCGCATCTTCCTAAAATTTCACATGAAGTTTCACATAGAGATAGTAAATGTAAATATGCAGATCCCAATTAATCTTTCTCCAAATAATTGATTGTCCATCAACCTCGACTGGACCTAACTATCAGATCCTCTTCAGATTGGAGGTATAAATATTTTGTACTTTATGTTCAATTCATTATCTACAATATGTAATATAAAACACTGCAATATGGAAGACCACAGAATATGATAATTGGCAAAACTCATCATTAAAAGAAATAGCTTAGTCAAATTTAAATTGTTCAATTTAGATAGATTGTTTTATTAGTGTTATAGCATCAGTAAAATAATGGACAGAAAAACAAATTATGACAATAGGAGGCATAATGAAACTGTAAATATGTTTTACATACAGCTTGAAAATTTGATTCATACCCCATTTTGAGTTCTTTGATATCCACACGGCTTGCTGAAAATAATAAAGCATGTGTAAGATTGCAGCGCATTGTCATGAGATTGATGATTACTGAAGACAAAGATAGTGCAAAAGGAAAGAAATAAAAAAAACTCAAGGGATGAGAAATTCACCAGCAGATCTTTTCTGTTGCACCTTTTTCTTCTTTTGCTGTTCATACTTATGTTTTCTGTAAGCAAGATTTTTCAGACACCATGTTAAATGATACTGAAGAGCTACAACAGCACATGCCAATATTCTTAAACCAGAATAAGCTTCTTTAGACACTACGACCTATGATATCATTATCCCAATATACACTCAAGGATATTCAGAAACAAATGCAGTTAAAGTAAAGCTGTGGACTATTATGTAAAATTATTTACTAGATTTAAGCATGTACATGGTCAATAAACATGCATGTAAGATGTAAAAACCAATGAATTACTTGAGGCAGCTGCATAGCAACTGAAAGGAATTATTTATTATCCTATAGCACATACTTGTAATCCGCGCTCTCAAAGAGTCTGAGGACAGGAGGATCTGCATCTGCTGACAATATTGCCTGCAAAAGGAGTCACATATCAGGTAGGGAATTTCAGTTTCTGCAATTCTTGCATTCTGTATTTTTTCACTTTGAAAATGAAGGATTTATTCTATTTGATTAGTAATAAACCAAAAATATGAAGAAAAAAGTCCATTCACACTAGATGTTATGTTTAAGATATTTTGTAGTATGACATCTGAACATGTATAAGCCTACTTCCAAACATTCTAGAGAAGGATATTGGTCATCACAGGCATGAGCTAATATGAAAATGGAAAAACCTGAAACATACCCCAAGTTCTTTTGATGGTGTGTTTCAGTTGGGTTAGTGCACTTTGAAATGTCAAAAAACTTCAAAACGTTGTTTCGTGATATAAGCAATCATCATTGTTGCACATATCCACTTCTTTCACCACTAAATGCTGCTTAAACACTACTACTGTCCTCTCCCTTTCATCAAATCCCCTGATCACCAGAGTTCCTCCTTCCTACCAAGCAAGCTATTGGCATATGACCACCCTGAAGTTGAGAGGCAAGGGAAGAGAAGATATCGGGAGTATCATTTGCATATTGTATCCGCATGTACAATCTTCAAATTGCAGTTGTTGTTTCTTATAGTAAGGAACCACTAACCAATATCGGGACCAACCTAATTTTGATAATATTTCACCATCATACAACTTAGTATAACCCAAGGTTTGCTGTATCGGTCGGTACAGTAATGTACCGGACGAATCGTACCGTACGAGGCGCACCGTACCGTACCGCTACTAAACCGTTATGTGGCACCATATAGTACCGGTACATGACACTGCATTGTATCGACACTTGGAACGTGGCACTGCACCGTACATGGCACCGTATAGGTACCAACACTCGGTACGCTGAACCATGACGCACCGATACTGTAATAGGATGGTAATTGTATAGAGTCCGGTACCGAGACGCCGAACCTTGACCTTTTCAATAGCATATTTAAGGTAAAAAGTATCTGCAGGTCTCTAGTTTTATTAAAATGGTAGGGCTGATCCTTGACCTTTTCAATAGCAACCATCCTTGAGTTTTAGTGCAATTTTTTCTGAGTCTCCCATGTCATTCCCTATCATTACAAAATGGTGCTGGAATTCCAAAATCAAATTTTGTAGAAAGAAGGACTTGTGTGGGGTACTAGGAAATAAATTTCATGGAACTTGGGAGTCAGTATTGCAAAAGGGTCATCTAAGCCTAACCTACTATTTCATTAAACAATTAAACTAGGGACCAGCAGATGTTTTTCCCTATATCTCACAACAGTGGCATGTGGTATCACAAAAACTAAGGAGAAAAATTAGCCCATGGGAATTTTAACTAACTTTGAAATCTAAGCATTTCATCTCCCAGATTGTTATAGATGCGTTGTCAAATAATTTAGTAATCTAATTTTTATTATATTCTTGTTTCCTATGTGGTAAAATTGTTATGCAGGACAAAATTACCTTGGTCATTCTGGAATGAACAATGGTATCTGGCCTTGCCTGGAGTAATGGAGGTTTTAAGCCAACAAAATGTCATACCAGATACTAATTAGTTTCGAATATTAAATACTAATTAGTTTCAATATCTTTAAGTTCTCAGTCAACCAAATCAAATCCCTCTAACATGCCCAAAACTTACAGCATAACCTTCATGCAACAAGGACAAGATAAATTACAAGCCAAATGTCAGGAAATCTTGGAGTACAGTGAGAAGTCAGCATTTATCACATCTTTGTAAGAATGGAGCTGGTAAAATTTGAAGCATTTACTGTATTTTTACAGATGTATTCCTGTAAGTTCATTAATGTGACAATCAAGTTCCAGTTGACAATTTGTTCAATAAGATATTATAACATCAACCAGGTGAGTTTAGTTGCACTGACATGTATGAAAATATAGTTTTCCTTACTAAATAACACATACCAAAACTAGATCAGCATCATCTGCCATTTGCATGGCTTCACTTTTAGACATTACACCAATCTGCAGAAATATGAAAAGCAAAGTGACCCTTGGAAAGTGTAGAAGATATGACAAAACCAAAAGAAATACCAGAATGGAAGACTAACCATATTCTGTTGCTCATCCAATAGCCTTACAGAAGATGACCTAGAACCAAAAAATTGGAAATACATGAATGGAACAGATGAGAAGTAAGGTTTCACATGGAATGAAATTTGTGTGTGTGTGTGTGTGTGTGTGAGAGAGAGAGAGAGAGAGAGAGAGAGAGAGAGAGAGAAGATGCAATAACAAACAAAATAATACTGAGATGTTTCCCATAAAAAGAGTTCTATAATACAGATAAAATACTTTGAGAATGTACGTCATGTTTTAACAAATTACTTCGTTAAAGACCAAGAGAAAAAGGGTCATCTTTGCTAAGTACTCAACAGGAATTATTTCTAAACTGAACAAAGGTTTTGTACAAACATGCTCAGATAAGTACTAAAGATTCTAGGAGCAAATATAATCTATAGCTTAGAGATAGAAGGTCCCATGGATTAGCAAGCAACCAGACCAAGTCCAGGGCAGACCAAGACTTAGGCTGCCACTAAATCCATGGAGAGGTTTGTTTCCAAACGTTGGTTCTAAGAACGCCCTTCTTGCATATATGGTTTATACAGCAAGAATTAGCATAAAGGCATCTTGATAAACATAGAAATACCAGCAAACATACCAGGAAATAGATCAATGAAGGGAAATGTTGGTTTCATAGCACTTAGTGTGCTCTAGCACCTTCTGGTAATATCGCAACTACTTGACAAAAATGCCGATTCTCATCTTTTATTGTGCCTTGCAATACTGCAGGATGGATTAAGAGAGGCATTGTTTTGTTCCCACTCAGGCTTTAATTGTTGTTGGAAGTATGCTCTTTGCTGAGACCTAACCAAAGGTGATGCTATATTCAAGAAGTCCCCCCTCCTTCGGTGATGCAGCAGGTGCGGCAATTAAGTTATGATTGTTAGACAAAATCTTCTAGAAAACAGAGAACTGTTTGTCTCTCCTGGGCATGACTCCAAGGTTAGAGCATATGCCAGTGTACCTTTCCTAAACTTAGGTTTCCACAATCATATGTTGAACAGAGAAGTTTCTAGTATTTTAAGTGGAGCTTGGTGAAGGCCTCTCAGCCTGAACATCTCCAAAATATCCATCTTCCTTATTTTTTATGTTCCAACTTTTATTTTTCTCCTCAGATAACTCATAGTTTCTGTTTCTTCCAAACGGTCTCATGTCACAAATTAATCTTCACAACCATTTAGTCTTCACATTACGTATTCTTTCAGGCAAAGATAGAACCATGTTCGCTGCCCTATCCATCCCTCAACACCCACACCTCAAGATGCTAGGACTTCAACAAAGGGAAAAAAAAAAAAGAACATTTAACAATAAAAATCTCAACTTCATCTGACTCAAAGAGAGTTAAAAAATAAATAAAAACATACAGATTTAGAATCACTACCCTACTAAATTACTTCAAAGATTTCAAAAAAAAAACAAACAAAAAAAAAAAAAAACAAAACAAAACACTTAAAATTCAGCTACAAAAGCATGCATAAGAAGAGAGTGCACTTATTTGACCCACAATAGAGGGGAGAAAAAAAAAACCTTCTTCCCCTCTTCTGCATTTAGATTTCATATTTTGCCTAAGGTAATTCATTGATTCCATCACTTCTGAAATTTAATCTTGAAAAAATATATCCTCTCAGGGGAAAGGGGAAAAAGCATAAACTACCTTATCCATCTTGAAACGGTACTCTTTTTAACAAGAAATCAAGCTCATAATGATCAAGAACCGGACCCTGCCTTACCCAAAGAAAACTTCAGCATGCATGCAGACCTAGAAGCAACAATCAGATAAATTATTTCAGTTATCTCTATAAGAACCAATTAGTTAATCAACAGAGCAGACACGCACTTGACCCACAATAGGAACACCGATTAAAAGAAGTATCCATCCCTATCTTCTGCGCTTAACAATACTCTCTCCTCGGATAACTAATAATTCCAGTTCTTCCGAACTCACATCACAGCAAAGCATCTCCATTAGCAACTAATTTTACATTGTCTATTAATTCAAGAAAACAAACAAACAAACAAAAAAGTTCACCATCTAGTCGCCTCTCAACAGCCACACCTCAAAACAGTAATATTTCCATCAAAAGACGAAATCTTGGCAATAAAAATATCAACTTCACCCTACTCAAAGAAAGTTTTAACAGACATGCAGATATAGAAACAAGACCGAGATGAATCATTTCAAAAAGTTCAAAAAAAATAAATAAATAAAACAAAATCAGGAGCCGAAATAGAGTTTTCGTACTTGACCCGGTCAAGATCGAGGGCGGGATCATAGTCAGGATCGGCGACACGGTTATCACGCCGGAACCTCCTGGAATCACCGGAGCTTGGGCCGGGACGGAAACCGCTGCCATACCGTGCCACCACCCCTACCTCGGTAACAAAAGGGGGCCGGCAACCCCGAACTCGTTTCTTGGGCAATCGAACAAGAAAGAAAGCATGGAAGACGGGCTTGATAGGGTTGGAGGCGGTCGGCGCGCGAGACAAAGTAGTAAAGGGTTTGAATTGGAAAGCGGCGATTCCGGCCATGGCTTGCTTTAGCTTCGGCTTCTACCGGAGAAAAAAAAGAAAAAACGGATGCTTCTACTCTCAGTGAGGGACGCGAGGGGGAGGAGGAGGTGGGAAGGGAGGGAGGATTCGGTCGAAGCCCATAAGAAAAATTAGATCTTTTTTCGTTCTTTGATCGTTCTTGGGATATTCCAAATAGAAGGTGGAACTCCAGGAGATGGAGAGAAACAGGAGGCAGACGTTGGGTTGGGAGCGAGAGAGGGGGAGCAGGCCTTGGTCGGACCTTATCCCCTACACTGTTTGTACCACGGTGACCGCATGGGGAACCGGAGATGGAAACTCCTTTGAATGAACCGATTGGGTTACGAAGGAAACCGGCACCCAAGAACGGACCCAAGCTCAGTGGGTTAGACACGTGTATTTCTCTGCCGTTTCGAGCTTGGACCAGAGAACCTAATGGCAACATGGGCAAGGGCAACAATTCCGGCTGGCTTTTTTTTTTTCTTTTGCCGCTTTGCTTACTTGCTTAAGGGGACAATTCATATCACTGGGTACGAACACATTCAATAAAATTAGAAAACAAAATATCTCAAAATTTTTTAGGCAACTCTTTCTCAATCGTGCACAGCTACCTCCCATGTGGTTATCCGCATAAACAGCAATCCAGTCCACAGTCTCGTTTGCCTCTCTATACACATATTTTGTCTGAAAGACCACCCCATCACTACCCATCTCCCAAATATTTTGGGTTAGGAGGTGGTCCGACTCCATCTCAATCGGATTTTTTGGATCCATCCAATCACTATAGCCGAGTCTTTCTCCATCAGAATGGAGTTGACCTGCAGAATAAGCCGCGCATATCTGCCTCCCTATGCAGAATAATTCCGGCCGCTTCCCTCGATGGTCTCGTTTGCAAACCAGAGTCTGACTCTATTGTATATAATTATGGGAGAGTCTCGTCCGTATATAATAACCTGAAAAATCTTGGAGATTTTCTGGTCCATTTGTTAAGGGAGCTTTTTGATTTCCTTTATTGAAATAGGGTTTTGACTTCAGGGCGGGTCTTGAGCCTTTTCCATTATATCAGTTGAACATCTTCACGGGCTATCTAATCAAGGCTTAATTCATTGCTTCATACCTGAAATCCAAATTTAATATTATATTTGGTTTGCGACCGAAATAAGAATAAATTGAAATAAAAATCGATACAACTATATTTCTTAATATATTTAGTTCATAATTAGAATGAGAATCGGAATTGAAAAATCAATTAAACCAAAAGATATTTTTGAAAAATTAATTAAACAAAGATGTGCTTCTGGAAAATCAATTGTTTTAAATGCATCCAGTTGAATGGGATTTGAAAACTGAGGGTAGAGTCTGAATTAGGTTTTGAAGGGTTAGTGCATTATTCCCATTTCTCCTAAAAATTGAAATAAGAATGAAAATCTCCATAACCAAATAACTGAATTTGGAGCTACTCATTCTCATTTCTATTACAAAACCCAACTTTCTTCAACTAAACATATCATAGGATTTAAGGACTTGTTCAAACAGCCGGTTCTTTGCCAATCCAAATAGGATATTTAATTTTAGAAGTGGAAGGTCTTTCATCAAGCCACCATATTTGCATGAGGCCTCATCAGCAGCAATGAGTCTATGATTTACCTAAAAAATGTGTCTGCGATGGATGGTTATGAGCACTTTGATTGGTGGGACAGCAAGTGCAACACTGAAGATAATTCAAGCAAGAAAGCTTCTTGTTTTGAATAATTCTAAAAATCTGCTTTAAATTTTTTTATTTCGTGGCATTTGATGTATACGACTGAGTGTTGGTTGAGTTGAATCTCAGTAGCTTTTGATCTCAGAATTAGACCCAAATTTAATCATTCACCAGCCTGGGCCTTCAATTCACAAAAGTTTCTTTAGAGAAGAAGAGACATGCGGTGATCCCAAAAGGTAACTCCAGTATGATTGGCCATATAAAATGCAGTCCGAGTGATTTTCTTTTTTTTTTTGGCCGGAGGGGCAAAGGTCGACCAACATAATTTAGAAAACAAAGGTTCAAAGTCAATCCAATACAAATATTAGAGAGGTGAATTGATATAAGAGAGTGTGGATACAAGAAAACTGAAACTAGGGAGAAATTTTACAGATATGATTAGCTTCCAAGAAGAGAGTAGAAAGACTGCAATTACAGCATTTGGGATCAACTTAATATCATACTCAATAGCATGGGACAAAAATGATCCATGCGCAAGGAAGTATATAGGGCCGTTCCCTTTCATTAGAATTTTTTCTATCAATTCATTAACTTCACAAAACACTTTGAGGATGCAAAATATACTTCTTGCAGTTGTTCTTTTTCTTACATCAAGAAGAGAACGAAAAGGGGTGCATTCTATTAAGATTGGAGGTGTCAGAGGTGCCGAGAGTGGAAACTCCCACACAGGTCCATAGGTACGTGTGGCCACGAAATTTCATACCAAGTCTTCCACTTTGTAATTCTATACATACAAGCCCTTTCCCGTAGTACCGACAGATACGAAGAGTTGCTTTGTAACGTTAATCTTTTTGTTTGAACTAATCCCGGCACTCCATACACCGGGACCTGTTCAAATTTGACTTACCAACTCATAATATTTGACTTGGCATCTTCTCATCTAAACTTGAGCTAGTTCGGGCAATCGGTGTACCGGGACTAGTTTAATTCCAAGTTAAAACTACTACCGTATTACATTCGATTTCGCTAGGGTGTTTCATGCAAAATCCATGCAAAGTTTGAGCTGGTACTGGCTCTCCATCTGCCGAGACTAGTTCAAGCACGACTAGTTTGTATTGCTTGATTTATCTTGTACGTCGCTAGTCCCGGCATTTGGTTTGCCGGGTCTAGTTCAAACTTAACAAGCGGCATTCCGCATGGGCGACTTCCCTTCTCATTTAGTATCTGATGGGAGTCACCCTCACAGGCTCACAGCCACCTATCCCCCTTCCGGCCCCTGGGAGTGGCGGAGAGGAGGGAGCCGAAGTCGATGGGAGGAAGCGCTCCGCCAAGAGTACGAGTTGCCTGTTTTTTTTTAAAAATTTTTTTGCTAAGGCGGGTGGATCATACTTGACAAGTATGGATACACCCAATAAAATCGAAAAATAACATACCTCGGAGTGCCAGGAGCAACTTCCTATCTTCAGCCCACATAGTACTACTAGAGTGACTGGCTACATAAGCAGCCACCCAGTCCGCCGCTCCATTAACTTTACGGAAAATATACTTGGCCTGGAAGGCCCCTCCAGCCCCCACTATTGCCCAAATACCTTAGAGCAGAGGGTGGACGCAACTAATACCCCTTGGGCCCCCACGGACCCAACTGATGATCGTGGCGAATCCTTCTCCAGGACGATGGAACTGGCCCGTAAAACACATCAGGCGTGACGAAGGCCGCCGAAACGGCCCTCAGCTCTGCTTCCGGAGCCAATATATCGAAGAGTTGACTGCCCCCTGCAGCCATGACCCTGGCAGACGGGTCCTGAATAACAAAACCCGCGCCGCCCTCGTACCTCCGTCCAAGACAGACCCATCGAAATTGACCTTGAGGAAACTCGGGGGTGGGGGCTCCCGGGTGAAAAACACCATACGGGATGCTGCCGAAGCAGTATGAAAACCCTAGATGTCTCGAGTTGTTAAGGTCCCTTCGTCAGGTAAGATGTGATTGAGCTCCACCGCGTGCACACGTGCACTCTCCACCACAAGACTCGAGGACATACTGTGTTCGCCAAAGGTTCGAGCGTTCCTAGCAAGCCAAATCTGGTAGGACATGTAAATCACCCAAGCCCCCTTCTGGCGAAGTAAAGGGGACTCCGAGCATCGGTGCATGGCCCGCGGGATACCTGCCAGTCGCCAAGTCGCCCTAGCCCATGTGCACTGAAACAAGGCGTGGTCCACCATTTCATCCACACCATAATCCCTACATATCGAAGGAATCTTCAATCCTCGTCCACTAAGAACTGTTCTCGTCGGAAGCCGGTCCCAGATCACCTTCCAGAGAAACAGTGCTATCCTCGGGTGAAGTCCCAAGCGCCAGATCTAAGCACAGTATGGCCCAGGCTCGTACTGCCACCGGAGAATGCGGGAGAGGTCGCCCATCCTGACGCTGGTCCTGGTAGAGGTGCTCCAAACTCGCATGTCAGAACCTGCACACCTAGGTAACAGGAGGGATCGAACCCTCTCCGCCAGATGCCCCCCAAAAAGCTGAACCAGCCTAGTCTCGTCCCATGCAGCCCCCCAGGGATAAGGAGATCACAGTCACATAGGCCCTCCGCAGCCTCGACACTAACCATTATCGGCCAATGCTGCAAGGGGAGGGCATCTACCCATGGGTCCCCAGCCACATCAATATTGCGCCCATCGTCTATCAGCCATCTAGTATGGACCAATGCAGTAGGCAGGTACTTCGCAATCTCTCACCACTGATTAGAACATCTTTGCCCTCGGCCCAGTGCCTCAGGGCCCACCCGCCCATAGCAGGCTGCCATGGTCCGGCTCCAGATCCCCTGTGGCTCCAAAGAGAATCGGACTGCATGCTGTGCAATGAGTACCTCCTGTCTCTCCAGGAGCGACAGAACCCCAAGGCCATCCTCGGATTTTAGTCCAAATTATCCGGTTGGGACTTGAGATTTATTCAGGTCTATTTTAAAATTTTAATTTAATATTGTATTTTGAACTGTTTGATAGGTACAGAGAATTTGACGGACGAGATTAGGGTTATGTGAGCGAATCAAGGTAGGTAACCCTACACAAATCTTATTGATTTCTAATCACTATTTAATTGTAAGTATGAAATTATGAAATTGTATTTGATATGATATATTTTCTCAAAATTAGGATCGAGCATATGGTTGCATGTGATTCATAAATTTGATTAAATAGCATTCTTTCATGAATATGTGATTGGGTATAAATTATGGTTATGATATATTGCATGGAAATCATATTTGTGGCATGATCATGAATTTTATGTATAACAATGCCATTTTTCATTTTTCAATCTATTTATGAATGTATGAGTTATGAAAAAGAATAATGATTTATGAACTCTCAGGTAGCTATGTCCGCCTCTAGAAATTGGGGCTAGTCGACACCCTGAAATTAGCATCCAATGAATATGGCCCTCTACCAATGGGTTAAAGTTGGTAACGAATATGAATGAGTTACAAAACTCGTCGACTACGAATATGGCCATGTTACGGGATTATAGTGACCATAGCAGCACATCCTTTTGAGAGTAGGATTTATAAAGTATGGATAGATGGCAGCATTTTTTTTATATATGACTTGAATTATCATGTTTATGAAATTGCGTGGCTGGAGTATACATTGCTTTAGTACTAATTTAAATATATATGGTATGAAATGATTTAGTTTGCTATAACTGCTATTTTTTTTAAATGATACATTGGCATATGAATTATTATGCTTGATCCAATAAGATAGTACATGGTCACTTACTGGGCCACATAGCTTATATATCCCCTGTTGTTTTTTTTTCAGATATATAGGATGCTAAGAGCAGAAAGCCTAAAGAATTTTGAATGAAAAAATTTATTTTGGATGTATAAATTTGGAGGTATGTACTTTTGAAAAAATACTTTATGAATGAAATGACATTTTTTTTAATGAATGAGGCTTTATGTTACTGTAGGCGATAGCTTGCCGTAGCACGGCTATATCATGGGCCTAATCCGGGGTATGACATTCAGTGGTATCAGTATCCAATACCGGCCCAGATTTTCTCGTCTCTAACTCCGTGGTTGTCTGGTTGACTGCCAAGTAGTAGGAGAGCGGCACCTCCTCGCACGTACCCAGGAAAAAAAATAAAGCCGTTCCTGAGGTCCTCTGTCCATCCGATGTTTTTCTCAGATTAAAGCAACTTTGGCATTTGTTTGATAAGACCTTGTCTTTCCCTTTATTTTTGGTAAAAGCCTTGTCTTTCCCTTCGGGACCCTATCCCTGCCAGGAATAACGATAAAATCATCACCAAGATCGTAGGACTATTATTTTTCAACACTTTTTTTTTTTATGTAATATAGAACTATATATTAAGATTTTATCTAAAAATTCGAGCGTTTAGATTGATGAGTCTAAAAATATATAAGCACGGTAAGAATCCTCGGTCTGTCAGACATGGAACTATTTTTCCTGAACTATGAGCGCTGATATCTCTTGGGTTCCCTCTCAAACATACGAGGGTAACATTAAAATTAACATCTATTGGCTTAAAATTGGGGATGGAATCGCACATAACTATTTAACTCCCGACCCTCCCCATGACTATACTATAACACGAAGTCCCTGTTGACCCAAACAGAACTGTACAGTCCAAGAGGAAGGATAATCTTAATTAATTACCCCATTAATTACCCCATTTTAATTACCCCATTTATTTATGAGTGAGTGGATGAATTGCTTAGGTTCCTCCTCGGAATGAAACAAATTCCGACATTTAATATGACACGATATTCCCAACTTCAGAAGCACAAGAATTGGTCCCCAAAATATACGAGAAAAGTCATAAGCTTCCTCTTGTAGACGTCTTCTCTACTAAGCCACCTGATGAGCAGTATGTCGCCCCACCCTTGGAAAGATAATCTCCCACCTCATAAGTAAGATATCAAACTGATTTGATACCAAAACCATCTTGCACCCTTCTAGTAGGCTTGCCTGAACCTTAGAGTCGATCACTGAGTTAGAGCATGAGCGTTTAAACTGCTCTCTTCTGGAGAACCCGAAGAGCCTGCACCGAGTTGAGCTTTGATAGGAATTCCTTTCGCTTTCACCACTACCGGCTAACAAAGTAGTGCTAAATGAACCTTCTTTAACCATTAAAGAAGAAAGGTATGGAATTCTCATTTGCCACTATCTCATTATTGTCACTAATCAATGAGGCTAAACTAATGAACCCCACAGCATCTATTCCCCGGGTCATGCCTGTCGGGCCATGATGCCTTCACATCTATAAGCAAACCTGGCGCTCCTGTTCAGCTGCTACAACTCACATTGCTTATCCAGTTACAGATATTAGATGAAGACCATCATACTCTCATGGCTTCTCCTTGTCCTGTTATTCCAGTCTCCCTGGTGCTCAGCCATCAAAATGACTCTTCCAGAAGGGAGTGGACCTCATCAACTGCCACAGCTACCACAAGGCCAACGGCTTCAAGGTCAGATTGCCTCAATCTCTCACGAGCAGTTTACCTTGCATGCCATTCCACCATCTGTGCAAAACTTTACCATGCCTTTCCTTATTTTTTCCCCTTGCAAGAGATGAATTGATAAATGCTTCCTTTGTCCATGTTTTGTAGGCCCGAACAAGACCACCGAGTTGAGCGAAGTCAGGAGAGGGGGAGAGTGTGAGGACTCGGGTACTTGGAGGAAGGAGAGCCACAAAGGAGAGGGTGGTGCAGCTGGTGGTGCAGCTGCCGGGAGAAGTCCTGGCACTGCAAATTCCGATCGTGGGGCACAACATGGACATCACAGTGCTGCACCGCAGATGCAAGTGCTATATACTTCCCACCTATCCGCCAACCCTAGTATTTGGTTGATCCTTGTACTTCTTTTCTTCTATTAATTTCTCAGGGTTTACATCCATTTATCATCGAAAGTGTGGTGTTCCAAATTGCATTCTATGATGATGACTGCTGTTAGATTGCAATCTATATATAGTGATGATCATCTCATGTATCTTTCATTGTCAGTAAACAACAGAATGTACTTAATTTCATTTTCCTTGTTGATATGAACCATGTAGAAAAAATAACAGTCTAAAGAAGAGATGGGTGGCTTCTAGGTGGAAAACTTGCATAAAATTCAGACTACTTTCGTGTTCAGCAAAACAAAAACAATCAAGTAGATTGAGAGTTGGCTCTGCATTAAGCAATAACTTGGCCCCAAACTTTTTCAGCACAAGATTTCATAGATATGAGATTCGATCTTCTAATTTCTTTAACTAATGCACTCATGCATCATTAATTAGTGGAAGGAGTCATTCATGCATCTTTGGAAGCTCTTGGCTCAATAAAGCTGCAGGAAACGAAGTCAGTGATGCCCACATGTGTTATTTATTTATCTATCAAGCAGAAGTGTCCGTGGATTTTAGTTATACCAGTGGTGCTTCCGAAGGTACCCCTGAGGTCCGTTGTTTGCAGATCATATGGTGTAATTTTATGAGATAAGAACTGGTTGAATAATATGTCCAAGTGTCGAAGATTGGGGCCAGAAAATGAATAGAATGTGCTGTGCAATTTCAGGAGGAACAAACAAAAGCAAGAAGCATGTTTTGCTAATTGATAAGAAATTCCTATACCAAATATTTGTGTCTATTATTATTTATAAAACAATACATGGGCCAAACAGTGAAAGATATTTAGAACAAAGTGGATGAAGAGGAGGGGTTTCTTGGGCAACTGCAATCATCCCATGGGCATGAGACTGAAGGGAAGTCTCATACAATAAAGATGTAGCCAACAGTCATGCACAGGTTGAAATAAATGAAGTACCGTTAAGTGCTAAAGCAATGAAATGATAACGATAAAACCAGATTGTGCTTAAGCATTTACAAGATCTAATCAAACCAAGAGCAGATTCCCACCACCTTCTAGTAAAATCATCTTTTTGGTTAAAGTAAAATGACTCATAAGCAACGACTTGAAATAGTCTCATCATTACTAAGCAAGCTTTATCCTATCAAACTTTTTCTCAACTTTATGAATAGATTATGTTCCATTAAGTTTCAGAAACAGCTGATGATCGGCTCTCATACTGATAACAGTCCTTAATTATAAATTGACGTCAAATTCCAAGCCAAGACAATCTGAGAAATCAAGTGGCCCCATTATATACCTAGAGGATGAGGTCAGAATTAAAAAGAAACCTGCATTTTCTTGAAATATCAAACAGTTTGACAGACTTGGTTACAGGGGTGAATGATCATGGGTGATGAAGAAGATTTCACTTGACTCACAGAATGAAGTAAGCCCTTGCCAACTTCTAATCAACCACCAAGAACCCTCTTCTTTGACGCAAGAGATCTATGCTTTCAGCACACTTTGTATCGAAAATAGATCAAATAGTGGCAAGCATAACATACATGACTCATATCCTATCTAAAGTAATACGTTGTTCCAGAAAGATGAAAATGGATTAATTTAAGGAATTATATGCCACTAAGTAAACTTTCACTAGGTACAATATTTTGATACCTATAGGCAAGAACTCCCCTGTATCTGTACCTGTTAAACTGAAAATAGTGATTAGCAGTTCGCACAGATACAATCAGCTGATTTTAGTTTATGGTGCTGTAATTAGCCATTGTCTATTTGGATGTAATTATGGAAGAAGCTGGCGTGCTGCATCCAGACTCATCACTCACAGGAATGTGGTTATCAAGTTCAACATTAACTTTTTAGCATATAAATTTGCATTCATGATCATCTAAATGCAACACCAGTGGGTACTGTGATTGGTAAAAAGAAGCCTGAGACTCAACTATTCATGAATTAAGGTTGATGAATTGTTTATGGTTCTACTTTGGTGTGAAACATATTCTGGCATTGAAAGTGGGCAAGGAACTCAAGCTCCAAAAGACTGGATCAGTCTCGAAGCTTGTCCTAATTATTCCAATCTCTTTGGAGTTTGCCTATTGGAAGTGCCTTTGTGCCGAAGGGCGGATTTCACCGATTGTCACAACTACCATGATGCACACGGCCCCAAAGTTAGATGCTTTCATCCCACAGTAGCTAAGCAATTAGCGTTGCGAGCCATCCCTCAACTGCTACATCTCTACAATCGAGACGCTTCTTTTCTTCTAGATCCTTTTCCAGATCAAACAGCAATGAAGGATCCTTCTATTATGGCTCGGGTGTGGAGAAAGAATGGATTCTCGACGAAGACTTGCTTTCTTCCGATTTTCCTTTGAATATCCTTTGAGCCCTTGTTTCAAACTGATTTGCTTTTCCTCTTGTTTGGATTTTTTGTTTCTTTTTTGTTTCACTCTGAATGGGTCTTTTTATAGCTTAGTTTTGAAAAAACTAGCTGTTATATCCAAAAACTAGCCGTTCTGTCATGCCTGTCATTTCTGACAAAAAAGGTCCGTTGAAGCTGGAGACGTCTCGCCCATCCAGGAGTCGGCTCGGCTAAAGTCGGAGACATCTCGTATAAGTCTGAAGTCGCTCTTGCTGGGAATCCTTCTGTCGGGTTATCGATCAACTTTTCATTGGAGTCGGCTCGCATGGTTCGGAAGTCGTCTCGCATCTTCGTCCGTCGAAAACAAGTTTTCTGTCTTTGTCTGAGAGAGACGTCTCGTACTAGTGAAGAGGCGACTCACGCTTCGTCCGCGGGATAGGAGACGACTTGCGCTTGACTCGAGTCGACTTGCATTTTGCGACCGAAAATACTTCTTTCTGTCTTTTTGAGAGAGTTGACTCGCGCTTGGTGGAGACGGTTCGAAGGTGTGCCAATATTCTATACTTGTGCCGGAGTCAACTCGAACTTCCTGGGAGTCGACTCGAACTCTGAAAAATGCTTGACTGGTTCCAAAGCTTGACTCTAAGATCTATGAACCATTTCTAAGTTATTCTTTTGAAGTTGTAACATCGTTATCCTGAAGATACCTGTTTAAAACTGTTAGTCCAACAAAGAATACACTCTCAATGTTTTGGCACATCAAAACCAAGTTAGGGATTAATCAATTACTCAGCAGAAAGGATGCTTGAGCGGTTTCATATGAAAAAGGTTAAACCGATTTCCTCTCCACTTGCAAATTATTTCAAACTCACAAATAAGCAATGTCCTACAAGTGAAAGGGAGAAAGAGGAGATGCAAAAGGTTCCCTATGCTTCAGTAGTAGAAAGTTTGATGTATGTCATAGTATGTACAAGACCAGACATAGCCTATGCAATTGGTGTTGTGAGCAGATTTCTCTCAAATTCTGGCAAAGAACATTGGGTTGCAGTCAAATGGATACTTAGATACCTTAGAGGTACTTCCAAAGCTTGCTTATGCTTTGAAAATGAAAAAACTATGCTAGAGGGATTCACAGATGCAGATATGGCTGGTGATATTGATACTAAAAAGTCTACATTGGGATACATGATGACTTTTGCAGGAGGAGCTCTTTCATGGCAGTCCAAATTGTAGAAATATGTTGCTTTGTCCACTACAGAGGTTGAATATATTGCGGTGACAGAGGCTTGTAAGGAAATGTTGTGGCTAAAAAGATTCATCCAAGAATTGGGCTTGAAACAAGAAAAGTATACTATTTTTTTTAATAATCAGAGTGCCATTCATCTTAGCAAGAATCCTAGCTTTCATTTAAGATCGAACATATTGATATGAGGTATCATTAGATTCGGGATATGTTGGAAGAAAAACTTTTGCATCTAGAGAAAATCCATACCGATGAGAATGGGTCGGATATGATGATTAAAATTTTGCCTAAGAAGAAGCATGATATTTGTATGCTTAAGGTAAGCTTGGTGGAACCTCTCACATAAGGTGGGAGGGGGAGAATTGTTGGCTGAGTCCCACCTTATGTAAGGTGGGACCTAACAATTTAAGTAAAAAAAAAGAAAAGAATAAAAGGAAACAAAAAAAGGAAAAGAGGTGTTAAGGTTTATTTTCTTAGAGGATGGATGAAAAGAAAAAGAGGGCAGTCATCTTGGTAAAGTGCTTGTGGAATCCATCTTAAAGAGAAGGTGAAGATCTTATTCAAGGCATCTCAAGAGGAAGAAGAACCTTATGCAAATCTACACTCGGTGAGATTGTTCTCATTTTATTATTAGAGCCTAAACTCTTTTTCATATAAACTATTTGTTTGTGATCCAAGAAAGAGATCCTTGATGTATGTGATCCACTAGCTTAGCCTAGAGAAGATACTTTGTAAGCCCATTATTATTGATAGTGGAGGTTTGTGGTGGACTTAGATTCGGTGGTTTTTTTCCTCACATTGGAGGGTTTTCCACCTAAAAATTGTTGTCTCTTGCTTGTGGTTAGTTTTTGGTAGTTCTTGCATTAATTAATTATTGTGGTATTCTTATTCTACTCACACAAAGATAGGAAAGTTATTTATCTAGTGAGGGGTCTTTTCTAACAAAGGGAAGGATCAACCAAATGCTAAGAATGGTGGATGGAGGAACAATATATAGCACTTGCATCCAAGCTGCAGCACCACAATGTCCTGATGGTGACCAATGATGGACCTCAGATCTTGTCCCACCTGGGATTCTCCCTCCTTTGCCTCCTCCAGTACCAGCTGCCCCACCCTCTTCTTCATGGCTCGTCTTTCCTTTTAGCATCCAACTCTTCACTTTCATCCTCTCTCGTTTCAAATTTGCCCGACTCTTTTGACTTATTTAGGCCTACAGACACCTCATTGTAACTGGAAAATAGAAATGAAGCACTTGTCAAGTCTATCATGAAAAGTCTCGGAATGTGAAGTTAATAAGTCATGGTCATTGTAGAGATGTAGCAGTTGAGGGATGGCTCGCAACGCTAATTGCTTAGCTACTGTGGGATGAAAGCATCTAACCTTGGGGCTGTGTGCATCATGGTAGTTGTGACAATCGGTGAAATCCGCCCTTCGGCACAAAGGCACTTCCAATAGGCAAACTCCAAAGAGATTGGAATAATTAGGACAAGCTTCGAGACTGATCCAGTCTTTTGGAGCTTGAGTTCCTTGCCCACTTTCAATGCCAGAATATGTTTCACACCAAAGTAGAACCATAAACAATTCATCAACCTTAATTCATGAATAGTTGAGTCTCAGGCTTCTTTTTACCAATCACAGTACCCACTGGTGTTGCATTTAGATGATCATGAATGCAAATTTATATGCTAAAAAGATAATGTTGAACTTGATAACCACATTCCTGTGAGTGATGAGTCTGGATGCAGCACGCCAGCTTCTTCCATAATTACATCCAAATAGACAATGGCTAATTACAGCACCATAAACTAAAATCAGCTGATTGTATCTGTGCGAACTGCTAATCACTATTTTCAGTTTAACAGGTACAGATACAGGGGAGTTCTTGCCTATAGATATCAAAATATTGTACCTAGTGAAAGTTTACTTAGTGGCATATAATTCCTTAAATTAATCCATTTTCATCTTTCTGGAACAACGTATTACTTTAGATAGGATATGAGTCATGTATGTTATGCTTGCCACTATTTGATCTATTTTCGATACAAAGTGTGCTGAAAGCATAGATCTCTTGCGTCAAAGAAGAGGGTTCTTGGTGGTTGATTAGAAGTTGGCAAGGGCTTACTTCATTCTGTGAGTCAAGTGAAATCTTCTTCATCACCCATGATCATTCACCCCTGTAACCAAGTCTGTCAAACTGTTTAATATTTCAAGAAAATGCAGGTTTCTTTTTAATTCTGACCTCATCCTCTAGGTATATAATGGGGCCACTTGATTTCTCAGATTGTCTTGGCTTGGAATTTGACGTCAATTTATAATTAAGGACTGTTATCAGTATGAAAGCCGATCATCAGCTGTTTCTGAAACTTAATGGAACATAATCTATTCATAAAGTTGAGAAAAAGTTTGATAGGATAAAGCTTGCTTAGTAATGATGAGACTATTTCAAGTCGTTGCTTATGAGTCATTTTACTTTAACCAAAAAGATGATTTTACTAGAAGGTGGTGGGAATCTGCTCTTGGTTTGATTAGATCTTGTAAACGCTTAAGCACAATCTGGTTTTATCGTTATCATTTCATTGCTTTAGCACTTAACGGTACTTCATTTATTTCAACCTGTGCATGACTGTTGGCTACATCTTTATTGTATGAGACTTCCCTTCAGTCTCATGCCCATGGGATGATTGCAGTTGCCCAAGAAACCCCTCCTCTTCATCCACTTTGTTCTAAATATCTTTCACTGTTTGGCCCATGTATTGTTTTATAAATAATAATAGACACAAATATTTGGTATAGGAATTTCTTATCAATTAGCAAAACATGCTTCTTGCTTTTGTTTTTTCCTCCTGAAATTGCACAGGGCATTCTATTCATTTCCTGCCCCAATCTTCGACACTTGGACATATTATTCACCCAGTTCTTATTGTTAGCACGTCTCCTAATTTTAGGAGACTTGATGTGGCCCACTTGATCAAGTTTACCCACATCAAGATAAACACAACCTCGTTTAAATGGTGACTTAATCCAATCTGATTAGAGGTTATTCAGAGTTTATCTTATCAGGTGGTTTTCGTGATGGATGGAAACTAATTAGAGATAAACCTTAAAGATAAAGATTCGGGTCCCTAACCTAGCTCTATAAATAGCATGTGGATCCATCACCTAAGACACTCAAGTCCTGCATAGGTTAGAAGCTCCGGATCTTCTCTCTCTCTCTCTCCCGCATATCTCTTCCTCTTCCCTCTCCTGTGGGCGCTTGGATTAGAGGTGAGTGGTTGGTGCTTCATCAAAAATGTTTAATCTCAAAGGTGCTTAATCAACGATGGCCAGAGGTCAGTAAAAATTTATTTATTTTATTAATTATTATAACTGGAGGGGAGAAGGCGGCAGGCTGCCGTCCAAAGGAGGAGGCCGCCGCCGTCAGGGAAGAGGGGCCGCCAGTTTGGCCCCCTCTTCTCCTCCTTTCGATCAGGTGGAAGAAGATGTTTTGGATTCGGGTTTCGGACTTTGGAATCCGGCCCGAAATCCGAATCCAGTTATAATAATTAATAAAATAAATAAATTTTTACTGACCTCCGGCCATCGTTGATTAAGTACCCTTGAGATTAAACATTTTTGATTAAGCACCAACCACCCACCTCTGATCCAAGCGCCCACACGAGAGGAAAGAGGAAGAGACCTGCGGGAGAGAGAGAGAGGAGATCCGGAGCTTCTAACCTATGCAGGACTTGAGTGCCTTAGGTGATGGATCCACAGGCTATTTATAGAGTTAGGTTAGGGACCCGGATCTTTATCTTTAAGGTTTATCTCTAATTAGTTTCCATCCATCACGAAAACTATCTGATAAGATAAACTCTAAATAATCTCTAATCAGATTGGATTAAGTCACCATTTAAACGAGGTTATGTTTATCGTGATGTAGGTAAACTTGATCAAGTAGGCCACATCAAGTCTCCTAAAACTAGGAGACGTGCTAACATTCTCTCACTTGGCCCACGTAACATAAAGATGACAAAACTGTATTATGGCCATAATTAAATTTATCCAATCTTGTATCCTTTATCAACAAATACCATTACATGAATCATAGCGGTTATATCTTATTATGAAGATATTTCTTTCCATGTATTACAATGTAAGATATTTATTGATATGTACTTTATAAGATATATCCATATCTTACTGAATGACTAAATGATAGTCCCTTAGGGTCTTTTCTTTATGTATCTCTTTATGTATCAAAAAATACCATACATGACAAAAGATAAACTTTATGTGCACAACCATAGTCATGTATCAAAGCTATAAGCATTATTCACAAAATGTGAATACAAAAATGAAAAGAAAGATCATACATCAAATGAGCTAATAAGTCCCATATGATCCACATGATTTGTGTAAACTTTAGCCGGCAATGCTTTAGTCATGGGATCAGCAATCATCAGCTCAATATTGATATGTTCAATGAACACATCTCTAGATCTTACTTACTTTATCTCTCACAACCAAATACCTGCCACTTTTGTTATTCTTAAAAAAGCAAACTGCAACCGTATTATCACAATAGATCTTTATTGGTCTTGATATAGAATCAACGACCCTTAGTCCTGCTATGAAATTCCTTAGTCATATAGCCTGTGAAGTCGCTTCATAGCATGCAACAAATTCTGCTTCTATGATTGATGAAGTAGTTATAGACTTCCTTGTATCCAAACATCTAGCAAAATCTAAATTTGGATATCCGATAAACTCCAAGGAATCCGTATGTCTATAAGCAAGTTTGAAGTTCTTGGTTCCTTATAAATACTGTAGTACTTTCTTGGCAGCTTTCCAATATTTCTACCTTGGAGCTTTGGTATCTCCTCAACATTCCTACTGCAAATGCAATGACTGAACTAGTACATACTTGAACATACATCAAGCTACCAACTGCATAAGCATAAGGTATGCTTTTCATATGCTTCAGTTCCAAATTATTTTGTGGTGATTGTCTCAAACTGAATTTGTCTTCTTTGACAATGGGTGCTACTGAAGGTGAACAAAACTTCATATTAAATCTTTCTAAAACTCTTTCGATGTAGGCCCTTTGAGACAATCCCAATATTCTTCGGAATCTATCTTTATGAATCTCTATGCCAATGACATATGAGGCTTCACCCAAATCCTTCATCTCAAAGTGTTTAGAAAGAAAATCTTTAATTTCACGTAGCAAACCCAAATCATTGGTTGCAATTAAAATATCATCCACATATAGGACTAGAAAGATATATTTACTTCCACTGATCTTAAGGTATATACACTGATCAACAATGTTCTCCGTAAAACCATATGAAGTAACAATGTTGTGAAACTTAATATACCATTGGCGGGAGGCATGTTTAAGTCCATATATGGATTTCTTTAACTTGCAAACCAGGTGACTATCCTTAGATGAAAATCTTTCAGGTTGATTCATGTATATCATTTCCTCAAGATCACCATTCAAAAAGGCCGTTTTCACATCCATCTAATGTAGCTCTAAGTCAAAATGAGCTACTAATGCCATGACTATCCTAAAAGAGTCCTTCTTAGAAACTGGAGAGAAGGTCTTATGAAAAACAATTCCTTCCTTTTGAGTGAAACCTTTGGCTACAAGTCTAGCCTTATATCGTTTAACATTACTAGAGGAGATCCTTTTGGTCTTAAAGACCCATTTACAGCCAATGGCTTTTGCTCCTTGTGGTAACTCAACGAGATCCCATACTTAATTTTTAGCCATTGATTCCATCTCTTCCTTCATGGCATCATGCCATAGAGAGAAATGATCCCCTATCATGGCTTCTGAAAATGAATTAGGATCAACTTGAGGTCCAACATCAAAGTCGGATTCTTGAAGGTATATAAGGTAGTCGCTAGATATTACTGGTCTCCTTATTCTTGAGGATCGTCTTGATTCAACAAGAGGTTCCGTATGAGTTTGTTTTTCAAGGTGTGGTTGCTCTTAAGTTGGTTGTTCTTCAATTATATTTGGAACTGGATTTTGAAAAGCAACCATATTCCCAATTGATTCCCCACTTGGTTCACCAATTGGTTCCTTTATTTCCTCAAACGATATGGTTCGAGGAAGACCACTCCCACTAAACTCATGATCCTCAAAAAATTTAGCATTTCTAGCTTCAACGATTCTATGTGTGTGTGCGGGACAATAAAACTTGAATCTCTTGAAATTTTCAGCATACCCAATAAAGAAACCGCTAACCGTCCTAGGGTCTAATTTCTTCATGTGTGGATTATAAATCCTCACTTGAACTGGACAACCCCATATATGTAAATATCCTAAACTTGGTTTCCATCCTTTCCACAACTCAAAAGGAGTTTTAGGAACAGCCTTAGATGGAACCCTATTTAGTACATATACAGCGATTTTTAAAGCTTCACTCCATAGCTTGATAGGAATATTCGAATGACTAAGCATGCTCTTTACCATGTCCATCAGCGTACAATTCCTTCTTTCTGTCACACCATTTTGTTGTGGTATCCCCGGCATTGAATATTGAGCAATTATGCCCTTTTCTTTAAGGAATGTAGCAAATGGCCCAGGCTTCTGTCCAAATTCTGTGTACCTTCCATAATACTCTCTACTCCTGTCTGACCTAATAACTTTAATTTTCTTTTCGGTTTGTTTCTCTACCTCTGCTTTATATGTTTTGAAAGCATCAAGTGCCTCAGCCTTATCATATAAAGGATAGAGATATATATACCGAGTATGGTCATCAATGAATGAGATAAAATATCTTTAACCATTCAGACAAGGTGGGATAAATGGTCCACAAAGATCTGTGTGTATTATCTCTAGAGTCTCAAAACTCCTTTTGGCTCCTTTAGTGGTCTCGTTGTTTGTTTTTCTTTTATGCAATCCACACAAGTACCAAGGTCGGTAAAATCAAGAGTATTTAAACTCCTTCATTTAGTAACCTCTTTATTCTTGCTATTGAGATATGTCCCAATTGCCTATGCCATAATAACGAGGAGTTCTTCTTAATAATATTCCTCTTTATGCCAATCTTTTGGAAGAGAAAAGCCCTACATGATATGGGCAATGTGAATTATAGTACCAGAATCAATCCACTATGTATTATTATGAACATTGACAAAATTAGACTCATAACACACAGGAGATAGTAGATTATCTTTTCTTTCGAGCCACTTCCTATATTTGGTACAATCCTTCTTCATATGTCCCTTTTTTCTTGCAAAAGAAGCATGCAACGTTATTGCCTTCACGCTTGAAAGACACTAGCATTCTTCTCTTTAGAGACACCTTTTTCTTTATGAGTTTTTTCTTTTCTTTGAAATGCTAAATTAACAAGTTCAAGAGTCTCATGCTTTAATCTCTCTTTCTCTTGAACACACGTGGTCAAGAGTTCATTAATTGACCATTTTGTCTTATATGTATTATAGAAAATTTTAAAAGGATCATATTCCTTAGGAAAAGAGTTCAAAATGAAATGTACCAAAAATGACTCTGAAATCTATATCTCTAAACCTCTAAGTCAAGCAGCAATGTCACGCATCTCCATAATGTGTTTACGCACACTTTTAGAACTGCTATGACTCATGTCTGAAAGCCTTTTCATCAGGGTGCTAGCCAATGCCTTATCAGAGCTGATAAACTGATCTTCTATGGCCTTCATGAAATCCTTTGCCTTATGGCAATCAGGGATCGAACCCTTGATGCCCTTACTGATACAAGACTTAATGAGCATCAAACTTAGGCGATTAGATCGCTCCAACCGCTCATAAGAAGCCTTATCAGTTGGCGAATTTGATTCTGTGGGGACGGATGGTTCATCCACATGAAGCACCAAGTCAAGGTCCATGCCCCCCAAAGTCAACAAAATTTTATCTTTTCAGTTAGAATAATTATCATCACCCAATAATGGAACCCGAGATGATTCAGTACTCAAAAATACAGTAAGAATAACTGTAAAAACTAATAACATATTATGCTATGAAACATTTCCAAAATTAAAGTAAATTCAAACCTCCCTGTGGACAAAGGTTGCAATATGTATTGAATTTACTTAAACTTTATTAATAAGACTAGTAAATATCACGCACTAAAAATAAGAAATTTTCATTATCTATGGACATAGAAAATTCTCATTTCAGTAATGAATCCACTATCTTATCTCAATTAAGACTTAATTGCAATATTAAATACCATTTAATTCCTTAATTTTGTCTCACGACTCTGAATGTGATCCAAATTACACATCATAATAATTTAAGATGTTGTGGCTACCCTCAAATAATCATGACATTTTCTTTAAAAAACGGTATCAAAATAAAGCTTTAATAGGATAAATACCTTATATGACTTATTATAATTCATCTTAATTATCCCAAAAAATAACTTTACATGATTTACCCCTTTACAATAAAACTAATGCATTAAGTATGATAGTTAATGAACTTTAGATGTCTAGTTGAAAAATTCAAAGAATAACAGCCAGATCAGCTTCAGATCGGTGGTGGAGCACTAGGCTCACTTAAGTACCAGCCTTTCTTAGGTATGTAGGCCTTTTTGACAAGCTTTTCCTAGACACCGTTATTCAATGGATAATTTCACTAGATATCAAAGAATTCAAGATCTTTTGGCAACAAGATTTCATCATAAATATCATACTAATAACATTATTTTATCTCATTATTAACCTTGTATAATGGCTTCCCTTTGGGGTCGGGTCATTATGTATGATACAAGTGTTCAATTTCATAAGATGGTGATAAAAGACCTTTTATTGACTAAATTAAAGCATTCAAAAATTTATGGGATGCTTTGGCTCATCACCACAAATATGCAAAAATTTAATCAACTTCATGTCTTTTTCTACATAAGATGCTTTAGCTTGTCTTATGCATGTATGACCCTTGATCATGAAAATATGAACAATTTAAATAATCATGATTCATCATAAGAAAGCATCTAAATTGATTATTTATGCAATACAATTCATTGTAGGAAGCAATACATAATTATCAGTGTACTATTCTGTAACGAAACTCGAGAACAGGGACCAAATAAATATATTGGAGGACCTGTATGTAATAAAACTTATGTTGCCCAGAGATGGTCACCCAAGAGGGGGGTGAATTGGGTGTTTTAAAAAACTTTTTGCCTAATTAAAAATAAAACACACAAATATATGAACTAAAATAAAGATAAAGAGATAAGAAGAGACAACCACAAACACACGGTTTTATAGTGGTTCGGAGCCTTCACCGCTCCTACATCCACTCTCCAAAGCGCCTTTGGGAATTTCCACTATAATCCAAGATTACAGTACGGTAGTTTTGCGAGTTCACTACCCAACTCGTTGTTTTACACCGGGCTCACAACAAACCCTAAAACCCCCAATTTCTCTTAGGCTTGGGACGCCTTTCCCTTGTTCCAAGTCCCTTGACTGGAACAAGCACCACAATAAAAGAGTTTACAAAAGGAAATAAAAGCTCTGAGAAGCAAATATAACAATTATGAATAATGTAACCCGGAAGAATCCTTTTGCCGTTGGAAGCGTGGGAAATGTTGATTCTTCCGAGGTGGAGCGCGTAGGGTTGAGTGTGAGCTTCGAATCCCGAGCGCACAAGAGTGGTTGAGCTTGAAATCGCTTGGGAGACTTGAGAATACTTGATTTCCTTCCTTGAATGCACTCACTCCCTTGAGCTTTTCTTTCTAACTTCTCTCTTGAATGATCTAGCTTTTTGGTTGGTGAAGAGTTGTTGAGAACCACTTAAGAGGTCCCTTTTTATAGCCCAAAAAGCAAATATAGCCGTTAGAAACAAAAAGAGAAGGATTTGAAATTCAAACCAAACCTGAAAAGCTGTCAGTCGCGTCCCAGGCGCTCCGGGGACGTCTCCGCTACAACGAGGGACGTCTCGCCTACAGGATTTTACTTTTTATGTTGTCTGGGGTCGACTCGGCACTTTACGGGGACGTCTCGGCTTGTCTGCACTTTATGCATGGGGACGGTTCCGCTGTCTCAGGGTCGACTCCGCTGCCTTATCACCGAAAAAACCATTCTCTGGAAAACCCTGAGAGAGCCGTCTCGGCTATCTTGGGGGCGACTCGGGAACTCTCCTTTTTACCTGCGGGGACGACTCGGCGTACAGTGGGGACGTCTCGCGCATATCTCTTGAAAACTGCCTTTCTGCCGCCACTGAGAGAGTCGACTCCGCTACTGAGAGAGTCGACTCCGCTAACGCGGGGACGACTCGGCAGGTGCCGGGGACGTCTCCAAGTGTGCCAGTTCTTCCTGTTTGTGCCAGAGACGTCTCTGAAACTACCAGGAGACGTCTCGGCTGTCCCTGAACTTTTTCATTAACTCAAAATATTCTTCAATGAATTCATAAAAATTATGGGAACTTGCCTAGACATTTCTCAACAATATTCTAGATAAAACACATGAGTTCCTTAATTAAATTGTTAAGATATAATGGAATTATGCTCTAGTGTTTTGTATTCATCAAAATCCATTAGGGGGTCAACAATCTCCCCCTTTTTGATGATGACAAAACACTGAGTATATGCAAGATTTGAAATTTAAACATATACACAGTATTTGATCGGATGTACAAGTATAATATTTTGGCCTAGATACAATGTGCATCACTCAATTCAGTTCTTTCCTTGTGCATAAGATTGATCTTTATAGTTCTTAAATGATTTTGGCATATGAACTGAGTTTGAATCAAGTTAAAATGAAATATTGATGCTGAAGATAATTGAAAGCTAGATTCTTTTTGACTCCCCCTTTCTTTTCCAGAAGGGCAATTATCTTAAAATCAATATTCTTCAATTTTATCTTTCCTAATTCAACTTTGGAGTATGATTAAAAAATTTTGTATTCCATATTCAATATCCATGTCTACTCCCCCTTTCAATATCTCCATATTCAATATCTATTATAAATTTTGCATTCCATATACTATCTACTCCCCCTTTTTGTCAGCAACATGAAGGGGACAAATTATCCTTAGGTGCTTAAGACTCAATTTATAGTGGAATTCAGCATTCATTTTACTCAAGGATATTCAAGTTGTCCAAGTCATTTCTATTAATGTATTCATATCACTCCCCCTTTGTTTTGGAATTCATTTCAGACTTATCTTTTAGTTTAACATAGTTATCACAAGATGTGCTCCCCCTGTTTTATGTGCATTGTTTCTTTGTATCAAATTTGAACACTCAAGGTATGTGGTAAGATTTTTATGGCATATCATACAATCACATACACAATCACAGAAACACATACGCAGAATTGGCAATGTACACAAGGTGTTCAAAAGAGATTGTATTCATTCATATGTCATCATAAACCTTTGAAGTCAGTACATAGTCAAAAGAAGAAATCATTACAAGTATTGATTTCTAATACAAAAGGTGTTTCAAAATAGCCTAGGATTTACAAAAAGAAGATCCTACAAGATATCCATCATCGGCGACGTTGCTCATGGGGCCTACTAGATGTACTTTGTGCATAAGCCTTACAAGCTGCATCTATGAATGCATTGATGGAGTCCATGAGGGTCTTAAATTGATCTCCCTGTGACTTGTGGAAACCTGCCACAAGTGCTTCAAACTCTATGGTTGCCATTTCAATTCTCCCTCTGAGTTGGGCAACCAAGGTGCCCACGTTGCCATCTGGTTTTGTCAGCTCTTTGAGACTCTTGGAAATGCTCTTCAAGCTGTCCTTGAGCTCTAATGATCTGATGGTTTGGGTGGCACCCATACCAATTATCTCTTGTGTTGTAGCTTCAATCTGACTTCTAATATCCTTCATCTCTTGTAGAAGCCCTTCATGTGAAGCTCTGATGGGGGCCAACTCTGTGGAGATCATGGATCTCATCTCCTCCCTCATCTGCTGGCAAATGGCAGATGCTAAGGTGCGCATCTGATCTTCTGATAGGAAGGAGGGCCCACTGACTGGAGGAGGTGGTGGCATGGACGTGGAAGGTCCAGCTGAGCTGGAGGGAATATCAGGGATGTTCATGTGGCTAGGTGGAGGAGAGTGATGGTCAGACTCATGATGTGGGATTTCAGGCTCTATGGTTTGTGCTTTTCTTTTTGGAACCTTGACCCACGACCCATCTATCTTATGAAACTCCATTCTTCTCATTGTGCCCTCATTATAGTAGTCGGTGTTTCTCAAGGCCTTTGCAGGTTCATTTGTTGGAATGGGAACTGTTGCCCAGTAGATACAACCCAAGAGGGGGGGTGAATTGGGTCTTTTAAAACTTTTAAGCTACTTCTAGCACTTTTTGATTAATTATGCTAAGTTGTATATATGCGCAGTGAAAGTTAAACTTAGCGACAGTTTGATGTATAGAATGTGACTTGATTGAGTATGCTTGCAACTAAAGAATTCGCGGATAATAGTTAAGCAAGCAATTTATCTAAGTGAGTAAGTGTGTGAGTTAGATAATGACAAAAAGCATTACAAACACAGCAAACATATAGTGGTTCGGTGCACCCCAGCACCTACATCCACTCCCCAAGACTTCTTGGGAATTTCACTATAATCCTACCGATTACAGCCGGTTGTTTTACAAGCTCACAACCCAACTTGTTGTTTTACGAGCGCACAACGAACTCGGTCGGTTTTCCCAGGCTCACCGACTAGAACCACTCCGATTGTTTTCCCGGGCTCACAATCAAACCCTTACACGTTGGTTTTACCCTCGGCTCACCAACAAACCTAAACCCCGTTGGTTTTCCCTTTGGCTCACCAACAAACCTTACACCGTTGGTTTTCCCTTTGGCTCACCAACAAACCTTTACCCCTTGATTCAATCCCGTGATTGAATCAAGTTACAAGATATTATAACAAAGTTTAAGATAAATCAAAGCTTCTTAAACAAGCAAATATAACACTATAAGCAAATAGAGTAAAGTGAAGTCCTCAAACGAGTTTGGAAGATGAAGGAGCTCGACTTCTTCTTTACTTGACCCTCTTCTGATTTGGCACGAAGTGGAGGATCACTGAGGCAGCACACGGATGGAGAGGAAGCTTTGGGATTCACTTGGATGCTCTTCTTCCCTCTATTTCACTTTGAATGGCCCTTTTGTGCTTTTGGGAGATTTCCCTTGTAATCTGTTTGGAATCTCTTCCCTAAAAGTTCTCTCCCACTTCCATCCATTCTCTCCTAGCTCTCTTCTTGTTTTTATAGCTTTTGATAACGTGGAGACAAGAATATAGCCGTTAGAGCCAAAAATAGAGCCGTTGGAACCAGTCTGCAGCTCCTGACAATATGACCGTTGGGTTTGGAGTCGACTCGCGCGATCAGGAGTCGGCTCGGCTGTAGCAGGAGTCGACTCGAGCTTTTCCGGAGTCGACTCGGCAACTGTTCCAAGTTTGAATTAAAGTTGCCGTCTTGACTGGGAGTCGACTCGACTTAACCCGGAGTCGACTCGCCAACTTCTGGCGCTGACCTGGCAATTTTGGAGTCGGCTCATCCTCTGTAGTCCGTGGATCCAAATTTGAATTTTGTCCACTCGAGTCGACTCGACTGTCCTGGGAGTCGACTCGAATCTCAGAGCCCGAACTCCCGATTCTCTGTCTTTTGGCTCATCCAGTCTTGGAGTCGACTCGAACTTCCTTGGAGTCGACTCGGCTCTCAGTTTCCGAAAGTTGGTCTTCTGCCATCTTAGTGTAGCGCTGCCTTGGAGTCGACTCGAGCTGTCTGGGAGTCGACTCGAATCTCAGAGGCAGTAACTTGGTTTTTCTGTCTGTTGATGGTCGCGGAGTCTCGGAGTCGACTCGTGCAATGCGGGAGTCGACTCGAATCTCAGAGTCCCAAAAATGCTCTCTGACTTTTTCTTTGTGTTCCGCTGAGAGTCGACTCTTGCTTTCTTTGGAGTCGACCTACCAACCATCGGAGTCGACTCGCGTTCCACTGGAGTCGACTCGAATCTCAGACCCGAAAACTGCTCTCTGACTTTTCTGTCTGTGACTCCTAGGAGTCGACTCATACTTCCCCGGAGTCGACTCGGTAAACATTGGAGTCGACTCGAATTCCTCAGGAGTCGACTCGAAGACTATTCTTTCGAATTTTTCCTTTGATTTTACTCCTCCAATTTGAACCTTTTGAACTTTAAACTTGGGCCAATGAATTGTAGCTTTCTTCTAACTTTTCTTGAGAGCTTTTGGAGGCCTTCTTGTGTTCTTCCAACTTGCTATGTTCCTTGCAAAATAAATATCTTTCTCCTTGCAACATAAACATTAGTATCCATACTTCAAGGTTTTGTGATCATCAAAATCAATCTATGAATCAATCTTTGGGTCATCAGGAACCTTGAAGTGTTTAAAGATTAAGGTAAAGATCATGCCATAGGGTATACTAAACCTAGAATACCGATGACATAGGGCAATGTAATTTAGCATGAGTCTAGGAAGGTTTAGAGGGATCCCTTGTAGGATATGATGCATAATAGCTAAGTCTCGCTCCGAAACAAAATCGAAGCGACCGGTTTTGGGAAACAAGACCCGGTTGACAATACTTAAAAGTAATCTCATTTCGGCGTTTAGGTCTTGGGAGTTGATAACATCAAGAGGGCCGCAGTCCTCTTGTCCTAACAGCAGATTTAGGGCTAATTCCCTTTGGGGAAGTGAGGTTGGAGCCTCACCGTCCTTAGGGATTTGTAGGACAGTGGATAGGACATCTTCATTTACTTCCACTAATGTCCCCCGGACACATCCAGTGTACCCTTGGTCTCCTAATGCCATATTGCTAAAAAACTCTCTAACTAGGCCGGGATAGGTCGAGGTATTTAGTGTGCAAAGGTGCTCCCACCCTTGAGCTCGGAGTCTCTCTCCAATAGAGAACCCCTCATGATCTAAAAAGGAGAAATCGATGTACCTACCAGTCGTGACTGTGCGATTTGCACAGGAAATCGTCGTGGTCGGCGGAGCAACCGGAGGAGAAGGCGCGGAGGGTTCTTCCCGCCGTTCCTCACCGTCGGCCGCTACTCTAGGTCGCCTTCCACGGGTTGTTCTAGCTTTCTTTGGTGCCATGGATGCTAGGGTTTGTGATTTAGAGCAAACAGAGGCTGGGATTTAAGGTGGAGAGCAAATGGAGGCTAGGGTTTTCCGTTTTGGTCGGGAATGAGGGAGAAAGCTCGAGTCGGCTCGAGCGATTTCGACCTATTTAAAAAGCCCTCATTCGGTCCCCGAGACGTCTCCGCGACTAAGGCGAGACGTCTCCCCTTGGGGGGACGTCTCTGCGATTTGCCAGAGACGTCTCCGGCACTGAAAAATTTCAGACTGTATTCTATCTTCTCCCAATTTTGTTTAATTACCCTAATCAATATGATCTCTTTTGATAAGCTTAGAGTGAATTTGTTTGTGATCCTCCCCCTTAATGATACAACCTATAGTAATTTGATAATTTTTTTGAATTATTAATATTGAAATGAGGAATGTTTGACCAAATTTCGAATACCTATGAAATAGGTTCTGAAAATATCTCCATGAAGAGTCCAAGGGAGGGTAACCATCCTCCGGAAAGTCAAACAGTTCGTCATTTAGCTTAGATGAATTCATGTTTTCACTTATGTCTACCTTGAGGTTGATTACTAGTTTGAGTAGCAAAGTAATCCAATACAAATTCAACTCATTTGCTAGGATCATACAAGCTCAAGGCATTCCTTAAGAAATTTAATCTTTCTTTACAAAGGGGCTTTGTAAAGATATCAGCTAATTGATTTTCTGTACATACATATTCAATCATCACATCATTTTTCAGCACATGATCCCTAATAAAATGATGCCTAATCTCTATATGCTTTGACTTAGAGTGTTGGACAGGATTTTTTGTTAAATTAATTGCACTTGTATTATCACATTTAATTGGTATATTATCCATTTTGATACCGAAGTCTTCAAGTTGTTGCTTAATCCAAAGAACTTGGGCACAACAGCTTCCAGCTGCAATGTACTCAGCCTCAGCTGTGGACAAAGCAACTGAATTTTGTTTCTTGCTAAACCAAGAAACCAAATTGGCACCCAAGAATTGACATGTGCCACTTGTGCTTTTTCTGTCGAGTTTGCACCCGGCAAAATCAGCATCGGAATAAGCAATTAAGTTTATGTCAGATTGTTTAGAATACCATAAGCCTACATTAGATGTCCCTACTAGATATCTAAAAATTCTCTTAACAGCTTGCAAGTGTGATTCCTTAGGACATGCTTGGTATCTAGCACACATACAAACACTGAATAATATATCTGGTCTACTAGCAGTAAGATAAAGTAGAGAGCCTATCATACCTCTGTATAATTTGCTGTCTATACTTTTACCTTTTTCATCTTTGTCTAGCTTGCAACTTGAGCCCATGGGTGTGCTGATTTCCTTTGCATCCTTCATCTTGAATTTTTCCAGCATTTTCTTGATGTATTTGGATTGACTGATGAAGATGCCTTCCTCTGATTGTTTTATTTGTAACCCAAGGAAGAAGTTGAGCTCACCCATCATGCTCATTTCAAATTCTCCCTGCATAAGCTTGGCAAACTCTTGACAAAGACTAACATTAGTAGCACCAAAAATTATATCATCCACATAAATTTGTACAAGCAATAAGTCATTTCCTTTTCTTTTAATAAAGAGGGTTTTGTCTACATTTCCTCTCTTGAATTTGTTCTCAATTAGAAAATTACTTAACCTTTCATACCATGCCCTAGGGGCTTGCTTAAGTCCATACAATGCTTTATGCAATTTATAAACATAATCTGGATGTAAGTAATTTTCAAAACCTGGAGGTTGTCCTACATAAACTTCCTCCATTATATAGCCATTTAAAAATGCACTTTTTACATCCATTTGATAAAGTTTAAAATCCATGAAGCATGCATATGCTAAAAGTAGTCTAATAGCCTCTAATCTAGCAACAGGAGCAAAAGTTTCGTCAAAATCTATTCCTTCCTCCTGATTATATCCTTTGGCCACTAGCCTAGCTTTGTTTCTTATTACTATTCCATCTTCATCTAGTTTATTTCTATACACCCACTTGGTACCTATAATTGAAACATTAGGGGGTCTTTTCATTAGAGTCCAAACTTCATTTCTTTCGAATTGATTTAATTCCTCTTGCATAGCATTCATCCAATTATCATCTTTTTCAGCTTCTTCTAGTGATTTAGGCTCTATTTGTGATACGAAAGCAAGCTAATTACTAGTGTTTCTTAAAGAGGATCTAGTTCTTATACCTTGTGAAGGATCACCAAGGATTAGATCCTTTGGATGACCATGTGCATACCTCCATTCTTTAGGAAAATCTTGAATTTTTGATGGAGGTTGACCTTCTTCATCTTGCTGATTTGTATCTTCCTTGACCTCATTCTCATGTTGTTTGTCTTGTATGGAGAATTCCTTTATTCGGTCTTCAAGTATACCTGCATCACCATCTTCTTCTTTTCTAGAAGAATCTCCATTAGTTTCATCAAAAACAACATGAATGGATTCTTCAACAACGAGAGTTCTCTTGTTGAAGACCCTGTATGCTCTACTAGATGAGGAATAACCTAAGAAGATCCCCTCATCTGATTTAGCACTAAATTTACTGAGATTGTCCTTTCCATTATTCAAAATAAAGCATCGACAACCGAAAACATGAAAATAACTTATATTTGGTTTCTTACCTTTTATCAATTCATACGGTGTTTTCTTTAAGATGGATCTAACTAAAGCACGATTTAAGATATAACATGAGGTACTTATTGCTTCAGCCCAGAAATACTTTGGTAGATCCGATTCGCACAACATGGTACGAGCCATATCTGCTAGTGTGCGATTCTTCCTTTCTACCACCCCATTTTGTTGGGGTGTCCTAGATGCCGAGAAATTGTGATTGATACCATTTTCATCACGAAACTTTTCAAAGTGTTGATTTTCAAACTCGGTACCATGATCACTCCTAATTGCTTTTAGTTTAAGATTGAGTTCATTCGAAACCTTATTATGAAACTTGACAAAAGCGAGAAAGGACTCATCTTTGTGTGCAAGAAATGAAACCCATGTAAAACGTGAAAAATCATCAACAATGACAAGACCAAATTTCTTACCCCCTAGACTAGCAGTTCTAGTGGGTCCAAACAAATCCATGTGAATTAGTTCTAAGGGTTTTGATGTTGAGACTATGTTCTTAGACTTGAAAGAACTTCTTGTTTGTTTTCCTAATTGACATGCCGCACAAATTTTATTCTTTTCAAAGTCTATTTTTGGTAGTCCTTTGACTAGATCCTTTGTGATCAATTTAGAGATTAAATCCATGCTAGCATGCCCTAACCTACGATGCCATAACCAACTAGTCTCATTGACTTTGGGATTCATGGCTACAAGACATTGGCCATCCCTCATGGTGAGATCATCAAGATCTACCATGTAAACGTTTTCATGCCTATGTCCTGTGAGTATGATCTCATTATCAATTGGACTATTAATTATGCATAGTGATGATTCAAATGACACTTTAAAGCCCTTGTCACAAAATTGACTTATACTTAATAAATTATGTTTTAGTCCATTAACTAACAATACATTATCTATAAATGAGGAGGGTGATATGGAGATTTTACCAACACCAATAATTCCACCTTTAGCATTGTCTCCAAATGTGACTACTCCTCCTTCTTTTGATTCCAAGGTGACAAAGAGACTCTTGTCACCGGTCATATGCCTTGAGCAACCACTATCAAGATACCACATTCTCTTTTTATTTCCGGCTGCAAGGCATATCTGCAAAATGATCATGTGAAGCTCTTAGGTACCCAAGTTTTCTTGGGTCCTTCGTGGTTAGTGTAGTTGACTCCCTTAGGCACCCATACTTTAGTTATATTTTTAGCTTTTGCAAATGTACCCTTGTTAGTTTGGATTTTTCTTTGAATACAAGAGTAGGCTTTATGTCCGTTCTTTCCACAAAGAAAGCATGTTGGTTTTTCAGTTTTTACATCTTTTGCTTTTACAAAGAAATTCTTTAGATACTTTTGTTGCTTATTAGTTTTATATCCTAATCCAGCTTTATTGAAAACAGCTCTTTGATTTGAAAGAATAAGATTTAATTTTTCAGAGCTTTGTGTGAATTTTTCAACAATTGGCTTGTACTTATGTACCTCATTCTTAAGATTCAAATTTTCTTTAACTAGTTCTTTCATATTCTTTTTAAGAGATTCAACAGTTTGCGCAAGTGAAGTATTACTATTGAGTAGGGAATTTACTTTTAGATTTAATTCCTTGATTAGTGTTTTTGCCTTTTCATTTTCAGTGCTAAGTCTTGAATTTTCGATTTTTAGGTTAGTAGTGTTCATATTTTTAACGCTCTCCTTTTCAATTAATAGGTTTTCAATATTTTCCTTTAGTTTTTGATTGGAGGCTTTTAATTCTTTATTCTTTGCTCCTAACATACTACAATCACCCATAAGTTCTTGAAAGGCCTCATATAATTCTTCTAAAGTAAAATTTATGGTTGGGTTTTGACATACCTCGTCGTCTTCGAACGCCATAAAGCATAGATTGGCGGTCTCTTCCTTCTCTTCCTCGGAGGATGATGTGTCACTATCATCCCACGTTGCCTTCAATGCCTTCTTCTTCTTCTTTCCAAAATACCTCTTTTGTTGAGGGCATTCGGAACGAATGTGTCCCGGTCTCTTGCAATCATAGCATACGATTGGGTCTCTTTCTTTTTCCTTTTCTTTTTTCCAATCATTTCTCCCTCCAAATTTCTTTCTTGGGAATGGTTTCTTTCTTCTCATGAACTTTTTAAATTTCCTTACTATCAAACCCAAGTCCTCATCTTGACTTTCTTCTTCACTCTCACTGCTCTCTTCTTCACATACACTTGAGGTAACCTTGAGTGCGATTGTCTTTTTCTTTGGCAACTTTTCTTCATGCTGCTTCATCGTGAGCTCATGCGTCATCAATGAGCCCAAGAGTTGTTCTAGCCCCAAGGTGTTGAGGTCTTTGGCTTCTACAATCGCCGTGACCTTTGCTTCCCATGCTTTTGGCAGTGACCTGAGAATTTTACTCACAAGTTCGGGGTTAGTGTAAGATTTGCCCAAGCTTTTTAGACCATTAATAATTTCGGTAAAACGTGTAAACATGCATGTGATGGTTTCATTAGGTTCCATCTTAAACAATTCGTACTTATGAACTAGAATGTTCACTTTGGACTCTTTGACTTGATTTGTACCCTCATGGGTAACTTCAAGCCTATCCCATATTTCCTTAGCGGAACTGCATGTAGAGACTCTATTGAACTCATTTACATCTAGAGAACAAAATAATGAGTTCATGGCTCTAGAATTGAGTTGAGCCATCCTATCATCATTCTCATCCCAATCCTCCTCAGGTTTGGAAACTCGAATGCCATTCACCACGTGTGATGGTTCTTGTGGTCCCTTGACTATAACCCTCCACAAGGCATAGTCTTGTGCTTGAATGAAAATTCTCATTCTCGTCTTCCAATAAGTATAATTTGTCCCATTGAAGAGTGAAGGTCTATTGGTTGCTTGCCCCTCGGCAGGAACATTGTTAAAGGGTGTTGCCATCTACATCTTTGGCTAAGACGGTTAGGTCTTTCAAGAAATACACAGAGCACCGGCTCTGATACCACTTGTTGCCCAGAGATGGTCACCCAAGAGGGGGGTGAATTGGGTGTTTTAAAAAACTTTTTGCCTAATTAAAAATAAAACACACAAATATATGAACTAAAATAAAGATAAAGAGATAAGAAGAGACAACCACAAACACACGGTTTTATAGTGGTTCGGAGCCTTCACCGCTCCTACATCCACTCCCCAAAGCGCCTTTGGGAATTTTCACTATAATCCAAGATTACAGTACGGTAGTTTTGCGAGTTCACTACCCAACTCATTGTTTTACACCGGGCTCACAACAAACCCTAAAACCCCCAATTTCTCTTAGGCTTGGGACGCCTTTCCCTTGTTCCAAGTCCCTTGACTGGAACAAGCACCACAATAAAAGAGTTTACAAAAGGAAATAAAAGCTCTGAGAAGCAAATATAACAATTATGAATAATGTAACCCGGAAGAATTCTTTTGCCGTTGGAAGCGTGGGAAATATTGATTCTTCCGAGGTGGAGCGCGTAGGGTTGAGTGTGAGCTTCGAATCCCGAGCGCACAAGAGTGGTTGAGCTTGAAATCGCTTGGGAGACTTGAGAATACTTGATTTCCTTCCTTGAATGCACTCACTCCCTTGAGCTTTTCTTTCTAACTTCTCTCTTGAATGATCTAGCTTTTTGGTTGGTGAAGAGTTGTTGAGAACCACTTAAGAGGTCCCTTTTTATAGCCCAAAAAGCAAATATAGCCGTTAGAAACAAAAAGAGAAGGATTTGAAATTCAAACCAAACCTGAAAAGCTGTCAGTCGTGTTCCAGGCGCTCCGGGGACGTCTCCGCTACAACGAGGGACGTCTCGCCTACAGGATTTTACTTTTTATGTTGTCTGGGGTCGACTCGGCACTTTACGGGGACGTCTCGGCTTGTCTGCACTTTATGCATGGGGACGGCTCCGCTGTCTCAGGGTCGACTCCGCTGCCTTATCACCGAAAAAACCATTCTCTGGAAAACCCTGAGAGAGCCGTCTCGGCTATCTTGGGGGCGACTCGGGAACTCTCCTTTTTACCTGCGGGGACGACTCGGCGTACAGTGGGGACGTCTCGCGCATATCTCTTGAAAACTGCCTTTCTGCCGCCACTGAGAGAGTCGACTCCGCTACTGAGAGAGTCGACTCCGCTAACGCGGGGACGACTCGGCAGGTGCCGGGGACGTCTCCAAGTGTGCCAGTTCTTCCTGTTTGTGCCAGAGACGTCTCTGAAACTACCAGGAGACGTCTCGGCTGTCCCTGAACTTTTTCATTAACTCAAAATGTTCTTCAATGAATTCATAAAAATTATGGGAACTTGCCTAGACATTTCTCAACAATATTCTAGATAAAACACATGAGTTCCTTAATTAAATTGTTAAGATATAATGGAATTATGCTCTAGTGTTTTGTATTCATCAAAATCCATTAGGGGGTCAACAACTTACTTTTGGGGTACCATATGATCTGCAAACACTTATCTCATAAAATTACACCGTATGATCTGCAAACAACGGACCTCAGGGGTACCTTCGGAAGCACCACTCGTATAACTAAAATCCACGGACACTTCTGCTTGATAGATAAATAAATAACACTTGTGGGCATCACTGACTTCGTTCCCTGCAGCTTTATTGAGCCAAGAGCTTCCAAAGATGCATGAATGACTCCTTCACTACAAAAGAAAGAAGCAAAGCCGACGCTTCAATGCCGACGCTATGGAAAAGCGTCGGCAAAGTTGGCCTCCCCTTGTACTTTTGCCGACGCTTATCATAAGCGTCTGCAATTCAAAGGAATAAACGACGCTTTTAAGTGTTGTCGTAGTCAATATTTCCAACTCACGCTCGGAAGCGTTGGAATTGGTTCTAGGGCGACGCTATTACGCGTCGTTGTTCTTCCAGACCTACAACGACGCTTATAAGCGTCGTCGAATGCGAGCACACCACCCTAACCCAGCGACCGACCCCGATCGAGCCCTTATTTCTCCTCTCCGGCGCTGCTCGAGCTTCCGTGTTCACTTCCATCTTGCTCCTCTCCGGTGCCGGCCGTCCGACTCCAACCCCTTCTCCTCCTCCCTCCTCTCCGGCGCCGACCGATTGACCAACCGAGGTATTTTTCTCCTCCTCCCTCCGCTCCCTTCTTCTCGCTTGTTCTCCTCCTTCTCCGCCTCCTTCTGCAAAGCTTCCGTGTTGCCGAACGACCGACCCCAGGGTCTTTGAGAGGAAACAAAGGGGAAGCTGGTGAAGCACCCCTGGATTCGGTTCTTCGTACCATATCCAGAAAAAAAATTCCATTATGGAAAAGAAAGAAAAGAAAAGGGGATTCCTCTCTAGGGTTTCAAGTTGGGACGGTAGCAGCCTTTAATTTTAGGGTTTTATGGGCCACGGTAAGGGTATCGTTTGCTCTCACTTCGCTGCTCCCCGCATTCCCATACCCAATCTCACCTCTTATTCTTCACCCCTTCTTCCTCCCTTCTTTCAATCTTCGCAGGGTTACAGTGGATCGATCCAAAGGCGTCACCAGTGGCTGGATTCCGAAGCTAATTACCACATCGGAGCTGTTGGGGAACAAGGGTTAAGATTTTGGAACAGATTAACGGCATTGAGATCCGAGTTTGAAGCTCGCGAGCCGTTGTCTTCTCTGATCTCAGGTATGCACTTCTTTCTTAGGCAAATGATGTTTCTCGGTTTTTCTGAGGATTTTAATCGGGAAAGTATCGAGTTCCCTGTTGTTCATTCATGTAGTTCAAATATTTTTTGTCCATTGAAATTAATATGAGTTATTTTTGGAAATATATGGGGGAATAGGTGTTAAGAGTTTTTTGTGTTTGAAATTAATAGAATTCAGGTCTTTCACCTTTGCTTGGGTCAAACCCTGGTTTCATCTTTGGCACGGAGCTTGTCAGGATTATGAGCGCATCAATTCCTTGGACAGCAGGAACAATACTTTCGGCATCTCTTATATCACCTACAAGTACATCGTCATGACCCCCTATTTTATGTTTGCTGTCTTCTGTCCTGACTAGGCCTCTTGCAAGGAACTGGTCTGTCCTCTCTTTCAATTTCTTGTAAACAATCTGGCCTGATAAATTCCTTGTAAGAAACATAAACAACTTAAGTACAGTAAGGATTGCATATAGATTATGTCATATCATGCTTAAATTGTTGCCAATATTTCATTCTTTGGAACTCTTCAGAGTTAAAAAAATAATTCAGCATGCAGAGAATTTTTGACATTCCCATGATCAGCTGCCACTAGCTCATTAAAGGATCAACGTCTAGGCTTGAATTATAGGCTAGTAATCTAAGTTCTTGTCTTTTTTACATCCAGTCCTTTCAACACAACTTTCACCTAGCCCCATAAGGCCAAACAATTGGCACCATTGCACCAGCACGAGATAGTGCATCCCCTTGCTTTACTGCTTTTCCGCTCCTAGCCAAACTTCAGGAAGCATCTTGAGTAAATATAGAAATTAGACACAACAAAATACAATGAGACACTAAACACAATCCATCTTCTTCATAGTTTCCTAAAGAAAGCTCTAACTTTTTGAAGTTTAATTTAGTGTCAACCCTTTCTCCCTTCTTGTCTGCCAATTTGTACCCAGCTCAATGAGAGCTCATTATGAAATCATGTAAGTCCACTCCACTCAACAAGTTCATCACCTAAGCTTATGTGGGTCCTCTAAACCTGGTTGCCAAGATTCTGGTGAAAGTTCTGCAAATTAAGATGTAAACCAAGCTAATAAACCTATAACCTTTAACTCTTTCAATCCCTTCTTATTTGAATTCAGAGGTATGAGTGTAAAATTGTTCCCTCCAAGTTCTGTAAAGCAGGTCAACAACAGCTTTCACCTCCTCTTACGGCAAATACCAAAAGCACTCCTAGTACAGCAAAAGGACTGTGGGATTGTATCTGTCTGCATGTGTCTGTGTCAAAAGGTCTGGGTTGACTGGTCCCTTGCCAAACTTATCTGGCATGACTGCGCTCAGCTTTGTGTAAGTAAATAATAGTATTGGATGAATTTTCCTGAAGTTATAATTTTCGAGGATCCAGAATAATGAGATCTCCCTCTTGCCATTGGGAGCTTTAGAACGATGGAAAATAGAAATCATGGATCCAACTTGAAGTGTATTTTATGGTCCAAAGTCTGTTCTTAATGTGTAAATGTCATCTCTACTATGTGTTAAGACTGTTATGAATTATGATTATATTGGCTGTCAACTAATCAGTCAACGACCTATACAGGGACATGAGCAACAACTCCTTTGATGTATCAGATGTTCCACCTTGGTTCTCAACCTTGCCATCTCTGACATCATTGTAAGTAGATACATAAATTTATAGGTATATGGTCTGCGTGCATGCATTTGTGCAATCATGTGGTCATGCATACATGATGGAAGGATGAATGTGTTATGCATATATGAATATATGAATACTATATTCGAAGATTAACTACAACATATTTCATTTTTTTTCTGCTGAGTTGTGTTCCACACATTCCTATTCTGTGAAAAAAATACGTGGAAAAGAAAAAAAAATCAACAATTGAAGGTATGTTCGAAAATGAAGTATCATGTAAAATATTTGACCAGTAAATTGAGTTTCCAATTTAAATTTATGCCAATAAACATGAGTTGGTATACAATATGAGGTAGTTGAGCCAGGTCTCCAGCATGTAGGCACCCTAGGTAACTTCTTGACTGTGCCCAAGGATCATATTCCTGAGTTCTTATGTTAAGGAGCTACTAAGTGAGACAGAGGTAGGGGAGAGAACAAAACGAACTAGATAGAGAGAAAAAGTGATGTGTGAAAAAAAAAAAGACTTTCAACAAATATTATAAAGATGACATTGGTATGAGAGTTGACCAAATCAAGGCTACGGTTTCGTTTAATAAGCTGAATGTATCTTGCATCATTTTTTTGAAATGCTTATACCTTCTGCTTGTTATTTTAATAGGAGACCGGGTCCTTATGAGCAAACTGAAAATAGGAGTTGAGGAGTCACATTTGCGTAGACAAATCATGCAGAATGGATGGAAACAGCATGCAGTTGATGAGCACCATTGAAGCTGAAAATAGGAGTTAGGAGTTGAGGAAACAGCATTCCAACTCTGCCATTCCAAGAACATCATTAAGTTGTAGGAACTTTTTATGGAAGTTATACTCCAGCCCCTTCCATTGTTAGCCATGTGAATGATTTTTTTTTTGTTGAGTTTGTTTTACGTTGAAACTACAATATGACAATTGAAACATATGTATTATACATAAAATTTCATTTGGACTGAAATTGAATGGTTGCCAGGAAAGTGCTTGACTGAAATTTAAGCGTCGGCAATAACTCTCCCAGCACAGGTATACCGAAGCACAAAAGCATCGGTAATACAAGAACTACCGACGCTTAAAAGCGTCGGTAATAGACCGACGCATAAAAGCGTCGGAAAAATTGCCTTTGCCGACGCGTTTAAAAGCGTCGGGTTATCTGCCGACGCTGACGAAACGCGTCGGACCATAAATCGTCCATGCCCACCTGCCCGACGATTTCGTCACGCTTTTGGACGCGTGGGGAGGAAAATTTCCGACGCGTATAAGCGTCGGTAAAAGCTCTGAAAAGCGCCGGAAAAAATTACTTCTTTTGTAGTGCTTCCACTAATTAATGATGCGTGAGTGCATTAATTAAAGAAATTAGAAGATCGAATCTTATATCTATGAAATCTTGTGCTGAAAAAGTTTGTGGCCAAGTTATTGCTTAATGCAGAGCCAACTCTCGATCTACTTGAATGTTTTTGTTTTGCTGAACACGAAAGTTGTCTGAATTTTATGCAAGTTTTCCACCTAGAAGCCACCCATCTCTTCTTTAGACTGTTATTTTTTCTAAATGGTTCATATCAACAAGGAAAATGAAATTAAGTACATTCTGCTGGTTACTGAAAATGAAAGATACATGAGATGATCATCACTACATATAGATTGCAATCTAACAGCAGTCATCATCATAGAATGCAATTTAGAACACCACACTTTCGATGATAAATGGATGTAAACCCTGAGAAATTAATAGAAGAAAAGAAGTACAAGGATCAACCAAATACTAGGGATGGCGGATGGGTGGGAAGTATATAGCACTTGCATCTGCGGTGCAGCACTGTGATGTCCATGTCGTGACGGACTATAATCGGAATTTGCACTGCCGGGATTTCTCTCGGCAGCTGCACCACCAGGTGCACCACCAGCTGCGCCACCCTCTCCTTTGTGGTTCTCTTTCCTCCGAGCACCCGAGTCCTCACACTCTCCCCCTCTCCTGACTTCGCTCAACTCGGTGGTCTTGTTCGGGCCTACAAAAGATGGACAAAGGAAGCATTTATCAATTCATCTCTTGCGAGGGGGAAAAAATAAGGAAAGGCAAGCCTAAAAGATAAATGCATGGTATAGTTTGGCACCGCTGGTGGAATGGCATGCAAGGTAAACTGCTCGTGAGAGATTGAGGCATGACCTTGAAGCCGTTGGCCTTGTGGTAGCTGTGGCAGTTGATGAGGTCCACTCCCTTCTGGAATAGTCATTTTCATGGCTGAGCACCAGGGAGACTGGAGTAATAGGACAAGGAGAAGCCATGAGAGTATGATGGTCTTCATCTAATATCTGTGATTGGATAAGCAATGTGAGTTGTAGTAGCTGAACAGGAGCGCCAGGTTTGCTTATAGATGGCCTGACAGGCATGACCCGGGGAATGGATGCTGTGGGGTTCATTAGTTTAGCCTCATTGATTAGTGACGATAATAAGATAGTGGCAAATGAGAATTAATTCCATACCTTTCTTCTTTAATGGTTAAAGAAGGTTCATGTAGCACTACTTTGTTAGCCAGTAGTCGTGAAAGCGAAAGGAATTCGTATCAAAGCTCAACTTGGTACAGGCTCTTCAGGTTCTCCAGAAGAGAGCAGTTTAAACGCTCATGCTCTAACTCAGTGATCGACTCAAGGTTCAGGCAAGCCTACTAGAAGGGTGCAAGAAGGTTTTAGTATCACATCAGTTTGATATCTTACTTATGAGGTGGGAGATTATCTTTCCAAGGGTGAGGCGACATACTGCTCATCAGGTAGCTTAGTAGAGAAGACGTCTACGAGAGGAAGCTTATAACTTTTCTCATATATTTTGGGGACCAATTCTCGTGCTTCTGAAGTTGGGAATATGGTGTCATATTCAATGCCGGAATTTGTTTCATTCCTAGGAGGAACCTAAGCAATTCATCCACTTACTCATAAATAAATAGATTTCTTTTTATCGACTGAAAGTAATTGCTTGCGGATTCATATTTTGTTCAAGAGTTTATACACCAAAGAGAGAAGATTCAATTCAATTTAAGCACTTAATTATCCAAATAAATATTGTGACGTAACATTGATGTGAACTCTTCGGCCAACAATATTTTTTATAGTTATGTCCGATTCCATCCCCAATTTTAAGCCAATAGATGTTAATTTTAATGTTACATTGTTACCCTCATATGTTTGAGAGGGAACCGAAGAGATATCATCGCTCATAGTTGAGGAATGATAGTTCCATATCTGACAGATCGAGGATTCTTACCATGCTTATATATTTTTAGACTCCTCAATCTAAACGCTCCAATTTTTAGATAAAATCTTAATATATGGTATTTGAGTTCCATCCTTTGATCTCTGTTGCTGGAAATTGGACCCGGGGGCCGCCGCGAAGCCGGGGAAGGAGGGGCTTCCGCCGCAGGGGCGGCGATCGACGGTGCGCCGACTGGTGGCGTCCTCCTAGAGGGGCAGAGCTCCGCCGCCGGGAGGGTGGTCGACGGTGCGCCGGCTGGTGGCGTCCTCCTGGAGGGGCAGAGCTCCGCCGCTGGAAGGGTGGTCGACGGTGCGCCGGCTGGTGGCGTCCTCCACTGTGGGGTGCGAGTCCTGCAGGAAGAACCGGTGGCCGGGCTCCCCGGCGCCGGCCCTCCGATGCCTAAGTCAGAGGGGGCCAATATGTGGAGAGAGCAGGGAAGAGAGTATGTGGAGACAAAGAGAATATTGTGTTCAATTGTGTCTGTGCTGTTTTCTTCCTTTTTCCCCCGGTCTAGGAGGGTTCTCTCCAGCTCCGGGTTTTTCCTCTTGTTTTTGGTCCCCCCTCCCTTTTCCCCCCAGGTTTCCTTTTATAGGAGGATTTTTGTTACCTGTGAGGTGACAGGAGGTTTGTCCTGTTTTGTAATAATTGGGCACGATTTGGCCCATTAATGGCGCAATGGAGAACGGGACCGGATCAGACCGGAATCAGGGAGTTGTCACGGTCGATCGGACCTGTTGGAGTGGTTGAACCGCCGGCTGTGGTGGGCCTGGGGTCCGTGGATGGTAAGTGCATTTATTACCGAATGAACCGGCGGTCAGGGAGAGCCATACGTTCTGATGGTTCAGTGATCCGAAGATCGTCTTGGGCCGTGTTCATTAAATGACTGAGTGCATCGGAGACTTGAGAGAGTCTCGGGCATTAATGGCAGGTCGTGCCGAATACCTGCGAAGATCTTATGCCTTGATGGCTTGGAGATAGTGGCAGGTTATAGTGGAGTTGTCAGGTCCCTTAGAGGGTTAGGTGGAAATTGGATATTTGGCTAAGGCATGGGCTTGGCCTGCTGTGCTCGGCCTTCTGGTCTCGGCTCTCTGGTCTCGGCTCTCTGGTCTCGGCTCTCTGGTCTATGAGCTCGAGAGCGGAAGAGCCCGATCACTTAGGATGAGCTCGAGAGCGGAAGAGCCCGATCACTTAGGATGAGCTCGAGAGCGGAAAAGCTCAATCACTTAGGATGAGCTCGAGCTTGCTGATGGATTTGGGTGCTATAATTACATTTGTGGGGTGGTCCATTTTTCCACCAACACTACCCCCCGACTTCCGAGTCCGAGCTGCTTTTTGGCTCGGGCGAAGGAAGTAGTTCAGTCATCGATCGTCCTGGTGCTGTGAGCGTTCTTACACCAAGGCGACTGAAGACGCTTTTTCTGCTCGGAGTCCGTTCTTTGGAGACGTCGGCAGAGAAGAATCCAAGTAAAGATAAATGAGAATGTAAAGACATTAAATGAATGGGTACCTTGTACCGTGTGCGTCCTTGCGCCGAGGCGACTGAAGACGCTTCTCTGCTCGGACTCCGTTCTTTGGGGACGTCGGCAGAGAAAAGTCCAAGAGTAATGTAAAGACATTAAATAAATGGGTACCTGGTACTAAGTGCGTCCCTGCGCCGAGGCGACTGAAGACGCTCCTCTGCTCGGAGTCCGTTCTTTGGGGACGTCGGCAGAGAAATCCAAGAATAGAGAATGAGCCGAGCTTGTTGGGCCAATGAAGACCACATCCCAACGTATTGGTTCAGCCCGATAAATCGGGGCATCTCGACGTCTCGAGGCATCCCGGCCGAGGCCGGGGTAGGAGCACGAGCCGAACTCGTCCGGTCAGAGAGGACCGCTACTCATAGCCGATGGAGCACGAGCCGAGCTCGTCGGTGGAAGCCGATGGAGAACGAGCCGAGCTCGTCTGGTCAGAGAGGACCGCAACTCATCTCGACGTCTCGAGCTTCCCTATAGCCGGGGCATCCCGACGTCTCGGGGCATCCCGACGTCTCGGGGCATCCCGACCGTGGTCAGGGTAGGCGAACGAGCCGAGCTCGTCTGGTCAGAGAGGACCGCAACTCATAGTCGGGGAGCACGAGCCGAGCTCGACGGTGGAAGCCGATGGAGAACGAGCCGAGCTCGTCTGGTCACTTAAGACCGCACCCCGACGTCTCGGGCCATCCCGACGAATCGGGGCATCCCGTTGTGGCAGGGCATCCCAATATATTGGGGCATCCTGACGTCTCAGGGCATCCCGACGGATCGGGGCATCCCGACGTCTCGGGGCATCCTGACCGTGGTCAGGGTAGGAGAACGAGCCGAGCTCGTCTGGTCAGAGAGGACCGCAACTCATAGTCGGGGAGCACGAGCCGAGCTCGACGGTGGAAGCCGATGGAGAACGAGCCGAGCTCGTCTGGTCACTTAAGACCGCACCCCGACGTCTCGGGCCATCCCGACGAATCGGGGCATCCCGTTGTGGCAGGGCATCCCAATATATTGGGGCATCCTGACGTCTCAGGGCATCCTGACCGTGGTCAGGGTAGGAGAACGAGCCGAGCTCGTTGGCTAACCTGAAAATAGATAAAATATTGAATTTATTTGAAGCCAAAGTGGCGTCCTGTACCTTTTGGAGATATTTTGATAGCTCTCGAGCTTCGAAGTCCCTCAGGACTTGGTTCGGCACCGGCCTTCTTTGGCTTGATTTTTTAGGTGTTTTGCGCTCGGGTTTCTGAGCTCGGTCTGCATGAGCTCGGTGGGGGCTTCAGTGATGGCGACGCTCTGAAAGGGGAGCAATGTCGCGGGCGCCGTCCCAAGGACTTACGCCCGTAAGGAGGGAGTACATGCTGGTTTCTTGCTTGCTGCCGGAAGACAGAAGACTTGGAAGGATAATGGGATTTAATGGGGTTGTACCCTTTGTCACAAAGGCTTACAATCCCATTTTAAAGCTCCATAACTCTCCTTCTCCAGACCTCAGCTTTTATTTCTCTTTCCCCCCAACTCGTTGATGTGAGACTTGGACTACTACTTCTCACTGGTTGCCCCCACATACGTCATTGCAGCGGGAGCCATGCCTGATTCGAGATGGCTCGGGAGTCAGGAGAAAGTTTCTTCCTCTGCTTAACATGATTCCGTGAAGGCGGCACAGGAGGGGCCTCCACTTGTTACAGGCTTTGGGCTGCAAATAGCTAGCGCTTGGACTTGCTGCACAAGCGCATCGAAGTGCTCGAGTTGGACTTGTGGAACTTGATCTACCGGAGATCTTGATGGTGAATTTTGGACTGAGCGTTTGGGACTTGGAGCATGATACTCGAAGGGGAAACCCGCTTGTAGGGGGCTCCGGTTGAACTGGAGCCGGAGGAGGCGGTGCCGTTGGGATGCCCCTGGGTTGCAAGCTTTGGACAGCGGTAGCCAGGGCCTGCACCTGTTGTACCAGGTCATCGAACTGCTCCGGCCGAACTTGATGAACTGACTCGGTCGGAGGTGATGGGTTTCGGACGGAACGCTCCGGGCTAGGTGGAGGACGTCGAGAGGCATTGGAAGCCCCTTTGCTTCTTAGCTTCATGGCAGCGAACTCGGGCCCTTCCTCTAACGCCAACTGTTGCTGGAAATTGGACTCGGGGGCCGCCGCGAAGCCGGGGAAGGAGGGGCTTCCGCCGCAGGGGCGGCGATCGACGGTGCGCCGACTGGTGGCGTCCTCCTGGAGGGGCAGAGCTCCGCCGCCGGGAGGGTGGTCGACGGTGCGCCGGCTGGTGGCGTCCTCCTGGAGGGGCAGAGCTCCGCCGTTGGAAGGGTGGTCGACGGTGCGCCGGCTGGTGGCGTCCTCCACTGTGGGGTGCGAGTCCTGCAGGAAGAACCGGTGGCCGGGCTCCCCGGCGCCGGCCCTCCGATGCCTAAGTCAGAGGGGGCCAATATGTGGAGAGAGCAGGGAAGAGAGTATGTGGAGAAGACAAAGAGAATATTGTGTTCAATTGTGTCTGTGCTGTTTTCTTCCTTTTTCCCCCGGTCTAGGAGAGTTCTCTCCAGCTCCGGGTTTTTCCTCTTGTTTTTGGTCCCCCCTCCCTTTTTCCCCCAGGTTTCCTTTTATAGGAGGATTTTTGTTCCCTGGGAGGTGACAGGAGGTTTGTCCTGTTTTGTAATAATTGGGCACGATTTGGCCCATTAATGGCGCATTGGAGAACGGGACCGGATCAGACCGGAATCAGGGAGTTGTCACGGTCGATCGGACCTGTTGGAGTGGTTGAACCGCCGGCTGTGGTGGGCCTGGGGTCCGTGGATGGTAAGTGCATTTATTACCGAATGAACCGGCGGTCAGGGAGAGCCATACGTTCTGATGGTTCAGTGATCCGGAGATCGTCTTGGGCCGTGTTCATTAAATGACTGAGTGCATCGGAGACTTGAGAGAGTCTCGGGCATTAATGGCAGGTCGTACCGAATACCTGCGAAGATCTTATGCCTTGATGGCTTGGAGATAGTGGCAGGTTATAGTGGAGTTGTCAGGTCCCTTAGAGGGTTAGGTGGAAATTGGATATTTGGCTAAGGCATGGGCTTGGCCTGCTGTGCTCGGCCTTCTGGTCTCGGCTCTCTGGTCTCGGCTCTCTGGTCTCGGCCTTCTGGTCTCGGCTCTTTGGTCTCGGCTCTCTGGTCTATGAGCTCGAGAGCGGAAGAGCCCGATCACTTAGGATGAGCTCGAGAGCGGAAGAGCCCGATCACTTAGGATGAGCTCGAGCTTGCTGATGGATTTGGGTGCTATAATTACATTTGTGGGGTGGTCCATTTTTCCACCAACAATCTCTATACGAGAGAGTGATAAGAAACAATAGTTCTATATTATATAAAAAAAAAGAGCGTTGAAAAATAATAGTCCTACGATCTTAGTGATGATTTTATCGTTATTCCTGGCAGGGATAGGGTCCCGAAGGGAAAGACAAGATCCTATCAAACAAATGCCAAAGGTACTTTAATCTGAGAATCATAAAAATATCGGATAGATGGAGGACCTCAGTGACGGCTTTATTGACGGGGATTGGATACTGAAGGGAACGAGTGCCAGGAGTATTTTAGGCCACGGTAACGAAGATGGCATTATATTAATAACTCAGTAACTCAAGATATGCAATTAAAAATTTTTGAGCTATAGAGATCTAAGGAAAACTGGGATAAAGTCGAGGAGTTGAAATAACAATTGTTTTTCTAAATAAAATGTATAAAATTAGATCAAAGTTCTTAACTTAGTAACTTGCTCCAGGAATACTTTGCAAAATAATCTTTAACAATGTGTGCAATAAGAATACTTCAAAAATGCTTCCCAACACGTCACAGAAATCCTTCATATAAAACCTAGAGAACTCAAATAAGGACATTGTTGATCATATAGTTAAAATAAAATTTTCTGAAACCAAATTTTGCCCTGTCCAATGTCTACCCTCGCTCGGATAACATGGAAATAACTAACTAAAATAAGAATAGAATAACAACTAGGAATATGATTCTAATTTAATGAGAACTCACAATGAACCGCCAACATGAACAACAGTAAATCAGTGAAGAATCAAACAAGAGAAACTTAAAACAATATGACAAAAAAATTACATTAAAAAACGTAAAGCATTAATCATATTAAGCCTTGTTCTTCTTGGGCTTGAAGCAAATTAAGCTGTGGCCAAGAACAAAATCCATGGACCTTTTCCCGTCAACTTGAAACAATAATAAACACTCACGTCACCTTGCAAAAATATACAGCTCATTAGATTATTTGTTCTCCAATTCTCCACCAACAAACATTGTGACACTAGCTGCTCACCTCATGGGGAAAAAGAGGGGAAAAAAAGAAATGAGGGGGAGGAGTCTTTGTTTAACTTTAACCAGAGTTGCAGAAAGCCAATTGGGAGCAACTAGACCCAAAAGCTAGCACTGCTACTATTCAGGAGAGAAGCTCCTTGCAGGCAGTGATATCTGCTGCCTGTGAACCTAATAATGCCTGACCAGATGGGCTTGCTTCTATACTTTTCATCACTGCATCAAACATTGCTGACTGGAACCTGCTATCTTCTACTTTCTTCAAGATCTCCTCCACTACTTTGAAACCCAATCCACCAGCCAAAATCAGCTTTCCGATGACTTCGCCAAAACAAGTAGGTGCTTTTGGTAAGTCTATACCTATATCATCCAGCATTGATCCATAAAGCAAGCACCCAGTCCCCAAGTCTTTTGGTGTAATAACCTCCTTGACAAACAAAAACTCGAGGAGCCTGACAACCGAATTGATGCAATTTGGGCCTTTGTCTAGAGCAAGATTGATGGCTTCTTTAACAACCTCAGGATAGTACTCAGGACTCTTCAACTCCTCAACACATTGCAATGCTTCATCAAGTATGCAGACATGGAAGTACTCCTCCAGAAGAGCAATTGTTTTCTTGTGCAGCACGTTAAGGTTGAGTTTTGGAGCACCAACCATCTTCTCAGTTATTGGAGCAGCACTAGGAGGCACCACACTCAGAGGCTTCAATGGCCCTAAAGTTTGTCCTGGTGTGTTCACCGCACCAGGAACAAGATTAGATGGACGGGATAGCAGCCCACCGCTGCCACCCTGCAACAATGCACTAGTCTTACCGGTTAACAGGCTCCCGCTGCCCTGGGGAAGTAGCTTAGCATTGATGGGTGATGGCTTGCCAACCAAGGAACTCTCATCGCGAAAAGCATCACTTTTCGACGTGGATTTGGAACGTGGAACTTCCCAATTATCCGTATCTAACCCAGGCATTCCAGGCATCTTTCTTGTTCCAGGCATTCCAGGCATCATACCCCCAGTACCAGGTCGGTTGATAGGGAAGGCTCCAGGGCGAAGGCCTCCATGAGCACTTCCACTGCGACCATTTCTCATGTTTGCAGTTGCTCCTGGACGCAATCCAAGATTCTTTTCTGCCTCAGTGTGGATTTCGGTTATGGTCTTTGCTTTCACCTGCAAAACCACAAGGAAGCAGAGAAAATCCAAGAAAATCAATCAGAACTAGACATACTTTCAATCAGCTCTGCAAACTAGAATCAGTCAGAAGATCAAGTATTCTGTAATTGTCTTTATACCAGTAAACCAATCTTGGATTTTAACTTCAAGCTAGGCTAAATTTCCAAAGATTACTTTTGTGTTAAAATTGATGGATTTGGAAAACTAACCTCTTCACGTCGAGGCACCCAGTTGTTGGCACGCAAATCAAGAACATCACGAACCATGAACCTCAACCGTGGTGCAAGCTGGGGGTTTGTCATCAGCTCCTTCAACCGGTTGAAATAGGTATCACTAAAACGACGGGACTTTGGGCTTTTATCCAGCTGCTTACCAATGGTATTGAATAACTGACAGATTGCCTCAACATTTTCCTCAGCGGGGCATGACTTACCATCATGTCCCAGTAGCTCCTGTTTGCACTAGCTGTATTAGGCATTTTTATCCAAGTAAAAAGAGGTCTTCAGACGTTCAAAATAATCAATAACAGGGCAAAGAATATGCATATTAACCTGAACAATATGATGAACTATTTTCTCTGGCACCATTTTTTGCTTTAAAAGCTCCCCAATCAGGCGGATGTTCCCAAGGGTGCGGAGCTTCACTAGTCTTTCTTTATCCCTGCGTTCCATTTCTTGACCTGGGCCAGTCAACTTTCTAACCTCAGTCCTCAGATTGTCAGCACCTTCAAAGGCCTCCTGACAATTGTTTAAGAGTATTCGCTTGAACGTGATCTCCTTTCCACCAGGTTCTTCAGGAGGAAATGGTGGAAGCTTCTCACTGAGATCAGAACACAGTTGAGCATACATGGGGCAAAAGGTAGGTTCCAAAACCGCTTTTTCAAATATGAGCATGATAACATCCTGCAACATTAGTTTGTTCAACAGATAAATTTTGCAACTGGAACCCAACAATACCATATCATATTTTTCATTAAAATTAAAAAGGTTATTAAATTGTAAAAAAAACCATTGCTACCTTTAAAATATCAGGTGTGGTGATTCCTGCATCAATCAGTTGGCCCTTGAGAACATCAAATTTCTCTGGTGTCAATTTGTTTAGTATACTGTATAAAAAAATGATAATATGTATTACATTGATGCAGAGTGATTCAATTGCATAATATCATAGCAATTAAATAAAGGAAAACCAAAAAGAAGAGGCAAATAGAAAGGGAATAAATTTGGGTAAGTAATAATTGAAATATCTATCAGCGTTTTCAGAGACTAAAAGCTGATCAATATTTCCCAGCAGGCTAAACTAAGCATTCAGATTCATTACCCCTTCACCGCTTTCAGAACCCGTTCTTTGTCAGATAGATTGCCCCGTCTGGCAGACCATGGCACTTCAGCCTTGAGTAGTACAGGAGCAGGTCCTGCCTGATAGATCACAAGAACAGCATCAACTGTCAGAAAAAATAAAGACCTGAGGACTTAAATTAACAAAACAAAAAAAGTAAAACACATAAATTGGTCATGACCCATATTTCACATTAAAAAAAAATCAGAATAAAAATGCTCTAAGGTGACAAAAGGAGGTAAAGCCATTTGCTGGTCACAGGTAAGCTTCATGCACTAAAAACAAACAGAATTCCAGATTCCAACTTATCATCAAATTTTTGAGCCACAAATGACTACCAGTTGAAGTCGGAATACGGATCAATGCTGTGTACAAGAAACTCAATAAGATAGCAGACATACTTACAGAGAAGAAAACACGAAGCAAGTCCAAAATTGCTCATGTAAGCCATTATAAAGAAGAACAAAATTACAGAACCTAATAATTGTATGACAGTAAGGTGTTGACAACAGAAAATTTCCTTAAAAAAATTTGTGGGATCACCAAGAATGATGCCAGTATAAATTGAGTCAAAGAAGTGTTTTCTTAAAAAATATGGTGATATCACCATGAATGATGCCAGTATAAATCACATCGAGGCAGTGTTTTTCCCTTTCTACTATGTTGCTTGACTTGTAATTTTTTAAACATTAAAAAAAAGAAATCCCAGAAACTCACAGCTTCAAAATATATAAAAAAGAATATCCTATTATGAAAAATAAAATAAGTTTTGTGACTGCTTTCAAAGTTCCCACAATATTATCTCAAGCACTTCTTTTGTGGATAGCAAGCACTTCAGAATTCTGACTTATGTAAAACTAAACACTGAACTACCACAAATAGCTAAAAACAATTTCAGCAGTGCTGCAGAGCAATTAAGTATCTCCTCATTAAGTTTCTTGTCCATGGTCAGAATATTTGTCTTTGTCCTCTTTAAGTTTCTTCAAGCAACAAACTATTACAAACCTAATTTGCAGTTAGGAAATCTCGGTAATATATTGACTAAAAGAATAGCAAAATAAAGTGTAACAAAACTCAAGGCATGTAACAGCTCTCTCTAACAAATCAAGGCATGAACTTCTCAGCAAACTTAGCCACATCAAGGACTTAATACCTTCCCATTAATGCCTTCCCATAAACAGAAGCTATTTTCCATCTAAGAAAGTAGTTCTTGTGTTGCTAAAAGATAAATGAAGCACATCCATCTTAGATTCACAATATTTATTACTTCCATCTTAGATTCGCTAGGAATATTGAGAAGTTGATTACCACAGGTACTAAAGGTCAAAATCCCCTGGACTCTCTCTTTGAGTCTCTTTATTTCATTAAAACAATATTCACCGCAAGAGAACTTCTTTCAAAAGATCTCTCTCCCTTGTCTCTACCAAATTAAAAGTCCAATTCTGATGGGAGTTTCCTAAATAAATTGGTTTCAAACTGGATGAAATTAGCCACAGGCCATAAATAATAAAAAGTTAGGATATCCACAGAAAAATAATAAAATAGTATAAAATGATGCTAGAATATTATACCTTAAGGTTTTTTCTTTCAACAATTATACTATATTGAATGCTTCTGATTTCAAAGAAAATGTTTTAATGTAAATTCTGAATGCAAATGGTCGCTTATAATTTGTCATGATGATACATGAACTTAGCATGACTGATATAGACAGAATGATGTATCTAGGCTGCTGAAATGGAACTAAGATCAGTCTGCCCAGGCTTACACTGGCAGTATGACCGACTGTACAAAATTATTTCCACTTCATTTCAATAGTAATCAAGTTGCTTCAGACCTTGCAGTGAAGGAAGTGTGAACTGTTTAAAGAGAATGGATCTCAGTTGATCTTTAAGCCTGTGTGCAAATTTCCTGCATGTTTTCTTTCACACGAACTGATTCAATGCGAGTAGCTCAAATGATGCAAATGGTTTAGTAATTACATAATTTTATATGTAACAAAGCACCATGATATTTTTCTTGAAACCCCATGTCATGATTCAAAACAATACAGTAAATAACGTGTCTCCAATTGGAAGACACATAAAAATAAGGGAAAAATATTCAACTAGCAGAACAAATAGACTTACAGGGAAAACGATGAATTGAAATAAATAAATGCAAAACAAAGCTAGCAAAGATGTACACATATCAACTTAAATGAAGCAAAGAAAATGTCTACATGGGCATCACATGATAACAACTATTTTTCTAAGTGATAAAGCTTGAAACAATGTGTAAAGAAAAGTTTAAAACAAGATGTAAAGTCACATGACTCAAAACAGGTAGGATTGAAATAACTTATGGCTACATTAGTCAAAAATGAACTAGTCTTATCCCATCTGGTTTGGCTTTATAAATTATGCACAGAGACAAATTTCTACATCCATCATGGACTAAGAAGAAAAGAATGTACATATAATACAAAGCAACAAACTAGGCCACCCCCAACCCCCAGAAGGCAGGGGAGGGGGGTTAACTGGTGGTTTCAAAGGATAAGAAAGGAACAGGGAAAGCAATCGAGAGGAAGAAATTAAGATGTTAGTAATTACCACTTGGCCAGAAGATACTTGAACTCTTGAAGAAAAGTGAGAGCTCAATTGGTCCTGCCCATCAAATTGTTCTGGTTGTCTTGTGTTGGGTGGATATGACTCCTTATTATCACGAATCTTATCCCAAGACCGCTCCTCTCCAGCTGAGGACAGTTGTCCCAATCGGCCACGCCAATCACGATTGTCTGGCTCGGAATAACGAATATGTGATTGACCTTGCAGCTAAGAGATGAAAGAAAATATCAGAAAGAGAATAAATAATAAAAGCACATAGTAAAACAATTATTTCTATGTAAAATGATGCGAGCATTATGCTTTCCAAAGGCTTCCCTTTGTAAAGATTTGCATATGGTACATGTAATAGGCATTGCAGGATATCAAAAGAGCCAAAATACTCTCCAGCAAAATTCAGTCCAGGTACATAGAGGGGACATTCATATCAAATATTTCCATTTGGATGACACATGCACATTCAAAGGATAAGACCTCAAAGATCTTACATTTGCATCAGCACGAACCCAACTTTGATCTTCACCATGAAGTTCTGCCTCAATCTCTTGCTTGATTTTCAAGATATCTTCAGATGCATGAACTGCCTGTCATAAGGCAACAGCAACTAAACCAAGGATATATAAAGATAACAAGATACTAGATTACAAAACATATGAATGATGCACAAGAAGCATCCAAAAAGAATGCCTAGTTAAGACATCAGAAATTTTCTTGGCATCAGAAATTTCCGTCGCAGCTGATAGGCGTCCTAGTGGTGGCAAAATATTGGAAAACTGAATGAACACACCATGAAATTTTTTATAAGAATAATAATCAAATGATCATCTGCCCAAAAATTAGCAGGGAAGTTTCATCTCTGAAAAGGTTTTTACATTACAAACTTTAAGGTAAAGCTCCCATTTATCCCCTCCTAAGCAACAGCAAGGGAAATTATCAAGCTGCTTTTCAGGTAACCTGCCATGAAACATTTTGGGCATGTAATGTTTCTATTATGGACCTCATCAAGAAAAAAGAATGTCCCTCAAATAGCCTTTATTTTATATTTAAATATAAAATCGCTCATCCTTTAAAGGTGATTGGAGAGGTTTAAATCTTTGGATTTTGACTCATGCTAGCACAAAAAATCTAAAATCGGTTTCATCAGATAAAAGCATAGTGACCACAAACAAAATATCTCCCATAAAATATTGGTTAAGTGTAGCTCAAACAGTCTTGCTCAATTTTTATTTGTCAGCTGTTGCTCAATGCTTTTACTTTCATTTATTAAAAGACTTTTTCCCATTAACTCCGTTCATTGGATTTTCAGCAATAATTACTATGAGAAACATAGTTTTTTGAGGTTTTACTGAGGAACCAACTTAAAAGGAACAGTGACAAAGGTAAACTTTCTTGATAAAGGAAAGCAATGAATACTCAAAGCTGACCAGCTTGAAGCAGGAGATCAGAACAGATAAATAGTCCACAAACTCATTAGTGTACCTCTCGTAGTTGTAAGAGTTGGTCCCTTGAATAACGAATTCGCTCACGAGCCTCAAAGCGTGAATCTCCAGTCTGCAGCAGAATCATCAAAATCAGCTCATAAAAATCCAAGATAGCATCTTGAATACAATACATCGAAGGAAGCAAAACTACAGAAGATTTCTCACAGCATAAACCACCAAAACTCATCAAGAGCAAAGAATTTTTTTTACAAGTTCTTATGGGCCACAAAGCTTCAATCTGACAGTAGAATATAATGCTATCATGGAATAATGGATCCTAAGTTATTCAAATGAACCAGACAAGCTGGGATAGATATCCGTTATGTAATTATTTATCCAGATAAATAAATATACCTCCACTCCTGGAGTTTTTTTTTTTTTGAACATATACCTAGCAGCTTAAACCATTTAATTATCATGTAAAAATGCATTTAAACAAATAAAGAGAAACCGATGATGACAATCTCAAAATGACAGAACTCGTATGTAATTGTTCATTTAAATGTATAAATACATCATGATATTTCATGATTTTCTATCTTTTGAAACTATATGCAATGATCTTCTAAAATTCAATTTTTGGTTACGCAAAGAAATTTCATATTATCCCTATAATCACAAAATTGCAACTTCTACTCCAAATAAAATTTCCAAAGTCACATTTTCTTATTTTTATCATCTTATGTTCCTTATTTTGTCAACCTTTTCCCTTTACAAATGAAACACCTTCTAATAATAAATCTCTACTTTAAATTTCAAATGCTCTAAATCTAGGAAAAGAAGAAAATTGCAGTATTGTATACAAAATTTGCAATATGGCAAAACCATAATAAAAGCCCTTTTCTATGGTAATTGTTATTACTTACTTTTTCGTATCCATGTAAAGAAAAATTCTTATTTTTTCTTGTACTATTATTGATTCTTACAACAATATAGATCAAGAATCTCTATTTCAAAGTTCCTCTCTAGATTCTAGCTTTATACACCATCTTGGACAAGAAGCTCCGACTCTTAATATCTTGCTTACAGGTCTCATTGCAATACCTTACGCCATAAAACTTCAATATTTTGATAATCTCCTGTTTGTTCTTTTTCTTACATCCATTATTGCAAGTCTTGTCACTTCTTGTTGTCTCACTGTAAGTCGGATGCCCGAACTGCACTTCATCTAGAAGTGTGCAGTTCTGGGTGTTTGTTTTGACATTAGTAACTCTAAAATGGCGCAATGAGGCTCCCAGTTCAGTAAAACTGCCAAACTTCACATCCACTTTGGGTGATATGAAGTCAATATCCATAAGTTTAAGCAGCACATTTAATGCCCTCAAACTCGCTCCCTCTTTACATATAGACCAGTATAGCTCACTTGGGCTATAAGTATCATTAATAATAGTTTTAGTGCCCAAAAAATTGCTTTTCTTGTGGAACTAATGTTCTCAAAGCTAAAGTTCTCAGAACTCGAGTCAACGAATTAAAATTCAGACACTTCTAATGCTTACTTTGAAATAAAGACATCATTATCAGACGATGGGAAAAAGAGTCAAAAGGAAGTGACAGAGGGTCCACAACTCCCTATTACATTGAGATGGAAGGTGAGAGTTAAAGAAGAGATCTCAATGAAAGGATATGGTGTCTCCTTTTGGCTTAAAAAGTTGGTGTATAATTTTAAGAAAAAGACTGATCAATAGGATCAGATTAACATCCATTCTACACACACGCACACACTCTCATGCACACAAGTGCAGATGGGAAGCAAAGGGAACTCTTCATGCTTATAAAAATCAACTTAATGCATATCATTACTATTTGCAGAAGTGGCTTTTTTTGTCCTTTTTTTTTTTTTTTGTGGTGGTGTTTGTGGGGGGGGGGGGGGGGGGGCGTACAACATCTGGCTTCTTTATAGATGGAGAAATGCATCACTTCTGCACAATTTAACTTTATGACAGATATTATACTTAACTTTATACAAACATAACTTTATTACTTGCCACGAATATACAGATTATAGCTCATATGCCAACTAATCAAAATTCCTTTAAAAAAATTCTAACATTCAAATACCTGATGCTATGAGTCCCTAAACATACGAACAGTTAGTTGGATATTTTAATTGCATAACCAAGTTGATTCCTCGTATATTTATTAGATGCGAGAATTTTTGCAGATAAAGTTTCAAGAAGAGGATCATCCTGATAAAATCATCCATCGTATAAGGACCGTATCAAAGAACTTCTTCGCTCCCTAGCACTAATCACACTTCATTAAACAATCAAAAGGAGTTTATTTTTCACGACCAAATAGAGAATAGATAATCAGGAAACAATTTCGAAAATATATCTTTCATCTTCTTAGAAGCCTCGGAGAGAGGGCGAGATTAGGAAAAAAAACTAAAAAAGAAAAAAATTAAAAGAACACAACGAAACGCAACTCAAGATTTCACTTCTAAACCCTATCATGACCTATCAAGGACCCATCTTTCCCAAGAAATCAACTCCACTCGAGATCAAAGATATCAGACTAAGCACCAACAAACCCGTCGGAGCAATCCAAGAATCTAACAGACCGACCAAAACCCTAGCTCCCACATGATCAGTACGTACTCCCGAAGGGAGAGCAAAGGAAGCCAACTTTGGCCGACGCGAAGAAACCCTAGATCCGGGGAAGAGGGGTGCTTACCTTGCCGGTGGCAGCGATGCCATGGGGGCGTAAGAAGGGGAGGTCGAAGGGCGAGGAGGAGCTCAGGGACGATGACCCTCCAGCGGACGCGGCGAAGGCGGGGGAGTCGAAGCGAGGAACGAGGAGTCTGCCGCCTCGGTTGCCGCCGCCACCCGGCCTCAAGCTAATGACCGTCTGATCTGACTGCATACCTCGATCGATCCACTCTCTCGGCCCTGATGGGATCGCGTCAACCGTCCGATCGAATCGCGGTACACTTCCGCGAACGGCAAGGAAGAGAAGCCTTCGGCGGAGCCCTCTCTCCCTATGGAAGAACAAGGCGGAAAGGGGGAAGGGGGTGGGGGAAGAGCTTTTCTTACGTCTGAGCGGTGGGATTTTAGGGTTTCGATGAGGGTATTTTGGGTATTTTGGCGTATAACGCCGAAGAGGCTACGCAAGTTGCTCACCTTGGTCTCAACCCTGCGATGGGTAGTTCTAAATACACCCCCCCGATTGCTCAGGACACCCCCCAAAAACCAAAAAAAAAATACCCAAACTAACCTTTAGTGTAATTACCAAATTGCCCTTGAAATTTTCTCAGTACACCCCCCTTCCTCCTCCTCCATCTCCTCCTCCGTTTCGTTTTGAAAAGGAAAAAAAAAACCACCCCTCAAACCCCCCTTAAACCCCTCGATCCATTTACATCGTTTAGGCGATCTTTGAAGGAGATTTAAGCCCCATTCGAAGCATGGACAAGCAACTAGTGATTTGGGACGAAGAATCGGCCGCAAAGGTACGTGTTCCACCTTGTTTCGAAAGTTTTTTTTTTTCACGGTTCGTGCTCCGTTCGGCACTGGATCGCCGAACAAAAGGCTTCTGTTCGGCTGCATAGTGCCGAACAGAAGCCTTCTGTTCGGCAACGCTCTACCGAACAGAAGGCTTCTGTTCGGCTGCACAGTGCCGAACATAAGGCTTCTGTCCGGCACACTGCAGCCGAACAGAAGGCTTCTGTTCGGCACTCTGCAGCCGAACAGAAGCCTTCTCGTGCCAAATCGCGTGCCGTGCTGAATTTTGTGCCGAACAGATCCTCTGATTCATTAATTCTTGATGATAAATTATTTTATATGTAGGGCTATGCTACAACCGAATCTAGTATAATTGGATCAGAATTTGTACTGGATTACACAAGCGAATTTACAACTTACGAGGTATTATAATATATTGTGCAATTTTGTATTAGTTTAGCGAGCTATTTTTACAACTGTGTACTTACATAAATTGTTTAATGTATAGATCTTCAAGAGTAGAGAGGACTTGTGTAATTGGTGTCGTGAAGCTGGGAGGCGAAATGGTTTTGTTGTTGTAATCAAATCATCCGATGCAGGTACCATTTCTAAGAAACCCAGAATTACGTTAGGTTGTGAGAGGGGTGGGACGTACCGAACCACAAAAGAAAAGCGAATAAAGACTGCCTGTGGGACAAAGAAGTGTGGATGCCCTTTTGCATTAAGAGGAAAGAAATTGGATACTGCGGATGATTGGATATTACTGGTCGTATGTGGAGTGCACAATCATCCCGCTGCAGAGAATCTGGAGGGGCACTCATATGCAGGGAGATTATCTGAGCAGGAGACGGAATTGTTAGTGGATATGTCGAAGAGTTTGGTTCGTCCAAAGGACATATTATCCACATTGAAGGAAAGAGATGCCCTCAATGTTACGACTATCAAGACTATCTACAATGTACGTCAACGGTTTAAGGTTGCAGAGAAAGCCGGGAGGTCTGAAATGCAACATCTATTAGGTAAATTATCAGAGGCTAAATATATTGAGTGGCATAGGAATTGTACTAATACGGATGTTGTGCATGACTTATTTTGGGCACACCCTGGCAGCATTGATTTGTTCCGTGCATTTCCCCGTGTGTTGATAATGGATTGCACGTACAAGACGAATAGGTATCGTCTTCCGCTCTTAGAGATTGTGGGGGTGACATCTACTGACATGACATTTTCAGTTGCTTTTGTATACTTAAATTCTGAGGGGGAAGAAAGCTATACTTGGGCATTAGAGAGATTGCGCAGTGTCATAGCTGATGATGTTTTGCCTGAGTTGATTGTTACAGATAGAGACTTGGCTTTGATGAATGCAATTCATAGAGTATTTCCTACTGCTAGACATTTATTATGTAGATGGCATATTAGTAGGAATGTTTTGGCCAAGTGCAAAAAAATTTTCGAATTGAAGGAGAAATGGGATAAATTTATTATGAGTTGGAATGTACTAGTGCTGTCCTCCACGGAAGACGAGTATAATGATCGCTGGAGTGCACTACAGAGAGAGTTCGGTACCTATCCAGATGCACTACAGTATGTGTCAGATACTTGGCTGAGCAAATACAAGGAAAGATTTGTTGCGGCGTGGACTGATACATGCAGGCACTACGGAAATGTGACGACAAATAGGTATCACAAATAAAGACTCATTTAAATTTAATTTGCCTCAATTCTTATATCTAACTTTCATTTGTTTACTAGGGTCGAGAGTGCACATGCAAAGCTCAAAAAGCAGCTTGGATCAAGCCAAGGAAGTTTCGAGTCATCTTGGACTAGAATACATGGATTGATTGAGTTGCAGCACAGCTCTGTTAAAGCCTCATTGGAGAAGAGTTTATTGGTAGTGCAGCACAACTTCAAGCCAGCTGAATTCAAAGAGTTGCGAGGTTTCATATCTATAAGTGCGTTAAATCATGTCCTCGCCCAATCGAAACGAGCCAATTCAGTTGGGTTTGATGATTCAAATTGTGGGTGCGCTATTCGACGCACACATGGTATACCATGTGCTCACCAGATTGCGCGGTACAGGGTGGAAGGTCGGCCCATTCCTCTCGACTGCATAGATCCTCATTGGAGGAAACTTGATATTCTGCCTACCCCCCCCGTGCAGCCAATTCAGTTGAGTTGTGATGCAGAGTTAGATTTGATTGCGCTACGATTCAAGAAGTTAGATGGGGCTTCTCAATTGCAGATGATCAAGAAGTTACGAGAGATTGCAAGTCCAGATAGTACACCTCTTTTAGAGCCTGCAAAACGGAAGACCGGTTCACGTGGGCGCGCTTCACTGAAGGTTGATACGTCTACTCGACGTGACCCGTCTGCGTTTGAGTTGGTTCTATCTGGACAGGATAGTTATTCACCTGGTGTTGAGAAAGTTACCATCCGCAATCCATCTACTCAGATTCAAAAGAGACGGCCCAAGCAAAAGGTAAGTACCAAATATTTATTTCCTTACAATAGGTATCACAACGTCTACGGGACGGTCCGTGCCGTGCCGGTATGTCATGTGCCGATACGGGACATGTCGGGACGTGCCGTGCCGAGATGTGCCGATACGGGACATGTCGGGACGTGCCGTGCCGAGATGTGCCGATACGGGATGTGCCGTGCCGAGATGTGCCGATACGGGATGTGCCGTGCCGAGATGTGCCGATACGGGACATGTTCTGCCATTGTTACATATTTTCTATCATTTGATATTATTTGCAGATTTTTCGTACTAGAGCCCAGTCACATACGCCCATTATCTATATTGATGCTATTCCTTCTGCCTTGAGACCATACATCCAGCATATCAAGGATGTAAAAGCTGATGGGAATTGCGGATTTAGGGCAATAGCTGACTTACTGGGATTTGGAGAAGATGACTGGGTGCGTGTTAGGAAGGATTTATTGCAAGAGTTGCAATGTCATTCGGACCACTATCGCACATTATATGGTGTGGAAGGGACGATTGCTGAGATCACTCATGCATTATCATATTATGATGATTGTCCACCATATGACAGATGGATGACTATGCCGGACATGGGTCATCTTATAGCATCCTGCTATAATGTTGTCCTATACCATCTCTCGTTGCAACAATGTCTGACCTTCCTACCTCTCCGTTCTGTGCCAGTACCTCTTCTATCCCGCAAAGATATCGCTATCGGATTCGTAAATGGAAATCATTTTGTTGAGGTACTACGTTCACAACACTTGCGAATATTTAATTTTGCTTATTTAATTTTGCTTATTTATAATTTTGTAGCTATTAATATTTTCTTATTTCTAATTTTGAAGGTGTTCTTGTTGCCGGGACATCCCGTTCCGCCAGTAGCGACCAATTGGCGAAAATATCATCTTCCTTGTGCTACCGGATGGGAAAATTCATATGAAGCACGGATTCAACAGTTCAAAGAGAGCATCTCACCTAATGTTATAATTAGCGAGACAGTAGAGTTAGATTGATTATTTATATATGTACAATTTTTGAAAGTTGTAAATTTTTTGGGGCTCTTAGAGTCATGTACTGTGAAACTCCATCATCAGCTGGGAATACATATGACGACTGTTGTTTCCGTTGAGATTTCAGATGTAAACAGAAACATACTTAAGAGCTGGTGGGAGCAAACAAATCAAACAGGGGAACTAATAGACCTTTCTGATGTACAAGAACTTAACGGTGACAAGCTTGAGCAGATGATTAACACATTTGTTGGAAAAGAGGGCTCTGTGATGTTCTTGGTTAAGAGGTTAATCGGCTGCCCTCTCCTTGCAAGGCCAGGTCTTGCCACTGGCACCCTCTTAGGCTTTGCTGCCTTTTTTGGAGGGGAACTTTGTCCAGGGTCAGCTTTGATTGGAACAACATTTGGAGGTACCTCAGGGGGAGGTGGAGGTAGAACATCAGTCGTATCAGATTCAGGGTCAAACCCCCCACGGGACTCCATCTCCTCAGGGGGAGGTGGAGGCAAGACAGTAGAGTTAGATTGATTGTTTATATATGTACAATTTTTGAAACTCCATCATCAATATAAATCAAAAAATATCTGTCTTCGCATTGTTAGATTGATTGTTATATGCACTGTTATATTTATGTAAAATAGAACGGGCCAGGCTTTACAAAGATTACACGTAAATGTACCAAAAATATATATTTTTCATTAATATCAAAGGCTTTACAAAGATTACAAAGGCTCCATCATCAATCCCTATGACGCCATCGTCGACGCGTGTACTGTTGTACGTCCGAATGAGAGGGTCCTGGATCCAAATGAGAGGGTGCTGTACTCGGGCCAGGCTCATCACCCAGAAGTACCTGATGCATCTGAGAAATAGCATCATATAGGTGCCCGGCACCTAGTGACGTAGCCTCTGAGGGACCCATCCGTACAATGTCGGTACTGATACCGAGTGCAGCTGCATTACGCCGCCGGTGCATGTCAGCATCATCATGACCTCCCCTAGCTCCAGAATGAGTACTCGAGCGCAGATGAGGAGGCTGAACTGCAACGTGCGTGATACGGAGATACCACTCCATGTATCCCGGTACGCTGTCTGATGGCCGGGTAACTGGGTGGCTCCTGCTCGCCTGGCTCAGCACGTGGTCCTCCCACCGCTCCCAAAGCTGATCCATATAGGAGTAATGTATCCGGTACGAGCCTGCTGTGGAACCTCTGTTGGCTCGCGTAGGGGCTAGTGGCGCTCGAGGGATGGTCTGAATACGACCAAACTGTCTAAGAACCCTTTCTGGATGATAGGGTTCTACGATATCAAGGCACTTGATGGAGCCACTAAAAAATGCGACGGGTATATATGGGTGATCTCCCCGAAGCCGATGATGGGGATCCCAAATAACCTGTAAAACAAAAGGTCCATTTCAGTTTTATACTATATCGCATATTAAATGTACTGACAAACACAAGCAAATGGTAATATGATACGTACCTCATCGATGCTCAAAAGGTCCAATGACTCACGTAGAACCACTAAATGGTCCATCGTGGTACGGGATGGAGTACCGGGCATCCAGCGGTGCACGCGGGGACTGGCATCAGTATACTCGAGCGACGGGTGAGGACTGAGTGCTGGAAAATGCTCATAAATCCATGCCTGCAGAAGCGTCATATAACCACTGATCTGTCTCACTGATGACCTCGACGCAATCCCCAACTGCCGATACAAATATGCTAAGGCAGCTGTACCCCAGGCATATGTGCTCACCCTATCCAGATCCCGCAGTAAACACAGATACGCTATAGGCACCCTGGTCCCACTCTTATCAGCAAAGAGTGTGCAGCCTAACAAAAATAACAAATAGGCTCGTGCTGCACACTCTATCCTCTGCTGCCTGTCTCTATCAGATACAGAGTGAAACTGAGTCCTCAGCCACTCCATCCTCACAGACTGACCGCGCGATGACAGTACCTCCTGACGCGCGTCTCCAGCTGACACCCCCAACAACTCCACAAGTAGCTCCTCAGCATCCCGATCACTCATCCTCTCAGGAGAAACTGATACTGAGGAACCTGCGACAGGAATCCCTAAAATGGCGGATACATCATCCAACGTGATAGTGATCTCGCCAAATGGTATATGGAAGGTGTTCGTCTCGGGCTGCCATCTCTCTACGAAGCCCGAAATCAGAATCTTATCGATGAATCGATAAGAGCACTGTACTAACTCTACGAGGCCCGACTGCCTCAATAGTGCTCTGAACCTGGTATTTGGTTGGTTTGAAGACCACCACTTCCATTCACCAACCTTGGCAGTATGGTTCATGCACTTTAGTGGAGCTCGTTCCTGTAATATAAATGTATAATTACTACTACTTTATAAAACATCAATAAACAAAATATAATGCTATAACAAATAAACAATACCTGTTGCCTCCAGATGGAAGCTGCTATATGCGTCCTGAAACTGATCAGGACGGACTCATCCTCTGGACCTCCTGGACATGGTCCAACGGACTCATCGTCTTCGCCCCTAGCGGGCATATCATCATGCTCTGACTCAGGAGAGTCCGATGGCATATGAGCAGGCTCGGGAGAAGCAATCCTAGCACGACGTCTCCTAGCTGACGCCGTAGGTCTAACTCTGGCGGGACGGGGATCCATGTCTGAAAATATAGAAATTCAATGTTAGGCTATATCAAAGAAAATAATTCAATTGCATACATAAATGTTCGGCACAAAATTCAGCACGGCACGCACCAGAACCCTTCTGTTCGGCTGCACAGTGCCGAACAGAAGGCTTCTGTTCGGCTTCACAGAGCCGAACAGAAGGCTTCTGTTCGGCTGCACAGAGCCGAACAGAAGGCTTCTGTTCGGCTGCTCAGAGCCGGACAGAACCATTCTGTTCGGCACCGTGCAGCCGAACAGAAGGCTTCTGTTCGGCACCGTGCAGCCGAACAGAAGGCTTCTGTTCGGTTGAGTGTTGCCGAACAGAGGGCTTCTGTTCGGCACTGTTCAGCCGAACAGAACCCTTCTGTTCGGCGATCCAGTGCCGAACGGAGCACTGGAGGCGGGGGGGCGGGGAGCTACCTCGACGTGGTCGTGGAGGCGCCGGCGAGGTGCTCGTTGCTCGGGAGATGGCTGGGGAGGTGGTTCCGGGAGAATGCCGGCGACGAGAGGGAGAAGGGGAGAATGCCGGCGACGAGAGGGAGAAGGGGGAACGGGGGGGTTTTGGGCGAAGGAGAAGGGGGAGACGGAGGGGGTTTGGCCGCCGGCGAGGTGCTTGAGGTTCTTGAGGCGAAGTTTTTTGGGGGGAAGGGAGAAGCCGGCTGGAGTGGAGTTTTGGAGGGGAAGAGCGGGGTTGGGGGGGGGGGGGTTTGGGGGGTGTAGAGAGCAATTTAGGTGAGGGGGTGGGGAGGGTGAAGGGTAATTTAGGATTTTTCAATTTTTTAGGGGTGTCCTTAGCAAATGGGGGGGTGTAGAGAGTATTTAAATTTTTTTTAATTTTTGGGGGGTGTCCTGAGCAATCGGGGGGGTGTATTTAGAACTACCCCCCTGCGATGGATCCTCTTGGCCTTTGAAGAAGTTCTTGGACGGAATTAGGTAGGCTTCGGCTTTTGAGAGAATATCGGATGGTGCCATCGTGGAGTGCGTCCGCTGTGACGTTAGAGTCTCCAGCTCAGACCGAATCCGACTCGGATCTAGTTTTCGGGACGGTTAGGTGCCGGGAGCCAGGTTTTGAATGTTGTCTGCTGCGTCAGCCAAATTGAATCTCTTTTGACCAATAAATTTTTTATTAACACGTACCAGTTATACAAGGAAAGTTGACCATTAGATTCGGACACGAATCCTTGGCCCAATGGGTTGTCATGCCAATAATAAATTAAAATTGAACTTGCTTGCAAGAATTCTGTATAATTATTTTTTAGAGTAAATTTCTCCGACCCCCTCGACGTTTGGGGTAATTACAGGTTTTCATACTATGTTTGGGAAATATACATTTTATTACCTAACTTTTGCTATATGTATAACACATAACCTCCTTCAGTTATTTTCCTAACAAATAAGTTTGCTAACATCATTACTCTCTAATTTATCTGAGTCTTAAAATATCTTAGCTGATTTGGGGCAAGGTTAAAAGACCTGATTAGTCTTAAAAAACTATGGCTAAGTTACTTAATTTTGGATATTTTAGTCTTTTTAACATTGTCCAAAACCGGCTGATACTTTAAAACTTAAATAGGTTAGAGAGTGATGACTCCATTAACTTATTTAATGGAAAGGTAAAAGGATAGGGGCTATGTGTCATACACACAACAAAATGTTAGGTATTGGAATATATATTTCCCAAATGTTAGGTGCAATCTATAATTAGCCCAAACTTTAAGGAGGATCGGTATAATTTACTCTATTTTTTAATTTTAAAATTTTTAAATATCTATTTATAGTCGCAAGTCTGGTAGAGGTTCAAGACCTCATGCTTCATTCCAATTTCCGAACAAGGCTTAAGGTTTCAATCATAGTTCACAGCTTGAAATCATTGTTATATCAATGCATGAAAATTGAAGAGAATTTGATCATAGCTTTACAATGGTAATTATCTTAAATTTTATAACATGACTAAATCTATTGGCATCTTCGAATGGGATACCCATTACTTAAAAAAAATAAAGGTATGTTATCCAAAAAAATGAAAAAAAAGGAAAACTCCAATGAAAAAGGAAAAGACAGCGAGCAAAAAAAAATATATTCATAGGGGTTGATACAGTGAGAAGAGGGAAGAGCTATTTGATTACCGAGATTATACTTCAAATATTGACATATAAATAGAAGTAAACTGGAATCAAAAATTCTTTATTTGGTGAAGAAAATTCTTCCCAAAAAAACTTATGAACATGTCAAAATGCTCCCCATACAATGAATTAAATGCTATATATAGGACATGACCCCAACCTTGATTTGGCATTAACCTCGGTAAAAAATCACACTAGCTCCTAATAGGAATCGAGAATAAGAAAATATGTTAGAAATATAGAAATTTGACTAAAATTCGACACTATCTTCAATAAAAAACATTTAAAAAAATCCAACAAAGACATCTAAATCCTGTTTACTCGCACCCTTCTCATACAATGGAAGTAAAATCAAGTATTTATTTATCATAGTTTCACACTTGAATTTGTTGGCTATGCTGGACATCTAAATCCTGTTTACTCGCACCCTTCTCATACAATGGAAGTAAAATCAAGTATTTATTTATCATAGTTTCACACTTGAATTTGCTGGCTCTTGTAAAGAATAGCATAGCCAACAAATCATGATATGTGATCTATGCTGCATCAGGATTTTTAAATAAATATTATGAAAAAAATACATCTCACAACACCACCATGGTGAAGATTTAATGGTAAACCTATATAACATTTTTTTTTCTCTATTTAAAAAGAAAAGTTTGAAATGCACATTATCTTTAGTGTAATATGGCATCAATTTAAAATATCAGAACAGGAAATTGTATTGCCATACCTTTGGTAGATAGAAGATAAAATCCTCTTGGCTAAATAATAATGAGTCGAGTTCCCTTATTTGCAAATATATGTGACCAAGTCAATATCAATTATTATCAATTATTGCACTGCACAATTTCGACAACCACTAGATAGCCACAAACTGCCCACTTCTTATCCAAAGAAGTATGGTTGTAGAACTCTTTTTATAATAGCTTCCGACCTCCGAACTTTATCATGACCTAAATCATAATTTTTTAGCCATTTTTTTTTTCTTTTGATGTATCAATAGATATAGATATTAGAGGACAATGACTGTCTTTGATTTGACTTGCTCGTGTGGATATCGACTAAGGCCCTATTTAAGGAGCTGTTGGCAGTAGAGCTCTTGCAAGTAGAATTTTTGAAAGTAGCGCTTTTGTAAAAAGTTGTTTGCTATTTGGTAACGATATTTCTAAAGTGTTGTGACACTTTAACATGTATTTGGTAAACAAACTGAGAAAGTACTTTTAGTATGACAAAATAACTATAAAAGATATTGCATAATATTATACAATAGAGCATAATAAAATATAATATGTACTAATACATAAATATATGATATAGTAAAATATTACTGTAATGTAATATAATATTATTATAACATAGTAATATAATATTATATACTATAGCATAATAATTTAATATAATATTAAATTATTTAACATAGCATATCAATGTATTATGATATAATGTAATATAATATTATATTTATAGTATAATATAATAATAAATATATAAAATATTATAATTATTAGCATAAATTAATTTTTCATAATATAACATAATATTAAATTGTTTAACATAATATCTTAATGTATTATGATATAATGTAATATAATATTATATTTATAGTATAATACAATCATAAAGGTATAAAATATTTTAATTATTAGTGTAAATTAATTTTTTATTCTTTTGATGGCCATTTATCTCTGCAACAAATTTTCTTGCGGATTTTCAGAATTATAAATTTTTTTTGTGTAATTGTTATATTTTATCACAGATATTTTGATAAAAAAAATCAATTTCTGAACGGGCCTAAAAGTGCTTTTTCGGAAAGCTCCATTTTGGAGCTTCTTCTAAAAAGCTATTTTTAGCTTTTTAAAAAATCTAAAACAACTTTTCAAAATTTTTACCAAACACTTCTATTTAATCTAAAAGTACTTTTGGAGGGCCATAAAGTGTTTTTTGGTCCTCCAAAAGCTTCTCCAAATAGGGCCTAATATGATCAGAAAGGATGACAGAGAAAAGTTTAGGCTTGAACATTAAGCATCATGATAGGAAATGATAGTGAAAGTCACTATTTTTTTCGTTGCGTGATCACTGTTAGGCTCTTCAAAGAGTGATTCTCTTTTCTATCGCATTGCATTATCAATGCTACTTATATTCTCAACAATTCCTTTTTTTGTTTTCTTTTTCCTCAAATTTCCCTTTTGCAGTAGCAGCAAACTGTGCCATAGAAGATTAATACTTGTTTTATAATGATATACGCTCAATAATAGATCTTTCAAAAAATATATTTATTCAACTTTCTTAGCTATGTTATACTGCAGAAATAGCTACTTGATATCACCAATAAAAATGCTTCAGTAATTCAAGAATCTAACTCTAAGACCTCGATCAGCGGTATTGTTGTCTTCACATCGCTCCCTTAATGGCATCATGAAATATGCCGCATAATGAAGGCCAATGGTGCTGGACCGTTGAGTACCTAGTTTGAGTGATTTTTCCAAGTTACAGTCGAGTTGCCTTCTCCATGATATCAATGATAGGCATTTATTTTCTCATGAAAATCATAGAATAATGCACATGCCCAATGTTGCTGAAAGGATGTGATGTGATATGATATATATTTATTAGTTTGACCGAGGTTATGATCTTGGCAACCGCCCAAGGTTATAAGCTCGACATCAACTGAGCCACCAACCACGACAGTTGATTGAGTTGCTGATCTCAGCATTGACCAAGTAGCAGCAGCGAGCCTCTTATCTCCAATTCAAGGCATATTAAAGGCAGTTAAAAGCCCATTAAAGGTATGATTATGATCCCGTCATTTATGTGGCATGTTACGGGATAGTTCAGCTCGTTCTGCATGATTGAGTGATTATTGCATGTTCGCACAAGTTGAGATCCACGACTTGCAAAACGTGAGGGTCTTTGTCGAGCAATTAAGGCAAATTTCCACCTTCCTTGGCAATAGGCATTAACCCTCGCTATAATAATGCCCGGAGGGACTTTTAGATATGCTTTATTAAGCGCTCTCTCTCTCTCTCTCAGTCTACAATCTCTCAAATCTCCACTGTTTCTTCCAAAATTCCATTTCTATTTTTCGGTTGGATTGCACTCATCAAACTTCTTGTCTGGAGCTCAACAACCTAATCATTCCAGCTCATCTCTTTAGCTCGGAGCATGTCTGGCCTTGCCAACTTGGTGCCCCTCTGATCTCCTTGCGTTCAACTTGGTTTTTGGCAGCAATAGAATGCATTCTAATGAAAAAAAATAGAGCAATGCCACCAAGGTAGTAGCCTGGTGGTAAGGGGGCGATAATTCCGCCCAAGTTGCCCGGGTTCGAAACGCGCGGGCGTCGATTAAATTAGGGGACCGGATGCCCCACGCCCGGCTGGCTTGTTGGCGGTTATGCTTTCCTTCCACTTGTACCAAGGTGGCGCTGGGGTGACGTACCCACACGTGAGGCGGTGAACCCAGTGGGGTGAGCCCACGGGTCGGGGAAGGCACGCGAAAACCTGCGACCTGTATCGAACATTCCCTGATGGAAGGGGGGCCCAGTAATGGGGCTGCTACGCGGGTGGGCTGGTCCCTCCCCTCCCCTCCTATTTTTTGACCAAAAAAAAAAAAAAAAATAGAGCAATAACTGATTAACATAGAAAGGGATAAATGATCCGGAAAAAGCTTAGCCGGCACACCTAACATAGCTGACGTTATCTATGCGTACGCCATGCCAGCATCTGAAGACCTCAATTTGCTGCCGCACCTGATCTCTCACGAGTAGCCACCGCCTGTAGCTTCCAGAACACCAATCAACAAAAGCTTTTTTTTATCCCCAAACTACCCCCACTCTTTTTTATCCATTACAACTTCAACGGGAGTCCGTTCTGATACCATTTATAAGTTATAATAATACAAAATTTCACCCAAAATAGCTAGACAAAAAATATTATTTAGGTTCTTTGACTCCGTATGAGTATCCAAGATCTACCTAGTGAATAATCGATGTGGGACTAAACACGCTCGTATGAGCTCTCGCAACCGGCCTTAATATCATTCACATGATTAACGAGCCCACCACCGCCACCATCGCTTACAGAAGGCTAGCCGCAGTGGGAGCGCAACCAACCAGCCACCGTCGAGATCAACTCCATCTACGAAGGAATCGACTTCTACGCGACCCGGGCTCAATTCAAGGAGTCGAACATGAACCTATTCCGGCGATGCATGGAGCCGGTGGAGAAGGACCTTTCGGACTCCAAGATCGGAAAGGCCAGGTGCACGAAGTGGTGCTGGTTGGGGCCCTTGGGGGATCCACGCAAAGCCAGCCCAACTTTTAAGCAACTTAGGCGGTCGCCTAAGGCTCTGGCCCAAAGAAGGCCCACCGTAGGAAATACCTCAAAAACAAAATGGAAAGAAAAAGGCCTTTTAGTAAGTTCACCTTAGGCCGGCTCACTATAGAAAATGCCTCAAAAACAAAACGGTCTTAGGCCCTGTTTGGGGGAGCTTTTGGAGGGCCAAAAAGCACTTTCTGGCCCTCCAAAAGTACTTGTAGATAAAAAATGGTGTTTGGTAAAATTTTCGAATTCATGGGATCCTGCAGCTTCCTTAGCGACGTAACCCGATCTCCAGACAGTAAGATCCGTTATCGCTTCGCTTCGCCTGCTCTACTTCTCATCGTATTCCGTATAGCTATACTTCCCTGACAGACTTGACCAGCTCAAGCCTCTCGGCGAAAGACAAAGTACGAGCCTTCCAACTCTCAAGTCTGGATCTGACTTTATCAACCAGCAATGCCTCTCCTATTTTGAAAACGAACAAAAGAAAGAAAAAACAGAAAAGGCCATTGGAAGGATGCGAGCGGGAAGATCCATCTCAGACAGAGCAGACGGGGAAAGAGATAGTCATAACCAAACTTCATATCTCGAACCAAGCCCGAGGAGACTGCTTGAGACCATATATCGCCTTTTTTTTCACCTGCAAACTTTCCCTTCCTGCGCGCTTCGATCCATTTCCCGATCCGATTCATCCGATAACGTACCTATATGAGTGGGATGGATGGTAAATCATTTGCAGTCTTTTTCGGCAGGACCTAGACACGGAGGTTCAGGCGCAGCAGAAATTTTTGAATATCGGGATTGGCGGATTTTTTTTCATGGAAATACGCTCTCTATCCCCTATTTTTTGAGGTCCCCATGAACCGCTTTTTAGTATTCGTGTTCGCCTTCTTTCTTCCTTCCCTTCCACACGGAAGGATCATGGGGTTCTCCCAACATAAATATCCAGGGCCCGTTCTCTGACCAATTAGCTACCTACCATCCAGAAGCGACGAAAGGAAGGAGCTGCTGCAGCGCCGCACCCCCTCTCCCCCGCCGCTGCACCCCCTCCCTCTTCCCCGCCGCCGTAGTGCCGCACCTCCTCCAGCGCTATCGGCCATGCGGGAGGAGAACCCTTTCTAGGGGGCCAGCCGCGGCTGCCAAGACTGCCACAGGCGCCGCCGGCCATGGCCCGGTCCCTTTCCGGCGCCGCCGACCGCACGGGAGGAGAAGAACGGAGAAGGGGGGAGAGGAAGGAAGGAGAAGAAGAGAAGAAAAAAAGAAAAGAAAAAGAAAAGGAAAAAAAGAAGAAAAGAAAAGAAAAGAAAAGAAAAGAAAAGAATAAATAAATAAATAAATAAAATAAATAAATGCATAAATAAATATTTATATAAATGAATGAATGAATAAATAAATACATTTCAATGAATAAATATTTATATCATAATACATTAATATGTTATTTTAAATAATTTAATATTATGTTATATTATGAGAAATTAATTAATACTAATAATTATAATATTTCATATCTTTATTATTGTATTATACTATAAATATAATATATATTACATTATATCATAATACATTAATATGTTATGTTAAATAATTTAATATTATGTTATATTATAGAAAATTAATTTACGCTAATAATTATATTACCATTATGCTATGCTATGCAATGTTATATTACTATATTATAATAATAATATTTTATATTACAGTAATATTATACTATATCGTATATTATGTATTAATATATGTTACAATTTATTATGCTCTATTGTATAAAACTATGCAATGTCTTTTATGGTAATTTTGTCATATAAAAGTACTTTCTCAGTTTGTTTACCAACCATATGTTAAAGTGCCACAGCAATTTAAAAATATAGTTACTAAACAGCAAACAGCAGCTCTACTTCAAACAGCTCTATTTTCAATAGTTCTATTTCCAACAGCTCTAGTGTCCACAGCTCCCCCAAACAGGGCCTTAGGCCCCAAACACATTGGGACGCTTCTGATCCACGAGAATTTCCGTAGTCCAGCAGCAGGACTTTTTTTTTTTTTTTTTTTTGCTAAACAAAAAGGAGTAGGGGGGAGGAAGGGACAAGCCCACCCCCGCGTAGCAGCCCCCAACTGGGCCCCCACCCCGCCAGGAGAATGTTCGATGCGGGCAGAAATGGCCGTGTGTTGGGCACCCCGACCGGTTTTACTCATACCCTCCCCACCCGTGGGCCCGGCTCAGCTACTCCTCTGAGCTCTGGCTCGAGTCCCACGTGTGAGTACGTCACACCCGGCACCACCACGGTGGTGGGGACCAAGTGTCGGTCATGCACTTCCCACACCAAGGGTTTCCCTCTTAGCTTCTTGGCGTTGGCCAAATCAAGGTGTGCCGCCTTGACCGAATGTAGATAGCGCCAGCCAAAGGGAAATTCGGCACTTTGCTCCTCCAAACTCTAAGTATGCTCGGCTATGGATGGAGTCTTGCACTCTTCTTCGGAATCTAAAGCTTTGTTGGCCGATGAAGACAACTCATATGAGAATGTAGAGGCATCAAAGGCAACTTTGATTCAAAGTGAAAAGGAAATACAAATATCTAAGGAGGGTTTGATGGTTCCCTGCCTTAGCCAATTCCAAGGGGGGTTGATGTACCCTGCCTTGGCCCAAGTCCCTTAGGACCGAAATTAGGCAATATGCCTACCCAAGCCTAATGGCCGAATGCATTTTACAAGTGGCTAACTAAACAATGTCCAAAAGTCCCTCCCCCTACTCAATTCGGATCTATTTGTAGACCCCCTACAATGGCATGCATTGGCTTCCTTTTGGCTGGTTGTTAGTATGTTGTGGCAACTCCTTTGGGACTTCCATTGCATAGCTTGCTGTCTTGGTTTGGTTGCCATTTGGTTGCTGCCTTTGGTTTGGCTGCTTGCTTGTCTTGGCGGTGGTTGCTGGCGGTTTCTTGCTGTTGTTGGCATTGGCTTGCAGTTATGGCTGTCGGTGGTTTCTTGCTGTTGGCCAAGCTCTGGCTACTGCAGAGGCCTTGGTTTGGCTGGAGTTGGCTGTTGGCACTCTTCTGTGCTTGCCTCTGCAGAGGATTGATCTTGCTGTTATGGCCCGGCGCACTGGCTTTGCCCGTGCCGCGCGCGGTCTGGTGGGCTGCGCGTTGGCATGGGCAAGCCAGGCGCTGCTCTTGTTTTCCTTCGCCTAACCTCTTGGTCTGTGGTTTGATCCTTTGGTTGCTTTGGCTCTGTCGGCCTGGCCGCTAGGTGCCTGGGCGCTGGGCGTCTGGTCGCTGGGCGTCTGGTCGCTGGGCGCCTGGCCGCTGGCCGGTTGCTGAGTGTTGGCTCCCGTGCGCGCATGGGCTCGGTCGGTTGGTGGTTGGCGTGCTCGGGTGGTTGCCTTCTGTGGCGCATGGCATGCGCTGGCCCTGGATGCCACACGCCTGCGCGTGCCGTCGGTTGCCTCCCGTTGCTTCTGGCGCGTGCGCGCGCCGGTCTTGGGCGCCAAGGGCCCGCGCGCGTTGGCGGTTGCCGGCCGTTGCTCCTGGCCTATGCGCGCGTTGGTCTTTGGCGCCATGGGCCCGTGCGCACGGCGCCCCTTTGGCGTGCATCGGCGGTTGCCGCCCGTTGGTTGCCCCTTGCCCGCGCGTCTGCTGTGCTTTGGCGCGCGTGGCCCGTTGCTGTCCGTTGGCTGTCTTTGGCTTGTGCGTGCCTTGGCTTGTGCTGGGCTTGCCTTGGCCGCGCCTGTGCCTGTCCGGTTATCGGTGGCCTGTTGGTGTGCGCGCGCAATGGTTTGGACCGAAAGCATCCATTCCTTGCGCGCGGCTGGAAATTTGGCTTGGCCCTTCCGGCCAATCAGTTTGCCTTGCGCTTGGTCCTTGTGGCCTGTTGGTTGTCTCGGTTGCAGTGGCGCCCCAGCCGAAGGTCTGCGGCCTTGGGCGCGCCTCTGCTGTCCCTGTCGGTGTTGCCAATGGCCCAGCCTTTGCTTGCCAAGGCTGGCTGAACCTCGGTTGTGCCCCAAGGAATGATAGAAGGCCACTAGGCGGACATGAGCCTTGCTCTTGCTCCGCCTTGGCCTTCATGATTTGGCTGATTTGGTGAGGTGAATTAGAGGGAACCTCACCATTCCCCCCTTCTTGAAGAACACCCTTGTCCTCAAGGGTGGTGGTTTGATAATCCTCCTTCTTAAAAAGTGGACTCCCTTCTTTTCTTGATAATGCATCAGCCACTTTGTTGTCCTTTCCCGGTTGATAAACAATATTGTACTCAAATCCCAATAGTTTCACCAAGAATTTCTGCTGTTCGAGCGTCGTTATCTTTTGTTCTAAAAGATGGCGAATAGCCTGCTGATCAGTCACAATTGTGAATCTCCGCCCCAATAGGTATGGTCTCCAGATTTTGATTGCATGAACCACAGCCATTAATTCTCGGGCATAAGTGCTGCTGGCCTTCTTCTGTGGCCCTAATGCTTTTGACATGAATGCAATTGGCCTTCTGTCTTGAACTAGCACTGCACCAATTCCGTCCCCACTTGCATCTGTATATACTTCAAAGGGTATGCTGAAATTAGGTAAAGCAAGGACCGGCATTTGGGTCATCATTCTCTTCAAGTCTTCGAAAGCTTTTCTTGCCTCATCCGTCCAAGTGAATTCTCCCTTTTTCAGCATATTTGTCAGGGGCTTAGCAATCAATCCATAATTCTTGACAAACCTTCTATAGTAGCCGGTCAATCCAAGGAACCCTCTCATTGCTGTGATACTTTGGGGAAGTGGCCAATCTACCATGGCCTCAATTTTCTTTTGATCCACCTTGACTCCTTCTCCCGAAATGATATGGCCTAAATACTCCAATTCACGTTGCATGAATGCACACTTGGATGCTTTGATGTAGAATTGATGTTCTTCTAGGATCCTTAGGACAAGATCCAATTGTTCCAAGTGCTCTTCTACTGTCTTAGAATAAATTAGAATGTCATCAAAAAACACAATCACAAACCTTCTTAGGTAGGCCCGGAATATGTCGTTCATGGCCGCTTGAAAAGTTGATGGTGCATTACACAAACCGAAGGGTATGACTAGATATTCATAGTGGCCCGAATGTGTTCTAAATGCAGTCTTGTGAATGTCTTTATTCTTCATTCTGATTTGATGATATCCGGCTCTCAAATCTAGCCGAGTAAAAACTGTGGCACCATGAAGTTCATCCAACATTTCATCCACTGTCGGGATTGGAAATCTGTCTTTGATTGTTGCTTCATTAAGGGCTCTATAATCAGTACAAAATCTCCATGTGTTATCCTTTTTTCTGACCAAGAGAACGGTGATGAAAAGGGACTAGAACTCCTTCTAATTAACCCTTGTTTAAGCATGTCATCAACCTGCTTCTCTATTTCTCCCTTTTGGAAGTGGGCATATCTATATGGTGGGACATTCACGGCTTTGGATTCTTCCTTAAGGCGGATAGGATGGTCATACAATCTTTGTGGGGGCATGGTTTTTGGTACTTCAAGGATCTTCATGTGTCTTTCTAATAATTGCCTAACCGAACTAGGGACTCCTTCAAATTCATCTTTCATGGGATTTGGTTCGGTTTGGCCTTGAGTAGATAATAGAATGGCTACACATAGGGCACCTCCCTTGCAAAGTTTTTCTAAGGTATAAGCCTCACAAGGTTTAACTTCATTATTTCCTATGGCAATCCACTTCTTCTTTTGACTACCTATTTTGAATTCCATTGTCATTGAGCCAAAATCCGTGATTACCTTTCCCACTTGTCGTAACCATGCATTTCCAAGAACTATGTCAAGTCCTACTAATTGAATCACATGTAAATCAGCCTTGATTCTTACCCCTTGGATGTTCATCTTTACTTCTTGTATGACTTCCTTGCATGTGAGCTTTTCACCATTGGCCACCTTAACTTCAAACGGCTGAATGTTCATAGGATGCAATCCCAATTTAGGCACAATTGCTGCATTGATGAAGTTGTGTGATGACCCGCTGTCAACCAACAAGGAAACTTCATTTCGGCCGACCCATGCAAGTAGTCTCATGGTGCTGGGTTTTGGCACCCCTGTTAGTGCATTCAATGAAAGTTCTGCATTACTGTCATCCGCCTGCACATGCATTTGCTGATTTTGGGTTTGCTCCTCATCATGTTCACTTGAATGATTATTTTCTGCATCTCCAAATTCTGCATCTTGAACTTCAATTAGGAACGATTGCCCTGATTTGCACTTGTGATCTCGACCCCATTTCTCCCCACACTTGAAACACAAGCCTTTCTTGATGAAATCTTGGACTTCCTCCCTTGTCAGCCGCTTCACTTGTGGCTGGTTCTTTGGGTTGCTGCCGACTGCATCCTTGCCCTTCCAAGAAATTTTGGTTGGCATGGCTTTGGCTTCACGGTTGATGGTCTCTTTGATCATTCTTCTCTCGGACTGAAAACCATCATCCAGAATTTCTGCCATCCGCATGGCCTCTTGCATGGAGTTGGGTTGCTTTAACTTGATCTCCTTGGCAAGCCAAGGCTTCAAGCCATCAATGAATGTTCCCATCAAAGCCTCCTCCGACCAACCTGTCACCAAAGTTTGTAGGCGGCGAAATTCTTCAACATAGGGCCGCACTCTTCCTTCTTGCTTGATTTTCGCCAATTGTCCATGATAGTTCACAATAAGGGAAGGCCCCCATTGAATCATAAACTCCTTCACAAATGCAGTCCATCCCAATCTCCTTCCTTCTTTTTCATAAATGGATCTCAACCATCTCCACCATTTACTTGCTTTGTCTTCAAGATGAAAACTAGCAAGGGTTACTTTCTCCCTATGTGGAACTTCATAAACATAGAAGTATTGTTCCACCTTATCCATCCATTCAAAAGGATCTCCCCCACTGAATTTAGGGAATTCTATCCTTGGCTTCCTAACCTCTCTTCTAGGCTCTCCCTCATCTTCTTCAACTTCACCATGATGGGGCATTCTTACCCTCTCCTCTCTTCTTCTTCCTCTCGGTCTAGTGGCAATCCGGGGCTCCTCTTCGGACTCCCTCACACTAAAGGCTTCCTCATACTCTACTCCTCTTCCAAACCGATCCACACACACCCCAAATCCTTCCACTCGACTCCCTCTTCTTATTCTTTCACTCCTTCTTTCCCTAATCCGGCATCCACTATGGTTACTTGCCAATTCTTCCTCACTTCCCCTTCCTTGGTCCTGCTCATTAGCATACGGCCAAGACTCCTTGTTTGTATTTTTTTCTCCACTTGAAACTCTCCTTTCCAACCTCTCCAAACTTTGATTGGTATCCCTTCTCATTTCAGCCATAGAATGGGAGAGTTCTTCCAAGGCTTTGTGTTGCCCAGATAGACAACCCAAGAGGGGGGGTGAATTGGGTTTTAAAATTAACTTAGATATTTAAAACGTTATGGATGATTAATTAAAAACTATTGCAAGTTATTTAATTAATCCTAAGTGCTGTGAGTGATGTGAGAGTAAGAAGAAAAGAGCCAATCAATCACAAACACAAGGTTTTATAGTGGTTCGGAGCTAACCCTTGCTCCTACGTCCACTCCCCAAGTCTCACTTGGGAATTTCACTATAACCCCCTTGGATTACAGCCGGTTGTTTTGCAAGCTCACAACCAAACTTGTTGTTTTACGAGCTCACAACGAACTCGGTCGGTTTTTCCAGGCTCACCGACTAGAACCAACCCCGATTGTTTTCCCGGGCTCACAATCAAACCCTTACACACGTTGGTTTTTAACTTGGCTCACAATCAAACCCTTAGTCCCCTTGATTCAATCCCCCGATTGAACCAAGTAAATACAAGTTATAGAAAGAAAGAAAAATAAGCTTCTCAAAAGCAGATGTAAAACAATATAATCAAAAGAGGAGTTTAGAAGCCCTCAAACGCTTTTAAGCTGAAGTAGAGGAATGGCTTCTTGAACTCCGATCTCCTCTCGAATGAGTAGTCGACTTGAATGCAGGAGGAGGAGGCTTTAATTGCTGGGAAGATGTAGTTGGTTGCAGTAAATGCTGATCTTCCCCTTTTTCGTTGAAGAGCACGTTGCAGAGCTTGAAAGCTTGAATGCTTGGAGTGGAATGGTTGTTCTCCTCCTTGCTACAGTCTTCTGTGGCTATTTAAGCCAACCCCCACGGAAACTAGCCGTTACACTGCTTTTTCTGTCCGTTCTGCACACTCTGCGCAGCCTGACAATATGACCATTGGTGGGTTGGAGTCGACTCGCGCGATCAGGAGTCGACTCGGCTGTAGCGGGAGTCGACTCAAGCTTTTCCGGAGTCGACTCGGCAACTGTTCCAAATTTGAATTAAAGTTGCCGTCACGACTGGGAGTCGACTCGTCTTGACCCGGAGTCGACTCGCCAACTTCTGGAGCTGACCTGGCAATTTTGGAGTCGGCTCATCCACAGAAGTCCGTGGATCCAATTTTGAATTTTGTCCACTCGAGTCGACTCGACTGTCCTTGGAGTCTACTCGAATCTCAGAGCCCGAACTCCCGATCCTCTGTCTTTTGGCTCATCCAGTCTTGGAGTCGACTCGAACTTCCTTGGAGTCGACTCGGCTCTCAGTTTCCGAAAGTTGGTCTTCTGCCTTTTGACGTGAAGCTTGTCTTGGAGTCGACTCGAGCTGTCTGGGAGTCGACTCGAATCTCAGAGGCAGTAACATGGTTTTCTGTCTGTCGATGGTCGCGGAGTCTCGGAGTCGACTCGTGCAATGCGGGAGTCGACTCGAATCTCAGAGTCCCAAAAATGCTCTCTGACTTTTTTCTTGTGTTCCGCTGAGAGTCGACTCATGCTTTCTTTGGAGTCGACCTGCCAACCATCGGAGTCGACTCGCGTTCCACTGGAGTCGACTCGAATCTCAGACCCGAAAAACTGCTTTCTGACTTTTCTTTGTGTACCTCTTGGAGTCGACTCTTACTACCCTGGAGTCGACTCGTTGAACATTGGAGTCGACTCGCGCACTTCAGGAGTCGACTCGTTGACAGGTTCTGAGATGAGGCTTTCTGTTCTTCTTTCTGTTCTCAGTCGGAGTCGACTCGTACTAGTCTGGAGTCGACTCGAGCTCGTGCCAGTGAACTTGATACGCTTGGAGTCGACTCGTGATATTCGGGAGTCGACTCGAGTCTCAGACTTTGGTTCAGCATACTTCTTAACTTATCCAAAATACTATGAACCAAATCTAGAGACACTTGGACAGGATTTTCACTGAAACACTCAATTGAATTCATTAGTAATCACAAGATATACTCAAATGCTTTGAGCTCATCAAAATCAAATGGGGTTTTAATCAATCACTCCACAATCTCCCCCTTTTTGATGATGACAAAACTTTGAGTATATGTAAAATGACTTGCTCAATAAATAATGAAATAAAATCCATAAATGAAATCAAATGTCTGATAATTTAATTTATCCAAGTTTGAAAGGAGTGAAACATTAAATTTCGGAGTTAAAGCTCCCCCTTTCATTTGGAATTATATAAGCCTTCATATTATGCAATCAATTGTTTGGCTTATATGTCATTAATGATTTAGTTTGATTAAAGTTCAGATTCTCCCCCTCAACATATGCATTCAACTATGTTTTGATTCTCTGAATTTTCTTTTAATGCTTTGAAGTTTTTGAACTGAATTTTTTGTTTTTAGAGGAAAAATCTGTCAATTTGTTCTTGAGTAGGATTCAGCTAATCTCCGAATATCCCTTGAATAGATTCTGGAGATTACTCCATTAGGAGCCCCAAAAGAGAGATAATGAGCCTCGAGGTACCGAATCCACTTAGAACAAATTTGTGTGTGTTTTTAAGAGTTTATCTTTTTATTTATTTCCATTGATTTCTTTTCATATTTCTCCCCTTTTACACATTTTATACATATTTCTCCCCCTTTTTGTCATCATACCAAAAAGGAGGTAATCACACACAATCAATGGCACAAATGGCACAACCAATCATCAAATGGCACAGAAGTGAAGATAAGATGTCTACTCATTGTATTGATATGAATGTGAATACATTTGAGCATACAATAAGTAAAGTAAAACAATACAAAACAAAACTCAAACACATCTATGTCCTCCTCGAGGATGAAGCTCCCCCTCTCGAGGATGCATCTCCTCCTCTGGAGGATGTGGCTCCTCCTCTCGAGGATGGTGCTCCTCCTCTCAATCGGCTCTGCTCCATGAGGAGGGTGACTGCATCTGTGACATGGCCAAGCTGTGTGATGATAGACGTGGTGGCTCTGCTATGTGTAGTGGAGAGCTCTGTCACCGACGCCTGAAGCCCAGTCACCGATGTCTGAAGTGCGTCCAGCTTGTCGATGAGTACATTCGACAAGCGCTCGGCCCCCTCGGTGGTGGTGTGCATGTCACGACCTATCTCCTCTCGCATCTGTCGAGTGGAGCTCGTGACCTCACTCATGCTGTAGAACTGGGCCTGGACCAAACTCCGGACATTGTAGATCTCTTTCCGTACATGAGCTGTCATGTCAGTCACGACTGTCAAGGAAGGGACCAACTGAGAAGATACGGGTGCAGGAGTGGGAGCAAGCACCGCACCTCGGAGCTCTCGAAGCAGCTCATCCCTCACCTCTCTGACTATCTCCTGTCGCAGCTCCCGGAGCTGCTCAGGATCAATCCGGACGGCCATAGAGGGTGGTGCCGAGGAGGAAGGTCCGGCGGAGGTGGTAGGAGCAGGAGGAGTGGATGGAAGGTCTGGATGGTCTGGAAGGTCTGGGTAGTCTGAATCGGGCTCAGGACTGGGTGAAGGTCTGGTGGTCTGAGCGGTGAGGGTAGACTTCCTAACCCATACCCCCTCTCTCTTCCGAAACTCCATCCTGTGCATGGTCCCTGTACACAAGCGATCTGTCCATCGCAATGCACGAGAGGGTTCTCTCTCAGGAATGGGAATCTCGTACTCCCTAAAGAGGAGTAAAAATCATGCCGTATGGGAGGTTGAGCCTAGGTCTATCTAGGGGCTCACACATATACCTATAGATGAGTTTGGGGAAGTTGACCGGGGTGTCCTGAAGAATGTAAGACATAATAGCTAGGTCCCTCTCATTTACAAAATCAAATCTTCCTGTCTTAGGGAAGATGGACCTGGACAGAATACTCAAAAGGATTCTCACTTCAATAGGAAGTGAGCTAGCAGATACCTCGTCTAGGGGGGACTGAGGTGGATGCCCTAAGACGACCGTAAGGGCCTCAACTCTATCCTCAGGGTGTGCGGGAGCCACCCCTACTAATGGAAGGTGGAGGATGTGGGCAATGAGATCCTCCGTGACACGCACAGGGACACCTACTACTGTGCCCTCGATACCTCCATCTCCCCGATGGACGGTACTATAAAACTCTTGAACAAGGCCAGGGTAAGTGGGAAGGTCCAAAGTGAGGAAGTACTCTAGGCCCTGGGCTCTAAGCCTATCACCTATGGTGAACCCTTCCCGGGAGAGATAGTCAAAGTCGACATACCTCCCGGTGGTGACGGCCTTCCCGGCCAACGGCCTTGTGGGAACCGCCCTAGGCGGGGAACGAGCCGGAGGTGGTTCCCTCGCGGGATCGTGCCGCGCCTTGGAGCGCCGCTCGGGACCGGCCTCGGGACGGGACCTCTTCCTAACCACGGTCTTACGAGGCATCTTGACCTAAACGGGAAGAAACACCTAAAGGACGGAGAAAGGTCGACGGAGGAGACTCGGGACGGACAGGAGACGACCTAGGAACGGACGAAAACCCTAAGAACCGGTGAAAAATCGACCGAACAGAGGTTGGAGACGATCGGGGACGACCTAGGAGTCGGCTCTAGGGCTTTTTGAACAGTGGCGGCTTGAAAGAAAAGTGTTTGCGAAACGACAAACCTAGGGTTAAAAAGTCGGATCCCGACTGCGAGTCGACTCCCCTGAGTCGCGAGTCGACTCGACCTCGAGTCGACTCCAGAATATGCGCGAGTCGACTCTCCTTATGCGCCTGTAGACTTCGAGTCGACTCCCGACAATGTGCGAGTCGACTCCCCCTCAGCTGCCATCTTTGCGAGTCGACTCCCGCAAATGCGCGAGTCGACTCCCCCTTAGGAGCCGGCTCTGAAACTTACTCGAGTCGTCTCTAACTTTGGCACGCACCTAAAACTATGCTATAATCGTGCCAAATGAGGGAAAAACACCTAATTATGATCTGATTTGATGATCATTGAAAAGAAACTCTATTTTAACCACATTGTAATCATCAAAATCTATTATTCTAGTGAAAACCACCACTAGGATGGATCAATCACTCCTAATCCCCTCCTAAGCACACTAAACCTCTCTTCACTTAGGGGTTTTGTAAAAATATCTGCTAATTGATTATCAGTACAAACAAATTGGAGTGTCACATCACCATTCAATACATGATCTCTTATGAAGTGATGTCTTATCTCAATGTGTTTAGTTCTTGAATGTTGAATTGGATTTTTAGTTAGATTTATGGCACTTGTATTATCACAATTAATGGGAATTTTATCTTGTTTAATGCCATAATCTTCTAATTGTTGTTTAATCCACAAGATTTGAGCACAACAACTCCCGGCTGCCACATATTTAGCTTCAGCAGTGGATAATGCAACCGAGTTTTGTTTCTTGCTAAACCATGAGATAAGATTTTCTCCTAGAAATTGACAAGACCCGCTGGTACTTTTTCTATCAAGCTTACATCCAACGAAGTCTGAATCTGTGTATCCTATTAAGTTTAGGCTAGATTCTTTAGAGTACCATAGCCCTATGTTCTTAGTTCCTATTAAGTATTTAAAAATTCTCTTAACTGCAGCTAGGTGTGATTCTTTAGGATTAGCCTGATATCTAGCACACATACACACACTAAACATAATATCAGGTCTACTTGCAGTAAGATACAGTAAAGATCCTATCATACCTCTATAAATTTTTTGATCTACAGATTTACCTGATTCATCTTGATCTAATTTGCATGATGAGCTCATGGGGGTGCTGATTGACTTGTTTCCCTCCATATCAAACTTCTTGAGCATCTCCTTGATATATTTTGCTTGATTGATGAAGATTCCTCCTTCAGATTGTTTGATTTGAAGCCCTAGGAAGTAGTTCAGCTCTCCCATCATGCTCATCTCAAACTCACTCTGCATCAAATCAGCAAACTCTTCGCAGAGGCGATTGTTAGTAGCACCAAAAATGATATCATCAACATAAATCTGTACTAATAACATATCTTTGTTTTGCTTTTTCAGAAATAATGTTGTGTCTACATTTTCCCTAGAGAATTCATGTTCTAATAGGAATTTACTAAGTCTCTCATACCATGCTCTAGGTGCTTGTTTTAATCCATAAAGTGCTTTGTTCAGTTTATACACATGATTAGGGTATTGATGATTTTCAAAACCAGGAGGTTGTTCTACATACACTTCCTCATTAATATACCCATTTAAAAATGCACTTTTTACATCCATTTGAAATAGTTTGAAATCCTTAGAACATGCATATGCTAATAATAGTCTAATAGCCTCAAGTCTAGCTACGGGAGCAAAGGTTTCATCAAAATCTATGCCTTCTTCTTGATTATAACCCTTTGCCACTAGTCTAGCCTTATTCCTTATAACAATTCCATTTTCATCTAGCTTATTTTTATATATCCATTTTGTACCTATAATTGGATATTCAGAAGGCCTCTCTACTAGATCCCACACTTTGTTTCTAGTAAATTGGTTTAGTTCTTCTTGCATTGCATTTATCCAATTTTCATCATTTTCGGCTTCTTCTATATGTTTGGGCTCAAAGTGTGAAACAAAAGCTAGATGGTTATTCAAATTTCTAAGTGAAGCTCTAGTCCTAACCGGTTGAGATGGATCATCTAGAATGAGTTCCTTAGGATGCCCGTGAGCATACCTCCAAGCTTTTGTTAGCCCATGATCCACAATAGGCTCTTGGCTTGATGATGTTTCTTCAATCAATTTTTGATTATCATCTTGTAATCCCATCTCATCTATCTTTTCTTCAAGTATTTCAACATCATCATCAAAATTAACCTTCTTACTAGATGAGATGTCACTAGAGTCATCAAAAACAACATGTATAGATTCTTCTATAACTAGGGTTCTTTTATTAAAGACTCTATAGGCTTTACTAGTTGTAGAATAACCTAAGAATATTCCTTCATCAGATTTAGGATCAAATTTCCCTAGATTATCTTTCCCATTATTATGTACAAAACACCTACATCCAAAGGCATGAAAGTAATTAACTTTTGGTTTTCTGTTTTTCCAAAGTTCATAAGGTGTTTTCTTTATAATGGGTCTTAATAAAACTCTATTTAATATGTGACAAGAGGTATTAATGGCTTCTCCCCAAAAGTACTTAGGGAGGTTACTTTCACATAACATAGTCCTAGCCATTTCCTCTAGTGTTCTATTCTTCCTTTCCACAACTCCATTTTGTTGTGGTATCCTAGGTGCAGAAAAATTATGGGTTATCCCCTTTTTACTACAAAATTCGTCAAATAATTGATTTTCGAATTCGGTACCATGGTCACTTCTAATGGCTATGACTGAAGACTCTCTAGCATTTGTTACTTCCTTATGGAACTTCTTAAACATAGAAAATGCTTGATCCTTATGCGCTAGAAACATGACCCATGTGTACCTAGAGTAATCATCTACTATAACTAGACCATATTTATTTCCACCTAGGCTTGTTGTTCTAGTTGGACCAAATAGGTCCATGTGTAGTAATTCTAGAGGTCTAGAAGTAGAGACACATTTTATGGATTTAAGAGAGTTCCTAGATTGTTTGCCAAATTGACATGCTTCACATATTTTATTCTTTTCAAATTTTAATTTTGGCAAACCTATCACGGAGTCTCTTTTAACTAGTTTAGTTATTGTGTCCATGCTTGCATGACCTAACTTACGGTGCCATAACCAACTAGCATCATTATCTTTAGTTTCATTTACAACTAGACATTGTTTATGTTTTGTAAGATCTTCTAGGTCTACAACATATACATTTCCACGTCTAATTCCTTTAAAAACTAAACTATTATCATTAGGATTTGTTATAATGCATAGTGATGGTTTAAACATAACATCATATCCTTTATCACATAATTGACTAATGCTTAACAAGTTATGCTTAAGACCATCAACATATCTAACATTATCTATAAAAGTAGAAGGGGTGATTTGAACTTTACCAATACCAATGATGTGACCTTGGTTGTTGTCTCCAAACGTCACAGCACCTCCCTTCTTAGCTTCAAGGGTGAAAAATTGATCTTTATCACCCGTCTATCCAAATACCAGCAGTTTTTGTTGACTTTGGCTGCAAGACACTCCTACACAAGCAAATCATGTCATCTTAGGTACCCAAGTTTTCTTGGGTCCTTCATGGTTAGTCAAGTTGGTTCCTTTTGGAACCCATACCTTTTTAATTTTTCTTTTAGTTTTACTTTTCCTAAAATTACACACATTTGCTTTATGACCTACTGTACCACAGCAAAAGCAAGTTATTTTCTTAGTTTTAGTTTCTCCAGCTTTAACAAAGAAGTTACTAAGAAGTTTTTGTTTATTTCTTGGTTTATACCCTAAATCCGCTTTATTAAATACGGCTCGTTGACTATTTAGTATCAAGTTTAATTTTTCAGAGCTATATGTAAATTTTTCAACTAAGGGTTTGTATTTGTTAAGTTCTTTAGTTAGTGTTTGATTTTCAGCTTTTAGATCATTAAGTTCTTTTGTAAGATCCTTATCTAAGGTTTGTTTATATTTTTTAAGTTCTGAAAATTCCTTAGTTAGTTTTTCATTATCTTTAGTTAAGGTGTTAGTCTTTTGAGTTAAAAGTTGGTTGCTTGTTTTAAGTTCTATATTTTCTTTGGTGATTAAATCCTTATCCTTAACTAATTTATCGTATTTATGTAGGTGTGATTGATTAGCTATTTTTAGTTCTTTATTCTTAAGATTTATAGCCTTATATTCTACCATTAATTCATTAAAAGCATCATAAAGTTCATCAAAAGAAAAATCAAGATGCGTATCGGAAGTTACCTCGTTTTCGTTGGCCATGAAGCAGAAATTGGCCTTCTTTTCTTGTTCATCATCTGATGAGGAGGATGATGAGTCGGAGTCGGATAGTGTAGTGACAAGAGCCTTCTTCTTCTTGTACTTACTCCCCTTCTTCAGTAAGGGGCACTCTGCTCTTATGTGACCCGGCTTCTTGCACTCGTAACATCCTATCCCCTCATTTTCCCTTTCCTTACCCTTATCCTTTCGATAGGAATTTGAGGGGCCTCTCCTTTGATGATACGCCTTCTTGTGGTTGATGAATTTCTTGAACTTACGCACAAGAAGCGCCTCACCATCATCTTCCTCATGTTCTTCTTCTTCACTGCTGCTACTGCAAGATAAGTCTTTGTTAGATGAAGTAGATTTTAAAGCTATTACCTTTTTCTTATGGGAGAACTCTTCCTCGTTGTGTTGTTTCATGGTGAGCTCGTGCGTCATAAGGGATCCAAGAAGCTCCTCAAGTGGTAACTTGTTCAAGTCCTTGGCTTCTTGGATTGCCGTCACTTTAGCTTCCCACGACCTTGGTAGACACCGAAGGATTTTCCTGACAAGCTCACTGTTAGTATAGTTCTTGCCAAGGCTTTTTAGGCCATTGACAATATCAGTAAACCTAGTGAACATGCATGTGATTGTTTCATTTGAATCTATTTTAAATAGTTCATATTTATGAACCAAGATGTTTATTTTGGATTCCTTGACTTGATTCGTGCCCTCATGGGTCACTTCAAGTCTGTCCCAAATTTCTTTTGCAGAATTGCAAGTTGAAACCCTATTGAATTCATTTCTATCTAAGGCACAATAGAGTACATTCATAGCTTTGGAATTAAGTTGTGCCTTCCTCATGTCATGTTCATCCCAATCCGTTTCTAGTTTGGGTACCTTGACACCCTCTACATATATGGATGGGATGTATGGCCCATTTACTACAATAGTCCACATCTCATAGTCTTGGGCTTGGATGAATATTCTCATCCTAGCCTTCCAATATGAGTAGTCAGACCCATTAAAGAATGGGGGTCTTTGGGTGGACTGACCCTCAATGTGGGAAGATCCAAATGGGGTTGTCATTTCGATCTTTTACTCTTGGGTGGAAGAGTTTAGGCTCTGATACCACTTGTTGCCCAGATAGACAACCCAAGAGGGGGGGTGAATTGGGTTTTAAAATTAACTTAGATATTTAAAACGTTATGGATGATTAATTAAAAACTATTGTAAGTTATTTAATTAATCCTAAGTGCTGTGAGTGATGTGAGAGTAAGAAGAAAAGAGCCAATCAATCACAAACACAAGGTTTTATAGTGGTTCGGAGCTAACCCTTGCTCCTACGTCCACTCCCCAAGTCTCACTTGGGAATTTCACTATAACCCCCTTGGATTACAGCCGGTTGTTTTGCAAGCTCACAACCAAACTTGTTGTTTTACGAGCTCACAACGAACTCGGTCGGTTTTCCCAGGCTCACCGACTAGAACCAACCCCGATTGTTTTCCCGGGCTCACAATCAAACCCTTACACACGTTGGTTTTTAACTTGGCTCACCAACCAACCTTAGTCCCCTTGATTCAATCCCCCGATTGAACCAAGTAAATACAAGTTATAGAAAGAAAGGAAAATAAGCTTCTCAAAAGCAGATGTAAAACAATATAATCAAAAGAGAAGTTTAGAAGCCCTCAAACGCTTTTAAGCTGAAGTAGAGGAATGGCTTCTTGAACTCCGATCTCCTCTCGAATGAGTAGTCGACTTGAATGCAGGAGGAGGAGGCTTTAATTGCTGGGAAGATGTAGTTGGTTGCAGTAAATGCTGATCTTCCCCTTTTTCGTTGAAGAGCACGTTGCAGAGCTTGAAAGCTTGAATGCTTGGAGTGGAATGGTTGTTCTCCTCCTTGCTACAGTCTTCTGTGGCTATTTAAGCCAACCCCCACGGAAACTAGCCGTTACACTGCTTTTTCTGTCCGTTCTGCACACTCTGCGCAGCCTGACAATATGACCGTTGGTGGGTTGGAGTCGACTCGCGCGATCAGGAGTCGACTCGGCTGTAGCGGGAGTCGACTCAAGCTTTTCCGGAGTCGACTCGGCAACTGTTCCAAATTTGAATTAAAGTTGCCGTCACGACTGGGAGTCGACTCGTCTTGACTCGGAGTCGACTCGCCAACTTCTGGAGCTGACCTGGCAATTTTGGAGTCGGCTCATCCACAGAAGTCCGTGGATCCAATTTTGAATTTTGTCCACTCGAGTCGACTCGACTGTCCTTGGAGTCGACTCGAATCTCAGAGCCCGAACTTCCGATCCTCTGTCTTTTGGCTCATCCAGTCTTGGAGTCGACTCGAACTTCCTTGGAGTCGACTCGGCTCTCAGTTTCCGAAAGTTGGTCTTCTGCCTTTTGACGTGAAGCTTGTCTTGGAGTCGACTCGAGCTGTCTGGGAGTCGACTCGAATCTCAGAGGCAGTAACATGGTTTTCTGTCTGTCGATGGTCGCGGAGTCTCGGAGTCGACTCGTGCAATGCGGGAGTCGACTCGAATCTCAGAGTCCCAAAAATGCTCTCTGACTTTTTCCTTGTGTTCCGCTGAGAGTCGACTCATGCTTTCTTTGGAGTCGACCTGCCAACCATCGGAGTCGACTCGCGTTCCACTGGAGTCGACTCGAATCTCAGACCCGAAAAACTGCTTTCTGACTTTTCTTTGTGTACTGAATTTCAAGGGCGTCAAGCCTTTGGTTACCCTCGGAATCCATGAAAAATTTTTTTTAGTAGATTCAGAACAATCCTTCAAAGGTATTCAAACGGCAAAACTACTTCTGAATGGTCAACACCCACAAGGTTCCCTCACGTAACTCTTCCCTCTTTTACCACTCGGAAATGGCAATTTGAAGAAGGTTGATTGACTTACTTGTAGGGGACTTCAGATAAATGGCGCTACCTTCAAGATGTTCTTCTTGAAGAAGATATCTCAATGAAAGCACCAAATTGGTGGGGACCAAGTGTCGGTCATGCACTTCCCACACCAAGGGTTCCCTCTTAGCTTCTTGGCGTTGGCCAAATCAAGGTGTGCCGCCTTGACCGAATGTAGATAGCGCCAGCCAAAGGGAAATTCGGCACTTTGCTCCTCCAAACTCCAAGTATGCTCGGCTATGGATGGAGTCTTGCACTCCTCTTCGGAATCTAAAGCTTTGTTGGCCGATGAAGACAACTCATATGAGAATGCACAGGCATCAAAGGCAACTTTGATACAAAGTGAAAAGGAAATACAAATATCTAAGGAGGGTTTGATGGTTCCCTGCCTTAGCCAATTCCAAGGGGGGTTGATGTACCCTGCCTTGGCCCAAGTCCCTTAGGACCGAAATTAGGCAATATGCCTACCCAAGCCTAATGGCCGAATGCACTTTACAAGTGGCTAACTAAACAATGTCCAAAAGTCCCTCCCCCTACTCAATTCGGATCTATTTGTAGACCCCCTACAATGGCATGCATTGGCTTCCTTTTGGCTGGCTGTTAGTATGTTGTGGCAACTCCTTTGGAACTTCCATTGCATAGCTTGCTGTCTTGGTTCGATTGCCATTTGGTTGCTGCCTTTGGTTTGGCTGCTTGCTTGTCTTGGCGGTGGTTACTGGCGGTTTCTTGCTGTTGTTGGCAATGGCCTGCAGTTATGGCTGTCGGTGGTTTCTTGCTGTTGGCCAAGCTCTGGCTACTGCAGAGGCCTTGGTTTGGCTGGAGTTGGCTGTTGGCACTCTTCTGTGCTTGCCTCTGCAGAGAGTTGATCTTGCTGTTATGGTCCGGCGCACTGGCTTTGCCCGTGCCGCGCGCGGTCTGGTGGGCTGCGCGTTGGCATGGGCAAGCCAGGCGCTGCTCTTGTTTTCCTTCGCCTGACCTCTTGGTCTGTGGTTTGATCCTTTGGTTGCTTTGGCTCTGTCGGCCTGGCCGCTAGGCGCCTGGGCGCTGGGCGTCTGGTCGCTGGGCGCCTGGCCGCTGGCCGGTTGCTGAGTGTTGGCTCCCGCGCGCGCATGGGCTCGGTCGGTTGGTGGTTGGCGCGCTCGGGCGGTTGCCTTCTGTGGCGCATGGCATGCGCGCGCGCTGGCCCTGGATGCCACGCGCCTGCGCGTGCCGTCGGTTGCCTCCCGTTGCTTCTGGCGCGTGCGTGCGCCGGTCTTGGGCGCCAAGGGCCCGCGCGCTGGCGGTTGCCGGCCGTTGCTCCTGGCCCGTGCGCGCGTTGGTCTTTGGCGCCATGGGCCCGTGCGCACGGCGCCCCTTTGGCGCCATGGGCCCGTGCGCACGGTGCCCCTTTGGCGTGCATCGGCGGTTGCCGCCCGTTGGTTGCCCCTTGCCCGCGCGTCTGCTGTGCTTTGGCGCGCATGGCCCGTTACTGTCCGTTGGCTGTCTTTGGCTTGCGCGTGCCTTGGCTTGTGCTGGGCTTGCCTTGGCCGCGCCTGTGCCTGTCCGGTTATCGGTGGCCTGTTGGTGTGCGCGCGCAATGGTTTGGACCGAAAGCATCCATTCCTTGCGCGCGGCTGGAAATTTGGCTTGGCCCTCCCGGCCAATCGGTTTGCCTTGCGCTTGGTCCTTGTGGCCTGTTGGTTGTCTCGGTTGCAGTGGCGCCCCAGCCGAAGGTCTGCGGCCTTGGGCGCGCCTCTGCTGTGCCCTGTCGGTGTTGCCAATGGCCCAGCCTTTGCTTGCCAAGGCTGGCCGAACCTCGGTTGTGCCCCAAGGAATGATAGAAGGCCACTAGGCGGAATGAGCCTTGCTCTTGCTCCGCCTTGGCCTTCATGATTTAGCTGATTTGGTGAGGTGAATTAGAGGGAACCTCACCACCCGGCTACTAGCGGTTCAAGAGCGGTCCTACACCACAAGTCCAAGCAGTGACCAGAGTAGTAAGCTCCGGTCCACAATTTAATCGTCGCCGCAGCGATTCGAATTTGGAACCTTGTGGTTAGAATTGCTGCCCAGTACCACTAGGCTACCACCTTGGTGGCAGCAGCAGGACTTCTCCAGCGAGAAAGAGCTCTGCAAGAGCATCAATCCCGACGAGGCCGTGGCCTACGGAGCGGCGGTCCAGGCCGCAATTCTAAACGGGGAGGCCAACGAGAAGGTGCAGGACCTGCTCCTCCTCGCCGTCACCCCGCTTAGCCTCGGTATCGAGACCGCCGGCGTGGTGATGATCCCGTCCTCATCCCGAGGAACACCACCATCCCCACCAAGAAGGAGCAGATCTTCTCCACCTAATCGGACAACCAGCTCGGCATCCTCATCCAGGTCTACGAGGGCGAGCGGGCGAGGACTCGAGACAACAACTTGCTCGGCAAATTCGAGCTCACCAGAATTCCTCCGGCTCCGAGGGGTGTGCCGCAGATCAATGTCTGCTTCGACATCACGCCAATGGCATCCTGAACGTGTCGGCCAAGGATAAGACTGCCGGAGTGAAGAACAAGATCACGATCACCAATGACAAGGGGAGGCTGAGCAAGGAGGAGATAGAGAAGATGGTGAAGGACGCGGAGGATGAGGAGATTAAGAGGAAGGTGGAGGCGAAGAATGCCTTGGAGAACTCCGCCCACAATATGAGGAATACGGTGAGGGATGACAAGATAAAGGCCACGTTGTCCGAGGGGGAAAGGCAGAAGATAGAGAAGGTGGTGGACGAGACGATTACATGGTTGGAGGGGAATCAGCTGGCGGAGGCGGACGAGTTGGAGCACGAGCTTGAGCAATTGGAGGAGGTCTGCAACCCGATCGTAGCCAGGATGTATCAGGAGGGTGGTGGAGTGATGCGGCGGCGGGGGCGGGCGTGGGGGGGAGTGGGGACGCGATGGGGAAGGAAAAGGGTGCGCTAGATTGGGTGAGGGCACGGCTGAATTGGGTGTGGGCTTGGCTAGCTTGGGTGAGGAGAAAAAATGAAAAAATGTTCTATCTTCATTAGAACTCTCCAATGATGGTGTGAGAATTGGGAAAGGATATGTTGGCGTGAGAATGAGGAAGGAGTCCTACCCTACTAAAACTCTCAAATAAGAAGGCATGAGAAGGGATGAAGGAGTCTCATATGTGCTGAATTTGGCCTCCTGCATTGACGCCTTCGTAGAGTCCCAACTACAGTGGACTTGGGTCGCTGTGCTGGCGCCCCTGGAGGGTCTCAACCTGAATAAAACTGGGTTGTTGGCTGCCGCACTGAAGAGTCCCCATTGGGCTGAAACTCCGCTGCTGCATTAGCGCACTTGGGTTGCTATATTGACGCCTTTGGAAAGCCCCAAGTGCCGTATAACCCAGCTGCTGGTTGGCGCCCCTTGAAATGTCCTCGTAGCCCGGATGTATCAGGAGAGTGGTGGAGCACGGCGGGGGCCAGGATGAACGGTGGCCGATATGGAAACAATGGCGGCTCTACTAGAACAGGGGCTGGGCCCAAGATAGAGGAGGTGGACTGATGAGTTTGTTTGTATGGATCCATGGGTTTGAAAGTCCAAGATAGAGAAGGTGGAATGTTGAGTTTTGTTTGGATCCATGGGTTTGGGCCTTACGGTGTTTGGATCCTTTCCTTTTTCTTTTTTTTTTTAACTTTTCTGCACCATGGTCGAGAGAATAAAGGTGTATCCGTATGGTTATTTCCTGCCAATACCTGTCCGGAGAACGCTTCTACTTTAAAAGAATATCTTATTTATTTATTTATTTTCACTTTCTATGGACTGTAATAATTTCAGAATATAATATTTCCATCCCTAAATTGTGTTAATCAAAAATAGTGGCGTCGATAATTCGATCTAATTATGGGTAGTGTTAACTATACTGAAGCAAATTTTATATGGAGTTAGTAGGTTCTATTAGATGGTAGACATTTTCTATACCTGAATGCGATCTAGTAATCTTTTTTCACGACGTCGACCATTATATCGTACCTTACCCTGCATAGATCTTAAAGCATTTCAAATTTTTTTTATTTATCCATCTGCATGGATCTTGAAGCGTTTAATGGTAGACTCATGCTAAGGAAGATGAATCCTGCTTTTGTGCAAAAGATGCAACCTCTGTCCATTTTGAAGTGCCAACAGTTTCCTTTTTCCTCTTTTCGGTTTGCAGAGCAGCACTTCATGTTGGCTGATGGCTTCTTAGGCTTGCTTATACCAGGCTAGGTGATGTAGCACCAGTGCGGGGGAAGAGGAGAAGAAGGAAGAACAAGAGAAGGAGAAAGAAGAAGAGGTTGTAGAGACGCAGGAAGAATAGAGAAGGAGAGGAGAAGAAGAGAAGAAAGAACGTAGGGAAAAGAAATTCTTAATCATTCATTAAACCCTAATCATGAAAATAGTTCCCTATATATAGGGCCCAAAAACACAACTTGCATAAACCCCCCTTACACAGAAATAAATCCTAATGAACCCACAAATAACACAAATAAGCCCTAAAATGCAAATAAGCCCAGAAATAAAATAAACCACAAATAAACCCTAGAATGCAAATAAGCCCAAAAATAAAATAATAAAATAAATATGCAAATAAACGAGTCTGGCTCAATCCGGGGGCTCAGGATCATCTGGATGAAGGGCTCTGATGTCCCCATCAACTCCTCCCGGGTGAGAAAAACTCGACCCCGTCGAGTACAGGTCTGGCCGGCTGTCGTACTGCTCCAGAAGATCGGGGTCAATGCGCTGCAACTGTGCTTTGGAAATCCACGTCACATCAGACTTTGGTCGACCTTTCCACCGAACAAGGTAACGTTGGTAACCACCGTTCCTGCTTGAAATAACCTGCTCATCCAATATATGTTCTATTTGTTCTCTGCGTGCATGAAATTTGGGAGGTGGTGGCTCAACAGCAGGTAATAGGGCAGGGTATCCAACATAGGCAGGTATATCAATAAAGGGGTCAGAAGGCAGGAATATTATCTTTTTGTATGGGACTAAATCTTCAATATTAAATGTCGCACTAATCCCATAGTCATCAGGAAGATCCACAACATATGCATTCGAACTGGTTTTCTTTAAGATTTTGAACTGTTCTGCACTACAAATTTGCAATTTCTTAAACGTTTCCGAAGAAAGTCGTTCAAACCTAATTCTTATCATGATGTAATCTCTTTCACTTAACTCATTATAACGTCTGTGTAAATCAGCAAAGGATTTATATTTTAAGTTATTAAAGTGACTACAATTGCTGATTTCTCGATGCAATGAATGTGGATGTAATACAATTGATTGTGCAGACTCAAAGACTCTATACTGATGAGACATGAAAAACAGGTCTATGGGTTGCCTAAGTTTGTAATCATGCACTACTTCGAATGGACTCATACCTATGGACTTGTTAACCGAACTATTACATGCAAACTCAACTGTCGGTAACATTAAATTCCAGGTTCTAACATATGCATTCGGTCTGAGCCTATGATGTAGAAGGTTGGGCAGAGATGCTCCGGGAACTAGATCGATTGCGCGTTGGATATCATGCATTGGAGAAAGTGCATCCGGAAGATCATCAGGGAGTGCATCATGAAACTCCTCTAGAAGGGAAACTACTACCGGGGAATGTTCAAGGTTGGACTCCGCATGGGTAACTTTAGCTACAAGTGCCAATTCAGATGATTGGCTCTCAATATCTGTCACTACCTCTTCCACAGTTGTGATGTGAAGTGGCTTGGTTGTACTTAGATCACTAGTCTCCCTTTGGGAATCATTTTGGACAAAGTCTAATTCTGTAGGTTCGTCTTCAAAGTCTTCTTCATAGTCTTCTATATTTGGTTCATAGACTTCTTCGACATATTCGGCCTCTTGGTTCCTAACTTCTGGTTCAGTAATCGGGTAGGTCTTAGTGGAACATTGGGGCGCTATATAGCCGAGTTGTTGACACCTAGAGTATTGGGTTTGGTGCCTAGGAGAGTAGGGAAGGACTACAGGTGGTGCGACCAAACCGATTTTAGGTTGGGCTGTAACAGGGGTTGGCGATTTAGGGGTCCTAGAATGTTGCATGAGCTCACGGATCTCTTGTCTGAATTCTTTGTATCCAGCCCGTATGGCAACGATCTGTTCTAAGATAGACCTCAAAATGTCGGAATTCATGGTAGCTACAGGGGTTTTAGGTTGATTGAGATAGTACTCCATATCACTACAGGTTGGCATGCAATGATGACACTGGGTGATGATGTGAAATACAGTGTCACTAATGAAACCCTAATAACTATGATGTAGGACCAAATTTGATGCAGGACAACCTACTAATGCAATCTATTATGATTTCAGAAATCAGCAAGTCTTCACAATAATAGCTTAAATTTAAATGTTGCTGATTTTTACTTCGGTTATTCAGAATTAAGGATTAAGATTATTCAATTTAAGAAATTAGATTGCAATCAAGTAGTACAGTTGTTCTGATCCTAAATCAATATGATCGAATAATGTTGAGAAACGTCCTGTTACTAGGGTATGCTAATTTAATGTCAAGATTTAAAGGGTAATAGGACGGGTTCGGAAGTGAGAGGTTCAATGTTCTGAATTATAACAGCAATATAAGTTTTCAAAATGTGGCTATCATGCAAGAGAACTAGAACATAATTTAATGAACAAGCCAGAAAAAGTAGAAACCTATCACCTGTGGCGGATGCAGTCAACCAGAATCGTCTGCTCGTGGAGTCTCGGACACGAAGTTGGCGCCGGGCAGAGCTAGCTGGAGTTATGGACCTGCATCTACAGCACAAGGCTTCCGGGGCTGTTGAAATGGGCTGAAGAACAATCTGGTTTGGGCCTGAGATCGGACCTGCAGCCGCTTGGGCTTGGGCCGCGCTCAATTGATGGCGCACGGGCTTGGGCCAGTACAGAAGCAAGAGCGGCTGGGGCCTTGGTTCGTGCGGGAAAGATGGATGGCCAAGGGTGAGAGCAGATGAGGGAGGCGACGGTGATGGCCAAGGGGGAGAGCAGTTGAGGGAGGCGACGGTTGGGATGGCGGCCGAAGTCGGGGAGGGGCTGTGGTGGTGCTCGGGGTGGCGGTGGCGAGGATGGCGTGGGTCCGGTGTCGTTCACAGGAGACGTCCTCGGGTCGCAGTGAAGGCGGACACGGCGGCGGCGGCGGACGAGGCTCGGTGGAGACGGAGCCCGGCGGAGGTGGCGCAACAGAGATGGAGCGGCAGAGAGAAGGCTGCCGCGAAAGATGAGCGGCGGCAGACTCGGCGAGGCGGCGGAAATGGGGTTGGCACGACGGCGGCGAGGAGGACAGGCGGAGCGGCTGGTGGTGGCGCTTCAGGCGGAGCTCGGCGACGGCGGCGAAGGGGTGGCACGACGGCGGCGAGGAGGAAAGGCGGAGCGGCCAGAGGCAGCGCTGCAGACGGAGCTCGGCGACGGCGGCGAAGGGGACGGTGGAAACCCTAGGGTTTCCTTTTCGGCAGAACAGAGGTTGGTTTTTTTTTTTTTTTTTTTGAGGGGAAACACGTGCAGGTCACGTGATCCGACTTTTTTTTTTTTTTTTTTTTGAGACACGTGAGATCACGTGTGTTGTTATAACCTTGGATCCGGTCGGATTCGGGTTGTCGGGCGTGAACCGCTCCGATAACCCGTTAGTTCCTCACGTGCAAGGCACGTGTATTTTTTTTTTTTTTTTTTTTTTTGGAATGGATCCGGGATAGCAGAGAAACGGGTAACGGGTTTGGATCTTACCCGTTAGGTTTGTTTTCTTCAACCTCCCGATGGTTTCGGGAGAAGGCTCCGATCTTCACGGCGATGGCGGTGGCCGGGGCTCTGGGACCTATGGCGGCGGGCGGGGCCGGTCACGGGCTCCGGCCGGCGGCGCTTCCAGTGACGCGTCGGCAGTCACGGCTGCGGCTCCGTGACCTGCAGCGGGGGATGGCTGGTGTTCCCGGGTTTGCCACGGGTCGGCCGTGGGCGGCGCGGGCGAGCTGGTGGCGCTGCTGACGTTGTGCGCGGGGTGAAGGCGGCCGTGGGCGCGACGGGTGGTGGGATTTGGCTCCTCCGACGGTGGGCTCGGGCCTTCACTGGGCAGCGGCGGCGACTGATGGATCAAGTCAGAGACACGCGAAGGAGAGTCTGGTGCAGGGGCTGTGGCTCTTTCTTCTCTCTCGGCTGCAGAACTTTTTTTTTTTTTTTTTTTTTTTTGCTCTGGTGAAGACACAGACCGAGAGAGAGGAGGGGTCGGATGCGGATGGCTGTCGATCTGGGCCTTCACAGACTCGGCAGTGATCCTTTTTTTTTTTTTCTTTGGTGAGCGGACTGACGGAGGGAAGGGGTCTGTTCTTGTTGTTGATGGTAACCGAGGGAAAGAAAAACTGTTGACGGATCGGGGCTTTGGCAATAGAAGCAAAACCGGTTGCTCTGATACCAAGTTGATGCAGCACCAGTGCGGGGAAGAGAAGAAGAAGGAAGAACAAGAGAGGAAGAAGGAAGAAGAGGTTCTAGAGACACAGGAAGAAGAGAAGGGGAGGAGGAGGAGGAAGAATAAGATCTGGGGGAAAAGAAATTCTTAATCATTCATTAAACTCTAATCATGAAAATAGTTCCCTATATATAGGGCCCAAATACACAACTTGCATAAACCCCCCTTACACAGAAATAAATCCTAATGAACCCACAAATAACACAAATAAGCCCTAAAATGCAAATAAGCCCAGAAATAAAATAAACCACAAATAAACCCTAGAATGCAAATAAGCCCAAAAATAAAATAATAAAATAAATATGCAAATAAACGAGTCTGGCTCAATCCGGGGGCTCAGGATCATCTGGATGAAGGGCTCTGATGTCCCCATCACTAGGCAGTCACTTGGGATTTGCACACTGGGGCCAACCTCATACATGGCCGACTAGTTTTATGTTTATTGCCCCGTTTAACAGATATTGCCTTGGCCGTGTCTAAGTTTGAAAATTTAACTGGGATCCATGTTTAATTTTATTTGAATGGGTTCTTTTGATCAAATGGATGATTATAACATATCCCGTGTTTTGCTACATTATATTAGGTTTGTGGTTCAATGTGTTCTTCCAAAGCAGTTAGGTGGAGCTCAAGCTAACATTTTAGACGTTGCAAATCTAAAGTAACGTTCAAAACATTAGATAAAACATCTTCAAGGAAGTCATCTTCGCAAATACGAGAGACATGCCTTATCACCGAAGTATTAGCTCAGTGAGGATACTTGGTGTTCTCTCTTCAAAGTTCTACTTCGACAAGGAATTTTTTAAGTCAAAATTCTTGGTTTTATCAAGTGCTGCCTTTTCTCTCTTGCCCTATGATAAGATTTGATGTGTTGATCCGTTAAGTTTATGTTGCTTCTTAAAGCAAACCAACCCAAAGGTCCATCTTAAACCAAGTGGGCTTGGGCCACAAAGCTCAACTCCGTCCAAAAAGGGTGGTCTGAAAAATTCCAGGCTAAACATGGGCATAGATCTGACCATAAAATTTCCCCTAGTTAAGCAAGTTGTTCAAGTAAAGCGAGTTAAATATAAAAAAATAGAGTTTTTAGTGTACATATTCTTCTAAATATTAAAATTTGTATGAATACCTTTCTAAAATTAATATTTACATGTATATCCTTATAAAATACTTGTTTTACTTGTATGCCCTTTATTTTTCTTTTTTCTTACATATGTGCTTGCACCAATGCGGTCAAAAACTAATAGTTTAAAATTAAAAATGACTAAAATATCTTTTTATGGGTAGATATGCACAAGAAAACATTTATAAGGGTATATATGTAAATAATATTTTGCGAGGGTATTAATGCAATTTCAAATTTTTAAGAGGGTTTACATGCGAAAAATTCTAATTTTATTTTTTTTTCTAATTCAGCCTATTTTAACACTCGGAACTGGATTTAAGCATATAGTGGTTCATTTCTTGCTCTTCTCTTGGAAAAACCGTAGATCTCTTTGATTATAGTCAAAGTATCTAGATAACCCAATTTTATCTCAATTTACCTATCTACATTTACGTATTGAATTATATAAAAACTACTTCAATTTATATGCATGAATATTAGAATTATAGGTATCATGGGCTCATGATTTATTTTTTCTTTATTTTGTAGAATAGAGTGCTAAGTTATGCATGGGCGGTTCAATGCATTCAGGGGCCTAAAGCAAACTCACCAAAAAGTTTTTTTTTAAAACATAATAATTTTTTTAATAAGTATAAAATACTTTAAAAATTTATTTAAAAAAATTCATCTAGCTTTTTGAGATGCAAAATTATTAATCAAACTTTTGTACTCAAGCTTCATTAAAAAACTATTTTCAATCGATAATATAGCTAATTCATTTAATCTTTTTTTGACATAGCTGGCCAAAAATAAGATTTTATCAACTTTAATTTTGAAAATTTTTTTCAGTAAAAGCAGCTTTACGGGTATTGTTAACAATATCCTGTAAGCAATGCATGCATTTGAAAAAGAATCTATTTTTTTTATAAAACTTAAAGTATCAATAAGGATACTAGTTTTTGTTTGTAAATTTTTTTAAAAAAACTTTTAACTCTGAAAACAGATCAAGACCATCAATATCAGAATAATTACTATGCTTTAAAAAAAATTTAAGATTAAGACAACACTTTTTCAAATCTTCTTCATTCAAAGATTTTAACTTTCTAAAATTAAATAAAAAATTAAAAACATCTTTATATATGGTAAATTGTTCAAACCTATTTTGAATTGAAGAAATAGCTTGATATCTTGAAGCCTTTTCTATCTTTAATTGTACTTCATATTAACTCATGGAGCCTTATATATATATATATATATATATATATATATATATATATATATATATATATATATATATATGTATATATATATATATATATAGTTTCGATCTCTCAGCAATAAATTATCAATCTAATTCATAATATAATATGATACTATTGCTTGGATATGCATCAAATGAAAGGAGACTGGCCCAACAAATATAAAGTTTGGTACTGATGATCATCATCTATGTGTGAATGATTGCATCATACCATTCAAAGCAGGTAAGAAGATAAGGCTCAAAAGTTTATTTTTTTATTTTTTACTTAATTTTTTATTTTCTCTCTCATTCAAGTTCTAGATCTATAGCCATGGCATTTGCACAACCATCGCAATCTAACATCAAGTACAAACTCCATCCACGCACATCACCATCCCATAATCCCAATCTATGGGCCATAGCACGTAGAACGAGCTGAAAACACCGGAGTCCACCTACTCTCCTTGTCGTTTTCCTAAAAAATATGCCATTAAAAGTGACTTTCCAACCAAAACCTACCACTTAGTCCACTCATCTCTCTCTCTCTCTCTCTCTCTCTCTCTCTCTCTCTCTCTCTCAAAACATCATTTCATTTCAAATATCTCAATTTTGAGCACATCCTGCTAAATCAGAAGAAAATAAGCAATATAACAGATAGGGAACACCTGCTAAACTCGTCCAAATGATATCCCCAGAGTATCATGCCACATATAAGGTGACCCAGTCCGCTGCTCTGTTCGCCTCTCGGTACACATGAACAATCTGAATAGCGGACACCAATCTGCGAATATCGTAGATCAACGGATTGCCATCTTCATACCTATCTATTCTCTATATCCAATCGATCACCGTAGCAGAGTCTCTCTCAATACACAATTTGTCGACACCCAAAACTCGTCTTGCATACATGATTCCCTCCCAAGCTACTCGTAGCTCCGCCCCTATAACCGTCAAACCTGGTGTACTCCGACCACCAGCAGCAATTAGCCTACCATCATGGTCCCTGACAACAAAGCCCACTCCACCGGATGCTCCATTCATCGCCATGCCACCATCAAAATTCACCTTAAGATAACCAGGGGGTGGGGGTACCCAAGAAAGAGAAGATAACCTGGACGCTGAGACAATGGAACAGGTACCCTAGGTATCCCTGACCAACCCAGGTGAAGTCGCTGATACCAGTAAGGATACCTCCACAGCCAGGGTTACGGCTCTGTCCATCACTAGCCTTGGGGGCAACCGTCTACTCTCAAACAGCCAGCCATTCCTATCTAACCATATATATAATAAGCCAGATATGCCACTACTACCCCCAACTCGTCTATGCTAGGCCTTCGAACGGAATCCCTCAAGAACCGTAACAAATCCTCCACTGACTCCCACCCAAGGGGTAGAGGCGCCGAATAACATATCCATATTTGTGCAGCCCTGGGGCAGTGAAGTAAAATATGGCATATGGACTCCTCGATGTCCGAACATACCTCGCAATGCTGAGCTATCCGCATCCCTCATCTGACCAGCATGCTCCTGGTCGGAAGACAGCTCCAGGCCACCTTCTAAAGAAAGAAGGCCACACGAGGATGCACTCTCATCCTCCATATCTAACCTGCATCAATCTGTCTGCCTAGTTCCCTGCCAATCCACGCATGAAGATCTCTGGCACGCACACTCAACCTGCCCGTCGGCTCCCAAATCAGTCTATCTGGCTCCTCCCGTGATGGTACTGGTAAGGCCATCACCCTTGCCGCCAACTGCTCCCCAAAAACCTTCCGTATCAAAGCCTCACCCCAACGTCCCTCTCCTGGGATAATCAAATCATTAACCTTGAGCCCCTGTAACCTGTCTGTGTCCACCATAGTCGGCAAGCGACTGATAGGTAACTCAATCACCCAACTATCCTCAAGGATATTAATAGATCCCCCATCGCCCATTGCCCATCTGATCGCATGAAGCACCACAGGGGCTCTGGTACACATCTCCCTCCATATGGGCGAGTGATGACGTCCTGTACGAGTATCAATCGATGGTCTGCCATACTTGGCCCTCATCAGGGAAGACTATATGCTATTTGGCTCCAACAGGACTCTAGCTGTATGTCGCATCACCAATGCCTCCCGTCTCACTAGAAGTGATGCCACCCTCAGACCGCCAAGCCTGATTGGCTGACATACCACCTTCCAGGCCATCAGGTGGATACCACCTCTATCCCCATGCCTCCCCCAAATAAAATCTTTGATGAGCCTCTCGAGTGACCTTAGCAGTGCCACTGGAAGGATAGAGTTGGACGGAGAGGAGGTATATTGGGATGGAGCTCAGAACTGACCTCACCAAAGTGACCCTGCCCATCATGGATAGAGAGTGCATTTGCCACCCCTCCAATCTGTGTCTGATACTAGTCTCATGGGAGGAGCAATCCCTACTGCATAGTCATCGTCCCGTGATCGGGATGCCCTGGTATCTTAGCCCACTCTCTTGCTGTCTAACTCTCAGGATCTCCATAATGGCTTCCTTCACCTGTGGTGTGGTCTTCGGGCTGAAATGGATCGTTAACTTCGCCAGGTTGACTTGTTATCCATAGGCGTCACAGTAAGCACGGAGGATTGACCTAATCACCTGGGTAGCCTGCCTGGTCGCCCGTGCCAAGAGCAGACTGTCATCCATAAATAGTAGGTGGGATATCGGCATGGTCCCCTGCACCTGCTTGTAGACCTCTAACCTCTAGGAGACCACCGCACAACGTAAAGCCCTGGATAGAGAGTCAGCACATATAATAAATAGCAAAGGGGATAAAGGGCAACCCTGGCGTAGCCTAACTATAGACTCGAAGAAGTGAGAGGTCGTCCCGTTTACCAATATGGCAAACGAGGGCCCCCTCACACATTCCATAATCTATCTGATCCATGTCTCATGGAAGCCAAAGCACCGAAGGGAATACTGAACAAACTCTCAGTTCATCCTGTCATATGCCCTCCCCATGTCAAGTTTAATCCTCATTAAACTTCTCCCTCTAAGGGCCCTGCCAAGATCAAACACGAACTCCTAGGCGATGAGAACATTATTAGAAGTACTCCGCCATGCCAAGTCCACTCACCTTGGCTAATTCATTGTTCACTCACCTTAGGTTACTTCTAGGGGTGGCAAAATATAACCCGATCCGTGTTCGACCTGCCATAAACATGTTTGGGTTTGGATGGTCCGCTTCATAATATTATATATAAATAATCTTGATGGGACATATCTCTGGGGGTTTTGTCATGTGTCCATTACCTGAAACATACTTGAGTGTCGTAATAATAGGCTCTGAGTTTTGTCGGACATGTCATAATGCCCTCTTTGTTGGCTGTATAAATTAGTTGACGTCCGATGGGGAACTTCTTTGGGGAACTTCAGATGCCTGATGTTCTTTATTATTATTATTATTTAAAAGCATGGCAGCAAATCGCCTGAGTTAACACCATATTGATGCCAAAATTCTGCTAGGAAGGGAAAAGCTCTTCGATATATAACTCAATTTTTTTTTATAAACAATAATAATAATAATAAAATATAAAGAAAAATATTAGAATAGTGTAGAATATTGTCTTATTTTGAACGGTCTTCACCTCGGCCTTCTCAGATCGACTTTCTCATCTCGGCCTTTGCATCTTGGTCATCTCATATCGATCTTCTTAGGTTGGCTTTTTCACCTCGGTCTTGTCAGCTCGGCTTTTGGAGCTTAGCCTTTGGAAGCTCGGCCTGTGGATTCTAACCTCAGGCTTGGAAGCTTGGCTACCTCGAATTTCTCGTTTTTTCCTTGAACTTGATTGCTCAGCTTGGGCTTCACCTTGGCCTTGATCTTTATCTCAGCCTTAGCCTTCAACTTAGCTTTCTCACCTCGGCCTTAGCAGGACACTATTTATATAGACGAGGAAGCATGGATCCATTACGATTGAATGCAGAAGTCAAGGAATGAGCCATAACTCCTTCTTCCATAATGATCTGATTAGGGAGAAAGAAACTTTTTCTCAACCCTCTAAACAGGAATCACTCAAAATAAAATTAGAAGAAGATAGAAGAATTACAAAAGTAGGGCTTAAGTTCTTTTTTCTTTTATTAAAGACCTAAAATCGAGATACACAATTCCAATTTATAATAGTAGTAAGGTCCTCCCTTGCATAATTTGGTTTGGATTCCTCTCATAGTCCTAATAGAATTATTTTCCCAAAAATAAATATGACTAATAGAAATAATTTAGCAAAAAAAAAAAATTCTATAGTAGGTTGATCTCGAATTCTATATCAACTTTGCCTTCTGTAGCTTTGCTTAATTCTTCACGAATTGAAAAATAATATCCAATCAAATTCTTGTCCAAAAAGAAAAAAATTCAATTTGACTAGTCTGTTTAGGGGTTCAAACGATGAAATTTTGGCTCGATTCAACCTCTTAGGGGTCGGCCAAAAGTTGTAAATCTCGAAAAGCTACCCAAGTTAAATTTTTTGTTATCTCCATCAGGCATCATATGACAAAGTTATAGCTTCCTGAAGTTTGACACGCGATTCAGCTTCTAGATGTCGTGGTTTTGCTTCTGGATTATGTCCAGGCCTTGCTTGTGGTGACCAAAGTGATCCATATCGACTTAAGGGATTCTCCTGAATAATATAACCCCCATTCTTATGGGCCATAAACATCCTTTCTAATATGACTCGGATTCGCCAAGCTTGAAAACTAGCCTAACAGCTTAGCCCGCCAAATAGGCGATGACACATGTCCCACAAAATTAGAGGCAATCAAATCGTCGAACGATCAGCATAATAATGGTGCAATCATTTATAGCTCAGTAGTATGACCAAAAGTTATAATATAGCTGACTAGATTAGCAGATAAAGAAAGCGTCTGATCTCAGTATGCTTGAAAAGAAATATCGTGATCACCCTAGCTCAACAGATAGGGAAAGAGCTCAACTACTTGTCCATGAATCGCGTGATCCTAACTACATAAATCCACACCTTCTCCTCTATAAATATCAGGCACGAGAACCCACCAGGTAAGAAAGGAAATCTAAATGCCACACCCTCATACTTTAATCTCTCTTTCATATCTCTTATTCCCTCTCAAAACTCTGCCTCACTTAAGTATCGGGGGGTCCCTAGCATTGTACAATGCTATAACGAACCTTGGATCATTTCTGTGATAGTAGATTAGCTCCAGCACTGTACAATTCTCCTCTAGCCCAACCGAGCAGAGCAGCTTCGCTCGTCTACTTGTCCACAAATGATGCCATTTGTTTGATGGTGAATTGTGTCATTACAGCGCACATGTGTGCGCGAATAAGTAAACCCCCTTGAGGGGGACGAGGCCACAGGCCGAAGGGGGGTAACGACCAATTCCCAGGTTGCTTGACTATAGTAGAGGCTTGGAGGACACCGATCGACCGATGGAGGGTCGTTGATTTGCATACAAAAAGAAGAGAAAAACTCGCCAGATTGCTTCCAGCCAAACCCTCCGATGCCTAAGTGAGAAAGGGTTTTAGAATGACAATAAGAAATAGAAAAGATAAGAGAAAAGATTAGAGTAGTGTAGCATATTGCCTTATTCTGGTCAGCTTGATTCTGATAGCCTTCTCTGATTAGCCTTCATCTTGGCCTTTTCAGGTCGGTCTTTCACCTCGGCCTTCTTACCTCGATCTTCTCAATCCGCCTTTTCACCTCGAAGAAAGAGAATTTCATAGGTGTAAGAGTTTAAGAAAAAGTTTTTGATGAGTTATCTTCAGTCATCAATATATACCGGCAGTAAAAAATAGAAGTCTGCGGGGAGAAAACAAAACATTTCAAAGGAGCTCGGCCTTTGGGAGCTTGGCCTTGGGCGTTCAACCTTTGGGAGCTTGGCCTTGGGAGATCAACCTTTGGGAGCTCGGCCTTGGGCTCCTTACGTTAGCCTCGAACCTGGCTGCTTGGTACTCGGGCTTCTCACCTTGGCCTCGGGATTGGTAGTTTGGTTGCAACCTTCACTTTAGCCTCAACCTTCACCTCGGCCTCAATAGATCACAGATTTGTTAACTTGCAAGAAAGAAGAGCAGAATAATGGATGAGGGTTTGAGAGCCTCTCACAATGAGAGCTTTGAGCTATAAGAGACTCCTTTGGGATCCCTTAACCCAGTTTATATAGACTAGGGAGTATAGATTCGTTATGATTGGAGGCGGAAATTTAGAGATGAGCCATAACTCTTTTCTTATGAGCCATAACCTCCTTCCCTATAAGGCATAGCCATCTTTCCCTTTCCAAATATTCTTAATTGCAGAGTTGTAATTACCTAGAATTCAAACTTTTTCAAATGTGCTTGGGACATGTCATCCCACGATAGGAATATCAATTTTAGACCATATTAGGTCACTAAGATGGAATAAAAAAAAAATTCTTAGGTCATATTTGGTGTCATTTTTTTTTCTTTTTGAAAAAAAAATACAAATCCCAATGAAGAAAATATGTTTATTTATCCCATTTCTATTTTTATTTTTTAAATAATTTTAATTATTTCTGAAAAAAAGTGGAAGTGAAAAATTCTTGCTTTCTTTTTTTTTAAAAAAAGTGGATTTACCCCCCTCTCATCCTCTTTTCTCAACCTCCCAATCTCTACATAGCCCTTCCACCTTATATAATATAATATATATATATATATATAAATACTAATAGTATATTAGAATATGTTATATAATATATATTATATAATATTATAAATATCATATAGTATATGTTTGAAAGTTGATTACATCACATATATTACAACATATGATAATATATTATATTATATTATGTATTGTATTATAATCTTAAAAATGCTATATAATAATTACTAACCAAATTATATTATATAATAATATACTTGAGAATATATTGAGAATATATATTTTTTTTTTTGTTAATCCTCATATTATTTTATTGGTATTATTTTGTAGGACAAATTTCAGCCTCATGTCGTGTGGCCATGAATCGTGCGCTACGCGGCCGTGCCGTGGCCGTGTACGAGATTTCTAAGACCAATCATCCAGAGTGTGGTTTGGACATGACCAAAGCATCGAGATATTTAAGCGTCTTTCTTGGCCTGAGAACAAGGCGTACGTTTTTGACCTGGGAATGGCCGCAAGAGAGGTAGGGAGCATGGTAGAGGTCGTGGAGTCCGGTTTTGGTGGTTCCAGGCGAGGAGACTCCAAAGCAGGAGATCTGGCTGTCCAATCTAGATCTATGGTTTGGTAGGCATCACACCGCCACCGTCTATGTCTACAGGCCCAACGGAGACCCGAACTTCTTCTCCGTGGAGGGCTTGAAGGCGGCCCTGGGCAAGGCGCTGGTCTCCTTCTACCCCATGGCCGGGAGACTCGTAGTGAACCGTGACGGCCGGCTTGAGATACAGTGCACGGGGGAGGGCGTCCTCTTTGTGGTGGCCCGATCCAATCTCACTCTCCTAGATTTCGAGGATTTTACACCATCAATGGACGTGAGGCCGTTATTGGTGCCACCAGTGGAGTCCGCCGAGCCTCCATGCATCTTGATCATGTTTCAAGTGAGCTCCGAAGAATCTCCTCTCACTCGTTTTCTTTGTGGTTTTGTTATGAAGATGCTTGGTATTTTAAATCTCGTTTACAGCCATCGCATCCTCTGTATTTCAAGATAGCAGCAGCAGATGCTGCAAAATGGTCGGTGGTCGATCTGAAACCAAATCGAAATTGTTGCAGGTAACATTTCTCAAGTGCGGCGGTGTGTGCTTGGGCGTCAACCTGCATCATTCCGCAGCCGACGGCCTCGGCGCACTCCACTTCATCAACACATGGTCTGACATTGCCCGAGGCGTTGGCCTGACAGCCCCTCCCTTCCTCGATCGCACCCTCCTCCGACCTCGGTGCCCTCCCACCGTCCTCTTCGACCATGTCGAGTACCTCTGCCAGCCATCAGACGATCCCTCAAAGGCGGTCGTCCCCCTTGCCGACCCTGTGCTCCTCAAAATATCCAGAGACCAGCTCGATTCCCTCAAGAACCGTCGCACCGGAAACAGACCAGGCCTCTCCACCTTCAGAGCGCTCGCGGCGCACGTGTGGCGGTGCGCGTGCAAGGCCCGGGAGCTTCCGAGCGTTCGGGAGACGCGGCTGTACATAAGCGCCGATGCTCGCAACCGCCTGAAGCCGCCGCTCCCGCTGACCTTCCTCGGCAATGCTGCCTTTAGGACGTCCGTGGTCGCGACGGTGGGCGAGGTCCTGTCTGATCCACTGGAGCATTTAGCCGAAAAGATCCATGACGCAACCGTTCGATCAAATGACGAGTTCGTTAGGTCCGTGATAGACCTTTTGGAGTCAGCCAAGATGACGCGTATGCTTCGAGCGGCGTGGGCGCTGCCGGGTACTAACCTATATGTTGTTAGCTGGCTGGGGATGCCGATCTACGGGGCCGACTTCGGCTGGGGGAAGCCTGCGTTCATGGGCCTGGCAAGACGGCGCTCGCCAAGTGGATTGGTGCACATTATGCGCAGCGCTGGAGACGACGGGGGGATTTCCGTGGTGGCGTCATTAGAGGCGGAGAACATGCCAAGGTTCAAGAAGTTGTTCTATGAGGAGTTGGACGGGGTGGAATCAGCTTAGCCATGCATGCTTTCAGTCTAGGAACTTTCTTATGTTCTCTTTATATTAGTTTATTTGCGTCTGGGAATGTGGAACTCGGCGAAGAGTTCACCTTAAATTATTTGAATCCTCTAGTTGCATGCATGTCGTTCCAATATCTATGCCTTTACATAGCCGTGGAATGAAACAATGTCCTGTATCTGTCTATGATGTGAGTGTGCTCATCATTCAGCTAATGAGGTCCTCTCTCACTCAATGCTATCGGTTACAAATTAACCAATCTCGCAACATCTAATTTATCGTATAAGACCAACTCCGGAGGAAATGCGTTGGTGAAAGAGTAATGCTTAAGTAAAAAGATGTTCTTTTTTATATAAAAAAAAAGGACTAGAGGGGGACAAATTAGACACAATCCGACATTGATAAAGATCCCAAGCCCGCAAATTTTGCCCAACGGAATGTGAGAAGGTGTATAATGAAAAATGGAGCTACCTTTGAAATTTTTACAGAGTGCTTAGTAAATCGCCACATTAGCCCATCGACAATTGACTCCGAAGCTCCCAAATTTTACGTGGTATAGCTCCGCCAGGGGTGTCGGTGAGCCAAGTCATGGTGGAACCTCATTTCAGCCCAATTGTAGTAAAAACCTGGGCGAGGTCCCAACCTAGATGTTCATACTAACCCAGGTAGACGTCAATACCTAATTTAGTTTACTTACCCAAAGAAGATCGTATCTAGTCCAAAAAGGAGTCTTGATTGACATACTCCTTGCAAAGAATCCCTCATTTAATATATGTTACGCAACCGGCCGCTGACAACTAGTTGCATTATGGGGAGCGTTTGGCAGCTCATAACTTCATAATACAAAGGCACGAGATCCAGGATATCCATCATGAATTATGGATGAGAATTTGATCTAGAGGTGGCAGTTGGATCGGCTCGAATATAAAACAGATCAAAAATTTACCAATTAGAACCTAACATGTTTACTAAACACATAAAAAATATAGATCCTAACCGTACCATTTAACCTATTGATCAAGTTAAATAGGTTAAATGGTTACCTATAGTCATCACTGATTTGATCTTATTTTTATTAAATCATTTGATGGCCCGATAGCATACTTGGCTGCTGATTTCCCATCAAGATTCCTAAAAACACAGATCATGCTTGAGATTAGGAATGCCAAATTCTGTACTTCTACAGATTACCATCTAAGGTCAAAACTTGGTGGGATGCTGGACCCTTTCGGACCATCAAATAGCTTCATATCATAAACAAGGGTTTTGTAGCCTTCGAGAACCCCATCGGCAGCATTAATATCTATCCATGCCAAATAAGACCAGCACGACAACGTCTACAATGGCGTGCAAACAATTTCTTCAAGTTAGAGCTTACCAAGCGGAGGCTACGAAGATGAAACTAGAAGGTGGTGGGCGACATCTTCAAATGTCTGGATGAGGTGGAAGCTTCCATCATTAATCTTCAAGAAAAGGAGGACATCGGTGGCGAGCTATCTAAAGTCGAGCTTGCTGATCTCCATCAAAAGCTGGCCACATATCACTCTCACCTACGACAATAGAAGGATTTTTGGCGATAGAAGTTCAGAGTCCAATGGTTCATGGAAGGGGATAGGAACACTAGATTCTTACCATCATAAGAAGGCAGAGGAACACGGTCAGATTTTTGAGAGATGAGATTGGGCAAAGAGTAGAGAACGATAGAAGGGTAAGATAGATTTTGTTCGACTTCTTCAGATCTAGGTGGACTGAGGTCAGCAACAGGAGGTGGTCACCCCTTTTCCGCCACCGGATGTTGAAGTTGGGACGGCAGAGAACACAAGCCTCATTGAGCTGATCTTAGAGAGTGAGGTGCAGGGTGTGCTTTGGTCTTTGGCGAAGAATGAGGCTCTGGGGCCTATCGGCTTTCAACCATTCTTCTTTAGGAGATGCTGGTGTATTATTCAGAGGGAGGTAGTGGAGGCAGTACAACTATTCTTCCATACGGCATCGATGTCGGATGCTTGAAAGGCAATCTAAATTACTTTTATTCCGAAGCACCAGGATGCGACAGAGCCCAGTTATTTTAGGTCGATCAGTCTTTGCACTACTCTATATAAGATAGTAGCGAAGATTATGATGGGTAGGATGAAGCCATTGCTCCCTAGACTCATCAGCTAGAAGCAAGGAGCTTTTGTGGGGAGCTAAAGAATTACTAACTATGTCATGATTGTCCAAAAGATGATGTGGAATTTGGAGTATGCCCCATGTCAGTGAAGCTGGATATGGAGAGAGCCTATGATAGAGTTCATTGAGACTTTCTTCAATTTTGCTCAAGAGCTTCAGCTTCCATGAGTCCTAGATTAGCTGGGTTATAGGCTGTGTGCAGAAAATGCCATCACCATTCTTCCACTCTACTATTGAACTACATCAAGGTTGCCCTTTGTCTCCTTACCAATTTATTATTTGTACCGATGTGTTATCCTGAGCCTTGCAGGCAGCGTGTTAGGAAGGGGCAATGGATTTCTACATGCAAGCTTCGGGGCCTGACCGATCTCCTATCTTCTCTTTGCAGACAACCATCTTCTTATGGCCAAGGAAAGGACGAGGGACACGATGGCTCTCAGATGCATTCTTAACGATTACTATGAGGCATCAAGTCAGAAGGTAAACATTCTTAAGTCAACCATCTGCTTCAGTCTAAAATCCAAGCTATGGGTGAAATAGGCCATCAGGGAGCTTCTTGACATGCGGGAGCATGAGGGGCCATAGAGTTACCTGGGCATCCCTATTATCGGGAGGAGGCTTCAGATGACGGAGTGCCTTGGTACGGTGCAGCATATTCATGAGCAACTGGAGGGCTGGAAATCTGCTTCATCATCTATAATAGGTAGGTTAACATTGGTGAGATCGATCCTTAGTTTAATGCTAGTCTATCTCATGTACAACACGGTTGTCTCAAAGACTGTGTTTGTGAGAATTGAGTAGATGCTTCAAAGCTTCATGTGGGGCTCGTACGGCGGCGGACATGGAGTGCACTTGCTAGCATAGGTACTATTTGCTATCTGGTCTAGGGAGAGGGGCTGGGTCTCCAGTCTCTGCTTACTAGAAGAGGCACTGATTGCTAGAAATGCTTCATGACTAGTCTTCAAGCCTCAGTGCCTTTAAAGTCAGGTGATGACAGCTCGGTATGGCCCAAAAACCACAGGCGGGGCTTTTCAGAGTAGTCGAAGATGCTCTTTCATGTGGAGGAAGATCTGTTGATATGTTTCTACTACTTTTGCTAACAGTAGTTGGCCAATTAGCGTAGCATGGACATTGTGGAGGACCCTTGGGTGGATACTCTTCCATTGAGGCTCTAGCCGACAATGGTTAATGTTGATGCCGTGGATGGTTTGCATTTAGTGATCTCCTCCGTCTTGAGGGAAAAAAGTGGGACTCCAGCCAGATTTGTCATCTATTTAGTGAACACCTTCTAAAGAGAGTGCATTCGCTAGTGGTTCCTCGATGTGCTGGCCCAGATGCGAGAGTCTGGGGCACATCTTATAGCCTTAGAGTTAGAGTGAGGAATATCTATAACCTTCTTTAGAGTGAGCAACATCAGGACTATGCCTGGATTTGGAAGTTTGGTTTTTACTTGAGGGTTGCCTTGTTCTTTTGGAATGTGACTAGGGGTTGGCTACGGACGAGGGCTGTCCTAAGCTGGAGTGGGATGAGCATCCCGACGCACTGCCTTAGATGTGAGGTAGAGAAGACCATGGATCACGTTCTGTTTCAGTGTGATCATGCTATGCAGGTGTGGAGGCTTATTGATGTCCCGCCGAATACCCTATGTCGGTCCGGCTCCTTTACTTAAGTACTTAGATGGCGGGCTGACACACCTCAAACCCAGTATATGGCTATCTGGGCAATTTATACTGTTTAATATATTTGGCTTGCTAGAAATGCCTGGATCTTTAGGGATAACAGTCCTACACCAGGGTTTGTCATGGAGAGGGCCTGAGTGCAAGTTGCAGAGATCACCTATGTAGGTCTATCGAATAGGCCATTGACGGCTCGGAACACCAGGGCCTCTACTTCTGCTCTTGTATGACCTTAGATGGTGTACATCACGTGGGAGCCTCCACCTTCGAGTTTTCTTAAGGTCAACTTCGATAGATATGTCTTGGATGGTGGCAGGAGGGGTGGTGCGGGATTCATAATTAGAAGCTTAGACTACAGAGTGGTGGCAGTCGGAGGATGCCCAAACTTTGATATCTCGGTCCCTAGGATGGAGCTGCAGGCAACCGGTGCTGGGTTATATCATGCTTGGCGTGTGTTGCTGACCAACGCAGTCATGCTGGAATGTGACTCGGCTACAGTGATCGGTTGGATCCAGAGGTCACTGGAGGCATTGGTGGTTGTCACCCCTTGCTCTGAAACATCTGGGGCATGATAAGTGGAGACATTACTTTCTGGGCCAAGCATGTTTATAGGAAAGCTAATAGAGCTACGGACTAAATGGCTCCTTTTGTGGCTAATCATTTTGGAGGTTCTCTAGACTAGTGAGGGGGAGCTACCTAGAGCACTTCGTGACTTATTATATTTTGACTTGTTTTGGATATATTCATACTAGAATTATATGAGTTGTCCGGTGCAGCAAAAAGATACTTGTAAATGCTCGACGTGAATTAAATTAAAATAATTATTGTAGTATTTCATTTGTCCATGAAGACATGATATTTTGATAAATCTTCAAATTTCTATAAATAGAAAATGTGACCGTTTTTAATAGATTAAAAAGGGGAGGTTAGAAGAAGACATGATATTTTGATAAATCTTCAAATTTCTATAAATAGAAAATATGACAATTTTTAATAGATTAAAAAGAGGAGGTTAATTTTTGTATTTTAAATGAACCATCCAGATATACTGAATGTGACTTAAAGCAAATTAAATATTATCAAATAACCCGATTGTATACATTTCCTATAACAAATTATGGAGAATGTGACTTAAAGCATATACCTCAAATGTATTTTGAGTGTGAAGATGATAAGTAGTAGAATATGAGTATGATCTATAAAATTAAGGATAAAAGTGGACCTGATAATATTCATCTGGATTCATTTTTGTATATGTATCTATTCAAATATGGGCATAAATTTAAGCATTCGAATAATATTCATACATGTATCTATATCCATCATAAAAAAATAGACATGAATATGAATACGGATAGAAACTATCCGATCCATATCCAAATATTTCATTCTATTTGTAATCCTATTTAACTTTATATAACACTCATGAATTTTTTAAAAACATATATGACCATATTCACATAAACTTGATTTACCATCTATTTAGTAATATCTTTAATTCTGTGGTATAAAATTTAATCAACCAACTTTATATCCGATTTAAAATTATCCAAATCTATTTGTACCAAATAGATTTTTTTTCCATTTCTAAAATTGGAAATTAAATTAAGCGGCACAACAAGCCCTTATCTATTCTGCATTAAACGTGGTCAAGTTTTAAATGGGCGACATGCGAGTCCAACCTCATATTTTTCTTTCTACTGCAGACAACGATTTTCTTAAATATAAATAAAAAAGCAAGTTAATCAAGATTGCAGAATAGCTTCCTTAGCGTAATACATCTCCATCTATCCTTGATTCATCGGGTCAATTTAAGCCCACTTGCTTTTGAGTAAAAATCTATGTTACAACAAACAGGCTGCATGTAAATGATTCCCTGACTATAAATATTATTATTAGTATTATAATAGTTATTTTGTAACTATCGATCTATAATAAACTATGGAATAAAGGTATGACAGTAAATACTATGGGTTATGATTTGTGAGGTCTACATATGATAGCACCATTCGACGTTTTCATTTTGTTTGAAAAGAAAAAAAAAGTGAGAAGGAAGGTTCAAATTATTTCAGCATGGAGTCATTTTTCTCTTGAATTTTTTGCATGAATACCATCCTAAATATCGAATTTTGCATGAATACCATCTTAAAATTGATATTTGCATGTATACCCTCGTAAAACACTTGTTTTGCTATTCTATCATTTTTTATCCTTATTTTTGCATATGTACCCACATCATCTAACGCCGTTAAAAAAATAACAGTTTCAAATTAAAATGACTAAAATATTTTTAATGAGTAGACGTGCAAATAGAAATATTTATAAGGGCATACAAACAAATAGCAACTTTATAACAATAAACATGCAATTTTGCATATTTAGAAGAATATATATATATAAAAAAAAAATTCTGGTAGATAAAAAAAAGTTTAGACATGTTAATTAATGTGATAGCATTCAGTGCACCCAAGTTTTGCGTTCCGATATTAACTAGTTATATGCATTCTTACACTTTCTTCAACCAAGCCTTGCGTTCGGATATTAACTACAGTGCACCCAATGGCTTTTCCTGAGTTCAGGCAGTAGTGTGACTCTCATTTCTCTCCCGTGGGTTTAATATTCGTTTTGTAATTGCTCTGTCATCTATTTCCCCGGCACCGCAACATTCATCAACTTACTAAATCAAATTGAAACAAAGGCGTGAAAATAAGAATAGCAATATCCAAATACCCATGAGCCTCTTATCTTACATGCAACCAGTAGGATCATTTGAGCAGACATACTAATAAGATAAAATATGAGAATCTAAAACCACTGAAAATAAATCGACAGCAAATTTGTTAAAGAATTGACAAGACCCGACCCAAACAACTTGCCCGAGAAGAGCACCATCCTTCGCAAGGTCAAAGAGATCGTCTGCACCTGGATCTAGCGGGAGATAATGCTTCAAAAATGGGTCATCCCGAAGATAACTGTTGATATGTGCCCCATAAGAACCTTTCTCCGATTCACTAATAGTGTGCACTAGAATAAGATCCAATGACAACAGCAGAAAACTAGACAATACCTTACTTTGGATTTGAGGCCCCGTAGCTCAACCTGGGTGAATTGGCTCTGAAGCCAGGGATCGGAGACAAGAACCCAACATAACCAGACATTTTTTTTCCTTCCAATTTATTTGATCTTGTAACCCTATTCACCATCGGTTCAAGAAATTCCCTTGTTGAGCTCAATTAAGTGCGAAATTCTAAAACCAGCAGACGCAGTCGCCGGTGTTTTATCCTCCTTCGATGTCTCGCGGCCAAGAGACGGTGATGGAGCACAGGAGAAAAGGAAGCTGAGAGGAACAGAGAGAAGAACATAGGGTGGAAAAAGAACCCTTTTTCTCTGCGGAGCCCGCGAAGACAGAGGAGACAGAGCATGCCGTCTTTTATGGCCACCGCCCCTCCATGAATGAGAGGAGTCATGCAATGCGTGGCCTCGTAGACCCGCATCCATGCGTCCACCTCGTACCGGAGAACATATAAAAGTTGCTAGTTTGTCATTCAGCGGGATCGCAAACCCGACAGCGGGGAAAGAAGACGGGACAAAAAAGAAATTTAAAATTTTGATTTTATTTTTAATTAAAATAAATATAGTTTTTATTAAAGGTGGTGAAAGAACCGGCGTTTATGTAAAAATAGTATTTTATGAGGGCACATATATCAATATAAATTTGAAGAGGGTATTCATGCAAATTTGAATTTTTAAAAGGATATTTATGCAAAAAAACTCTTTTCTATTTCATCTATCCTATGATCTCTCTTCCTCTCTTCTGCCTCTTTCTGTTTTCTACTCCCACCGGCTCAAAAACGACCCACTATCTTGCACTGTTTAAGGGATGCGAAAAACCTTTACCACCTCCCCCTCCGCACCTAAATTATAGTTCGGAAGTGTTTTGTGACTCAAAAAAATATTTTTTAAATACAATATGCTCAAATTTTTATTAAAAAATTATAAAGATATCTCTCTAAATTTGGATTATTTATATTTAGATCTCAAAATTTAAAAGGTATTAACTAGCCACCAAAACATTAAATTCGATGCAATATAGCCTAGCCATCAATCTAGATCCTGACATCATTGATGGAGTGAGAAAAAAAGACAGCATTCCATAGACATTCACGAAATCATAAAGCACTCAATCCATAGAGATACATTAGTCTCATAGATGTCAAAGCATTACAATCTCTGTCACCCATCTGCCAGCATAATTTTTAAAGCACTTCATCCTCTATCATCCATCTGCTTGTATGGATCTCGAAGTATTCTATTCTCTTTCATTCATCTGTCTATATAGATTTCAAAGCACAACATCTTTTATCATTCATTTGTATAAACAGATCTTAAAGCTTCATTTTCTCTATCATCTATCCGCTCCAATAAATTTTAAAGCACACATCTTGTATCATCAATCCACCTGAATAGATCTCAAAGCATTTCATCCTCTTTTATTCATCCACCTAGACAAATCCCAAAAAACTCCATCCTTTGTCATTTGTCCTTCTACACAGATCTCAAAGCACTCCATCATTTGTCATTCATCCGCTTGCACAGATCTCAAAGCATTCCACCTCTCGCATCCATCCATCTGCATAGAACTCAAAGCACTTTGTCCTCTATCATTTATCCACTTGCGTAGAACTCAAAGCGCTCAATCGTTTGTCATTCAACCACCTATACAAATCTTGAAGCGCTCACCTTTATCATAAATCCGTATGGACAAATCTCAAAATACTCCATCCAATATCATCCATCCACCCACAGATCTCAAAACACTATGGCTCTGTTTGGTAGAGCTGTTGGCTGTAGAGCTTGCCGAAGTAGAGCCTTTTGAAGTAGGACTTTTCGAAGTAGAGCTCTATGGTAACTACATTTCTAAAGTGTTGTGAGACTGTTTGGTAAACAAACTGAGAAAGTACTTTTGGTATGACAAAATGTCCATAAAGAATATTACATAGTATCATACAATAGAACATAATAAAATATAAAATATATTAATATATAAAAGTATGATATAGTATAATATTACTGTAATTTAATATAATGTTATTATAATATAGCAATATAATATTGTGTATTATAGCATAATAATATAACATAATTTGATATTATATAACATAACATATTAATGTATTATGACATAACGTATTATAATATTATATTTATAGTATAATACAATAATAAAGATATAAAATATTGTAATTATTATTATTATATATTAATGTTATCATTTTTTATAATTATTATATTTTATCTTGGGCATTTTGGTCCAAAAAGAAAAATTATATCTCAAAACAACTTTTCAACAGAGCCTAAAAGTATTTTTCCATAGAAGCTCCACTTCTCCCAAAAAGCTATTTTATCTTTCTCGCAAAGCTAAAACAGCTTTTCGATTTTTTTCAAAATACTTCTATTCCATCTAAAAGTGCTTTTGGAAGGTCAGAAAGGGCCTATGTCCTCTATCATCCATCCATCTGCATAGATCTCAAAGAGCTAAATCCTCTGTCTTGCATCCATGCACAGAAATCTTAAAGCACCCAGTTCTTTGACATTCATTTGCCTGTACAGTTCTCAAAGCACTAAATCCTCTGTCACTCATCCACTTGTATAGGTCTTAAAGCATTTCATCATCTATCATTCATCTATTTTCTTTCAATTCATGCTAAAACAAGAGCCGCTTGGTAAGTTAGTGAAAAGGGCAGTTCTCAGATTTTATAAAAGTCAAGTTATGAGGTGTTCTTTTTTTTTTTTTGTTAGAGGGGGTGGATTCATACCTGACGAGTATGAATGCACCCAATAAAGTCAGAAAATAAAATGTCACGAAGTGCCCGGAACACCTCACCATCTCCAACCCATAGGGTACTCCCGATGTGACTCGCCATGTAAGTAGCCACCCAATCCGCAGCCTATTGGCTTCTCGAAAAATATGCTTAGCCTGGAAGGCCCCCCCTCCCTCACCATAGCTCAGATGTCACGGAGCAGTGGATGGCCACTGTTGGCGGAGGCCTGAAAGGCCGAGTCAGTCCTGCCGCCTGCCAGCGTGGATGCTTGGTGTCTCTGGCATGTGGGTCACACGTGGCGGAGGCCGGCTGGGAGTCAGTCGAGTCGACTCGAGGCGCTTTGCTCTACAAGGGCCCCTGGATGGTTGAGGTATTAGAGTAGCGTCATCATTAACAGCAATTGCTTTTGGTGTAATGGTAAGCACTTGGTCCTACAATTGGTATCAGAGCCATGAGGTCTCGAGTTCGAGACCTAGGCATCACGCTGGGGGGGGGATTGTTGGCGGAGGCCTGAAGGGCTGAGTCAGTCCTGCCGCTTGCCAGCGTGGATGCCTGGTGTCTCTGGCGTGTGGGTCACACGTGGCGGAGGCCGGCTGGGTGTCGGTCGAGTCGACTCGAGATGCTTCGCGCTACAAGGGCCCTTGGATGGTTGAGGTATTAGAGTAGCGCCTTCACTAACAGCAATTGGTTTTGGTGTAATGGTAAGCGTTTGGTCCTACAACCACTGCCGTCACCCCTTGGGCCTCCTAGATCCAACTAATAACCATGGTCGAGTCTTCCTCCAGAATGATAGAGCTAGCTTGTAAGCCATAACGAAGGCCTGCCCATGCTGCTCTCAACTTCGCACCGAAAATCGAGGTGTCAAATAACTGACAGCCCCCAACGGCCACAACCCGGGCGTTCGGATCCTGAATAACAATACCCGCACCTCCCCTCATGTCTTCATCCAAGACAGATCCATCGAAGTTGACCTTGAGGAAACTCAGAGATAGGGGCTCCCAGCTGAAAAACACCATATGGCGTGCTGCCGAAGTAGAATGGAAACTCCAGATATCCCGAGCTCAGGGCCGGCCCGAGCCCTAGGGGACCAAGGCGGTCGCCTAAGGCCTCGGACCAATGGAAGGCTCCGGGAGGCTGACCAAAAGGAAGCAAAGGCCCCATATAAAATGGGAACAGGAGCTGGCTACGAGTCTTCCCCTTTGATGGAAGGGAGGTGGAGAGTTTCCTGGCCTGCAGAGGGGCAATTTGGGAAGTTGGGGACAGTAGTTTTGTTTTGGGTGGAGAGAAAGAGAGAGGAGAGATTTGGTTGGCTTGATACACGTCAAAAGCCACTCTTATCTTTCATCCCTTCTCTTTTTTGGTTTTGGTCTTGGATTTCCTTCCCTCACATTACTCCTGATCCAGCTGGGCCATCAGGAGGAAAGATCGGGGGATTGGAGATGGACTTCTTGGAGGGTAGAGAAAGAAAAGGAGGGAAGGGGGGTTGAATGGCTGCTGTGCTGTGATGTTGCAGTGGCTGCTTGGGTACTCACTTGAAGGGGAGATGGTGGGATGGGATTTTTATTAATTAGATGGAGTGAATTTTCCATAATGCCTCTACTTTCTCTTATAGAGAGGTTCCTTTCTGGACAAATTCTTTCCTTTACCTTGACCATGAAGTGCCATGGGATAACCTTTTCCTACTCTGCTCTTGCTTGACATCGTAAACAGTACTGCCAAGCATTATCTCGATTATTTAATCAGCTTCATGGCCCTTCCTTAAGCATAATTACTTTTCCGTGCTTCCGTTCAAAAATTATATTAAACTAAAAATTTTTTTATCTATCTTTGCTGCATACATGCATTTTTGTTGAAATAATGTACTTGATGGCTATCTATTTTCATATCTTTTTTTAAGTGTTTTATACTTATTAAAAAAAATTATTATTAAAAAAAAAGGCCTCATTCACTGAATCCATCTTAGGCCTCCAAATATATTGGGCCGCCCCTACCCAAGCTGTCAAGGTCCCTTCATCGAGTATGATGTGACTGAGATCCTCTGCTAGCGAACGGGCGCTCTCCACGATGAACCTCGGCGACATCCCATGCTCGCCAAAAGTTCGAGTGTTCCTCGCCAACCAGATCTAGTGGGCCGTGCAAGCCGCTCTAGCCGCCACATGGCAATGCAATGGAGACTCCGACCATCGACGTATAGTCTGAAGGCACCCACCTCGGGCCTCCTTAGGGATCCCTGCCATCTACCAAGACATCATCGCCCATACGCACTAAAACAATGCATGGCCCACTGTCTTATCCACACCGCACTCCCCGCACTCTGAGGAAATCCTCAACTCTCGTCCACTTCGTCGGAAGATGATCCCAGACCACTTTCCATAGGAACAGTGCTACCCATGGGTGGAGACCCAAGCGCCAGATCCAAGTACAGCCTAGCCCCGGGTCATGCACCTACCGAAGTAAGCGAAAAAGGTCTCCCACCCTAATGCCAACCCTACACGAGGTGCTTCAAACCCGGATATCGGGACCTGCACAACTGGGTATCAGGATGAGCGAACCCTCTCCGCAAGGTGCTCCCCGAATAACTGACCTAGCCTAGCCTCGTCCCACTCATCCCCTCCGGGGACAAGCAGATCACAAACACGCAGGCCCTCCATCGCTTCGACACTGACTATAGTCAGCCAATGCCGCAAGAAAAGGACATCCACCCACGGATCACCAGCCACATCAATGCTCCGCCCATCGCCTATCAACCATCTAGTATGAGCGAAGATAATCGGCAAGTACCTCGCTATTTCTCACCACAGGAAGGAGCAACTCCGCCTTCCACGGGCCGGTGCCTTGGGACCCATCCCCCCGTAATGGGCTACCATGGTCCGACTCTAGAAGCCCTATGGCTCCAACAAGAATTGACCAGTGTGTTGGGGTTGTCGCTCTAAAAGAAAGAGTACCCCAAGACCACCCTCGCTGAATGAAAGGCAAACACTCTCCCAAGCTACCAGGTGCACCCCATGACCACCTCCATGCAAGCCCCATAGAAAGCTCCGGAGTAACCGCTCAATTCTCAACAGCACTGTCTTCGGCACCACCATATTCGCCATGTGATAGATGGGCATGGAGCTTAGAACAGATCTAATCAGCGTCAATCAACCCATCATTGATAGAGACGCTGCCTGCCATCCCTTTAGCCTACTCTGGACTCGTTGCACCAAACCAGTGCACTCAGAAACCCTCAACCTCCTACCTGTGATAGGGATACCCAGGTAGCTCCAAAGTCCCTACCTGCTCACGCATCCCCAAAATCTCTGGATCCCCCGTCTAACCTCAGACGATGTGCTAGGGCTGAAGAAAATGGTAAACTTCTGGAAGTTCACTCTCTGCCTAGACGCAGCACAATAGTCGGCCAGTACCCTACTGAGGGCCTGTGTATTGCAACCTGCGCCCTTGTCAAGAGAAGGCAGTCATTGGTAAAGAGTAAGTGAGTTATTGGCTGGGCCCCTAGAGCTGGGACATAAGCCGCCAGCTCCTGATCGGCACACACAGCCCGTAGTGCCCGAGACAGGACATCAGAACAAATGATGAATAAGTATAGGGATACCAAGCATCCTTATCAAAGCCCCATGGTGGACTTGAAAAAAGGGGACGATTTGTCGTTGACCAAAATAGAAAACCTCAGTCTCCAAACACACCCCAGCACCCAATCAATCTAGGTCTTATGAAAATCAAAACTCTCTAGGGCTCGTCTAAGGAAGCTCCATCTGATTCTGTCATAAGCTCGTTCCATGTCCAGCTTGACAGCCATCAGGTTTCGCCGCTTCAGAGTCCGTTGAAGATTCCACATCATCTCTTAGGCTAACATGACATTGTCAGAGATACTCCTACCTTCCACAAAGGCATCTTGCTCCTGGCAAATAATGTCGGAAAGTAAAGGCTTCATCCGCGCCACCATGCAGTATTCTTGCCATAACTTTATATAAGGTTGTGCACAAACTGATAGGCCAAAAGTGGCTCGTGAGAACACCTCATGACCTTATATAAAGGTTGTCCGTCACCGATAGGTATGCTTTGAGAAAAGTTTGAGAGTTTGGTGTAAACAAATGATTGACATTAATGGCTGCAAAGACTCTCCTACTTGATCACTTGGGCCTGTTTGGAAAAGCTTTTGGAGGCTCAAAAAGCATTTTCTAGCCCTCCAAAAATACTTTTAGATGAAATAGAGATATTTGGTAAAAGTTTCGGAAAGCTGTTTTAGCTTTTTCAGAAAGCTAAAAGTAGCTTGTTGGGAAAAGCTCCATTTTGGAGCTTTCCGAAAAAAATAATTTTAGGCCGAGTGAGAAAGCTATTTTTTTACGAAAATATCCGTAATAAAATATAACAATTACACAAAATTTTTTTTTAATAATTATTTGAATAATTAATTTTATCACCTAGCTAGAAAATTTGTTGTATTATGAAAAATAAATTTATGCTAATAATTATAATATTTTATATCTTTATTATTGTATTATATTATAAATATAATAATATATTACATTATATCATAATACATTGATATGTTATGTTAAATAATTTAATATTATGTTAAATTATCATGCTATAGTATATAATATTATATTACTATATTATAATAATATTATATTATATTACAACGATATTATACTATATCATATATTTATGTATTAATATATATTATATTTTATTATGCTATGTTGTATAATACTATTCAATGTCCTTTATGCTCATTTTGTCATACCAAAGGTACTTTCTTAGTTTGTTTACCAAACACATGTGAAAGTGGCACAGCACTTTAGAAACATAGTTATCAAATAGCAAACAACTTTTTATAAAAGCTCTACTTCAAAAAGTTCTACTTCCAAAAGCTCTACTGCCAACGGCTCCCCCCAACGGAACCTTTGATAGCATTTGGTACGGAATGATGATCCAAGAATCAATAATGATATCATAGAAGTGACAGGATCACCATATTTAGTAGCATTCCGATGATTCTATATATAATGATCCTGAATCAACTCCCTCTAAAAATTTATGTCTAACTTAGTGATATTAAACCCACCTATGGAGACTGAGGTCCAAAATCATCTCAAAGCAATAATGATATTGGGCTGATATTTAGAGACAAAAACACCAGAGTGTCCAAAGGAAAATATTGTTTCGAAAAACATCAATCTTTAAGAAAAAAATGTTTTATAGCCGGAAAAAGTTTGATCAAAGTAGTTTTAACATCACATCGTGAATGATCGTCGATAATATAGTTTTTTATTTAATAACATAATAATACATTATTTACTATATCTTTAGTCATACGTACATTATTAAATTAAATTTCGTATAATAATATATGGTGATATTAATTTCATAATTTATTTGAAAAATAATTAAAATATTACATATCATTGCCCGGAGCCAGAAAAGCGTCCTTCCGGGATCATGCGTTGCAGGCTGAAGTTCAAACCTAACGAAGTATTATTGGATCGGAAGGATATCCCCCCACCCCCCCGGCTGTCATTGTGTCCGGCGATTGGGAGGGAACGGTGGGAGATCCTCCACGAAATAGGGTACGTGCTAACGGCTCATCTATCTCCCACGTGTCATTACATAATTTGCCGCATTATTTGTAACGTATCGATTGCAGGCCCACGCTTCCCGTTTCCGGGAGTGCGTCCACTTCGCCCACGTGAACTGAATGCAGCCACGGCAGAAAAGCCCACACTTCCAGTGCGATTCCTGCACATTGACAAGCCTCGTGGGGTTCGTGCGCGGTTGCACATGGCTTGGTTTGGCTCGATGTCCTCAATTAAAGGCCCCACCTCACCATCTTTCTCACCAAACAGTCCAGCCGTAGTTTCAGTCAACATTTTTTGGAAGGCATCCAGACTTACTTTTAATTTCTATATCAAAAAAAAATTCTCTTTTTTAATTCTTCGGGATGCATTTGACTGATATTTTGTAAGAAAAATTATCATAGGCAGCTAATGTTAGTCCCCCCGCAAAGTTCCTCTTCGAGAAATAATATCCTGCAGCAGACGCACCATTTGAGTGTACGATGGGAACAAATCAAGAAGGAAATGGTGCAGCCTCATAAACATTATTAACCCCAATAATTTACTTAAACTTTAAAAATAAAATAATTTGTTAGGATAAAATTAATATTATTTATTATAGATACAACTAGTCTTTTTTTTTTTTCTATGTAAATTATGTGAAGCCCAAATGAACGGTCGTGTTCAGAGTGCTTTGAGATCTGTGCGCTAGACGTCCATAATTGCATTTATGTGAAGGCTTTGTATCTTTTCTGCAATAGAAGGATTCGTCTTCCTTCGCAAGAATCCACTGTTGGATCACCTAACCCGTAAATATCAAAGCACTTTGAACTCTATCGTTCATCCGCTTGTATAGATCTCAAAGCGATGAGTGGGTGACCCAACGGTGGATTCGTGGGAAGAAAAGTGAATCCTTCTTTTGCACAAAAAATACAATTTGACCGTCCAAACTGAAACAATTTGACCATTCAACCTTGCCCATTTAGATCCAATCTGATCTATTTGTAAGGATTCATAGGGACGGATCGTGTTCCAAAATTGGATCCATTCCACATTCTGGATTAGACTGGGTTTATTGAATTTTGACCCGATCCGACTCGTTTGTAATCTAGGTCTAAATTGGGCCTTCTTGTTTCTTGCCCGTCCAACCCGACCCAAACCCGATAGTCCTGATAATCGATGATAAAAATAAAGGAATTGAACTGATCGAAAATCCTAGATCGAGGATTAGCTTTAACTCGATGGGCCTATCCTGCCTTCTTGTGACGTCAGCATGCTCCCTGGGCTAGTCCATCAACCCGCCCCCTCCAAGATAATTCAAGCCTCTTTCACGTAAGTCTGATCCTTCATCACGACATGCTGGTCCTCGACAATGATGGAATCCCCCACATCGCTTAAACTATGCCATGGGATTGTTATTTATGATGGAATTGTTAAATGGGAATTAAACTTATAAAAGAAATCTATGGATTCCACATGCTTAATGTGCAAGGAACAAAAATCATTTAGGGTGGGTACCATAGAAAGAAATATGGGGTGGGAAGTCTTTTTGACACGTTTTCTCTTGCACCTGTCTTAAAAAAAAATCTAAAGTCAAATAGAGATAAGAGGAATCCTACTAACAAGGTCCATTAGTTCCCTAACTTAAACAAAAAAAATAAAAAAGGAAAGGAAACTACACGCACGAAGAGAGATCATCCGCGAAGAAAGAGCATCCCTATCTCCTTTCTGCCTCGTCAAACCTCTCATTCTATCATCTTCCTCATCAAGGCTTCTCTTCTATCTATGAGATCTTCCTTCTCCTTCTTAATATATTTCTCCTTTTCTTCTAGAAACTATGTATCGATTTACCTAAAAATATGTATTGAAACGTTAGATGATTATTTCGCTAGGTATGTATCACCTAATCGTGTAGTGCGTACTGATGAATACTATGTTCTGAAAGCTATATATCGATTTACCTGAAGATATATATTGGGTTGCTACTGGGTGTATCAGAAAAGCCTACAGTATGTAACAGAAAGCGAACGAATGTATATTGCTTGACCATATAGTATATATTGGTGAGCGTAATATTTTTGAAACTGTGTATCAATTCACTTGGAGGTGTGTATCAGGATATTGGATAACTATATTGCTAGATGTGAATAAATCAGTTATATATTATGTACTGGTAATACTATATTCTAAAAACTATGTACCGATTTATCTAGGTTGCTGCTAGGTGTGCATGAAAAAAAATTTATGTATCAGAATACTGACGAGTGCGTATCACTTTATGAAAAAAAAGGAAAAATAATGTTCTTTTTTTCGCATATGGTCTCTATTGGCATATTATTTTTTTTATTTTTAAATTTATGGAATTGATGGGTTGAAGTTTTGTTTTTATTTGATTTTTGAATTTTAGAGCATAAGAAGAAATGTGGTAGAAAAAAATTTTGGCCTTCTATATATGGTGCTCGTTCCGTATGAATTTTGTTCACATGCAAGGATATTTATGATTGTATCGAGCTCTTGATGACAGGGTGTGAATATTTTATAATAATCGCATTCACATTTTTCTCGACAATGCATGCGTTATCTCCATCGTTATTTTTTTGTCCCACGAGTTGAGGTCACATGCTCATACTCCGCGGTACGTGGGCGGAGTCATAGATTTCCACAAAACTTGATAAAGGGTAGGTTGGACGTAAGCAGAGCAGAGAGAAATTTTTAGCGACCTATTTTTTATGGCTTGGGCGTTTTTGACATGGGATGCGAGTGAGAATGGCTGATGGGGACATGGTGGATGTAGCGATCTGGCTGTCCAATTTAGATTTATGGTATCGTAGGTATTGTACCGCCACCATCTACGTCTACAGCCCCAATGGAGATCCGAACTTCTTTGGCCCCAGCCAACCATTGAAGCAGTTACAGGGAAGCTACCACTGTCGCCCTAAGAGGGGCCGGAGGTGTGGTCACTCTGGTTTGTAAGAGGTTTTCAAATTTGATACGTTGCTCCTCATTTTGGACGGTCATGAAACCATCCCTCCAATTAAAGTAATATTTGAAGAGCTGTCCCGTCGAAGAACTCAACGGACAACTCAATTAAGGTGGCCTTAAAGAGGGAGACGTTGGGATCCAACGTTCCTCTAGAGGAAGAGAGAGGACAACCTCTCATTCTGGATTTTTGGCTTTTCTGTAGTATTGCGCATGTCTACAAATTCAACAGTCCGTTGTATCTTGGGGAGGGATCGCCAGAATCCGGTGCACGTAAGGAGGCGAATCTCTTTCAAAGACAATGACTACACGCCTCGGACCGATCTACAAGTATTATCTATTTTATTCTGGATCTAAAGAAAACGACATCAAAGAGGTACGCATCGCAACCGGTTGTTTCAGTGATATTAAATTATTTGTGGATTATTTGAGTTCTTTGAGTTGTATGTTTCAAAACTTAACAATTTTGAAAGAGAATCGTTTCCGAAACACAAAGATGGACAAAGTTAAGAACTCAGTAAACGATATCCTGAAACCCGAGTCATTTGATGGAAAGCATTTTGTTAGATGGCAAACGAAGATGGAGTCTTAGTTAGGCACATTAGATTTATATTATGTGGTTTCATACAATCCTTCAACTAAGGACCCAATGGATCATGAACCCGGCAGATCAGCTGCTAAATACAAATTTGATAAAGATGATCGTTTGTGCAAAAGTTTGATACTTAGTGCACTAAATGATAACTTATACGACATCTACTCTGGAGCTGAGGGTACAGCTAAGACATTGTGGGATGAACTTGAGTCGAAATATGGTAAAGAAACCGAATCAGAAGAAAAGTTCATCATAAGAGAATATTTTTCTTACAAAATGATAGATCACAAATCAATAATTGATCAAGCACATGAAGTCCAGAATATAGTGGCGAAGATCGTCTTAATGGGAATTTCTATAGATGAGAGAATTCAGGCGGCGACCTTTATAGAAAAGCTCCCATCTTTCTGGACAAATTTTAAAGTCTCTTTGAAGCATAAGAGACGCACCCTCTCTTTGGATCAAGTACTTGTGTCCCTTCAAATAGAAGAAAAACACAGGAATAACCATAAACAGGACTTGGGTATTGACTCAGAAGTTAGTGCAAAGGCAAACTTAGTAAAAACTAAGAAAACTAACTTCTCGAGATATAAACCTAAGAAATATTTTGAGAAGCCAAAACCAAGGATTCAAAAGGAACAGAGCAAGAGAACATGTTATGTCTGTAGAAAACCAAGACACTATGCCAAACAGTGTAGACATAGAAAGGACAAAGTCAAGGGGCAAGGTGACAAAGTGACTCCTCAGGCAAATATGATAACCAGTTCTGGCTCTACTGGAACCAAGGACAGGTTAGTATCTCAAAATTTGAGTTAAATCTGGCCTACAATCCAATCGAATAGTGTATTGATACAGGAGCTACTGTCCATATATGTTCTGATATTTCCTCTTTTTCTTTCTACCAGGAGGTTAAAGAAAGAACTGTGATCATGGGCAACTTCAGTGTTGCACAAGTGATTGGAGAATAAAAAGTAAAATTGAAATTCACATCTGAAAAAATTATTACTCTCCACAACGTGCAACATGTGCCAGATGTTCGCAAGAATCTTGTTAGTGGTTTTCTTTTGAGTCAATTAGGCTTTAAATTAGTATTTGAATCAAATAAGGTTGTAATTACCAAAGGTGGGACATTTGTAGGGAGGGGTTATGTTGCTGATCGGTTATTTAAATTGAGTGTATTACCATACAACAATATGAATAAAAATGTTTCTTCTCCACTTGTTATGCATATTGACTCTTTAGTGATGTGGCATAGTAGACTTGGACACGTGAATAACAATACTCTCAAAAGAATGATGAGTTTAGATTTAATTCCTAAATATAATTTAGAGAAGAACAAAAAATGTGAAATTTGTGTTCAAGCTAAACAACCTAGGAAACCATTTAAATCAACAAGTAGAAGTTCTAACCTACTTGATTTAATACATAGTGATATTTGCGAAATGAGCGGTTTTTTGACGAGAGAAGGAAAAATATACTTTATTACCTTTATAGATGATATGTCAAAATACTGCTATGTATATTTAATAAAAACTAAGGATGAAGCGTTAGAAAAATTTAAAATTTATAAATCAGAGGTTGAAAATCAAACCCAGAAAATAATAAAAAGACTCGGGTCAGATAGAGGAGGAGAATATAGTTCAACAGAATTTGGAAAATTCTGTGAGGAACATGGGATTATACATGAGACTACTGCCCCTTATTCTCCTCAGTCAAATGGAGTTGCTGAAAGAAAAAATAGAACTTTTCTTGACATAATTAACACAATGCATACTAGTTCTGGTCTTTCCAACAATTTGTGCGGTGAAGCTCTAATTTCAGCATGTAAAATACTTAATCGTATACCATTTAAAGATAACCAGAAAACACCATATGAGTTATGGTGGGGTAGAAAACCTAGTCTAAAATATTTTAAAGTTTGGGGTTGCCTTGCGAAAGTTAAAATTAACTCTAGCAAGATGACTAAACTGTCTCCTAAGTCTTTGGATGCAGCTTTCATTGGATACGCGGAAAATAGTAACGCATACCGATTCTTAGTAGTACGATCAGATGTACCTAACATTACACCAAACACTATTAAAGAATCGAATGATACAGTATTTTTTGAGAATGTGTTTCCTACGAAAGAAAAGAGAAAGTTAGAAATAGGAGAATCCTTTAAATCACAAAATGATAACACTGTAATAGAACCCCAAGTTGAACTTAGAAGGAGCAAGAAACCTAGAATAGAGTAAAACCTAGGAGATGACTTCTACACATTCCTTATTGAAGATGAACCTTTGACATATGCTGAAGCAATGAAATCTAGTGATGCACCTCTATGGGAGGAAGCCATTAAAAGTGAAATGGAATCAATCCTTTCACACAATACATGGGTGTTAACTGACTTACCTCCAGGGTCTAGACCACTAGGATGCAAATGGGTCTTTAAAAGGAAACAAAATCCTGATGGATCCATTGAAAATACAAAGCTAGATTAGTTGCTAAAGGTTTTAGTCAAAGAGAAGGAATGGACTATTTTGACACCTATTCTCCAGTCACTAGGATAACTACAATTTAAGTGCTTATAGCATTGGCAGCATCATATAAATTTGAAATCCATCAGATGGATGTGAAAACCGCCTTTCTCAATGGCGAGTTAGATGAAGAAATTTATATGAAGCAGCCAGAAAATTTTGTAGTTCCTGGTCAAGAGAATAAAGTGTGTAAGCTAGTCAAATCCTTATATGGATTAAAACAAGCTCCTAGACAGTGGCATGAAAAGTTTGACCAAGTGATTTTATCATATGGCTTTAATATTTGTGACTTCGACAAATGTGTATATTGGAAAATATTTGATAAGTCTATTATTATCCTATGTTTATACGTAGATGATATTTTAATTTTTGGTAGTGAACATGTCACAATTTTAGAAGTTAAGAAATACTTAAATAACAATTTTGAGATGAAAGATCTAGGGTCATCTAAAGTAATCCTAGGAATTAGAATTATAAGGACACAAAATGAGATTGTTCTGAGTCAATCTCATTATGTTGAAAAGGTGTTAAAGAAAATTGGGTACGAAAATTGCAAGCCAGTTAGCACCCCATATGATCCTAGCATAAAATTAAAGAAAAATGGTGGGGATAGTGTTTCCCAATTAAAGTATTCTAAATTAATTGGAAGTCTTATGTATTTATCTAACTGTACAAGACCTGATATCTCCTATAATGTAGGAAGACTGAGTAGATACATTAGTAACCCCGATAAAATACATTGGGATGCAATAGAAAGGCTTCTTAAATATTTGAAGGGTACTATTAACTACAGGATATACTATTCTGGTTTTTCCATTGTACTAGAAGGGTATACTGATGCTAACTGGATCTCTGATTCCGAAGACACTAAGGCCACTAGTGGATTTGTTTTTACACTAGATGGTGGTGCAGTCGCTTAGAAATCTTCCAAGCAGACCTTGATTACTAGATCCACCATGGAGGCTGAGATGGTAGCCTTAGAGTTAGCTAGTGGAGAAACAGATTGGCTTAGGGGTTTGTTATCAGATATTCCTATGATGGATAAGCCTATTCCTGCTATTTTAATTAACTATGATAATTAGGCGATTATAGCAAAAGTGAAAAGTAAAAATCACAATTCGAAGTCGTCTAGGCATATTGAGCTTCGATATAAAATTTTAAGGAAGCTCACCTCTACTGGAGTTATAACTTTAAGTTATATTAAATCAGTGGAGAACTTGGCAGATCATCTGACCAAGGGCTTGTCGAGAGGACAAGTTCAATATGCTTCGAGGGGGATGGGTTTAAGGCCTATTTTTGAGTCACCGTTAGCGGCAACCCAACCTATCTGATTGGAGATCCCAAGATGTAGGTTCAATGGGACAAAAAAGCTGACTGAGTGGCTGGTAGGAGTACCAAATTTAAAGTGAACTCAGCTCACTACCCATCTCTATGGAGCAGGTGCTCAACTGCACTAGACAGGAGGATGGCGTAATGCCTTAATGATATTAAGGCTATTATAGCAGGGTATAGAGTTGCAGTATACCCTTGGAGATATCACCGATGTGAGTGTGACTGTGGGGCCGCAGTCAAATAGAGAATTAGGGCTTGTTCTCTAAGAGACACTCACAGAACAAGATACCTGCGCACGGCCGTAATGCGCTACCCCGATGGAACTCACATGCAGGGTCAACTCTTAGTTGTTCGGTATTTTCAAAATCTATACATAAAGTTCAAGTTCAAGACTTTGTTCACTTCGGACCAGTATGGATGGCGAAATATCAACTAGATGAAGGTTCAAGTTCGGAAGACACCTTTCATCGAAAACTAAGTGTACTGAATGCTCGTACTTTAAATTTTTCAAATTGTTTGACATTTTCCAAATTATCTCAAAAAAAAAATCGAAATTTCAAAATGGTGGGGAATGTAAGAGGCTTTCAAATTTGATACGTTGCTCCTCATTTTGAATGGTCATGAAACCATCCCTTCAATTAAAGTAATATTTGAAGAGCTGTCCGTTGAAGAACTCAACGGACAACTCAATTAAGGTGGCCTTAAAGAGGGAGACGTTGGGATCCAACGTTCCTCTAGGGGAAGAGAGAGGACAGCCTCTCATTCTGGATTTTTGGCTTTTCCTGGCCATCCTTTAAAAAAAAACAGAGAGCTTCTCGGCTTCGGGACGGTTTGAAGGCAGAAAAAAAAAATCTTTTAAGTCCTCCTTTCTTTTCTTTTTCGATCTTCTCTTGATCGCCCACCAAACTATTGGGTACGAAAATACAAAAAAAAGATCTTGCCGAGTTCAAGAAAATTTATAGTATTGTGCACGTCTACAAATTCAACAGTTTGTTGTATCTTGGGAAGGGATCGCCAGAATCCGGTGCACATAGGAGGCGAATCTCTTTCAAAGACAATGACTACACGCCTCGGACCGATCTACAGGTATTATCTATTTTATTCTGGATCTAAAGAAAATGACATCAAAGAGGTACGCATCGGAACCGGTTGTTTTAGTAATATTAAATTATTTGTGGATTATTTGAGTTCTTTGAGTTGCATGTTTCAAAACTTAACACAGTTCCCTGTTCGAAACAAGTTTCAGCTCCGGAGCCTCTTATCCACATCGGCTGGAAAAAGGCTTTAGATGGGAGGCTAACCTCGATCGCAGGATCGTGAAGATGTGCAATGAGATCCAAGCCCAGCAAAGATGAAAGGTCGAAGCAGAAGATGATCTGAAGATGATGAACAAGCCTCCTTTCACGAAAGAGATTATGAGGAGCTTTTGCCAGGAAGGTTCGAGATGCTTCAGTTACGATGGTACCATGGAACTAATGGACCATCTTTCAAAGACTTAATTTGAAAAGAATTAGAGAAGGCGATTATCAAAGTCCTACAATGCAATAACAGATTCTGTTCATAATTACTGTTTATTCGTGTGATTTCTAGAAAGAAAATCAATATATGCATATGGACAAATTGTGGCATGTAGTTTTCATTGTTTTCTAGTACAAGTTTCCCCACTTGCCTCTCCTCAATTAGAGGAAATTGGAACAACTAGATTTCTCCAACGTAGAAACATGCAGCAGTAATGTCTTTTCTATTGGTGCACTAGAAAAAACATAATTTCCACACTTTTGGAAACTACTTAGTCAACCAATTTTGATAAACCTAAATTATTTACTCAAAAATAATCACTTTTGTGTTTGAACTCAGAAGTCAGAACCATTGTTCGGTGTATAATCTGGCAGACTCAAAAATCAACGTTTTTATTCTTTTGATAACATTTGTGATAAATCTATTGCAGTCAAAGTTGCACAGTTAGTAAAATTTTGTTACATAGTTTTTGACTGCACACTAGAAATCCGTAAAATGGATATTCTAAAGTATGGATTGGTATACTTACATATGTGCCATAATTTAATGACCCACCCACTTATGGTTTCGAAACTAGTTTTCACAATGGCCACCTAGCAACATTTGATCCAATTAGTTGCACCATTTGTGAAGTAAATAAATAAAATAATTAGTTGAGTTATAACATATCTGTAAATAGATATTTGTTTAGACAGGCTAAGTTTGCACCAATTGTAAAATAGAAACTAGTTTTCAAGATGTCCAACCCTGCAACATACGGAGGGTTTTGAGACTCGGAAAATCCATTGTGTATTTTGAGTGTATTGCCGTTTTGCTGCAAACTTAAATTGCTTTCTTTCGGCAGGGTTGAGACTCGGACAATCCACTTCGAGGAATTATGGCGATATCAAAATTTTCATCAACAACATTTCTTCTCCAATAGATACGACGTTGCTACGTGAATCGCTACTTAGATCTGTAGATTTGACCTTCGCTTTCATGTTTAAACTAGTTGAACTCAAGTTCGGAAATGTCAAATTCATTTCAAACTTAATCTGGCTTGGATTGAGCGGCAATCCAAATTAAATTCATAGAATAAAAACAGAAACAATAACCAGATACAACAAAAAAATAATTCTATATTTCCATATTGGATCCAACCTAAATCACCCTTAATTTCATTGTAGACTAATCGTCAATATCCCATTAAATTACAGAAATAATATAACTGGAGTCGACCTAGACCGAACCCCTACGGCGGTACAAAAAGTCAAGCTCGGCTTCCCATAAGGATTCTTCTAGAATTGGTATGGCTAAAGGTAAATATTTTAAATGATTTAAAGTAATGCTTAACTAGTCACAACCTACCAAACCAACACCCTCAACATAAGGTGGGTAGGCATTGGCAATATGTAGTGATATGCCTCAGAACCGATCACAACCGATATGGTAGGCCGACCAATTAGAGCTTACCACGAAGCCCCCATTCAACCAGCTAAACCTTGCCAGGTAGCTAATCTAGAGGCGCACGAAGAATCTTTTGAGTTTCATAGTCTATCCATATCTAGCGATACCTTCGCCAAGATCGTGAATGGTTTCTGTTGCTGGTGGTCCAAGCCGAGAACGATTGACACAACGGTGTGAACGGGGTTCCGTCTGAGTTGTCTTGGTTGGTGTTGGTTACGCTCCACCTTCCACCGGGAAACCTGCGAGCAAGCCTCGCACCACCACTGGGGTAGCGGGGGCCTTCCGACGATCAAGTCAGAGGAGATTGGAGGAGGAGGAGAGATGATAATAGCAAGCAAGAGAGTGCTCTGGAAGATATTGCTTACCCCCCTTCTCCCCCCAGCCGCATATATACCTGGCTGGGGGGTCTCTCAGGGGGGTTTGTCATCGTGGGGCGCGATGGAGTGGCCACTGACATGGCCGTTACAGGGCGTCGTGGAGCTGCGCTGGGTACGGCCATGACAGGGCGTAGTGGAGTTCCGCTTTGTACGGCTGATACAGGAGATCGTGGAACAGCATCGGATACAGCCGTTGCAGGGAGTAGTGGAGCAGGAGGCCTCGGCGTGCCTCTGGGAAGCAGCATGTCGTTATCAAGAGATCTCCGACTCGGGGTCGGAGTGCTGGATCAGGGGGCAGCCGACTCGGGGTCGGGCTGCGGTGCTGAGGATATCCGACTTGGGGTCGGATTGCTAGATTAAGGGGCAGCCGACTCGGGGTCGGGCTGCGAAGCCGAAGATGTCCGACTCGGGGCCGGACTGCTGGATCGAAGGGCAGCCGACTCGAGGTCGGGCTGTGGAGCCGAAGATGTCCGACTCGGGGTCGGATTGCTGGATCAAAGGGCAACCGACTCGAGGTCGGGCTGTGGAGCCGAAGATGTCCGACTCGGGGTCGGATTGCTGGATCAAAGGACAGCCGTAGTCTTCATGGGCGCGCGTGCCGGTCACGTGGAGCATGGCGGCTTAGTTCCCCCGTAACAGTAGCCCCCCACTTCCGAGCCTGGGACCAGAAGGGGAACGGGTGAAGGGAGTGATGCTTCGAGATTGCCGCCATCCCTCGGAGAGGCGCGCGCGCTTCGAGCTCCCCGCCTTCTTTATGGCGTATGGCGGTTGTTGCTGACCTGGCAGTCTGAGGATTTCGGCGGACATCCTTCCTCAATGGTGTCGATTCGCCTTTGGGGCGCGAGCGACCCTTCGGCGGCCAGGCGTCCTCTGGCGTCATCGAGGCATCACCCGCCTTTCCGCCTATTTAACCGGGGGCCCTCCCCCGTCCGTCTTCCTCTTTTTTTTTCTTTTTAACTCTTGGCAGCGTCTTGCCGACTCCTAACTCTCGAAGTTCTTCCGGCCCTAAGCCAGGCATTCGAGGGTTAGGCCTCAGGAAATTCTTCCGGCGCTAAGCCAGGCATCCGAGGGTTAGGCCTCAGGAAATTCTTCCGGCGCTAAGTGTCACGACCCCCGCCCCGTTCCCGGCGGGCCGCCGCGACGGTCCTAGGGTGCGGGTAGGCATAAGGCCACCAGCCACCGCGTAGAACCCTACTACCTATCAATCATCAATAAATCTTGAAAAATTTGGCATGATGCATGCACAAAATGATCACTTTTTCTATAGTGACCTGTCAGGATTATCTCAATACATACAACACACTACCTGTCAGAGCAGCAATCACATAATCCGTCACATAATGAACCTGGACAATATATATCAATACATTATCTCAGGCATATAACTCATCTGTATAAAAATCTGGTTCCCATTCCATCCATGGTCAAACCCATATCCACAACAGGATCTATGACTGTAACTATACACTATATACAACAGAAGGTTTATAATACACCAAAAGGGTATAAACCTCTATCTACATTATACTATACTATGGAGCGGCACAGCTAGCAGGCAACCACTAATCCTGCTCCTCTCTATACAATACCTGCCCTGCAATCAAAAACATCAAACTGGAAAGTGAGTATATAAATACTCAGTGAGTGGAGTAGAGAGTACTATGCACATGAGACAAGATATAATCATGGCTCGAGGTAAAATCTCAAGATCAATAACAAGATGAACATGAACTCAACATAAAGAATATGGAGTAAGTCATCAATATCACCACAATCAATATCAACTCATCTGAAGCATATATGAAATAATCAAGTAAACATATATGCTACTCATGAATATGCTCAATAGATCATAATGCTGGAACATACAAATCAGGTGTCAATATGCTGAAATCATCACTAGACAGCTGTCGGGAGGTGGGTTTTACGCCCCAGGCGAACCAGCAACGACTCCCTACTGTCCCATGCATATGCAGGATAAGACACCATATCGATAATGTAAATGCTAGACAGCTGTCAGGAGGTGGGTTTTACGCCCCAGGCGAACCAGCAACAACTCCCTACTGTCCCATGCATATGCAGGATAAGACACCATATCGATAATGTAAATGCTAGACAGCTGTCAGGAGGCGGGTTTTACGCCCCAGGCGAACCAGCAACAACTCCCTACTGTCCCATGCATATGCAGGATAAGACACCATATCGATAATGTAAATGCTAGACAGCTGTCAGGAGGTGGGTTTTACGCCCCAGGCGAACCAGCAACAACTCCCTACTGTCACATGTATATGCAGGATAAGACACCACACTGATCATATAAATGCTGGCCAGTATCCAGAACAGAAATCCATCTCACATCTACATACTAAACGGCACCTCGCGGGAATTCTACATCCGCGGAAAGCCATACTGCACCTCGCGGGGTCTTACTATACCCGGCGGCAAGCAGAATATAAGTCGTAGGACCGGCCGATCCTACGCCTAGGGCCGTGTCCCCCCCTAGGAAGGGACTGGGCTCCGCCCACCCAGAAGGCTACTATGTGCACAAAGGCCGATGTTCAACCCCCATCGACTATAGGTGTCCTGCAGATACTGCCAAGCCATGCATAAATGCCATAATGCACCCTCCCAATACTCTACTAAAAATGAGTATAATCAAGACTACCACTCACTTGATCATGACCCAATCATAAACTAACATCAGGGTTAGGAGTGAGGGTCAAGGAAGTGCAATACAACTCAATATACCATTAAAAAGGCTCTACAAATCTTTGAAATAGAGGAAATGAAATCAATTTACAAAAGAAATCATTTCACAATTCAGAATCAATTTGATTACTCATCAACCCCTCGTAATTCCTCTCAATGTTCCCTCAAATGCATGTACAGAATAATCAAGCATGGAGAATCAAAATATAGAGGAATATACAACAACAATTAATCAATAGGCTCAGGTGGAATTAATTCACACCTGGCGACATTCATGAAAATGAATTAAGGATGCTCATGGTGCAAAGTACATGACTCCCACTCACCTGTCAATCCGGCACAGCCCTGATACGCCTCCGAAAATCTACAGCAGGCAGTGGGGAACTTCTTCCTCTTGTTCCCTAGCTTCTTGCCCAACTGTGACATGCATTTACAATACATTTAGTCTTGTATCAAGGGCTATAATCTACGTGCCAATTATAATATAGGGAACTTTAATTGATTCAACTCCCCCGTTCCCTAAATCTTTTTTTTTCTTTCTCTTTTTCTTTTTCTATTAATTAACTCATCATTTATGTGTATTAGGGACTCCCTTGCACGAGTACAAGGTCTCCCTTAGCCTAATCTAGGCTTAATACCCTATTATGGCATGAAATCCCTTATTTTCCACCCGGATGAACAGTAACCCGAACTGACAGTGGGTTACTTCATCCCGGTTTTGATCCACTTTCAGGACTCCAAATTTGATGAAATTTTTACCTAACATTCTACACTCATAGAGAATTCCAAAGAGATAACATGCATCATCATCGGAGGCCGTTTGACCCCCTAAATAATTCGCCGAAGTTGGGACTTCGACACAGTTTTTTCGTAGTGCCGGAAAAATTTGTTAAAATCCGATTCTTCCTCTTTTAACCACCTCTACAACCCTTATCCGACCCCTCTAGACTATATCCACCCTTTGTATAGCCTAATGTCATCAAAAGACTAGATAGAGACGAATATTTACCTTTTTCTTTTTGGAAATCGAGGTCCTTGCGTAGAGGGGAAGGAGATCTACGTTTTTCCCTTCAGCTGGAAGTGCAACCGGGATCCCCCTCCTCCTCGAATCCCCTTCCTCTTCTTCTTTCTTCTTCTTCTTCTTCTCCTTTTCTTTCCTTCTTTTCCTCCACGCCTGAGAACCCCCTCTCTCTGTCTCTCGGTTTCATTCCAAAGCCACAGCAAACCCTCCAATTAAGTCACATCAAAATACTATTCACCCTTTTTTTTAATATTATTAATTTCCCATTTTGCCCCTAACACTTCAACATATCTACTGTTATGCCATTAACTTTTGATTCCTTTCCAATTTTACCCTTACCACTTCAACGGATCTACAACTATGCCATTATCTTTTGATTTCTCCCAATTTTACCCCTTATATCAATTTTAAAGGACTATTCTATCCCTTTTTATATATAAAAAAAAAAATTTTGAGGTTATTACATCCTCCCCTCCTTATATAAAATTCGTCCTCGAATTTAAAAGAGTAAATTACCTGTTTACTCAAAGGGGTGAGTGTATTTAGTTTTCATATTCTGCTCGGTGTGGTATTGGAAATCAAATAAATTGAGAGTGTTTTATCTTCTATCTCTACCACATAGGTAGGATACACATACTTCGCTTCTATACTATCCCCTACAAATGTACTAATAGCTAAGGGAATATGCATTAATATCTTATCCTTAGCTAACTTTTTAGCAAAATAAAGGGACACAAATGAATGGGTAGCTCCAGAATTAAATAATACTCTAACTTTAATCTTATCAATGAGGAGCATACCTGTCACAGCTACATTTAATGCCTGTGCCTCTTGTGGATTTACCGTGAACACCCTTCCTTGCCCTCTACCTACTGGAGCTGATGGCTGAGATGGTCCAACACTCTGCTGTGATGCTGGTGTCTGACCTCTGCCTCTGCCTACAGGCCCTCTACTACTAGGCCTGTCCATCTGCACAGAAGGGTAGGATGCCAAAGGCACAAACTGCTGGGTGGCACCCTGCAGGCATTCTCTGGCAAAATGACCCGGCTGTCCACATCTGTAGCACACTCCCTGGCCCATTCTGCATCTGCCAGGGTGCTGCTTCCCACATATGCCACACACTGGCCATGATTGGAACCCAGATTCAGTTCTGGCTATAGTGACTGGAGGACGAGGTACTGATGGTAGAAAAGTTTCTTGTGATTGACCTCTTTCCCTCCATTTCCTCTTACGTGGGGCAGGTGGAGTTGAGCGTACAGACTGCTCCGTCGAGCCCTCCGAGAGATCTACTCCCTCAGATCTACCTCTACTGCTTTGCTCCTTCCCCACACTCATTTTTCTCTGTTCTCTTTCAGCTCTTTCCTCTTTGTTTCTGGTCTCCCACTGTTTTGCTTTATCTATCAGCCTAGACAAGGTGGGAACCTCTACTGCCAGTACTGCATTATAAAGCGGGGAAATCAGACCTCGTCTGAACCTTTCTATCCTGGCAGCTTCAGTGGGGATGATGTAAGGAGCATACTTCCCCAATCTAGTGAACTCACGAGCGTACTCAGATACGCTCATTCCGGGCATCTGCTTCAGCCTCTCAAACTGAAGAGCCCGATTCTGCCTCTCAGCCGGAGACAAGAACTCATCCATCACTGCTTGCCTGAACTCTTCCCAGGTTGGAGGATTCCTACTGTACAATCTGTCCTCCATATGCCTCTGGTACCAGTCCCAGGCATCTTCCTTCATTGTAAGCCCTACAAGTTCTATAGCTCTTGCATCAGAACAGGGCAGTCTCCGTATCATCTTTTCAGTCTCCTCCAGAAATCTCTGAGGATCTTCACCTTCTTCCCCCTTAAACTCCGGGGTTCTGAGCCTCAGAAATTCTTGTACAGTAATCCCCTCATCATCTAGAGCTCGCCTGGCCAAACTTCTTGGCACAGGTACAGGAGGTAGGATGGATACTACTGACGGGGCAGGAGGTTTCCCCCGAGCAATCTGCTCCCTCAGAGCCTGATTCTCCGCCAGTAACTGTTCCATCAATGCATCTCTATTTCCTACCTCCCCTTGATCATCAACCCTCCGTCTATCAGCAGGAGGAGATTTTTCTCTTTGGGGCTCGACATGTGCGGAACCCGCATCCAATGCTATATCTGGCTCCATCCTCCTTCCAGGACGAGCAGATCCTCTCCTTGAAGGTTCTCTTTATATGTCTCTAAAAGAGTTAAAAAGAGAGGGCAGTCGTTACACACTGAGTCATGATATATTTTACTCAGTTGTAAACGACTCATAAAATAACATACAGAAAAATCCTATGCTCCATAGTATAATCCTATACTTAATCCTGACTCATCCTATTGCTCTGACAGGACTCTTGTTTAACCTTTGCTCTGATACCAAGCTTTGTCACGACCCCCGCCCCGTTCCCGGCGGGCCGCCGCGACGGTCCTAGGGTGCGGGTAGGCATAAGGCCACCAGCCACCGCGTAGAACCCTACTACCTATCAATCATCAATAAATCTTGAAAAATTTGGCATGATGCATGCACAAAATGATCACTTTTTCTATAGTGACCTGTCAGGATTATCTCAATACATACAACACACTACCTGTCAGAGCAGCAATCACATAATCCGTCACATAATGAACCTGGACAATATATATCAATACATTATCTCAGGCATATAACTCATCTGTATAAAAATCTGGTTCCCATTCCATCCATGGTCAAACCCATATCCACAACAGGATCTATGACTGTAACTATACACTATATACAACAGAAGGTTTATAATACACCAAAAGGGTATAAACCTCTATCTACATTATACTATACTATGGAGCGGCACAGCTAGCAGGCAACCACTAATCCTGCTCCTCTCTATACAATACCTGCCCTGCAATCAAAAACATCAAACTGGGAAGTGAGTATATAAATACTCAGTGAGTGGAGTAGAGAGTACTATGCACATGAGACAAGATATAATCATGGCTCGAGGTAAAATCTCAAGATCAATAACAAGATGAACATGAACTCAACATAAAGAATATGGAGTAAGTCATCAATATCACCACAATCAATATCAACTCATCTGAAGCATATATGAAATAATCAAGTAAACATATATGCTACTCATGAATATGCTCAATAGATCATAATGCTGGAACATACAAATCAGGTGTCAATATGCTGAAATCATCACTAGACAGCTGTCGGGAGGTGGGTTTTACGCCCCAGGCGAACCAGCAACGACTCCCTACTGTCCCATGCATATGCAGGATAAGACACCATATCGATAATGTAAATGCTAGACAGCTGTCAGGAGGTGGGTTTTACGCCCCAGGCGAACCAGCAACAACTCCCTACTGTCCCATGCATATGCAGGATAAGACACCATATCGATAATGTAAATGCTAGACAGCTGTCAGGAGGCGGGTTTTACGCCCCAGGCGAACCAGCAACAACTCCCTACTGTCCCATGCATATGCAGGATAAGACACCATATCGATAATGTAAATGCTAGACAGCTGTCAGGAGGTGGGTTTTACGCCCCAGGCGAACCAGCAACAACTCCCTACTGTCACATGTATATGCAGGATAAGACACCACACTGATCATATAAATGCTGGCCAGTATCCAGAACAGAAATCCATCTCACATCTACATACTAAACGGCACCTCGCGGGAATTCTACATCCGCGGAAAGCCATACTGCACCTCGCGGGGTCTTACTATGCCCGGCGGCAAGCAGAATATAAGTCGTAGGACCGGCCGATCCTACGCCTAGGGCCGTGTCCCCCCCTAGGAAGGGACTGGGCTCCGCCCACCCAGAAGGCTACTATGTGCACAAAGGCCGATGTTCAACCCCCATCGACTATAGGTGTCCTGCAGATACTGCCAAGCCATGCATAAATGCCATAATGCACCCTCCCAATACTCTACTAAAAATGAGTATAATCAAGACTACCACTCACTTGATCATGACCCAATCATAAACTAACATCAGGGTTAGGAGTGAGGGTCAAGGAAGTGCAATACAACTCAATATACCATTAAAAAGGCTCTACAAATCTTTGAAATAGAGGAAATGAAATCAATTTACAAAAGAAATCATTTCACAATTCAGAATCAATTTGATTACTCATCAACCCCTCGTAATTCCTCTCAATGTTCCCTCAAATGCATGTACAGAATAATCAAGCATGGAGAATCAAAATATAGAGGAATATACAACAACAATTAATCAATAGGCTCAGGTGGAATTAATTCACACCTGGCGACATTCATGAAAATGAATTAAGGATGCTCATGGTGAAAGTACATGACTCCCACTCACCTGTCAATCCGGCACAGCCCTGATACGCCTCCGAAAATCTACAGCAGGCAGTGGGGAACTTCTTCCTCTTGTTCCCTAGCTTCTTGCCCAACTGTGACATGCATTTACAATACATTTAGTCTTGTATCAAGGGCTATAATCTACGTGCCAATTATAATATAGGAAACTTTAATTGATTCAACTCCCCCGTTTCCTAAATCTTTTTTTTTCTTTCTCTTTTTCTTTTTCTATTAATTAACTCATCATTTATGTGTATTAGGGACTCCCTTGCACGAGTACAAGGTCTCCCTTAGCCTAATCTAGGCTTAATACCCTATTATGGCATGAAATCCCTTATTTTCCACCCGGATGAACAGTAACCCGAACTGACAGTGGGTTACTTCATCCCGGTTTTGATCCACTTTCAGGACTCCAAATTTGATGAAATTTTTACCTAACATTCTACACTCATAGAGAATTCCAAAGAGATAACATGCATCATCATCGGAGGCCGTTTGACCCCCTAAATAATTCGCCGAAGTTGGGACTTCGACACAGTTTTTTCGTAGTGCCGGAAAAATTTGTTAAAATCCGATTCTTCCTCTTTTAACCACCTCTACAACCCTTATCCGACCCCTCTAGACTATATCCACCCTTTGTATAGCCTAATGTCATCAAAAGACTAGATAGGGACGAATATTTACCTTTTTCTTTTTGGAAATCGAGGTCCTTGCGTAGAGGGGAAGGAGATCTACGTTTTTCCCTTCAGCTGGAAGTGCAACCGGGATCCCCCTCCTCCTCGAATCCCCTTCCTCTTCTTCTTTCTTCTTCTTCTTCTTCTCCTTTTCTTTCCTTCTTTTCCTCCACGCCTGAGAACCCCCTCTCTCTGTCTCTCGGTTTCATTCCAAAGCCACAGCAAACCCTCCAATTAAGTCACATCAAAATACTATTCACCCTTTTTTTTAATATTATTAATTTCCCATTTTGCCCCTAACACTTCAACATATCTACTGTTATGCCATTAACTTTTGATTCCTTTCCAATTTTACCCTTACCACTTCAACGGATCTACAACTATGCCATTATCTTTTGATTTCTCCCAATTTTACCCCTTATATCAATTTTAAAGGACTATTCTATCCCTTTTTATATATAAAAAAAAAAATTTTGGGGTTATTACACTAAGCTAGGCATCCGAGGGTTAGGCCTCAGGAAATTCTTCCGGCGCTAAGCCAGGCATCCGAGAGTTAGGCCTCAGGAAATTCTTCCGGCGCTAAGCCAGGCATCCGAGGGTTAGGCCTCAGGAAATTCTTCCGGCGCTAAGCCAGGCATCCGAGGGTTAGGCCTCAGAAAATTCTTCCGGCGCTAAGCCAGGCATCCGAGGGTTAGGCCTCAGGAAATTCTTCCGGCGCTAAGCCAGGCATCCGAGGGTTAGGCCTCAGGAAATTCTTCCGGCATTAAGCCAGGCATCCGAGGGTTAGGCCTCAGGAAATTCTTCCGGCACTAAGCCAGGCATCCGAGGGTTAGGCCTCAGGAAATTCTTCCGGTACTAAGCCAGGCATCCGAGGGTTAGGCCTCAGGAAATTCCGCTCGTCGGTCGGCCAAGGCTGGCGCAAGCCGAGGCGACCGGTCGGGGCTTCAGGCTAGTCTGCTCCCGGGATGGTCATCGGGTTAGCCTGGCATCCGAGGGCCGAGCCTCGGGAGATTCCGCTCGTTGGTCGGCCAAGGCTGGCGCAAGCCAAGGCGACCGGTCGGGGCTTCAGGCTAGTCTGCTCCCGGGATGATCATCGGGTTAGCCTGGCATCCGAGGGCCGAGCCTCGGGAGATTCCGCTCGTTGGTCGGCCAAGGCTGGCGCAAGCCAAGGCGACCGGTCGGGGCTTCAGGCTAGTCTGCTTCCGGGATGGTCATCGGGTTAGCCTGGCATCCGAGGGCCGTGCCTCGGGAAATTCCACTCGTTGGTCGGCCAAGGCTGGCGCAAGCCAAGGCGACCGGTCGGGGCTTCAGGCTAGTCTGCTCCCGAGATGGTCATCGGGTTAGCCTGGCATCCGAGGGCCGAGCCTCGGGAGATTCCGCTCGTTGGTCGGCCAAGGCTGGCGCAAGCCAAGGCGACCGGTCGGGGCTTCAGGCTAGTCTGCTCCCGGGATGGTCATCGGGTTAGCCTGGCATCCGAGGGCCGAGCCTCGGGAGATTCCGCTCGTTGGTCGGCCAAGGCTGGCGCAAGCCAAGGCGACCGGTCGGAGCTTCAGGCTAGTCTGCTCCCGGGATGATCATCGGGTTAGCCTGGCATCCGAGGGCCGAGCCTCGGGAGATTCCGCTCGTTGGTCGGCCAAGGCTGGCGCAAGCCAAGGCGACCGGTCGGGGCTTCAGGCTAGTCTGCTCCCGGGATGGTCATCGGGTTAGCCTGGCATCCGAGGGCCGTGCCTCGGGAAATTCCGCTCGTTGGCCATGCGCCTGTCGCTTGCAGCCCGACGGGGTTTCTCCGTGGCCAGCTGCGATCGTGTTTCTCCTCGTCCTGTGGAGCCATCATTATTTGGTTGTAGCCGGAGAAGGCGTCCATGAAAGACAGCAGCTGATATCCGGAAGTCGCGTCGACCAGTTGGTCTATCCGTGGAAGCGGAAAGCTATCCTTGGGGCACGCCTTGTTCAGGTCGGTGTAGTCGACGCACATCCTCCACTTCCCGCTCGCCTTCCGGACAAGTACGACGTTTGCCAGCCACTCGGGGTAGCTCACCTCCCTTATAAAGCCTGCATCCAAGAGTTTGTCTACCTCCTGGTCGACCACCCGGATCCGATCCGGGGCACAGTGTCTCTTCTTCTGCTTCACTGGTCGGTGGGTCGGGTCGACGTTGAGGGCGTGAGAAATGACCTCCGGGTCGATCCCAGGTACATCGGCCGCCGACCAGGCAAATACATCAGCATTGGCTCGGAGAAATTCCACTAACCTGAGCCGAGCTTCCGAGTCGAGGTTGGCACCGACCCGGACCGTACGGTCCGGGCGACCCTCTTCAAGGGGAACTTCGATCACACCCTCGGCCGGCTCCCAGTGCCGCAAAGCCACCTCGTCTCTGGCGTCAAGGGACTCGACGCTTAGGGCCTCCACGGGCTTCTTCCCTTTGAGAGTTGCTAGGAAACATTGCCGTGCGGTCGGTTGGTCACCTCGGACCTCTCCAATCCCGGCCGCCGTGGGGAACCGCATTAGCAAATGGTATGTAGAGACTACCGCGCGAAGGGCGTTCAGTCCGGGTCGTCCGAGGATAGCGTTGTAGGCCGAGGGAACACGGACGACCAAGAACCCGAGCCGCACCGTGGCTTCTGCGGGTGCAACGCCCGCAGTCACAGGCAGCTCAATGACACCTTCGGCCGAGATAGCGTCTCCAGTGAATCCTATGAGGGGGGTGGATGTTTTGTGCAACACTTGTCGGGACAAGCTCATCTTTTGGAAGGCCTCGTAAAACAAAATATCAGCTGAGCTTCCACTATCCACAAGAACACGCCTTACATCATAGTTCGCCATAGTGAGGGAGATCACCATGGCATCATCATGGGGGGTCTGAACCCCCTTTACATCCTCATCACAAAAAGTGATTACATTTCCGACCCGCTGCCTCTTCGCGACGGCCACCCCTGATGCTTCCACCGAGCCCCCTGCGTTCCTCACGGGCCGAGAACAGCCCCCAGTGATGGTGTGGATTACGTCCGCGACAGGTCGATTCTGCTCCCGAGGCTCCTGAGGGGCCGGGTCGGCCGGACGCGGGTCTGCGGGGGGACGTCGGTCGTTTACATATCGACCGAGACGCCCTCGGCGGATGAGAGCCTCGATCTCGTCCCGAAGCTGGAAGCAGTCTTCGGTGTCGTGGCCGTGGTCCCGGTGGTAATCACAGTACGCCCGAGAGGGCCTCCTCCCAGAGATTTTCTTCATCTGCCTCGGGACCGGGAGGTTCTCCCGCCCCTTGACCTCCATAAGGATCTGGGCCCGGGGGGCCAGGAGTGGGGTGTACCGGTTGAAGCGTCGATGCGGAGAACGAGGGCGTGGGACGCCGTGGTTCCTCGCCGGTGACGGGCTTCTGCGCCGATGTTGAGGCGTCGGACTCCTCCTCTGGGGTGCCTCTTTTCGCCTTTTCTTCCCGAGCTTTAGAGGGGCCTCGGCGGCCTCCTTGTTCCGGTGGGTGGCTGCCTCCTCGGCGTCTGCATACTGGTTCGCCCGAGACAACAGCTCCGGGAAGCTCCGCGGCAGGCGTTTGTCCAGGGAGAAGGTGAGTCTGCCCTTCCGGAAGCCACGCTTCAGGGCTGAGAGAGCCACCTCCTGGCTCAGGTTCCGGACCTCCAATGTAGCCTTGTTGAAGCGGGTAAGGTAATCCCGCAGGCTTTCTCCCTCGTTTTGCCGGACATCAAAGAGGGAGTCGGAAACCAATCGCCGCCGGCTACTGATGGCGAAATGGCTGATGAAGAGGCGAGTGAACTGGTCAAAGGACTGGATAGAGTCAGCCTCCAGGCCGGCGAACCACGCCCTGGCTGGGCCACGGAGGGTCGCCGGGAAGGCCTTGCAGAGGAGGGGATCTGATGCTCCATGGAGGAGCATAAGAGTCCTGAAACTCTCCACGTGATCCCGCGGGTCCGCCGCCCCGTCATAGGGCTCGATCGCCGGCATTTTGAATCCCGGCGGATTTGGAGTCCGCAGGATCCTCGAGGCAAGCGCCGGTTGGGAGGAGATCTCCAAGTCGGCGAAGAGATCTTTGGAGTGGCCCTTCAGGACCTGGAGTTGTCTGTGGAGATCGTCCACCCGCCGGTCCAGGGAGCGCGACCGGTGGGTGGGAGACAAGGAGCGGCGCGAGGGGGACCGACTGGAGTGCGGGCCCCTCGAGGACTGGGGGGTCGGAGAACGCGCCCGGGTCCGCCTCTCGTACCCCGCGCAGCTTCGATGAGAAGGTCCTGGCAGAATGGACCGTGCTCGAGAACTTTCCTCGCGCCGGCGCTCCTCCCCATGGGAGAGGAAGGAGCGCGGGTTGAGGAAGACAGGTGAGCGCTCGGGGGGCAGCGGCTCCTGGGCCCGCTGCGGCGCTCGAGACATCACACCCTGCAGGTTCTGCACTGCCTCCGCGAGGGTGCGAACCTGCTGGGCTAACTAGTCGAACTGAGCGGCTTCGACCATCTGAATGGGGGGTGGAATGGTGGAGTGTTGCTGAGAATGTGTTGGAGACGCAGCGGCCTCCCGGCCGGAGGCGCGAGAGGCCCCGCGACCGGAGGCATTGGAAGCTCCACGACCACCTCGCCGTGCCATTACGATCGCTCTGAGATCAGGTCCCTTCCTCTAGCGCCAACTGTTGCTGGTGGTCCAAGCCGAGAACGATTGACACAACGGTGTGAACGGGGTTCCGTCTGAGTTGTCTTGGTTGGTGTTGGTTACGCTCCACCTTCCACCGGGAAACCTGCGAGCAAGCCTCGCACCACCACTGGGGTAGCGGGGGCCCTCCGACGATCAAGTCAGAGGAGATTGGAGGAGGAGGAGAGATGATAATAGCAAGCAAGAGAGTGCTCTGGAAGATATTGCTTACCCCCCTTCTCCCCCCAGCCGCATATATACCTGGCTGGGGGGTCTCTCAGGGGGGTTTGTCATCGTGGGGCGCGATGGAGTGGCCACTGACATGGCCGTTACAGGGCGTCGTGGAGCAGCGCTGGGTACGGCCATGACAGGGCGTAGTGGAGTTCCGCTTTGTACGGCTGATACAGGAGATCGTGGAACAGCATCGGATACAGCCGTTGCAGGGAGTAGTGGAGCAGGAGGCCTCGGCGTGCCTCTGGGAAGCAGCCTGTCGTTATCAAGAGATCTCCGACTCGGGGTCGGAGTGCTGGATCAGGGGGCAGCCGACTCGGGGTCGGGCTGCGGTGCTGAGGATATCCGACTTGGGGTCGGATTGCTAGATTAAGGGGCAGCCGACTCGGGGTCGGGCTGCGAAGCCGAAGATGTCCGACTCGGGGCCGGACTGCTGGATCGAAGGGCAGCCGACTCGAGGTCGGGCTGTGGAGCCGAAGATGTCCGACTCGGGGTCGGATTGCTGGATCAAAGGGCAACCGACTCGAGGTCGGGCTGTGGAGCCGAAGATGTCCGACTCGGGGTCGGATTGCTGGATCAAAGGACAGCCGTAGTCTTCATGGGCGCGCGTGCCGGTCACGTGGAGCATGGCGGCTTAGTTCCCCCGTAACAGTTTCATTAACTGTACAGGCGAGAAGTGCAAAATGTGATGCGTGAGAAAAACGTCCGCATGTAACTTTCTGGACATGCGATCGGTCACCAAAGACAGCCGATCTACACGCTCGAATCTCTTGGCGAAGGGCACCGACCCTCGTCTATACAAACCAATCTAAAGGGACCCTTCATGTAAGTACTCTCAAGCTCTTTTATGTCCTTGTGCCATCGCTCTACTGCTCTAAAAACACCTTCATTATTTTCTAAGAATCTATCTAACTTAGGCCTCGAAGGATCCCCCGCTAAATACTCTCTAGCAAGAGAACTTTTTTGTCTTCATTGTTTCAAATCGGATTCAATATCGAAGCGAAGGTCCGAGCACGTTCTCCTTGTTCCAACTCTATCGTGGGAGCAACTGACATTGGAGCATCACCACCTAAGAATATTGGCCACCACCTTGCCACCTTGGAAGCACATCGCGACCTTTTGCAGACCTCAATGGTTTGACTAATCGATTGTCGAACCTTCTAGCGACTCAGCTAGCTCGGCACCCTAATCAAATCGATTTCTAGCAACAACAAATTGGCACTAGAGGAAGAATCGTGATCCCACTACTAGAGGTTCCACCAGAAAACAAACGACCTACAACTTTGAAATCTTGAAGAGCATAGCCGCACCCTCGAATGCCCCGCCAAATATGCATGTAGAATCTGATGGCTCTATAATGGAGGTTCCACCAGAAGACAGACGACTTACATCTTTGAAATCTTGAAGAGCATAAATAGCACCCTCGAATGCCCAGTCGAACATGCTTGTAGAATCTGATGGTTCTTACGGAGCCGTCGAAGGGATCCACCTTTGTCAAAGCCATAGGAGGCGCTAGCAGTCACTGTCGAGCAGATTTAGTTGCTCGTACAATGGGTTCATTAGCTGCATATAATCATCCAAAAAGTGTAGCAGATGACTGCCAATCAACACTAATGGCAACAACAACTTGCGATTTGAGTGACTATGGAGTCCCAGTGAAGCTGAGCCACTATTCCCCTCCTCGGAGTCCAGGACGGGCCAAGCAGCGTCGTCACTCCTATCCTCGGAGTCTGATAAAGGCCACTCATAGTCACCACTCTTATCTCCGAAGCCCTAGATGATATTGAATGTGTAGATCCTCGAGCTCACCATCTTGGAAGGAATCGACGTCTAGCCACTCCTCACCACGTCGATCTAAGATAGCTTTTTGAAGGGAGGCCGACCCCAACTACAAACTTGAGGACATGGACCACCACCTTGAGGCCTTGGGGCGCCTCCAAGCCAAGCTTGGAAATAAGGTCGTGTTCACCATTGAGTCCTGGTTCTTGGCAAAGATCATGAAGGTATCTATTCCTCCTCGCTTCAAGACATACGAGAGGACTATCAATCCCTTGGATGACTTAGAGATGTTCAAAGCTCTCATGATACCCTTGAGAGCCACCAACTTGGTATTGTGTAATGCCTTCCCAGCCCTACTTCGGATGGTAGCTCGGTTATGGAATACCAAGCTTTAGCTGAACTTCGTCCATTCATTCAAGCTGTTTAGCGGATGTTCACAGCTCATTTCATGAGTAGTCGAAGGCAGGCGAAGGGGTCTGACACCCTTTTAGCCGTCAAATAGAGAGAGGATAAATCCCTATGGGTCTTCGTCAGCCTTCTCAATGTGGCCTTGTTAGAGATTCGCAACCTAAACCATTTGGTCACCACGTCCACAATGAGGAGCAAAATGAAGATGTATTGGTTCCCTTTTCTCCTAAAGAAGAGGTTTCTGAGAGATTACGCTGAGCTCTTGGCTTGAGCCGACAAGTACATCAACATGGAGGAAATCGTGGTGGCTTGGTAGGGTTCGGTTGAGGGCATACTTGGAAAGAAGAAGAAGAATAAGCAGGTTTGGGAGGGCCTAGAAGAGTCCAGTAAGAAGCCATGGAGAGATGAGGAGAGTTTCCGCCAATCAAAGAATCCTCATCGGAGGTTCGAAAGGTACATGCCTCTCAATGGCTCCCGTAAACATATCCTCATCGAGATCCAAAACTAGCGCTATCTAAAATGGTTCGACATAACGAGACTAGCTGCTCGCAAGGGCATGACCAAATTTTGCAAGTACTACCTGAATTACAGGCACGACAACGAGCCAATGACATACTATTTTAATAGTGATAGCTCATTACAACTAGCGAGTACATCAACATGATCGTCCGAAGATGGTGGATCAGGGGTCCATTAGTGGGACCCTGCTCGTCCCTGAACCCACCCCCCACCCCACCCACCCACCCACCCAAAATAAATTTTGGTTTATGCTTGTCACAAGCATTTAACTTTTCATGCCATAATTTGTTGATCTAATTAAATGCATGGTCTGAATTGTACGAGAAGGAAATGGTGCAGCCTGATAAACATTGTTAACCTTGATAATTTACTTAAACTTTAAAATAAAATAACTTGTTAAAATAAAATTAGTATTATTTATTATAGATATAACTAGTCTTTTTTCTATGTAAATTATGTGAAGCCCAAGTGAATGGTCGTGTTTACTTTGAGATTTGTGCGCTAGATGATCCATGGTTGGATTTGTGTGAAGGCCTTGTATCTTAACTTAAAGAGGATTCCTACTAATAGAGTATGTTAGTTCCTTAACTTAAAGAAAAAAAATACAAAAAAGAAAAGAAAATTGCACGGACTAAGAGATATCATCTGCGAAGAAAGACCATCCCCATCTCCTTTCTTCCTCGTCAAATTCCATCCTCTTCCTCATCAAGTCCTCTCTTCCATCCGTGAAGTCTTCATTCTCCTCTTTAATCTATTTCTCCCTTCTTTCTAAAAACTATGTATCGATTTACCTAAAGATGTGTATTGAAATGCTAGATGACTATTTTACTAGTTATGTATTACCTGATCGTGTAGTGTATTGATGAATATTACATTCTGTAAGCTATATATCGATTTACCTAAAGATATATATTGAGTTGCTACTGGAAGTATCAAAAAAGCCTACAATATGTAATAGAAAACCGACGAATATGTATTACTTGACCATATAGTATGTATTTGTGAGCGTAATATTCTGGAAACTGTATATCAATTTACTTGAAGGTGTATATCAGGATATTGGATAACTATATTGCTAGGTGTGAATCAACCAGCTACATATTATGTACTGATAATACTATATTTTGAAAACTATGTACCGATTTATTTAGGTTGCTACTAGGTGTGTAGCAAAAAAGCTTATAATATATATCAGAGACGAGCGTGTATCACTTGATTAAAAAAAAAGAAAATATAAAGATCTTTCTTTGCATATGGTTTCTATTGGCATATAATTTTTTTTATTTTTAAAGTTATAAAATTGATGGATTAGGTTAGTAGGAAAAGTTTTATTTTTATTTGATTTCTGAATTTTAGAGCACAAGAAAAAATGTAGTTTAAAAAAATTTTGGCCTTATATGGTGCTTGTTCCGCACGATTTTTGTTCACATGCCAGTATATTTATGATTCTATCGAGATCTTGATGACAGCTATACGGTGTGAATATTTTATAGTAATCGTATTCACATTTTTCTCGACAATACTGGCGTTATCTCCATCATTATTATTTTGTCACACAAAGTTGAGGTCACATGGTCATACTCCGTGGTAGGTGGGAGGCGTCAGAGATTACCATAAACTCTATATAAAGGGTAGGTTGGACGTAAGCAGAGCAGAGAGAAATTTTTAGCGATCTATTCTTTGTGGCTTGGGACCAACTGAACAAGGCGTTTTCGACATGGGGATGGCTGTGGGAATGGCGGACGTGGGCATGGTGGAGGTAGTGGAGTCCGGTTTCGTGGTTCCCAGCGAGGGGACCCCAAAGAAGGCGATCTGGCTGTCCAATCTAGATGTATGGTATCGTAGGTATTACACCGCCACTGTCTATGTCTACAGGCCCAATGGAGACCCGAACTTCTTCTCCGTGGAGGCCATGAAGGCGGCCCTGGGCAAGGCGCTGGTGCCCTTCTACCCCATGGCCGGGAGGCTCGGGGTGGACCGTGACGGCCGGCTTGAGATACAGTGTACCGGGGAGGGCGTCCTCTTTGTGGTGGCCCGATCCAAGTTCACTCTCCGTGACTTCAAGGATTCTACACCATCAGTGGACGTGAGGCCGCTATTGGTGCCTCCGGTGGAGTCCGCTGAGCCTCCTTGCATCTTGCTCATGCTTCAAGTAAGCCTCCGAATCTTCTCTCACTCGTTTTCTTTGTTGTTATGTTATGATGTTGTCGTCGATCTGAAACCAAATCGAAATCGTTGCAGGTAACATTTCTCAAGTGCGGCGGTGTGTGCTTGGGCGTCAACATGCACCACTCAGTAGCCGACGGCCCCGGCTCGATCCACTTCATCAACACATTTTCTGACATCGCCCGAGGTGTTGGCCTGACGGCTCCTCCCTTCCTCAACCGCACCCTCCTCCGGCCCCGGTCCCCTCCCACCGTCCTCTTCGACCACGCCGAGTACCTTGGACAGCCATCAGGCGATCCCTTAAATGCGGTCATCCCCCTCGCCAAACCTGTGCTCCTCAAAGTATCCAGAGATCAGCTCGATTCCCTCAAGAGCGGAAACAGATCAGGCCTCTCCACCTTCAGAGCGCTCTCGGCGCACGTGTGGCGGTGCGCGTGCAAGGCCCGTGAGCTTCATAGCGTTCGAGTGACGCGGCTGAACATAAGCGTCGATGCTCGCTCCCGCCTGGAGCCGCCGCTCCCGCCGACCTACTTCGGCAACGCTGCCTTTAGGACGTCGGTGGTCGCGACGGCGGGGGAGGTCCTATCTGATCCTCTGGAGCATCTGGCCGAAAAGATCCATGGCGCTACCGTTCGATCAAATGACGAGCTTTTTAGGTCGCTCATAGACGTTTTGGAGCAGGTGAACATGAGTCGTATGCATGTATCGGCGTGGGCGCTGCCTGGCACCGACCTATATGTCGTCTCCTGGCTGAGGATGCCGATCTACGAGGCCGACTTCGGCTGGGGGAAGCCGGCGTTCATGGGCATGACAGCACCGCGCATGCCATGTGGAATGGTGCACATCATGCGCAGCCCTGGAGACGACGGCGGGATTTCACTTGTGGTGACATTGGAGACGGAGAACATGCCAAGGTTCAAGAAGTTGTTCTATGAGGGGTTGGAGGGGGTGGAATCAGCTTAGCCATGCTTTCATTCTGGTTGCTTTATTTCTTACGGTCTCCTTATTTCCTTATTTGCCTCTGGGAATATGGAGCTCAGCAGAGTTTCCCTTGAAATTGTTTGGATCGCCCAGGATCCTGTCGTGCCATTATGTAAGCCTAGCCTCTAAATTGCTGGGGAATGAATCGAAGTTTTAGTGTGCTGTATTTGTCAATAATATGAGTTGTTGTATGCTTATCATTCCGCTCATGAAGTCCTCCCTCGGCCAATGCTGTCGGTTACAATTTTATTGATTATTTTACCAGTAAACTTTATTAACTAATAATTAATTACTTTATAAACCATCAACATATAATGTATTATATAACACCAACTCCGGAGGGATATGATAAACGATAATGCTTGGTGGCTCCTCTTTATGTGTACGGGAGATTCTTCAGGTTGTATCTTTCACGCAAAAGACCTTCCTTCGTGGAAATCTACCGTTGGATCATCCACTGTTTGCCTTTAGATCTGTGCAATGGATGAATGATGAAGTTCGGAGTGCATTCAGATGGGGGCTGTGGGTGATCCAACGGTGGATTCGTGCGAAGGAACAGGATCTCTTCTTGTGTTCTGGAATGATAAGTACTCTTGCCATTGTAGCATGACGAGGGTGGTTCGCCCACGTGAACGACAAGTTCCAATTATTTGTTAAAAAATCGCTTCTAATCCTCGCCGTCCATTCCGGGGTTCTCCGCACGACAATGGAAAAGCCTGCACTTCCTGTACCCGAGATTGCATCCAGTTCGCCCTCGTGAACTGAGACGTCGCATCCGGGCCTCCGATACTGACAAGTGACCGTCGCCAGGGACCACGTGGTCGTGCACATACATATACATGATCAACAGCCGAGCATCAGGTGAACCAACAAAAATAGTATGGAACGGACATCGAAAAAAAACAAAGGCAGACTTCTTATTTTATCACATTTTTTTTAATATTTATTTTAAAGTAAAAATTTAAAAGCCAAAAACTGTCTTTATTAATAGAGTCGTGAGCCTTATGATCATTAAAAAAACACAACATTTTCTTCCTTTCCCATTTTCAAAATATATTTTTTTACTGATACGTACATACTATATAATAAAGCGATACACACTAAGTAAATTAATTATTTACCAAGTTAATATAAATCTTTAGGTAAATCAATACATAGTTTCTGAAACATATTATTTAGTAGTACATAATATACAAACAAATAATACATACTTATTAAATTAGTCAGCTAGTAATCCAATATAATTTCTGAAATATTATATTCACCAATATACACTATATTGTCTAGTGGTACATATTAAACGACTTTATGATACATATTGCAAACCTCTTTGATACACACCCAGTAGTGATCCAAACATACCTCCAGATAAATCGATATAATAGTTTCCAAAGCATGCTTTCTATTAGTACACACTATATAGTTAGCTGATATACATTAAGCAAATTAGTTATCTAATAAACTAATAAATAACTTTAAATAAATCAATACATAGTTTTCAGAACATAATGTTCATTAGTGCCAGTACAGAGCACATAGTTTCATAGTTTGTTTGATTTGCTAAGTATACTATATCCGGCCATGTCGTGTATGTCGGTAAACATAATATTTTATAAACTATGTATCGATTTATCAAGAGATATGTATTGACTTATTAAATAATTAATTTATTTGATGTATATCACCTACCATATAATATATATTAATTTTTTTTTAAAAAAAGTATTTTTTTAATCACGAGACTTGTAACTCCATTAATATAGAAAGCCTTAACTTTTTAGGTTTCATCCTTGAAATGGATACTAGGGCTCGTTTGGTTCACGGTAAGCATTTTTTCTCTTAGGAATATGATTCTTGGGAAACAGATTCCTAGAAAGAGGATGCCTAGAAAAGTATTTTTGGCATGTTTTGTTGACCATGGAAAAATGACAAATTTCCAAAATGCTTATATTTGGTTGACCATTCACTTTCTTGAAAAAGTTATGTATAATTTCTATTATACCCTTAATAAAAATTAGATCTTTAATGCATTTTTAATGCTTCTTTAATGCTAAAGGGCCTTTTTGAAAAAAAATAAAAATGGATTGATTCTCGCTAGGGGTGGCAATCGGGTCGGGTCGAGTCGAGTCATAAATGGGTCGGGTCACATGCAGGTCGGGTCAGAAAATCATAAACCTGAACCCAACCTGTTTATTAAACAGATCAGAAATTACAATTTGAACATGACCTGTTTATTAAACAGGTAACCCGACCCGACCCGTTTAACCTGTTCAATAAACAGGTAACCTGTTTATCTAATCCGACCTGACCTGTTTAACTTGTTTGCCCAACCTGACCCGTTTAACCTGTTTAGATCTGTTTAACCTGCCCAGCCCAACCTGTTTAACCTGCCCAATCCGACCTATTTAGATCTGTTTAGATCCGTTTAACCTGTTTAAACCTGTTTAACCTATTTAACCCGTTTAACCTATTTAGACCTGTTTAACCTGCCCAACAGTTAAACGGGTTAAACGGTTTAAACGGGTCAGACATCTAAAATCCGTATCCGACTCAATTAATAAACATGTTAAACGGGTCGATCTGTTTACGACCCGAACCTGTTTAGGCCAAATCCAAATCTGTTTATGATGGGTCGAACACGAGTCGGGTTGGCGGGTCGGGTCATATTTTGCAACCCTTAATTCTCGCCTCATGGGAAAGTAACTTTTTCATATTTCTCATGGAAAAGATTTTTTCATTAAATGTGGGAATCATATTTCCATGGAAATATAATTTTTTCATCTCTCTCTTTTGAAAATTCCAACCAAACAACAGGTATCTTATTACTTTTCCGTTGACCACATTTTTTCTTTTTTTTTTTTCCGCGAACCAAACGAGCTCCTAAAGAAAAGATTGGCAAAATAAAAGCTTATTCTATATTTCGTCCTCTATTACCCGCCCTATCTAAGCTTTGGACAACGTCCAGTTCGTTCTGAATCCAAAACGCAATTCCATCTTTAATCATGTCCTCCTTTCATCAGCAAGCAGCGAGCATTTTATACAGCGTAGGGCACATGGGTTGGCCAATTGAATTAAAGATTCCTACAGCGAGGGCGACAGAGACTGAAGCTTCCCGAAGGACGCAATTATGCCTGCTAGTCTGTGTTTGGTAGGTCCAGGGGCTATACCTGATTTGACGTGCCATCGTTCCTCGGCCGATAAGTCTAGTTCTTAGGGCATGTCAGGTCATGAAGACCACTTTCCTGTATAAATTTGATACATGACTCCACGCCATGTGTATTCCGGACCACTTTTTAAAATTTTTTTCATTACCATCCCTTTTATGTACGAGATATTTGATGATTAAATGAGATAATTCCAACCTCCTTCTTATTCTTTTTCTTACTTCTTCTCCCCTCTTCTTTCTGTATCTTTATAATATCTTCTTTCTTTTTCCTTCCTTCTTCTTCCTCTTTCTCTCTATTTCTTCTGATGATGATGATGCCAGCTTAGATTGGGCATGTTACCAAATTGGAAAGGATCTCTATGTATAATACTAAAAACAAGGGAGCGAAGATTGTCTTCTTGTATTACCATTTGCCAGGGCTTCATCTAGGGGTGCAAATGGGTCGGGTCGGGTCGGGTCCTAGGTGACCCCGATCCGACCCGGTTTTTTGTTCGGGTCCCAATTTTGGACCCGGACCCGACCCGGTTGAAGATCGGGTTGGGTCGGGTCGGGTCCGAGTCGGGTTCGGGTCGGGTCCGGGTCTGATTCGGGTCGGGTCGGATCGGGTCTGTTTGGTAAATACTAAAACAGTCAAAAAAAAGAATAGCCAGAAGTTCTTGTTACTGTTTGGAGTGATTCAGAGGGCACCTGAAATATTTGCATTAGCAGTGTTTAGCTTCATTTCGATCTGGTTTCTTGGAGGGCTTGTTGTCTTTCATGCCTATCTTATCACTTTAAACCAGGTGCACTTATTAGTTTCTCACCTCTGTTAGTGTTTAATACTGGGGACTCAAATCGGTGCAATTCTATACTCTTCTTGCCGGGAAGGACAACAATAAGTGGGCATTGCCAAGCGGAAGTTGAGCATTTAAGTAAATGGGGCTACCTTTCGATGACTGAAATGGTAGTCAGAACTTAATATATGTTGCAATTCATTGGACTACAGGAACAGTCACAAATAAAAAGCTAATGCAAATATTTCATGTGCCCTCTGAATCACTGACCAACAGTACCACAACCCATGCCAAAAAAAAAAGAAAAAGAAAAGACTTTCTTTTGCTTTTCCTCTCTCTCTCTCTTCGGGTCCATTCGGGTCGGGTCGGGTCCGTTTGGTAAACCCAGATCCGACCCAGAAAATGATTCGGGTCCAATTTTAGGACCCGACCCGGACCCGCGGGTCCTAAAATTCGGGTCGGGTCGGGTCTACGCGGGTCGGGTCGGGTCGGGTCACGGGTCGACCCGACCCATTTGCAGCCTTAGCTTCATCAAACTTGATGCACGTGCTTCTTAAATGGCTAGGGAAGAAATTATTTGGAGAAATGCCGTGTCATTTCCGTAATGATGCAAAGCCACAACCCGCAAGCTTGAAATTGAACTTCTCCAAAGTAGTAATTTATATCTATATAGTGAGCTACTCTCAAGCAATTAGAGCAATCGCGACTATGATGCTGCAGCTCAATGCCTCTACGAACCACCATAACAGCGGTTAAAATTTTGATTCCTTATTAAAAAATATTATAGATCATACGTAAAATCGATCCCAAGTGACTATACTGAATCAATAAAATATAAAACAACCCAGGATCTCGTAAAGTATTATTTGAGTTCTTTGATCCTGCATAAGTATCTATTTAATCTCTGACGTCCTCGTCAGGTTAAGAGTTCAAATTCATTTAAATCTAATCATACGCACCACGGTTAACCCGTGGTCAGCTCCAATAAATTTGTGTTGCAGTGTTTCTTAGTTCGCATAAGTTATGGACTAGATCCGTTCTAATACCATTTGTAATAATTCCGAATTTCATCTAAAAAAATTAGCCAAAAAATATTATTTAAATTTTTTAATTTTATATAAATATTTTTTATTTAATAAATAGTTGATTTGGGACTAAATACTGTGCTTACAAAATGAGCGGCAAATGAACGAGTGATTGTTCCTGCCATGTATTTGGTTCGGCCGCAAGGTTGCTTTTAAAAAGATACATGGGCTGCACATGGAGATATTTATATCTAGAAGATTGTCGAGATGCCCGGAATCCCGCGGTGGCCAGTACTACTCCCGCACATTATCAAGCCCCGTGCCCCCGTGGTCCGTGCACGGCCGCACATGGCTTGGTTTGGCTGAATGTCATTATTTAAAGCGCCCACTTCACCATCTCTCTCATCAAACAGTGCAGCCGCGGTTTCGGTCTGGGTTCTTGGAAGGCTTCCAAACTTACTTTTAATTTCTATATCAAGAAAAGATGTTCCTTTTTAATTCATTTGAATGATATTTTGTCGGAAAAAATTATGACGTGCAGCTAATGCAGGTGCCCACAATTTCCTCTTGAAGAAATAACATCCTCCACCATATGCACCATTCTAGTCCACCGTAGGCACCGAGAGAATACTCGACTTGGCATCCATCTCGAGCCGACCTAAATGTTCTCACTCTGACTATTAGTTTTTCGATCTTGCACGGAAGGATGTTTCCTTCATCATGCTAGGAGTAAAGAGGACGTCGGTGGTCGCGACGTCGGGGGAGGTCCTATCTGATCCTCTGGAGCATCTGGCCGAAAACAAACATCCATGGCGCTACCGTTCGATCAAATGACGAGTTTTTTAGGTCACTCAAGGGACTTTTGGAGCAGGTGAACAGGAGGCGTATGCATGTTGCGGCGTGGGCGCTGCCGGGGTCGTCAGCTGGCTGAGGATGCCGATCTACGAGGCCGACTTCGATCGGCTGGGGGAAGCCGGCGTTCATGGACATGGCAGCACTGCGCATGCCAAGCGGATTGGTGCACATCATACGCAGCCCTGGAGGCGGGGAACATGCCAAGGTTCAAGAAGTTGTTTTATGAGGGGTTGGAGGGGGCGGAATCAGCTAAGTAGCCATGCTTTCATTCTAGGTGCTTTCTTACGGTCTCTTCATTCATTTATTTGCCTCTGGGAATATGGAGCTGGGCAGAGTTTCATCTGAAATTATTTGGACCCTCCAGTTGCATGGCGTGCCGTTATCTAAGCCTCTGTAAATGATATGAGCAGTGTGTTTATCAATTATCATTCGGCTAATAAAGTCCTGTCTCCGCCAATGCCATCGGTTACAACTTTATTGATTTATTTTCCCAGTAGGCTTTATTAACTTATTGTTAATTATTATCTAAATTATCAACATCAATGTATTATATAATACCAACTCCGGAGGATCAACTTAAAGTTAATAAACCACCGTTGCACAGAGGAATGGACCCCTATTAGTGTCCCTATTTTGCTATGGAAAAAAAAAGAGAAGAAGGAAGCCCATTTCCTGATGTGATTCCACCTCTTTAGATTGGCTCCAAAATTCGATTAGACCTACACCTTTTCCCTCATGGTCACCCTCCTCTCTTGACCACAAAGACCAGGCCCATGATTAGGCTAATTAGATCAAGATCTAGACTGAATTTTCTCTTTTCTTTATTCTCTCTCTCAATTGAAAGCTAACAGTGTTAATTATTTTGATACGAGCCTTCAACTCCAGCGGAGCATCACCAGGGCCGGCTCGGGCCTTAGGCGACTGAGGCGGTCGCCTAAGGCCCCCGGCCCAGGGAAGGCCCCCTCCCCATCGCACAGTTTTTTTTTTTGTTTAATTAATGCATAGTTTTCAGCCTTTCCCATCCGAAAGCTACCTTATAGAGTCATAGCTGGGCAGTGGGCGACGGCTACCGGGCTACGCCGCTACAGTCCATCCCCTTCGGCTTCTCCCCGACGACAGACTGGCTAGGCCCTGGGCAACGGCTACGGCAATTGACAAATGACAAGCAATGGCATTTCCTCCCCCCTTCTCTCCTCCCTTCTCAGTTCTCTGCTGGGGCTTTCTTTTTTATTGCTGAACCTTCTCCGGTTCTCGGTAGTCCTCTCCAGGCTCCACCGCAGCACCGCTCTATCTCTCCTCACTGTCCTCGACTTCTCCGAGGCTCCAAGCCTCCTACCTCCGGGCTCCGGCCTCCGGCCTCCTCGGCTAGTCGGCTCTGCTCTAAAGTCCACCGTCCTCGGTCCTCCTCCGTTCGCCGTCCTCGGATCTCCCCGTCGAGCCGACACTCCGCAGTCCGCACTCGGCCGAAGAGGGATCAGGGAGGCGGCGTCGCCGGCGTGATGGCGTCTCTTCTCCTTCCCGGCCCTCCGCCCTCTCCAGGTGAGCTTCCAACTTCCGGATCCGATTTTTTTTTTTTTTATTTTGAGACTTTAGTGTTCTGTCTTCCGTCTTCCGAGTTCCGATTGACTTTCGGAGCCAACCAAGGGGCAAGGGGCTGGGGACTCCGGGATCTAGCGACAAGGATTTTTGGGTCAGGAAGACAGGAGCCTTCCGGTTTTCTTTTTTTTTTTTGCTGCCGAGAAGGATTTTTTTTTTTTTTGTTGTATAATTTTTGGAGGAGGAAGGGGATTTGGATCATGTTTCACGTTCTTTAGGCTTCCAGGATGATGTAATCTATGTGAGAAATAACACTTTTCTAAACAAATTGGGTCTGGTACCATGATTGAGTTGTCTGCTATATGTTTGTTATAATGCCCAGATTTATGTTTGTTCTTCTTTTTTTTCTTTTCATGTTTGTTCTTCCATTTTTTTCTTTTCCTGCTCCTCTGGTGGGCTCTGACACCCAAGTCAGGAAGGTTTTGCTCCTTGGAAAAAAAAAGCTAAGTTTACAGACATGAAGGCTTTGGTGTAAGCCCGTGGAATCCTTCTATTGTTACCCATCAATTTGTTTCTGTTAGAGTTTTCAATTTGGTTAATGCCAGAGTTTTCGGTGGGATACTCTTCTCTTCTCCAAAATGGAGCTTTATTACTTTTTTTTAAAATAAAATGGTGTTAGTCTGTAATGGGTTTATAATTTCTAGGAGACATCTTGGGTTGCAGGTTTCTGGTGATGGCTAATGGGATGGCTGCAGGTTATAGTCTAATCCAGGGGCCAGGAGGTGAGGTCTGTGGTGAGCATGATAAAAGGAAGTGTTCTCTTCAACAAGGCCTTGGCTTGGGCTATCTTCTAATGTGATCTGGTATGTTGTAAATTCTTTGGGGCAGGGCCTCTTCACATACATTGGAAAGCATTTGTGGTGTAGATGAATGCACATAGCTAGGTTGTTAAAGGGTGCTGAAAGGTTTAGATTTCTAAACACTAATAGCTAAGCATAAATGGACCCTATTCTCATAGCTTTTCACTACTTGTAAGCACTGATTTCGGAACATCTAATAGCTATTATTTTTAAATGAATTTTTAAAATATTTTGCATTTATTAAAAAAAATATTTTTTTTAAAAAAAGGCCTTTTTTAATGAGTTCGCCTTAGGCCCCCAATTGTATTGAGCCGCCCCTGAGCATCACGTCAAAGGCTGTGATTAGTCTCCATAAGAAAATTTGGATTTGATCCATTTAAGAATATAAGTTTTCTTTACCTTTGGTGATTTTTAGTGCATGCCATGTATTTTAATTGTAATACATATTTGCTAGTTTTGAATGTATGATTGAAAATAAAATATTTAAAATTTGATAATTTTGGAAAATTATGCATTATTATGAGTGTTATACATGTTTATATAACAAGAATAATTCAACATTTATGGATCAAGCATAAATTCTTACTTTGGCATGATTATGAAAACATTTGATTTATTTGCTTAATAACAAAGTTTGAAATAAGCTGATATGCATGTTTTAATACTACATAATATTTGGAAAGAGATGATTACTCTTATTTCAATTCTGCATGAATTTCCGATTATTGTAAAATTATGGTTAACATTGCTTATGTTGTTGACAACAATTATGTACGTTATATTATATATGAGAAACTGGTTGTTATTAATATTATGAAAATCCTCTAGTTTGACTATGATTTGAGTCTAGCCAATGGACTGATTATTGCCACATGTCAAAAACTATTTCTGTTAGGCCTAGCTAGTCAAGCCTTATTATTGGTACACGCTGATGGTTCATATGTTTTATTCTCAGAATTAGTCTCTTTGCCCTATCATGGGACGAATCGAGGCCATGTGATTCGGAGCTAGTTCTCTTCAGACTTAGCTAGTTAAGGTTGGTCAATGGCACACGCTGATGGATCGCATGTTCTACATTCAGTGGGCTAGTCTTTTTTGGATATTGCCACGAGGCCGATCATGGCTGTAGTCATCAAAAGCTGATAGAGAGTTTATGATTTACCTTTATTTATGGTATATTTTGAAAAAAAAATTAAATTGATGAAGGCATGTTAATGTTGTTAAATTGTTTATATTTTAAAAAAATTATTTTATAATTGATCTCACTAGAAATTTTGGCAACTTACTCGGCCCGTAAAACTCATTCTCTCTCTTCTAATTTTTTTCAAATACAATAGAATAGAAGGATCTTGTGACCAAGCAGTGAAGAGTTTAGGATTTAGAAGGTATTAATTAGCTCTCCTTAAATAAAATTAATTTGAACATATTCTTATTATTAGTGATTGTGAACTATTTTTCTAAATAAATAAATTAAATTATTTGTTTCTATGACTATCTGAGTTTGGAATGGCATTAATATCTATGAATCAAAAAGTAGGCCTTACATGTCCTTTCTGTCACAAGCTACTGTGCCGGGGGCGTGACAATCTCTCTTCTAGAAATTGAAATGGATTGATTCTAAATCAATCCCCGGCCTTGATCCAATCCAAACTATATGCACCGCTTCGAGTCAAGGTTTTAGTTACAGTTTTTTCAAGCGTCTGCAAGATAGCATTGTCCATATGCTCGAAAGATGGCACCGTCAATACAAACGAAAAAAATGCTGTCTGTGCTATCTGAGAACCCACACCCACGGTGTACAAGTTGTACACTAGTACATTTTCTTTTTCTTTTTTGGATGGAAAAGAGGGGCTTTGAACCACCCAGATTATTTTATTTGAACAAAAGTATATACACAGAGGAAAACCTAGAAAAAGAAAAGAAAGAAGACGGCTAGGTACAGTCTGAGAAAAATTTGTTCCAATCCACTGTAATTTCAGTCTGTGAGGTTGGCCCCAATAGTTTTGAGCAGTAACTTACAAAAGCAGCTTGTATCTGATATGGCTCTTCTGTGATCTTCTCTTGATGTCGAGTACAGTGAATAGTATTCTTTCTCTTCCTAAAGCTTTCTATGGTGGGAAAAAAACTGTGTTCTTGTCTCCATGTAACAAACGAGCCAATTGTTTGAGGCTCCACTAAAATTCCGCGAACGCAAACAGCTTAATGAGAAAACTCCATAGCGAAAAGTTTCGCCAATTGCCAAGAATGCCTCCCGAAGTGCCTGTAGCTTTTACAAAACTCCAGTCATCAAACTTCCTCCTGCATGCTGAGGAAATGATTCTGCCGTCGATAGAAGCATACTATTTTGCATTTTGATTGGTTAACAATTTCTTTGACCAATCTTCTCCTTCTTTTTTTTTTGTCTTTAACTGCCTAAACCCTTCCCATTCCGAAATATAATGCTCATTTGATAGGTAGATGGAACTTGCAAGAGATATGCTTTCCCAATAGTTTCATAGCTTTGTGTGCTCTTCATGGGATGCCAAAATAGACTAAATTCATTCCAAAAACGTTTCTAGCATTGCAAACCGTAAAGTTGTTCAAAAGAGCTGTATTTGAGTGGTGAGTAATGTAACTTGCACATGTACATTTTCACTAGCATGGGAGGAATTAAGTTGTTCAAAAATTATTGATCGTATTTTACGTTAAGGTATATATAGTTACGAGGAAAAACGCTTGAAAGACTTTTTTTTTCTAGTGAATTGTGCATTTATATTGAATAATAATATTTTTTTTAGAAACCTTATTTCTAGTTCTTTAAAAATACCTTCCATGGCTGTCCTTGCAATCAAGCATACTCTATAAGAAAAATCCATACATGATGTTCTCAATGACACAGCAATCCATAATTTGAAGTTTTAGAGATAAAATCTCGAGATCCGGTTCAAATTATATCTAGAAATCAAAGGGCCCAGCATTGTGAATTGATTAGGGATGAAATCCATTGCACTCTGGATTCCGAAATACGCCCTTATCTATTCTGATTTTAAGTCAATGATATGTGGATCAATTTAGATTCAAAACTCCTATTGAGTCCTACTTAATATTTTGTCTTTTATTGCAGATATCTTCATATTTTCTTAAGAATAAATAAAAAATCAAGTTAAACAAGACCATGAAATAGCTTGATTGGCCTAAGCCACCGCTCTTCATCGGGTAAAGGTAAGCCATTTGCTATTGAGCAAAAAACTGTGTCACGGCAAACAGGCTTCATGTGAATGATTCTGTGACTATAAAATATTAATGAAATATTGTAATGGTCATTTAGTAACCGTTAATCTATGATATCTGAACTACCCGAATAATGGTGTGATTCGTGAGGTCTACAAATGAAAGCACGACATTCTCACTTTCCTAACTTTTTTTTGGATATTAAAAAAAAAGGTGACAAAGAAGGTGCGAATTATTCCAGCGCTGTCCCATATCGCGACATGCATTGCTGGGCGGAGCTGGTAGCCCATCACGATCTTATGATTCGTGCGGAGAATCAGACAGACGAACGGCTGCAGTTCCTCCAGGTAATACGGTACGTGATGATTGCTCATCTATCTCCCACGTGTCACTATATAATTTGAAGGATTATTTGTAGCGTATCGCTTCCAATGCCCGCCGTCTATATCGTGCGTCTCGGCACGGCCTACGCTCCCTTATCCCTTGGAAATAATGCATCCACGTCGCCCATGTGAACTCGGACGTACACCCAGGCGGCCTCTTCCTCCGATGACGACAAATGCCCGACGGGGGACCGCGTGGATCCAGAAACGAGACATGTGTCAATTTGGCCGGAGGGACCAAGCTTGGACTTGCAGGGGTTAGAGGAATTGTCAAGCTCCAGAAAGAGAAGGCGGTAGAGTTGGAGAAGGATTGCCCAAGAAGCCGTACTCGTGAGATATGATTCACCCTCCCCCCCCCCCCCCCACCCAAAAAAAAAAAAAAAAAAAGAGCAGTGATTTGGATAGTATCTTATGTAGTTAACTATTTTGAAGATATTTTTTGGACGGAAAAGAAAAGTTATCCGGTGCATGTCAAAATTTGTTATTTTAAAAAAAAATTAAATATATTTATATCCGCATTGTATGATTTATTCGTTCTAGAAGAAGAAAAAGGAAAAGGAGATACGGTCATGAATGAGAGTGGAGATTAGGGGCTGAATAAATTTTTTTCTTATAATTTCTTTTGACGTTCTTTTTTTTTATACTTTCTTTTGACGTTCTTTTTTATACTTTCTTTTGGTTTCTTCCGGTTCCCTTTTATATTGTTGGGAGAAGTAAGGGGAAAGTAATTGGTTTGGTGCACCGTTGAGCTGGTACACCAGATATGGGATATAATTTCTCTTGCGGGACACCTTATCATGGGGGGACCGCACATTTAAATCACTGATGTAGGGGCCTGAGTGTCTTAAAAAAATTTCGTAACTATTTTATTCCCACAGATAACAGGATCCGGTAGGGGCTCCGTTACAACACTACCGATAGAGGAGGAGAGATAGCATCAGTTCGAAGAATGGGGAAGACGGTGGAGATATTGGAGACCGGCTTGGTGACTCCGAGCGACGACACCCCAAAGCATGAGATCTGGCTATCAAACCTGGATCTATTGGTGGCCCGGGGTCACACGCCAACGGTCTATTTCTACCGGCCCAACGGGGCCCCCAACTTCTTCTCGGCGGAGGCCATGAAGGCGGCTCTGGGCAAGGCTTTGGTGCCATTCTACCCGCTGGCCGGCCGGCTTGGGGTGAGCCGGGAGGGCCGGGTCGAGATCCAGTGCACAGGGGAGGGGGTTCTCTTCGTCGTTGCCCGCTCCGACTCGACGGTTGATGAGTTTGGGGACTTCGCGCCATCGACGGAGATGAGGCAGTTGCTGGTGCCGTCGGTGGAGTCCGGCGACCCACCGTGCATCTTAGTCATGTTTCAGGTCAGTTTTCTTCTGTTTCTTTATTTCAATATTTCTTCTCCTTTCTTTAACAGCAAACTCTTCTATCTTTGATGCTTCATTGTTATTCTAATATTAGTTGGAAGTTTATCTATAATTTGTGCTCGATTTGCCTCCAAGATGGGGCTGATCTAACGTAGGTATCACATGAAATGCTCTAAATTCCTAGGGATTTTGCTATTGTTACGGGGGAAATAAGCCGCCATGCCCCACGTGACCGGCACGCGCGCCCAGGAAGACTACGGCTGCCCTTTGATCCAGCAATCCGACCCCGAGTCGGACATCCTCGGCTCCGCAGCCCGACCCCGAGTCGGCTGCCCTTTGATCCAGCGCTCCGACCCCGAGTCGGACGTCCTCGGCTCCGCAGCCCGACCCCGAGTCGGCTGCCCTTTGATCCAGCAATCCGACCCCGAGTCGGACATCCTCGGCTCCGCAGCCCGACCCCGAGTCGGCTGCCCTTTGATCCAGCAATCCGACCCCGAGTCGGACATCCTCGGCTCCGCAGCCCGACCCCGAGTCGGCTGCCCTTTGATCCAGCGCTCCGACCCCGAGTCGGACGTCCTCGGCTCCGCAGCCCGACCCCGAGTCGGCTGCCCTTTGATCCAGCAATCCGACCCCGAGTCGGATATCCTCGGCTCCGCAGCCCGACCCCGAGTCGGCTGCCCCTTGATCCAGCGCTCCGACCCCGAGTCGGAGATCTCTTGATAACGACAGGCTATTCCCCAGAGGCACGCCGCGGCCTCCTGCTCCACTACTCCCTGCAACGGCTGTATCCGATGCTGCTCCACGATCTCCTGCATCAGCCGTACAAAGCGGAGCCCCACTATGCCCTGACGTGGCCGTACCCGGTGCTGCTCCACGACGCCCTGTAACGGCCATGTCAGTGGCCACACCATCGTGCCCCACGATAACGAACCCCCCTGAGAGACCCCCCAGCCAGGTATATATGCGGCTGGGGGGAGAAAGGGGGGGAGGTGAGCAATATCTCCCAGAGCACTCTCTTACTTGCGATTATCACCTCTCCTCCTCCTCCAATCTCCTCTGACTTGACCGTCGGAGGGCCATCACCACCCTGGTGGTGGTGCAAGGCTTGTTTGCAGGTTTCTTGGCGGAAGGTGGAGCGCAACCAACGCCAACCAAGACAACTCAGACGGAACCCCGTTCACACCGCAGTGCCAATCGTTCTCGGTTTGGACCACCAGCAACAGTTGGCGCTAGAGGAAGGGACGAATCTTAGAACGATCGTAATGGCACGGCGAGGTGGTCGTGGAGCTTCCAATGCTTCCGGTCGCGGAGCCTCTCGCGCCTCCGGCCGAGAGGCTGCTGCGTCCCCAACGCACTCTCAGCAGCATTCCACCGCCCCTTCTCCCATTCAGACGGTCGAAGCTGCTCAGTTCGACCAGCTAGCCCAGCAGGTTCGCACCCTCGCGGAGGCAGTGCAGAATCTGCAGGGTGTGATCTCTCGGGTGCCGCAACGGGCTCAGGAGCCGCTGCCCCCCGAGCACTCGCCTCTTCCTCACAACCCGCGCTCCTTCCTCTCCCATGGAGAGGAGCGCCGGCGCGAGGAGGATTCTCGAGTGCGGTCCATTCTGCCAGGACCTTCTCATCGGAGCTGTGCGGGGTACGAGAGGCGGACCCGGGCGCGTTCTCAGACACCCCAGTCCTCGAGGGGCCCGCACTCCAGTCGGTCCCCCTCGCGCCGCTCCTTGTCCCCCACCCACCGGTCGCGCTCCCTGGACCGGCGGGTGGACGATCTCCACAGACAGCTCCAGGTCCTGAAGGGCCACTCCAAAGATCCCTTCGCTGACTTGGAGATCTCCTCCCAGCCGGCGCTTGCCTCGAGGATCCTGCGGACCCCGAACCCGCCGGGGTTCAAAATGCCGGCGATCGAACCCTACGACGGGGCGGCGGACCCGCGGGACCACGTGGAGAGTTTCAGGACTCTTATGCTCCTCCATGGAGCATCGGATCCGCTCCTCTGCAAGGCCTTCCCGGCGACCCTCCGTGGCCCGGCAAGGGCATGGTTCGCCGGCCTGGAGGCTAACTCCATCCAGTCCTTCGACCAGTTCACCCGCTTCTTCATCAGCCATTTCGCCGTCAGTAGCAGGCGGCGACTGGTCTCCGACTCCCTCTTTGATGTCCGGCAAAACGAGGGAGAAAGCCTGCGGGATTATCTCACCCGCTTCAACAAGGCTACACTGAAGGTCCGGAACCTGAGCCAGGAAGTGGCTCTCTCAGCCCTGAAGCGTGGCTTCCGGAAGGGCAGACTCACCTTCTCCCTGGACAAACGCCTACCGCGGAGCTTCCCGGAGCTGTTATCTCGGGCAAACCAGTATGCAGACGCCGAGGAGGCAGCCTCCCACCGGAACAAGGAGGCCGCCGAGGCCCCTCTAAAGCCCGGGAAGAAAAGGCGAAAAGAGGCACCCCAGAGGAGGAGCCCGACGCCTCAACGCCGGCGCAGAAGCCCGTCACCAGCAAGGAACCACGGCGCCACACGCCCTCGTTCTCCACACCGACGCTTCAACCGGTACACCCCACTCCTGGCCCCCCGGGCCCAGATCCTCATGGAGGTCAAGGGGCGGGAGGACCTCCCGGTCCCGAGGCAGATGAAGAAGATCCCTGGGAGGAGGCCTTCTCGGGCGTACTGTGAGTACCACCGAGACCACGGCCACGATACCGAAGACTGCTTCCAGCTTCGGGACGAGATCGAGGCTCTCATTCGCCGAGGGCGTCTCGGTCGATATGTAAACGACCGACGTCCCCCGGCAGACCCGCGTCCGGCCGACCCGGCCCCTCAGGAGCCTCGGGAGCAGAATCGACCCGTTGCGGGAGTGATCCACACCATCACTGGGGGCTGCTCTCGGCCCGTGAGGAACGCAGGGGGCTCGGCGGAAGCATCAGGAGTGGCCGTCGCGAAGAGGCAGCGGGTCGGAAATGTAATCGTTTTTTGTGATGAAGATGTAAAGGGGGTTCAGACTCCCCACGATGACGCCATGGTGATCTCTCTCACTATGGCGAACTATGATGTAAGGCGTGTTCTTGTGGATAGTGGAAGCTCAGCTGATATTTTGTATTACGAGGCCTTCCAAAAGATGAGCTTGTCCCGACAATTGTTGCACAAAACATCCACCCCCCTCATAGGATTCACTGGAGACGCTATCTCGGCCGAAGGTGTCATTGAGCTGCCTGTGACTGCGGGCGTTGCACCCGCAGAAGCCACGGTGCGACTCGGGTTCTTGGTCGTCCGTGTCCCCTCGGCCTACAACGCTATCCTCGGACGACCCGGACTGAACGCCCTTCGCGCGGTGGTTTCTACCTACCATTTGCTCATGCGGTTCCCCACGGCGGCCGGGATTGGAGAGGTCCGAGGTGACCAACCAACCGCACGGCAGTATTTCCTAGCAATTCTCAAAGGGAAGAAGCCCATGGAGGCCCTAAGCGTCGAGTCCCTTGACGCCAGAGACGAAGTGGCCTTGCGGCACGGGGAGCCGGCCGAGGGCGTAATCGAAGTTCCCCTCGAAGAAGGCCGCCCGGACCGCACGGTCCGGGTCGGTGCCAACCTCGACTTGGAAGCTCGACTCCGGTTAGTGGAATTCCTCCGAGCCAATGCTGATGTGTTTGCCTGGTCGGCGGCCGATGTACCTGGGATCGACCCGGAGGTCATTTCTCACGCCCTCAACGTCGACCCGACCCACCGACCAGTAAAGCAAAAGAAGAGACACTGTGCCCCGGATCGGATCCGGGTGGTCGACCAGGAGGTAGACAAACTCTTGGAGGCAGGTTTCATAAGGGAAGTGAGCTACCCCGAGTGGCTGGCAAACGTCGTACTTGTCCGGAAGGCGAGCGGGAAGTGGAGGATGTGCGTCGACTACACCGACCTGAACAAGGCGTGCCCCAAGGATAGCTTTCCGCTTCCGCGAATAGACCAACTGGTCGACGCGACTTCCGGATATCAGCTGCTGTCTTTCATGGACGCCTTCTCCGGCTACAACCAAATAATGATGGCTCCACAGGACGAGGAGAAAACGGCCTTCATAACAGACAGGGGGCTGTACTGTTACAAGGTAATGCCCTTCGGTCTGAAGAACGCTGGCGCTACTTACCAGCGCCTCGTCAATAAAATCTTCAAGGAGCAGATCGGCCGGAACATGGAGGTGTACGTGGACGATATGCTGGTAAAGAGCCGCCATGCGGATCAGCACATTGCGGATCTGGAGGAGACCTTCGCCACCTTGCGGAAGTTTCGTAAGAAGCTAAACCCAGCGAAGTGCGCCTTTGGTGCTTCGGCCGGAAGGTTCCTCGGCTTCATTGTCAACCAGCGGGGGATCGAGGCCAACCCGGACAAAATCAAGGCCATCCAAGATATGTCCCCTCCGACCAAAGTGAAGGAGGTTCAGGAGCTCGCTGGAAGGGTCGCCGCGCTCGGACGATTTGTGGCAAAATCGGCCGAACGCTGCCAACCGTTCTTCAAGGTGTTGAAGCGCCCGAAAGACTTCCTCTGGACGGCTGAATGTCAAGTGGCGTTCGACCAGCTCAAGGAGTACATGGCGTCTCCTCCCCTGCTGTCCAAGCCGCAAGAGGGGGAGATGCTCTACCTTTACCTGGCGGTCTCCCCAACCGCAGTCAGCGCAGTACTGGTTCGGGAAGAGGCAAAACTTCAGAAGCCCGTGTACTACACCAGCCGAGTCCTCCGGGATGCCGAGACGCGGTACACGAAGGCTGAAAAGATCGCCTTCGCGCTGCTGACTGCGACCAGGAGGCTTCGCCCCTATTTCCAGGCTCATTCTGTCACCCTTTTGACCGATCAACCACTGCGGCAGATCCTCAGCAATCCTGAGAATGCGGGACGGCTGGTGAAGTGGGCAGTAGAACTTGGTGAGTTCGACATCCGCTACCAGCCCCGGCCCGCCATCAAGGCCCAGGTGCTCGCGGACTTTCTCGCTGAGTGCACTGTGCAGGAGGCGGAACCTAGGCCGCCGGAAACACCCAGCCTCGATCTCCCGATCTGGACGCTCCACATTGACGGGTCGTCGAACCCTGAAGGTGGAGGGGCTGGGCTGGTCCTTACCAATCCCGATGGAGTGATAGCCGAGTATGCCTTGAGGTTCGGATTTCCAGTGACCAACAATGAGGCGGAGTACGAGGCCCTAGTCACGGGACTCAAACTCGCCAAGGAGCTCGGCATCCGGCGTCTGAAGGTCTTCACCGACTCCCAGCTGGTGGTCGGGCAGGTTCGAGGGGAGTTCGAGGCACGGAGCCCGACCATGCAGAGCTACGTCCGGAAGGTGCAAGCACTCATTCCCGACCTCGGCAGTATTGACATTCAGCAGGTCCCAAGGAGCGAAAATGCTAGGGCCGACAGGTTGTCCCGCTTGGTGGGCGCTGAGGCACACAACTTGTCAAGGGCGATATACCTGGAGACCCTAGATGCCCCGAGCATCGGCGAGGCTGAAGCGGTAATGGCAATTGATCCGGAACCATCTTGGATGGACCCGCTTGTAGCTTACCTCGCCGAAGGGATCCTCCCCGAAGATGAAGATCAAGCTCGGCGACTTGTTATGAAGTCCGCCCACTACGTACTCTACGAAGGGAGGCTGTATCGGACCTCGTTCACCGCCCCCCTCTTAAGGTGCCTCCGCCCTTCGGAAGCGGCTTACGCCCTCAGCGAAGTCCACGAAGGCATCTGCGGATCGCACCTGGGGGCTAGGTCCCTGGCACATAAGATCATGAGGCAAGGCTACTATTGGCCGACCTTATTGGAAGACTCAAAGGATCACGTACGGAAATGCGACGCCTGCCAGCGCCACGCCAACATCCAGAGAGTCCCCTCTGTTCCCTTGGCGCCAATCACCGCCCCCTGGCCCTTTGCACAGTGGGGAATGGATATCCTCGGACCATTCCCCATCGCTTCGGCCCAGCGGAAATTTTTGATTGTCGCCATCGACTACTTCACCAAGTGGGTGGAGGCAGAGCCACTGGCCACCATCACGGAGGCGCAAGTCCGGAAGTTCGTAAAGAAGAACATCATTGTCCGATTTGGGGTACCTCGGGTCCTCATCTCGGATAACGGTCGACAGTTTGATAACAAGCATTTCCGAGACTTCTGCGAGGAGTTCGGGATCGAACATCGGTTCACGTCCGTGTCGCATCCCCAAACCAACGGCGAGGCCGAGGTCACAAATCGGACAATCCTCCAAGGTATCAAAGCGCGGATCGGACGGACGGGGCAAGCTTGGGTCGAGGAACTCGAGAATGTCCTTTGGGCGTATCGGACCACGCATCGGACTCCTACCGGGGAAACGCCTTTCAGCCTAACCTATGGCACGGAAGCCGTTGTCCCCGTAGAGCTCGGACTTCCCTCACCTCGGGTAGCCGCACACCGACCCGAGGCCAACTCGGAGCAACTCCGAGGGAACCTGGATCTCTTGGAAGAAGCAAGGGAAATGGCGCAGGTTCGGATGGCAATGTATCAGCGGAGGGTGGCCCGATATTACAACTCCAAAGTCCGACCGAAGCTTTTCAGAATTGGAGATCTGGTGCTGAGGCGAGCTAAGGCATCTCAACCTACGGAAGGTGGGAAGCTAGCGCCGAATTGGGAAGGCCCGTATAAAGTTCGTTGGGTAAACCGACCTGGCTCCTACCAGTTGGAAGCCCTAGATGGCCGAGAAATTCCAAGGGGCTGGAATTCCGCTAACCTGCAGATGTATTACCAGTAGAACAACAAGGCCAGAAAGACAATTTGAAAAGGTGCAACACTTTTCATTTCAATAATTTCTGGTTACAATGGCGTGCTCGTGTGATTACAAGGAATTCCCAGAGGGGAATTAGGGAGTAAAGAAAGCAAAGAAGAGGTGGAGAATCCGTGGAGCTGAGGACCGAGGATCCCAAACCCTCAACCCAAAGCAGCTGCAATCCCACCGGAAGTGGGTGCTTCTAACCGGAGGCGCCATCCAGCACCTCACCAAAAAGACGAGGAGCCGCCGCAGAAGAAGCTCCCGCTGCCCCCAGGGGAACGCCGCCTCCAAAGGATATTCCCATCCTCCCCAGTGGTAGGAAAGAGAAGGAATTCGAGGGGGAAGAGCATATGGAGGCGCGGTCCCGGACTGAGCGTCTGGTGCAGAGCTCAATCGGGAGGCTGAACTTCAAGGAGGGGAGATGTGATCCCGGATGAAACGCCTAGAGCGGAGTTCCGCCGGGAAGACCCTCCTTGTTGATCCCAGATGAAACGGCTAGTTGGCTGAAGTCGCAAGGGGAGCGCCTCCCCTTTCCTTCAACAGGAGTCTCTCAGTCATATGCCAAGGAGGAGGTCCGCGATCCATGGCAACCTGAACAGTTCCGGCTTGGCAAACTCCATCGTACCTGCACCTGTATTTATAGCCAAACTGCGGCCCCCTGGTCGTTCCGATGCGGGTGGCTCCAATAAATGCAGGCGCATTGAAACCGGAGCCGTTCCGGCTCCCGAGGCGTATCTCCCCGCGATTTCCTAAGCGTCATTCTCCTTAAACCGCATTCTTTGTGCAGGACAATCCGGGTGTCATGTACCCCTAGGTCCACATATCTCCGCTCGCGCCCAGGCCGTATCCTCCTCGAAGAACCCGCGTATCGCGGCCGCTCAACTAACACTCCTCGCAAGCAGCAGCTGGCGATCCGATTTCCCAGGTAACGCATTAATTAGCGTTTAATGCCCTTCTCGTGTTCCCCCAGGCAACGCTTAGAGAAAAGGAGAAACATGATCGCGGCTGGCCACGGAGAAACCCCGTCGGGCAGCGAGCGACAAGCGCACGACCAGCGAGCGGAATTTCCCGAGGCTCGGCCCTCGGATGCCTGGCTAGCCCGATGATCATCCCGGGAGCAGACTAGCCGGAAGCCCCGACCGGTCGCCTCGGCTTGCGCCAGCCTTGGCCGACCAACGAGTGGAATGTCCCGAGGCTCGACCCTCGGATGCCAGGCTAACCCGACGATCATCCCGGGAGCAGACTAGCCTGAAGCCCCGACCGGTCGCCTCGGCTTGTGCCAGCCTTGGCCGACCAACGAGCGGAATGTCCCGAGGCTCGGCCCTCGGATGCCAGGCTAACCCGACGATCATCCCGGGAGCAGACTAGCCTGAAGCCCCGACCGGTCGCCTCGGCTTGTGCCAGCCTTGGCCGACCAACGAGCGGAATTTCCTGAGGCTTGACAACCCTCGGATGCCAGGCTAACCCGACGATCATCCCGGGAGCAGACTAGCCTGAAGCCCCGACCGGTCGCCTCGGCTTGCGCCAGCCTTGGCCGACCAACGAGCGGAATTTCCTGAGGCTTGACGGCCCTCGGATGCCAGGCTAACCCGACGATCATCCCGGGAGCAGACTAGCCTGAAGCCCCGACCGGTCGCCTCGGCTTGCGCCAGCCTTGGCCGACCAACGAGCGGAATTTCCTGAGGCTTGACGGCCCTCGGATGCCTGGCTAGCCCGATGATCATCCCGGGAGCAGACTAGCCGGAAGCCCCGACCGGTCGCCTCGGCTTGCGCCAGCCTTGGCCGACCAACGAGTGGAAGGTCCCGAGGCTCGGCCCTCGGATGCCAGGCTAACCCGATGACCATCCCGGGAGCAGACTAGCCTGAAGCCCCGACCAGTTGCCTCGGCATGCGTCAGCCTTGGTCGACCAACGAGTGGAATTTCCTGAGGCCTAACCCTCGGATGCCTGGCTTAGCGCAGGAAGAGTTTCCTGAGGCCTAACCCTCGGATGCCTGGCTTAGCGCCGGAAGAATTTCCTGGGGCCTAACCCTCGGATGCCTGGCTTAGCGCCGGAAGAATTTTCTGAGGCCTAACCCTCGGATGCCTGGCTTAGCGCCGGAAGAATTTCCTGAGGCCTAACCCTCGGATGCCTGGCTTAGCGCCGGAAGAATTTCCCGAGGCCTAACCCTCGGATGCCTGGCTTAGCGCCGGAAGAATTTTCCGAGGCCCAACCCTCGGATGCCTGGCTTAGCGCCGGAAGAGTTTCCTGAGGCCTAACCCTCGGATGCCTGGCCTAGCGCCGGAAGAATTTCGGGAGCCAGGAGTCAGCAAGACGCTACCGAGAGTTAAAAGAAAAAGAAGGACGAAGGCGAGATGAAGAAACATTCAACTTGCATTAATTTTCATTGTTTCAGGGCCGAGGCCCATACAATTTGGCAAAACGCCGGTATACAAAAAAAAAAAGAAGCGCTCCTTCCATTTGTGAATGGAGGTAGGAGCCTCCTTGACAAGGCCGCATCCTCGCCGCGCTGCGAAGCACCACCACCCTTTGTCCTGGGGGTGGCCGCTCAGGCTGTAGAACTCCCAAAAAACATTCAGGGTGGCGGGGATCTCGTGCATACGGCAGAGAACCTGGAAGACCGTCAGGGCCCGCCACGAGTTCGGCACCAGTTGCGTCGGTGCCACTCTTAAACCCCGTAGCACCTGCATGACCAAGTCCGAAGGGGGAAAGCGGAACCCGGCCTGGAGAATGCCCTCATTGATGGCGATCTTCCCTGGAGGAGGATGGGACATCCTCTCCTCAGGCCCCGGGAGCGTGGCGTTGCAGGCCTCGGGAAGGTGGTACCGAGCCACGAGTCTGTCTAAGTCTGTGGCGACCAGCTCCGACTTAATTTGGTCTGCTCTCACTTCGCCCATTCCTAATGGCCAATAAACCTACGGTCAGGACGGGGACAGGAAGGGGGGAGAGACCGGAGCGACTGGAGTACACTAGTATAAGAGGGGAAAGTATGGAGAGCCCTAAGTAGAAGAATGGGGAAAACTCACCGGAAAAGAGGTAAGAACGGCTCCGAGAGCGCCAAAGGAGAAACAAGTGAACAGTCCGACGGCAGCAACAGCTGCGCAAAGGGGAAACTTGAAAATATCTGTAAAGAAGAAGACGGACGGGAAAAGGCCCCCGATTAAATAGGCGGAAAGGCAAGTGACGCCTCGATGACGCCAGAGGACGCCTGGCTGCCGAAGGGTCGCTCGCGCCCCAAAGGTGAATCGACACCATTAAGGAAGGATGTCCGCCGAAATCCTCAGACTGCCAGGTCGGCAATAACCGCCATACGCCATAAAAAGGGCGGGGAGCTCGAAGCGCGCGCGCCTCTCCGAGGAACGGCGGCAATCCCGAAACATCACTCCCTTCACCTGTTCCCCTTCTGGTTCCAGGCTCGGAAGTGGGGGGCTACTGTTACGGGGGAAATAAGCCGCCATGCCCCACGTGACCGGCACGCGCGTCCAGGAAGACTACGGCTGCCCTTTGATCCAGCAATCCGACCCCGAGTCGGACATCCTCGGCTCCGCAGCCCGACCCCGAGTCGGCTGCCCTTTGATCCAGCGCTCCGACCCCGAGTCGGACGTCCTCGGCTCCGCAGCCCGACCCCGAGTCGGCTGCCCTTTGATCCAGCAATCCGACCCCAAGTCGGACATCCTCGGCTCCGCAGCCCGACCCCGAGTCGGCTGCCCTTTGATCCAGCAATCCGACCCCGAGTCGGACATCCTCGGCTCCGCAGCCCGACCCCGAGTCGGCTGCCCTTTGATCCAGCGCTCCGACCCCGAGTCGGACGTCCTCGGCTCCGCAGCCCGACCCCGAGTCGGCTGCCCTTTGATCCAGCAATCCGACCCCGAGTCGGACGTCCTCGGCTCCGCAGCCCGACCCCGAGTCGGCTGCCCCTTGATCCAGCGCTCCGACCCCGAGTCGGAGATCTCTTGATAACGACAGGCTATTCCCCAGAGGCACGCCGCGGCCTCCTGCTCCACTACTCCCTGCAACGGCTGTATCCGATGCTGCTCCACGATCTCCTGCATCAGCCGTACAAAGCGGAGCCCCACTATGCCCTGACGTGGCCGTACCCGGTGCTGCTCCACGACGCCCTGTAACGGCCATGTCAGTGGCCACACCATCGTGCCCCACGATAACGAACCCCCCTGAGAGACCCCCCAGCCAGGTATATATGCGGCTGGGGGGAGAAAGGGGGGGAGGTGAGCAATATCTTCCAGAGCACTCTCTTACTTGCGATTATCACCTCTCCTCCTCCTCCAATCTCCTCTGACTTGACCGTCGGAGGGCCATCACCACCCTGGTGGTGGTGCAAGGCTTGTTTGCAGGTTTCTTGGCGGAAGGTGGAGCGCAACCAACGCCAACCAAGACAACTCAGACGGAACCCCGTTCACACCGCAGTGCCAATCGTTCTCGGTTTGGACCACCAGCAACAGCTATGATAAGTAGCTATATGGTATACATTATATACTTCTGATTCCTACAATCCAATTGCGATTGCATCAACCCAATGCTTGTAGATATGAAGATATATATTTAACCAAATTACTACTGTGTGTACACCAATGTGTAGCCAAGATGAGGGCAGACCCGGCTTAGTACCCCATACACAATGGGTAGGTGGTTTGGAAGGGACTATAGTACCCATTTTACTCCCGCAGGTTCACAAAAAACCCTGTCAAGGTAAGCTTTGGGGTACTTGCTAGGGTACACAAAGCATCGTTCCTACCCAAAAAGCCTGACCCAAACCCAGCCCAAGGAAAAACAAGTTCAAACTTGGATCTAGCTAACCAAACACTACTTATGTGAACTCTCAACCCAATCCGCTTGGCCAAACCCAATCTTTAGCTAGGTCAGTTTCGATGTGGATATTGGAGCCATAATTTAATCAATACGTATCGACAAAGTCTGACAGTCATAACAACCGACAGCTCTGGCAGCTCACAGTCATGGCAGCACCACGGCCTGTGCCCCACCAGTGCTGCTTCCTGCCCACGCAGACTTACTCCCATACCGCGGTTGTACTATCGGTCGTTATCTGGCCATCATTACATGCCACGTCAGGTCAAGTAACGACAAGATGAGCTCCCCTACATAAAGAGCTAGCCCAAGGGACCTCAAGTACGCAAGATATAACACATGCAATATTCCTAATAGTCACCCTCTACTGAAACTCTCTTCCTTCCATACTGTTGCCTCGTTATTCTGACTTATATATTGCAGGATCCCTCGTCGGAAACTTTCCAGCAAGTGGATTTCTTGCTGGCCACCAACGAAGGAGACCGGCACCCAACGTGTCAACCAGCCTCCAGCTAACCACAAGGTTGTCCAAGCGCGCTCTCACATCGGTTTAGATTTGGTGGCAATAGATGGCGCTAGAGAAAGGACCTTGCCCCAACTACATCGACATCTAGCGAAGAGACAACAAGCATGAAGTCGTGAGGAGCCCAAGGTGCATCACGTGCCTTGCAACGTTGCACTCCAACCTCCCGAGGATCGTTGCACATCCCGCCGTGCCTATAGGCAATGAGCAATTCAACCAATTCATTCAACAGGTGCAGGCACTGGCCATGGTGATCCAAGGCCTGTAGTAAGTAGCGACACGACCGGAGCCAGTCTAACCGGAATCCAGCCAGCCAAGCCTTCACCCTCCGTCACCAACGCACAACATGCACCTGGTCAGCCACCGCTCTCAACATCAAGATCCGGAGTGGTCTCATCAAAGCCGGCATACTCTACGAAGCAATCCCGGCCGGAATGGGAAGCGCTGCACTCGAAGTCCCCGCTTCTGCGAAGACACTATTTAGAGCCTCTCGTCTGTTTACCTCGTGGAGCTCCCGCCCCAGCGGGATGCCAACCTCGATAGGAGAATTGAGAAAATGGGCCAAAAAATTTAGGCCCTCAATGGACAGGCTCCGAGGGCAAACAATGATCTCAACTTCTTCTCAGAGCCTCTCTTTACCAGGTAGATCATGGAGGAATCGATCCTACTTTGGTTCAAGATGCCTCTAGTAGATTCGTACGACTGTACCTTAGATCCTCTAGATCACCTTGAGACCTTCAAAGCCCTCATGATGCTTCATGGAGCCATCGACACCATGCTGTTGCAAGGCATCCCTATGACCGTTTGCAAGACGGCTTAGTTCTGGTTCTTCGGGCTTCGGCCCAAGTCCATCCACTCCTTCGAACAACTCGCTCGCCTCTTTATGACACATTTCATCTCCACCTGAAGACGACGTCGCGATTTGGATGCACTGCTCAATATCAAGCAGAGGAAGAAAGAGTCTCTTAAAGAATACATCGACCACTTCAATACGCTGGCACTGGAGGTCCACGACCTGGATCAGTGGTCACGATGTCAATGATGAAGAGCAGCCTGCGGCCGCTAAGCTTCCTCTTCTCTATGAAAAATCGCTTCGTCGTCGACTTATCGAAATGCAGGTGCGAGCTGGCAAGTATACTAATGCAGAGGAAGCCATGGCCTCATATCGCAAGTCTTCTGACGGTAGACCCTCCCTCCCCGAGGAGGTAAGAGGGGGCATGAGGAGAGCCAAGGAGTGTCTCACCCCAGCGTAAGAGGGATTAGCAATGGCCCAAGAGCCCCCCTCAGAAGTTTGAGAGGTATACCCCTCTCACTACCTCAAGGACCTAGATCCTCATGGAGATCGAAGGTCAAGGCTACCTACACTCTCCACATTCGAAGAAATGCCTAGTGACCAAGAGAGACCAGAAGAAGTATTATCGGTTCCACCGAGGCTGCAACTACGACACCAAGAAGTGCGTTTAGCTCAAGGATAAAATCAAAGCACTCATCCAGCTTGGGTTGTTGGACTGGTATATACGCGCTCGGCAGGGCCAAGGTGCGCCCGCTCCGGCCTTGGATTCGCTGCCTCTGGAGCAAATCAACAATCATCCGATAGCAGGCATCAACAACACCATCGCTGACAAATCTGCCGAGAACCCAAGTGCCTCGGGCAACCGAACTCCTTAAAAAGAAGACCATAGAGCGGCCATGAATTTGCACGTGGATGGGTCACTAGGCCTGGTGGGCAGCAGGGTTGGTCCCATACTTATCGGCCCTGGCGAGGTAGTCACGGAGTTTACTCTCCAGTTCGAATTCTCCACCTCGAAAAATGAAACTAGATATGAGGTGCTCTTCACCAGACTTAAGCCTTCAAAGGAGCTCAGAATGCAGCAACTGAAGGTCTTTGGCATACGGGTTGAGACACCTCGACGGTGCCCCGATGCCATGGGCTTGGAACTCCGACAGCCTTCACACCTATTATTAGTAAGGCATATTGTAGTCCAAATTTATTTCTAATAAAAATTCTCTTGTTGCGTTTGTCTTTTAGATCTGACAACTATGGAAATTCAGTTTGATTTGGGACACCCCGAGGACGCCTGGGCCCCTAAAAAGGAGACACCTGAGAATACCTAAGCCCCTAAAAAGGAGACACCTCGAGGACGTCTGGGGCTTCCTCAAGACCGAGCCCACTCAAATTTTCTCTAGGAGCCAACTTTAGAGATGCCTCTATGAGCATACCCCAGAGATGATTAGACTGGCCACAGCGCTGAAGGCTTGGCATATCAATCAACCTTTTCAGGTCGAACAGCCTAAGCAGGAGATCAGTCGCCGCGCCAAAGGCTTGATGTGTCAATCAACCTCTTCAGATTGAACGATCCAAGTGGAAGACCGGCTGCCGTATGGAAAGCTTGGCGTGTCAATCGACCTCTTCAGATCGAATGGCCCAAGCAAGAGATCAGTCGCAGTGTCGAAGGCTTGGTATGTCAATCGATCTTTTCAGGTCGAATGACCCGAGCAGGATACCGGGCGCAACGCCAAAGGCTTGGTATTTCAATCGGCCTTTTCAGGTTGAACGACCCAAGTGGAAGACCATTTGCCGTGCGGAAGGCTTGGCGTGTTAATCGGCATCTTCAGGTCGAGCGACCCAAGTGGATGACTGGCCCTCGCGCTGAAGGCTTATGTACCTACCGAACTCCTTAGTTCGAAAATGGCCCGAGCAAAATACATATCCCCATACCGAAGGTTTGGCGTGCCGACCGACCGCCTTAAGTTGGAAACGGCCCGAACTGAAGACCGAGCCCAGTCAAAATTCCTCTTGGATCTCAATCTACTTGAGACCATAGTCCAGGGATGAAAGGAGACAGCTCGGGCCGACCTAGGACTTCCTTCAACCGAGCACACTCAAAATTCTTTGTGAGATGAACTTTGTGAAGATCAACCGAGGAGCCAAGACATGCTAAAGCCCCACAAGGGGAAGAGCTTGGTGCGACAACTCAATCTCAAATAAAGAAGTTGTCAGACACAAATAAAGGCCGGAGATGGATACTTTAGGAATTTCTCTACTTTTTATTATCTTTTAGTGAATACTTTGAGCTTGGCAGAGCCCGAATAAAAGGAACCATATAGAAAGTCAAAGCTTGGGGCGACAACCTGAACACAAGCAAAAGTACGCAGGAAGGATGAAAGCTAAAGTCAGATTTTTTGGAAAATTTTTTATTTCATTACTTTTGAATATTTACACTGACCTGAGTAGAGGCTGAACAAAAAAAAAAGTACATCAAGCTCAGCCTACCCAAGTGAATAGAAAGAGCAAGTAAAAAAATGATGAGGCGAGAGACTTTATACTTCGCCCTCACCCCAGTCGGCGCCTCCACCTTGGCCGAAGTTGCCACCTTCGCCATCGACAGGGTCGCCATCTCCACCACCCCCGCCTTCACCAATGTTGTCATCGTCATTGTCGTCGTCGAGGCCGAAGAAGTCCATCTCGGAAAAAAGCCATTGACTTGAGATCGACATGCCTTGAAGCCCTTCCCGAAGGTGTGTGTCATGTTCTCCAAGGCTTTGTCTCAAAACTCCTCTCTAAGGCGTGGTACTCCTCTACTACCTCTGCGACCTTGGCCTCGGCATGAAAGACCTACTCCTTGGCCTCGGTAGCTCGCTGATTGGCTTCATTGGTTCACTGCTCGACCTCGTTGGCCCTCTACTCGACTTGAGCTAGCCTTGCAGAAGGCTCTACTACCCTCTCATCGGCGGCTTTGAGGGCCTCTCTGGACATAGAAAATTGGGCCTTCTCCACTTCCGCCTAAGCCTATGCGGCCGAGACGTGGGCTTCTACTGACCTAATCTCATCCTCAGCTGACTTGCCCTTCACTTTGGTAGCCTTGGCCTGCTCTTTGGCAGCTTTCCATTATCCCTTGAGTGTCGCGCAGTGCCTCAAGAGCCTCGAGGCCATTCACTGCATCTCGGTGATCATGTGAGCATGCTGGAAAGGAGAACAAGAGTAAGTGACCAAAGTAAAAGACTTCATGGGAATTTGCAAGTTAGAGGCCTACCCAGATGACCGTGGCGAAAGCCTCATCGAAGAACTCGACAATGTCAATGGAGCCTACAGCCTTCTTATTTGTCGGGATCCGCATAGCCTTGACGAACAACATTGCCACCATGGAGTTTGTTAGTGTTGAGTCCGACTCTCAAACAGACCAGCTAGGGAGTAAACCTAGGGGGTGCGACCCAGAGAGGAAGGTCACTCCTTGCGAACGGGCGATCTCGAGCGAGACCAAGCCGAGCCATGGGCCTTGGGGGCCAGAGCCTCGATGGCAATCATGGTGGCAACTTCGGTGGCAGCAGCCGAGGAGATCTCCCCCCTCGGCCTTTTCTTCTAAGGGACCCCGACCTTGGCAGTAACAAACGAAGAGGGCTCCCCTCTTAGCCTTTTCTTATGGGGGAGCCCGACCTCGGCGACAGCCTCGACGAATTAGCATAAGGTCGATTTTCATAGTAATGAGAACTGCAAAACCAAGGATGAGGTCAGAAAGAAATGCAACAAGGCTGGAAGATAGAGGAAGAGTGTAGAAGGAGCTTACCCAAGGGGCCGGCCGGGCTCAGACCGATGTTAATTAGAGTCTCCTCGGACAACAGCTGCTTCAGTGCGGGAATCTTGGCTCGAGATTCTAGAAGCCTATCCAAGACCCTTTGATTGTCACTAGTCAAACCTTGGGGGCCGACTTAGGTCGGTTTGAGGTACCCTTCACACAGTCTCGAACCCCCATAACTACTCAGAGTAAACAAAGAAGAACCTCTCTTTCCATCCTTAGATGGAAGAGGGAGTACCTCGGATCAGCTGGCAGTCTTTTCGAGGAGAAAAGTATCACTAATTGCTATTCTGAGAATGCTTCTTCAGAGTGAAGTACCTCCGAAAAAGAGAAATAAGGTCTGGATGTCCTAGAGAAAACAAAAGAGAGTAAGACGAGGAAGACCTGCCAGGAGTTCGGAACTAATTGGGTTGGGACGAGGCTATAAGCCCTCATTAGCTTGACAAAAAAGGGATGGAGAGGTAGCCTCAGCCTAGCCCACAGAGTCTTCTCGTATAAGATGAGCCAAGAAAGAGGTGGGGTAACCTGGTCATTGGGACCGATGAGCTCAAAGGCGAACTCGGAAAGAATAAAATGCTGGTGTCCGACGAGGTCCATCTCCTCTAATGTGAGGATGGATGCCTCATGGTCCGGTCCCAATTGGACCTCAGACTCAGCCGAAGGTGATGGCTGTCGAGCCTAGGGAGAATGGTCCGGCGACCGACTCCACTTCGAGGTATTAACTTCACTATTACTCATGATGGGAATGATGAAGAAGAATGAAGAGACGAAGGAGACAAGAAAATGACCGAGTAGTCAAGGAGCGTAAACCCACCGAGAATGGAGAAGCACGGAGGGCACCGAATTCGGAGATGAAGGACTTCGCCGGAGCACCACCCTAGAGCGTGCACATTAGAGGACTCAGATGGAGCAAGAAGTTGAGGTTGAACGTTAGGGACGCTCTTATATAGGGGCACACGGATGGTTCCGATCGAAACGTCGGTCCGGCTATCCAAGCAGATCAAGCCACGCGTCAACCCGTGGTACGACGTGAGTGATCCGCCGGATCATTGAATTAATAATGCCTTGGAGTCACCCCACAATGATGAAGTCGCAGAATTGCCTTGCATGATGATGTCTAGAGATGGCCCAGATCTGCTGACGCTTTGGGCGGACCAATTGGCACACTTAATGCCTCTGACGAAGGTCTCACTCTCAATCGAGATGATGGCTCGATTTTCATCGGCTGAATTTGGCCTTAGAAGTGAGAGACAAGTGATGGGAGAAATGTTGGACACCTTGATATCGGACCAGATCTACCATGTTGACCTCCAACATGAACCGAAGAGAACAACCTTGGCACCAGCAGAGCAGCAAACCAACTAAGGTGAGCAACTTCGGTCCCGACCTAGAGGGAGCCATCGACCGAGAAAAACAATAAACATGGGTCAACAAAGACTAATAGTCATAAGAACCGACAGCTCTGGCAGCTCACAGTATTGGTAACCCCATGGCCTGCGCCCCACTAGTATTGCTTACCACCCACACTGTGGTCATATTACCAACCGTTGCCTGACCATCATTACACGCTCCATTAGCTTAGATAACAACAAGATGAGCTCCCCTATATAAAATAGCAGCCTAAGGACCTTAGGTATGCAAGATATAACACATGCAATATTACTCACAGAGTCACCCTCTTCCGAAACTCTCTTCTTTTTATACTATTATCTCATTATTTTTACTTAGGCATCAGAGAGTTTCTGTCGGAAACTTTAGGCAAGCGGACTTCTTGAAGGCCACCAGCAGAGGAGACTAACACCCGATGCGTTAACCAACGTGCTCTATTCATCTTCAGCCAATCTTAGGGTCGTCCGAGCTGTACTCCCATCTCGATTCGGATTCGACAGCAACAACTACCACCTTGGAAAGGGTCAAATGACCTACCAGTTTTTTGTCTTGGTCTTAGCCCATCCGGCTGGAGGGGTTTGCAGTTGGACCCATCACCCATCACAATGTGGAGTTGGTTAATTTATGCTACAATCGTCCACCGATCCATCGGTTACAATGGTAATAACGATTTGGAAACATATATCAGGTAACGTCGTCACAATGTGGAGGTAATAATTGGACCCATCACGATGTGGAGTCGGTCGCTCTCCTTTACGTCCTCTTTCCACAGCTGTGTTCGACAAATACTTGAATTCGTCGAACGAACAAACACAGAAACCATCATCTGAAACCGTATCCAAATTGTTGCAGGTAACGTTCTTCAAGTGCGGTGGGGTGTGCTTGGGCGCCGCCGTGCATCACACCGCCGCAGACGGGCTCGGCGCACTACACTTCGCCAACTCATGGGCCGAAATTGCCCGAGGCATCGAGCTCGCCGTCCCCCCTTACCTCGACCGCACCCTTCTCCGAGCTCGGTCTCCACCGACCGTGCTCCTCGACCATGTCGAATACTCGCAGAAGCCGCAAGCGAAGCCTTCCAGCGGCAGCAAATGCCCCTTCGACTCCGCCATCCTAAAGCTATCCAAGAACCAGCTCAATTCCCTCAAGAACGTCGGCGGCGGCAAGAAGCCCCTCTCCACCTTCAAAGCGGTCGTCGCCCACGTGTGGCGTTGCGCGTGCAAGGCTCGCCAGCTTTCAAGCGATCTGGAAACCCGACTGTACATGACCGCCGATGCGCGCGCTCGCGTTAAGCCCCCACTTCCAGAAGGCTATCTCGGCAACGCCATCTTCAGGACGTCGGCAGTTGCCACGGCCGGAGAAGTCTTGTCCAATCCACTCGAGTTCAGCGCGGACATGATCCATGGTGCAACCGTTCGATTAAATGACGAATTCATCCGGTCGCTCGTAGACTACTTGGAGCAGCTCGAGGATGTGAGGGGGTTGCAGAAGGGTAGGTGGGTGATGCCGGGCACTGATCTGTGGGTGATCAGCTGGCAGGGGCTGCCGATCTATGAGGCCGACTTTGGATGGGGGAAGCCAGTGTTCATGGGGCGCGCGTGCCTGCAATTCAGTGGGCTGGTGTACATCATGAACAACCCCGGAGACGATGGCGGTCTCTCGTTGGCGGTGGCGCTGGAGCCGGAGAATATGCCGAGGCTCAGGAAGATATTCTATGACGAGTTGGCTGGCTTCTGAAACTTTTTGAGCTCTTGCCTTCTGGTGCTTGTCGCTCTTTAGCTGGATTATTGACTCGCATGCTAATAAGTTTGGTTCTGGAATTTACTTTCAGCATATTTGAGTTTTGGCGGTTGTCATTTTTTATTCCGCCTGGGCAATTTTAAGGGTTTATTGATGTTTCAGCGTAATTCAGTTTTAAATATCCTGATTGTGATAACCTGCAAAAGGTGTGCCCGTACATTAATTTGCACTATAGTCTAATCCAAAATACGTATCCAAAGGTCGGTTTGATAATGACCATATGATGACGATGCTAGAAATCGGATAATAATGAGAGACTCTTACTTTGGTAATGTAAAGTAGGCAGGGGCGGCTCGGGCCTTAGGCGACTGAGGCGGTCGCCTAAGGCCCCCGACCCACGGAAGGCCCCATCCCACCGCACTTTTTTTTTTTTATTTAATGCATAGGCTGAGCCGCTGAGCTAGCATATCGGGTTGTCCTCTACTCCTCTGTTAGCTTGAATAGCTTCTAAGCTAGTCGTAGCTGGGCAGTGGACAGGAGCCAGGACGACGCGACGCCGCTACAGTGCATCCCCTTCGGCCTTCGGCGTCTCCCCGACGACAGGCTGGCTGGGCAACGCCGCAACGGCTACGGCAGTTGACAAATGACAAGCAACGGGCATTTTCTCCCCCCTTCTCAGTTCTCTGCCGCCGGTGCTCTCTTTTTTATTGCTGAACCAGTGATGGTGAACCTTCTCCCAAATTCCAATCTCCCGACTCCCGTTCTCTGGTTCTCGGCAGACTCGGAAGCTCGGTTCTCAGTGCTCCGAAGTCCTCTCCAAGCTCCACCGCAGCACGCCAGCACCGCTCCTCTTTCCTCGCCGTCCTCGGCTCTTCCGACTCCGAACCTCCGACGCTCCATCTCTCCACCGTCCAGCTCCAAGAAGGCAGAACCCGGCAAGTGGCGAGCCGCCGGCCGGATCTCCTCTCCTGCTCTTGGACCGCCGGCCGGATCTCCTCTCCTGGCCGACGTCGCCGTCCTCGGCTCCCCCATCCTCCAAGGCTCCAACCTCCGGCCGAGCCGCCGGCCAGATCTCCTCTCCTGCTCTTGGACCGCCGGCCGGATCTCCTCTTCTGGCCGACGTCGCCGTCCTCGGCTCTCCCGTCCTCCAACCTCCGGGCTCCGGCCGACGGAAGACCCGGCGAGTGGCGAGCTGCCGGCAGGGGCGGCCCAATATATTTGGGGGCCTAAGGCGAACTCATTAGAAGAGGCCTTTTTTTATTATTATTTAAATAATAAAAATTTAATAAGTATAAATTTTTTTTAAAATTTTATTTAAAAATAATTCGTCTAGCTTTTTGAGAAGCAAAATTACTAATTAAATTTTTATACTCAAGATCCATTAAAATACTATTTTCAATCGATAATATAGCTAATCCATTTAATCTTTCTTGTGACATAGTTGATCGCAAATAAGATTTTATCAACTTTAATTTTGAAAAACTTCTTTCAGCAGAAGCAACTGTTACAGGTATTTGTTAATAATATCCTATATGCAATGCATGCATTTGGAAAACAATCTGTTTTTTTTATAAAACTTAAAATATCAATAGGGGTACTAGTTTCTGTTTGTAAAAGTTCTTTTAAAATTTTTAACTCTAAAAACAGATCAATACCATCAATATCAGAATATTCACCATGCTTTAAAAAGTTTTCAAGATTAAGACAACACTTTTTCAAATCATCTTCATTCAAAGATTTTAACTTTCTAAAATTAAACAAAAAACCAAAAATATTTTCATATATGGTAAATTGTTCAAACCTATTTTGAATTGAAGAAATAGCTTGATCTACTATATATCAAAAGTAATCAATTCTAAAAGATTCTTCAGCTGATCTTGTTGTCTCATCATCATTATTTTCATCAAAATATTTTTTTCTACGGATCACACGTTTCTCACGAAATATAGGTTCTATTTCCATTTCATTTGCAATTTCTTTAGATGAATTCAAAGCATTCATGAATCCATTTTCCTTATAACTTTTCAAATAAGAAAGAAGACCTTTTAATTGATCTATAGCAACATCAATATGCATGTCTTCAGATTGTAAAATCTTACTAACTGAGTTAACAGCAAACAATATATCGTGCCAAATATTCATGCCCAATAAGAATTCAAAATTTTCAATCTCATATGTAGCTAAACATGCGGCTTCACTCTTTGTTTTAGGATCTTCACTAGTTTCCGCTAATTGAACTAAAGCATCTCTTATTTTAGGAGCTTGGTTTTTAATTGCTTTAACACTTTCAATACGACTTTTCCAACGTGTTTGTGACAATGGTTTAAGAGTCAATGTGGATATATTATTTTGTAAAATTTTCCATCGTTTTGTAGAAGAAGAAAATAAGGTATAAATTCGTTGTATCACTCCAAAAAAAGATATAGCCTTAGGACATGAGTTAGCAATATCACATAATACTAAATTCAAGTTATGACATCCACATGGTGTGTAAAATGCTCTAGGATTTATATCTAATAATCTCCTTTGTACACCTTGATGTTTTCCTTTCATATTAGATCCGTTATCATACCCTTGTCCTCTTATATCATTAACCTCAAGTTTATGTTTTTCTATTATATTTATAAGTTCATTAAAAAGGCCCTTTCCAGAGGTATCATCTACTTCTAAAAATTCTAAAAAATATTCTTCTACTTTTACTGGACTTGTTGAAGTATCTACACATCTTAAAACTAGGGTCATTTGTTCCTGATGGCTTGCATCAGGAGTGCAATCAAGTATTACAGAAAAATATTTTGCTTCTTTAATCTTTTTAATTATTATAGCTTTAATTTCAGATGCTAATATTTGAATCAATTCATTTTGAATATTATGACCTAAATAATGATTGTGAATTTCACCATGTTGAATGCGTCGAACATGTTCTTGCATAACTGGATCAAATTCTGCAATCGTTTCAATAAAACTTAGAAAATTTCCGTTATTGCTTTGATAGATCTTTTCATTCTTTCCTCGAAATGCTAAATTATTTTTAGCAAGATTTTTTACGACGGCAATAATTCTCAATAGAACTTTTTTCCAATAATCCTTATCTTGGTTTATTTGTTCTTGGAGACTTTTATCAATTGTCTTATTTTTTAGCAATCTCATTTCTAAATCAATCCACCTATTCATGCTAATGATATGTTCATTAGTTGTTTCATGACTTTTAAGCTTGATACCTAGATTTTTCCAATCCCTACTTCCTTCATTGACTAATTGACTCGTGCTAGGCTTTGAATTAAATAATTTACAACAAAAACAATATACTCTATCCAAATCTTTCGAATACACTAACCATCTTCTATCATATTTTTCACTATTAGGTAACTTACGAATATAATATATCGTAGAGAAGTGTCTATTATTTTCATCCTTAGGAAAATGAAAATCATAATCTCTAATTGGACCTCTTTCCACCATTAGATCTCTAAATTTTGTATCAATATTTTTCCATTGACCAGGATCATAAAAATTTATAGAAATAGAACTAGTTTCACAATCTTTTTCCTTATTTATCCTATCTCCATCTGATTCTTCATTGTGCTCTTCAGTCGATATTGTTTCACTAGCAATCTCATTTTTTAACTCTATTTCGGGTGCCTGTTCTGTTGCTAATTCCTGAGTTGAATTTGATGTGGTGTTTTGTTTGTTTGTAACAACAAATCTATCTAGAGCTCCTTTTTGAGATTGAATGAGTTTATCAATTTTTCTTTTTTTTTTGAGTTTTTCATACCCACAGTCATATTTTCTATTAGACATTTTAATCTATAAATAATATTATTAAACTAAGCAATTAAAAAAATACCACAAATAAATCAAAATATAAAAAAGTTAAAAATGTTAAAACTTGATTGTGTCAAGAAAAACAAACTCGGATCCCGACAAGTAGTGCCGAACTTAATTGTGTCGAGAAGAGACCGAATAGTGCCGAATTTGACGGCGAGAAGATGCCAAACTGCCGAAGTCACAATCAACCTACAATTGGATCCAAAAAAAAATCAATTTTAGTGTCTCTAATTTGACTAAATAAAAATTAATTGGATCAAAAGATTAATTAGTAAACTAGCTTAGAAGCTAACAGAGGACAATCATCTAACTTGAGTTACTGAGTACTCGACTAAATAAAAATCAATAGAAATGTCTCACCGGTCACCACTGCCTGGGAGAGTGGACTGTGGCCTGTTGGAGCCGGGAGGCTGGGATCAGAGATTCAGAGTTCAGAACATTCAGTGGGATGCTCACAGCTCACGGTCCAACGGCGGGAGGACGAGGACGGTAGACTTTGGAGTTTGGAGTGAGCCGAGCTGCCGAGGAGGCCGGAGCGGCGGAGCCCGGAGGTCGGAGGAGCCGAGGACGGCGAGGAGAGCTGGAGAGGAATCCTCTCAGAGCAGATCTGGCCAGCAGCTCGCCACTCGCCGGGTCTTCCGTCGGCCGGAGCCCGGAGGTTGGAGGACGTGGGAGCCGAGGACGGCGACGTCGGCCAGAAGAGGAGATCCGGCCGGCGGTCCAAGAACAGGAGAGGAGATCCGGCCGGCGGCTCGGCCGGAGGTTGGAGCCTTGGAGGATGGGGGAGCCGAGGACGGCGACGTCGGCGAGGAGAGGAGATCCGGCCGGCAGCTCGCCACTTGCCGGGTTCTGCCTTCTTGGAGCTGGACGGTGGAGAGATGGAGCCTCGGAGGTCGGAGGTTCGGAGTCGGAAGAGCCGAGGACGGTGAGGAAAGAGGAGCGGTGCTGGCGTGCTGCGTTGGAGCTTGGAGAGGACTTCGGAGCACTGAGAACCGAGCTTCCGAGTCTGCCGAGAACCAGAGAACGGGAGTCGGGAGATTGGAATTTGGGAGAAGGTTCACCATCACTGGTTCAGTAATAAAAAAGAGAGCACCGGCGGCAGAGAACTAAGAAGGGGGGAGAGAAGGGGGGAGAAAATGCCCGTTGCTTGTCATTTGTCAACTGCCGTAGCTGTTGCGGCGTTGCCCAGCCAGCCTGTTGTCGGGGAGACGCCGAAGGCCGAAGGGGATGCACTGTAGCGGCGTTGCGTCGTCCTGGCTCCTGTCCACTGCCCAGCTACGACTAGCTTAGAAGCTATTCAAGCTAACAGAGGAGTAGAGGACAACCCGATATGCTAGCTCAGCGGCTCAGCCTATGCATTAAATAAAAAAAAAAGTGCGGTGGGATGGGGCCTTCCGTGGGTCGGGGGCCTTAGGCGACCGCCTCAGTCGCCTAAGGCCCGAGCCGCCCCTGGCTGCCGGCCAGATCTGCTCTGAGAGGAGTCCTCTCCAGCTCTCCTCGCCGTCCTCGGCTCCTCCGACCTCCGGGCTCCGCCGCTCCGGCCTCCTCGGCAGCTCGGCTCACTCCAAACTCCAAAGTCTACCGTCCTCGTCCTCCCGCCGTTGGACCGTGAGCTGTGAGCATCCCACTGAATGTTCTGAACTCTGAATCTCTGATCCCAGCCTCCCGGCTCCAACAGGCCACAGTCCACTCTCCCAGGCAGTGGTGACCGGTGAGACATTTCTATTGATTTTTATTTAGTCGAGTACTCAGTAACTCAAGTTAGATGATTGTCCTCTGTTAGCTTCTAAGCTAGTTTACTAATTAATCTTTTGATCCAATTAATTTTTATTTAGTCAAATTAGAGACACTAAAATTGATTTTTTTTTGGATCCAATTGTAGGTTGATTGTGACTTCGGCAGTTTGGCATCTTCTCGCCGTCAAATTCGGCACTATTCGGTCTCTTCTCGACATAATTAAGTTCGGCACTACTTGTCGGGATCCGAGTTTGTTTTTCTTGACACAATCAAGTTTTAACATTTTTAACTTTTTTATATTTTGATTTATTTGTGGTGTTTTTTTAATTGCTTAGTTTAATAATATTATTTATAGATTAAAATGTCTAATAGAAAATATGACTGTGGGTATGAAAAACTCAAAAAAAAAAAGAAAAATTGATAAACTCATTCAATCTCAAAAAGGAGCTCTAGATAGATTTATTGTTACAAACAAACAAAACACCACATCAAATTCAACTCAGGAATTAGCAACAGAACAGGCACCCGAAATAGAGTTAAAAAATGAGATTGCTAGTGAAACAATATCTACTGAAGAGCACAATGAAGAATCAGATGGAGATAGGATAAATAAGGAAAAAGATTGTGAAACTAGTTCTATTTCTATAAATTTTTATGATCCTGGTCAATGAAAAAATATTGATACAAAATTTAGAGATCTAATGGTGGAAAGAGGTCCAATTAGAGATTATGATTTTCATTTTCCTAAGGATGAAAATAATAGACACTTCTCTACGATATATTATATTCGTAAGTTACCTAATAGTGAAAAATATGATAGAAGATGGTTAGTGTATTCGAAAGATTTGGATAGAGTATATTGTTTTTGTTGTAAATTATTTAATTCAAAGCCTAGCACGAGTCAATTAGTCAATGAAGGAAGTAGGGATTGGAAAAATCTAGGTATCAAGCTTAAAAGTCATGAAACAACTAATGAACATATCATTAGCATGAATAGGTGGATTGATTTAGAAATGAGATTGCTAAAAAATAAGACAATTGATAAAAGTCTCCAAGAACAAATAAACCAAGATAAGGATCATTGGAAAAAAGTTCTATTGAGAATTATTGCCATCGTAAAAAATCTTGCTAAAAATAATTTTGCATTTCGAGGAAAGAATGAAAAGATCTATCAAAGCAATAACGGAAATTTTCTAAGTTTTATTGAAACGATTGCAGAATTTGATCCAGTTATGCAAGAACATGTTCGACGCATTCAACATGGTGAAATTCACAATCATTATTTAGGTCATAATATTCAAAATGAATTGATTCAAATATTAGCATCTGAAATTAAAGCTATAATAATTAAAAAGATTAAAGAAGCAAAATATTTTTCTGTAATACTTGATTGCACTCCTGATGCAAGCCATCAGGAACAAATGACCCTAGTTTTAAGATGTGTAGATACTTCAACAAGTCCAGTAAAAGTAGAAGAATATTTTTTAGAAATTTTAGAAGTAGATGGTACCTCTGGAAAGGGCCTTTTTAATGAACTTATAAATATAATAGAAAAACATAAACTTGAGGTTAATGATATAAGAGGACAAGGGTATGATAACGGATCTAATATGAAAGAAAAACATCAAGGTGTACAAAGGAGATTATTAGATATAAATCCTAGAGCATTTTACACACCATGTGGATGTCATAACTTGAATTTAGTATTATGTGATATTGCTAACTCATGTCCTAAGGCTATATCTTTTTTTGGAGTGATACAACGAATTTATACCTTATTTTCTTCTTCTACAAAACGATGAAAAATTTTACAAAATAATATATCCACATTGACTCTTAAACCATTGTCACAAACACGTTGGAAAAGTCGTATTGAAAGTGTTAAAGCAATTAAAAACCAAGCTCCTAAAATAAGAGATGCTTTAGTTCAATTAGCGGAAACTAGTGAAGATCCTAAAACAAAGAGTGAAGCCGCATGTTTAGCTACATATGAGATTGAAAATTTTGAATTCTTATTGGGCATGAATATTTGGCACGATATATTGTTTGCTGTTAACACAGTTAGTAAGATTTTACAATCTGAAGACATGCATATTGATGTTGCTATATATCAATTAAAAGGTCTTCTTTCTTATTTGAAAAGTTATAGGGAAAATGGATTCATGAATGCTTTGAATTCATCTAAAGAAATTGCAAATGAAATGGAAATAGAACCTATATTTCGTGAGAAACGTGTGATCCGTAGAAAAAAATATTTTGATGAAAATAATGATGATGAGACTACAAGATCAGCTGAAGAATCTTTTAGAATTGATTACTTTTGATATATAGTAGATCAAGCTATTTCTTCAATTCAAAAGAGGTTTGAACAATTTACCATATATGAAAATATTTTTGGTTTTTTGTTTAATTTTAGAAAGTTAAAATCTTTGAATGAAGATGATTTGAAAAAGTGTTGTCTTAATCTTGAAAACTTTTTAAAGCATGGTGAATATTCTGATATTGATGGTATTGATCTGTTTTTAGAGTTAAAAATTTTAAAAGAACTTTTACAAACAGAAACTAGTACCCCTATTGATATTTTAAGTTTTATAAAAAAAACAGATTCTTTTCCAAATGCATGCATTGCATATAGGATATTATTAACAATACCTGTAACAGTTGCTTCTGCTGAAAGAAGTTTTTCAAAATTAAAGTTGATAAAATCTTATTTGCGATCAACTATGTCACAAGAAAGATTAAATGGATTAGCTATATTATCGATTGAAAATAGTATTTTAATGGATCTTGAGTATAAAAATTTAATTAGTAATTTTGCTTCTCAAAAAGCTAGACGAATTATTTTTAAATAAAATTTTAAAAAAATTTATACTTATTAAATTTTTTATTATTTAAATAATAAAAAAAAAGGCCTCTTCTAATGAGTTCGCCTTAGGCCCCCAAATATATTGGGCCGCCCCTGAAAGTAGGGTGAAGGTTCTGTACTTATTTAATAGCACGAATATGGAAGAGTTGGATAGGATCGTGCGCATTATATGCTTAGGAACATGAGGATCAGCTAAAATGACGGCAAAAGACGAAATTCGGGCATTAAATTATAGTAAGGCCTATCGATTTATCATGAGATGCCACACGAGACAGGCCAACTTATGACTAAAGGAAGTAGGTCGAATCAGGCCGAGTTTTATAAAGGTTACGAGTATGGCCCTCGTAAATATGGCGCATGAAGGGACTAAGTATTGACTTAAATGCTGATCATTGCCTTATACGGGGAAATCAGCCTAATACATATTAGGGTTTAGAAGCATGATGAGAGAGGTGGAAACAGTTATTGAAAGATTGGGATGTGAGATGTGGTTGCAGCAACTGTCAGATAAGAAAGTGGATATGTGATGGTAATTGGGAAGATAGATGTCAATGCTTGAATGAGAACTAAATATTTTGTTGAAATTCTGAGAAAAGGCCTTCCTCCAACTAAATCGATAATCAGTATTTTTATCGTTTTAAATTTGTCTTTCAATTATTTTTAACCTTTAGTTCCTAATTCGTAGTTCTAGCCGCCATTAGCTGCTCCTTTCTTTAAGAAGGCGGCACCCAGGAGTAAAAGTCCTTCAAAATTAAGATAGTAGGATCCATTACCATCTATTCCTTTTTGGCTTGGATATTGGTGGCACACTCATGCATCTGTATCCAGGCCCAGCCATCAACTTGTGCCTTTTTCTATCCCATCCCGAGGGAGAAAAGGAGGGCCAACAAAGTTCTTAGCCTACATGAGATCTTCCTAGGCACATCCTGGGTTATGCGGCACAAGATAACTTGCCCTAGGGCTTGTCTAATTAGAGGTTGAGATCATGGCTTAGTAACTAGGATAATGCTTTCCTCTGCAAATATGCTTGAACAAAATGATGGATTTAACATCATTATTCCTGAAGAGGAAACTAAGAACAGATGTTAGTGTGAACTGAATTGGAGTTCACCCGCATTGAACTTATCTAGGTTCGAGTCTCCTTAATTAACTAGTTATTGGTTGCTATTCTCAATTGAGATCGAAAACCTGGAAATTTCAAAATATTGCTTTGATGAACAATCTTTATGGCAATTATTTGTCACTATACGATTTTCTTACCGAAGCACGAAATGATCCAACTAAGGGTCTGTTTAGGAAATCCAACAAATTTGGACTGATTTTTTATAGCAATCAGGCCTGTTGGCCTGTCCAACCTATTTTCTTTTAAAGGTCCATTATAGTTTGATAGAGCCTGTTGGACTGCAAGGTAGAAAAAGATCTTTATAGGTCGATTTTTTTCATCCCACTAAATTTGGGCCGGAGAGGAATTGGTTGATATCAGTCTTACTTAAATAAACTATATAATCTCTATATCCTATGAAAAATCCAACCCAATTGTGCTAGATTTTTCAAACAAACCAAAACATCTTTCAACATCACCTTGTGCTATTATTTCTTTTTCTTGAGAAGAAATTTTTTTTTGACCCGCATAAACTCCCATTGATCCAAGAGGATTAATAAATCTGATACTTTTTGTGGATTAGATCCATGCACCATAAACACATGACCAGCAATACAGCATCGGTGAACAATGTCCAGTTCGTTCTGAATCGAAAAAAAAAAATCCATCTTCAATCATGTCCTCCTTTCTTCAGCAAGCAGCGTGCATTTTATCCAACGTAGGACGCTTGATTTCAAGATCTCTACACCGAGAGCGACAGGGCAAAGATCCTGAAGGGTGCAATTATTCCTGGTAGTCTGTGTTTGGTAGGTATAGGGATGTTGGTGCCATTTCTGATATGACGTGCATAATGATGGAAGAAGTTTGGTACCAACTTAGCTTGGGCGTGCCACCAAATTGAAAAGGATTTCTATGTATAATAATAATAATAAAAATAAAAGGAGAGTGAAGATTGTCTTCTTGCATTACCATTTGTTAGGGCTTCATCAAACTTGATGCACCTGTTTCTTAAATGTTTAAGCAAGAAATTATTTCATTTCCGCGATGGTGCAAAGCCACAAGCTTGTAATTGAACTTCTTCAAACTAGTAATTCATATGATAATCTATAGAGTGAGCTAGTCTCAAGCACTTAGAGCGATCGCTGCGCGGAACATTGCCGCTCAATGCCTCAACCAACCACCATAACAGCGGTCATAATTTTGATTCTTTATTCAAATATATTGTAGCTTATATCTAAATTTCTATTCCCATTCACTTGTCCAATATGGAAGTAGGTGATTGCCAAGTAGTGCCAATATCCCTCATGACTAGAGATGCAACTGGGGCGGGCCGAGCCGAGTAATTTAAGAGAGCCTTAATATTCGAGTTTAAACTCGACTCAACTAAGAAAAAAAACTATCTCAACTCGATTTGACTCAAACATCAACCGAACGATCGATTTGAACCTAGATCGTGATTAAAAAATAATTAAAATAAAATATAACAAAATATTATATTTTAAAATTATTAAATTAATAATATCTATATATAATAAATAGAAATAATTTGATTCCAAACATTGTTGAGGCTTCCTTAGCGGAAAAAAAAAAAACCATTGTTGAGGCTTCTCCTTATGGAAAATTTATATTGCAAGTCTACGTAAAGTTCCTCTTGGGTTTACAGCTTGCGTTGCTCGCACGATTATAATATTTTTATTTCCAAAAAAAATATTCAAATGATTCCAAAAATATCAACGAAGAAGTCACTTTCCTGGTGCCGTGCGTCGTAATCGCTTGTAGGTACCGGGAAGTGCGCCACTAGATGAAGCAAGTGGTGACTTTTCTCAGTGATTTTTCCAAACTACCGCAACGTTGGTTTTCAAATCGGGTAGGTACACGTTGCTTGGAAACAAACTCTGCCTTTATCCAGCCAGTGGTCCGAAAGAATCAAGTAGCCTGCCTCGATCACAAAGCTAATTAAGCCATTCACATTTAAAATTTAGATGTCAAAGAGGTCGACGAGCTCATCCCGCAGTCGCATTATAAAATAAAGTGGCTTCTTTCTCAGGATCGCTCCAAAGTCACCAACACACTTAGGATGAGAACCTTTGAATAGGTAAGTTTGTTGATTTAGTTGGTGGAAAAAAATTTATCATTAAAATATTTTTTTTTAAAAAAAAATTTGATGTCTGAATATATAATATGTAAAAAAATAATTTTTGTATATTTAGTTGTTCATGAAAAATTAATAGATTTCAAAGTAGCTTATGTTTCATTAAGTATTTATTTTCATAGTAAAATTAAAATATATATTATGTCTTTAATAAAGAGAAAAGTTTTGTTATATTCTATCTAAAAGTTTAAAAGTAATTTTTAAAAAAAATATTTTAGGGACTTGCCTATATATAAATTTTTCATATGAAAATTTTATTTCTTCAAAGAAAATATAATTGTGATATGATTAAAAAAAAGTATATATGCCAAAAAGAATTCTGTAACTCTTTCTTGGAGGAAAACATCGCGTGTTTGTGGCCTTTGCCACCTTGAATTTGACGTTTTGGTCATTCCACATTGTGTAGGCTCTTCTCGTCGAGCACGGAGAGAGAGTTTGTTACTTTAATGATGGTTGTTTTATATAGAAATTAGTTGATAAAGAATGGACTAAATGTTTCCTGAAAATTAAACGAAGAATGGAAGAGAGTTGGCTTGGAGGACCACATGTTTGGAAAATTCAAGGACGCCCGCAAGGCACCGGTATGGCAGGTGTAGAAGTATACCATTATAGGGAGCTCTGTCCATACCAATAGTAGAGTGAAAAGCTGTCGTGATTTATCTCCACCTGCCAACCATGAGAACTTACTTATGAATCTAAATCTTTTGAATAAACCGGCTTATGGAGCTACAGAAAATGATATTGATAGAAAAGGATAAACTTCTGCTATAGTTATTATGTCTTCAAACTCGATAGTTTTTTGACTTCAATTAAGACTTACTAAATACTGGTTGGATCTCTTTCAGAGGCTTTCAAAAGAATTAGGAAAGGTAAACATCGAAGCCGCGATGTGATAATAGATTCTGTGTATGATTACCGTGATTTCTAGAAAAACAACAAGGCGATATATATATATATATATATATATATATATATATATATATATATATATATATATATATATATATATATATATATATATATATATATATATATATATATATATATATGCATGCGGAAGCAAGCCAGAATGGGAAGGCAAGACTACATATTAGAATATATATATATATATATATATATATATATATATATATATATAAAACGTATATTAGAGTATTGTACTTTCGTTAAAGAAAATGAGACATACAAGAGAAATCACTTGGAAACCATATTATGAACAAATTGTGGCATGTACTTTTCATTGTTTTAGTTTCCCCACTTGCCCCCCTCAATTAGAGGAAGTTGGAACAAATAGATTTCTCCAATGTAGAAATATGCAGCAGTAATTTCTTTTCTAATGGTGCACTAGAAAAAACATAATTTCCACACTTTTGGGAACTACTTAGTCAACCAATTTTGATAAACCTAAACTATTTACTCATAAATAATCACTTTTGTGTTTGAACTCAGAGCCATTGTTCGGCGTATTATATGGTAGACAATGGTGCTTCTAGCAGACTCAAACCTCATCGATTTTATTCTTCTGATAACATTTGTGATAGATCTGGTTCAGTCAAAGTTGTGCAGTTTCACTGCGCGTGAGGAATCAGTAAAATAATGGATATTCCAAGGTATGGATGGGGATAAACTTATGAATGTGCCACAATTTAATGACCGACCCTCCTGGGCTCCCGTAAATCTTGTCTCGACGTGAGGTCAACGTGGTTTTGAATCTAAAAGACGAGCGGTAGATCTTTGCCGTAAAGGATGATTTCTTATTGCGTCAAAAGGTTGAATCCAGACTTGGCTCGTATATTGGACGCTGATGCTCAAGTGACTTCCTAGTTCCTATCCCCTGCGCTCCAAGTCCTCTTGCTATGAATAGGACTCTGAAGCTGTCTAGTTTTTTTTGTCTTTAAAATCCTTCTGTTATGTTGCAGCCGTCTTTAAGCTTTGCGTGCCTACAACACTTATATATATATATATATATATATATATATATATATATATATATATATATATATATATATATATATATATATATATATATATATATATATATATATTAGGACAGATTTATCATGTAAGAATACACCCAAACAAGTTAAAAAATAATATATTCCGAAGTGTATCGGGTAATCCTCTCTCTCCTACTTAAAGAGTATTCCCAAAGTGGTTGGCCACAAAGGAGGCTATCCAATCCGCTGTCCCATTAGCCTCTCTGTATACATGCTTGGCGTGGAAGGCCATCCCACGACCAACCGTTGTCTGGATATCCCTGAGCAACATGTGATAGTCGCCTACCCCTCCCGTGCTCTGCTGGATCCAACCTACTAGACTCCTAGGGGTGGCAAAATATGACCCGACCTGCCAACCCGACTCGTGTTCGACCTGCTATAAACAGATTTGGGTTTGGCCTAAACAGGTTTGGGTTGTAAACAGATCGACCCGTTTAACCTGTTTATTAATTGGGTCGGATACGGATTTTAGATGCCTGACCCGTTTAAACCGTTTAACCCGTTTAACTGTTGGGCAGGTTAAACAGGTCTAAACAGGTTAAACGGGTTAAACAGGTTAAACAGGTCTAAACAGGTTAAACGGGTCTAAACAGGTCTAAAGAGGTTAAACGGGTCTAAACAGGTCGGGTTGGGCAGGTTAAAGGTTGGGTTGGGCAGGTTAAACAGGTCTAAACAGGTTAAACGGGTCAGGTTAGGCAAACAGATTAAACAGGTCGGGTCGGGTTGGGTAAACAGGTTACCTGTTTATTAAACAGGTTAAACGGGTCGGGTCGGGTTACCTGTTTAATAAACAGGTCAGGTTCAGGTTGTAATTTCTGACCTGTTTAATAAACAGGTTGGATTCAGGTTTATGATTTTCTGACCCGACCTGCATGTGACCCGACCCGTTTATGGTCTGACTCCTTGTTCAAAAAAAAAAAAGGATGTCCATTTTGTGCCAAAAAATAGATTAATCTCAAAAAGAAAAATAGATGTTCGGGTCACTCAACTGGATCAATCTTCTAAACGAAGTATCAAAGGAGGGCTTGCTTGCTCTCCTGCAATTCCACACAAGGAACTTCATTCTACATTATACTGCAAATCTGACCCTTATTCCTTGTTGCACGAGGCCCCAATACAATGCTCACCAAACTAGGTCGGCCCATCACCAAACCCCTCTCCATCTTCTCTTCCCGTAGCACTTCCCAACACAGCCACCATGGCCCTCCTCACCACCGATTTGTGGTCCAATCTAGCTGTAGATGGGCCCAAGTCTAGCCGACTCGCCATCGCCACCAGCCGACCAGGACACCGGCACTGCCACCTCCCCAGTCGATCGAAGACCCGACGTCATCGAGTCCAACCCGACTGGGTCACTGCCGCCCGATGTCGAAAGGGCCAGATCGGCCTCGGGAGGCCGAACAGGCGATACCCCTGGCGAAGTCGGAGAGGAACCGAGGGTTGCCAGAGCGGGAGCTGTCCTCGCCGAGGAGGATGCCAGCGCTGGGGCGAAGGGGGGGTGGCCACTTGATCCCACACATCCGGGCCGTGATCAAGCCCAGTCATCTGCTCTAGATCCTTGGGCGTGCCTAGCCCATCTACCCGAGTGGCCCTGTCCACGTTATCGAGCCAGCCTGAATCCGCCAGGCCTAGACCCACCCCAGTTGACTCGGTTGCCAGGCTCTTAGGCCGCTTATTCGACAAGCCTATACCCGCGCCCACCATCGTCACCTCTGGGCCAGCCTGCATAGTGGCCGACCCAACACTGCTTGAGTCGTTCGCCGAGTCCACCAAATCGTTCAACAAGTCGAAACTCGACCCAGCTCGACGGCTGCTCTAAGTCGTGTTCGACCTAGAGCTCGAGCTAACACCCTCATTGGTCGGTCGATCCTTTCGGGGAGAGCATCTCTATGCCACCTTTGCTAGTTTTTGCCACCCGTCCGAGTCCGACGATGAGCTAGGGAATCTCGGTCGGTTGGGAGGGGACGATGGCCTTGAGGAGGACGACTTGGGGGGTTAACTCAATCGTCTTCCTCAGCCGTGGCGGCCCTTTCATGGCACATGATGGTCGAATACTCGTGGCCGTCAACCAAGGGCCGAAAATCAGCAATCGGGACTCTCGATAGAACTTAGGTCTGGCTCACCACCACCCTGTAGTCTCTATTGGTTTCAACCACTATGGGGACAAGGGACCTCCATCGGTGCCGAAAACTTACAGGTTGCTTCGGCATGCCTAATTCGCCCACGGCAATAGCAGAAATCGGGTACATTCTAGTAAACAAAGAGTTGTCACAGAACCCTCGCCTTGCCCTTGATTTGGACTCCAGGAAACAGTGGCACGATGGCATTGATGGTCACCTTGACCCTAGCGAAGCCCATCATCCTCTGCTGCTCCATTATGCTGTCGATGACCAGCAGCCAACCAGCCACCGTGGTGATCCGCGAGATCGTCTCACTTGGCTAATATTCCACTGGAAGCTTCGACAGCCGAATCTAGACCATCGTCGTCTTCTCCTTGTCCAGCCCTAGGATGAAGTCAAGAGCCCATGGCTCCATGGCTAATAGCTGCCCCGTCACCACTCACTGGCTGTCGATGAGGGCGATATCCCGGTCAACCACCGTCTTGAAGCAAAGGACGAGGTGGTCATCGATAAGTGGCACAACCTCCACTACATGCTCTGTTTTTCCCCAGAGAGCAACGTCCCGGGCGGCCAAGACTACGAGTGACCACCACCCGGCCTTTCCAAGCCTTCCTCGATGCCTTGATCGACTCTTCCGGCAATTCAAGGACCGATATGAAATGCTGCTGGAGATTCTCCACCTTCTTCTCCGAGATCCGATGTGTAGCCCATCCCCCGGCTTCACTCGGTCTCCCTTCTCCTCACCCCGTGCCGGCGGTCCCCAGCTCCCACCAATGGCTGAGCGGCCCACCACCTTGCTTGTCTTCTCTGCCATTGCCGCTTTTGCATGACTTTCAAAGCAATCAACGCGTAGCGAACTAGCCCGTTGAACTTTTTTTTTTATTATTCTTCAATCACGTTGGGATTCTTGCTTCGGCCATTAAGGATGGCGCCAAATGTCTGCGGTTGCTGTATTATTTTCTAGCAGGCAGATTGCTGCATCGATAATAACATGCGACCAAAGAATCCAAGGCGTTTTTCTTTGATAATTAAGATTTGAAACGCCTTGGGCCGTTCTAAAATATCTCCAGTCCTTGGGCGGCAGCTTGGAAGATTTCTGAATCTACTTTCCACCTCCACACTTGATGGTTTGCACAAACAAGAAACATATTTTTCAGTACCAGCACACATGTTTTCCTACATGGTTTGATCAATCCCCGCTTAAGGATACGATTAAGGCTGCAAATGGGTCGGGTCGACCCGTGACCCGATCCGACCCGACCCGCGTAGACCCGACCCGACTCGAATTTTAGGACCCGCGGGTCTGGGTCGGGTCCTAAAACTGGACCCGAATCATTTTCTGGATCGGGTCTGGGTTTACCAAACGGACCCGACCCGACCCGAATGGACCCGAAGAGAGAGAGAGGAAAAGCAAAAGAAAGTCTTTTCTTTTTCTTTTTCTTTTTTTTTTTTTGGCGTGGGTTGTGGTACTGTTGGTCAGTGTGGGAGGATAGCAAGTTAGCAACAAGCATAGGTTCACAGAATCCAAAGGAACGTCGGCCCGTCAGGATTCTCTCTCGATCTATTACACTGTTGAGACCTCTGGTGTCTCGGTAGCTGCCTTTTTTTTTTTTTTTTGCCTTCTGTTTTTTGGTTTTTGTTTCTTTCAACTTTTGAACTTTGAAGGGAGAAAGTGAGGGAACACTGCAACTGAATATGGGTCATGTGCCAGTTTTCTGTAATGGAATTGGATTTTGGAAGAAGGTCTGGGATTTTTTTTGTCCTCGTGAGAGGGGAGCTGGGAGACACCGAGTTCCGTCCAATCAGTCATACAGATAAAAAATAGTGTGATATGAAATTTGGCTTGTAGACCGACTTAGTTAGTAAGTCATGGGTCATCTGTTCTGACTGGAGCTCAATTGCAAGTCTTTCAAGTCATGGGTCACCCAGCACCTCATAATTATGATATGACCAAATTAGATTTGCCCAAATTTTTTCCCAAAAGCACAAAAAAATTAGACCCGATCGGACCCGAACCCGACCCGAACCCGACTCGGACCCGACCCGACCCAACCCGATCTTCAACCGGGTCGGGTCCGGGTCCAAAATTGGGACCCGAACAAAAAATCGGGTCGGATCGGGGTCACCTAGGACCCGCCCCGACCCGACCCATTTGCACCCCTAGATACGATCAATTAGTTGGGTTACTATTATCTATCCGAATTCCGCTTTGCTGTGTTACTTTTTTCGAGTGGCCAATCCTGCAACATATAATAGGTTTTAAAATTTGGAAATCCATTTGATGGGGGGAAAAATGGACCACTCCACAAAATACAATTAAAGCATCCGAATCCGACGGCAGGAGTAATCTCAACAAGTACGGCCTCAGCAAGCACGGCTCCGACAAGCATGACCTTGACAAGCATGCCCTCGGCAGGTACGACCTCGGCAGGTACGACCTCGGTAGGCACGACCTCGGTAAGCACGACCTCAATAGGCATGACTTCGACAGGCACGACCTCGGCACGCATGGTTTCGCCTAAACAAAGCCCGATTGACCTCGAGCCGGCCCCGACTCCACCAACAGTCAAGCCGGTCCGCCTAAAGAAGGGATCACCAAATCCTCCATATCCAGGATCAAATCCCTAAATCTCCACCACAACGGCTGTCAATATTTGAATCTACGCAATCTCAACCGATCGCCAGCTAGTCTGAAATGTCGTGTCATCTAAGGTAATTCATTTAAACCAAAATTTGTGCAATCATATCCGATTGCGTGTAACCACTACACCCCCTCCTATAAAGAGGGGAGGACTCTAGGGAGATCATCTTGTCCCCTTGCTAGAAAACACCTTCTTCATTAAAATATCTCTAAATCTCTTTCTGACTTAAGCATCAGAGAGTCTTCACCGGATCCCCGGCCAAAGGCTTTTTGCAGGTCCGCTGGAGACAGCCGTCTGCCGCCGGGCTACAGCAGAAGTTCCTCCTTCTCGGTTCGCGGTCACCTCCGGGTCTATTTTCCAGCAACTCTATTCATTATGTACTTTGGTGAATTGCAGCGGCAAATAGGCTTTCCAAGTTCCACGTGGAGCAAACTTGAACTGTTTTCTCTTTTCTAAGACTAGAAGATGATGATGATGATATCATTATTTTCATCAATAATATTTCTCCTTCGATAGATACGATGTTGTTACATGAATCGCCACTTAGATATGTAGATTTAACCCCTTGCTTTCAAAACTTGACATCGTTAAACTAGTCGGGCTCGAGTTCGGAAATGCCAAACTGATTTCAAACTTGATTTGGCTTGGATTGAATGGCGATCCAAATTAAATTAATAGAATAAAAATAGAAACAATAAATTTTATATTTCCATGTTGGGATCCAACCTAATTCACCCCAAATTAGATTGTAGATTTATAGCCAAGATCCCATTAAATTACCGAAATAATATAACTGGAGTCGACCTAGACCTAACCCAACAGTGGTACAAAAGTCAACCTTAGGTTGGATTGTCCTGGAATCGGTTTGGCTAAAGTTAAACATATTGTCGGCATGATATGAAGTGATGCTTTACTTCAACCTACCAAACCGACACCCCTGGCCTAGGGTCGGCCGGAACTGGCATGCGCGGCTCAGCGAAATGCTGCATGATTTTCGAGTTTCACGCTTTTTTCATGGCTGCACGACTGTATGTCGGTTGTCATTGCATTTCCAGGTGCATGTGCTAGCGAGAGATTTCGATTTGAACCCGGCAGGGCACGTCTCACCAAAAAATTATTAGGCCAACGAGGTCCATCATAAACGTGGGATGTAATCATACTTGCTTATGTCGCTATTACATATAAAAAAATTAAATTCATCAAAAATCCACGGCAAACTTAGTTTACCCAATAATTTTTTTTACAAGGTTGTCTAGGTGAACCACAGCCCCCCTGGCCGGGTTAGGTGTCAATATAGAACTTCCTGCTATTCTTGGAGACTTTTTTGTGGAAGATTGGTATCGAGGACTTGGGGACCAGAGCTGCCTATTTAGCTTACCATTGCTTGTTGGATAGAAATGCCCGGATCTTTAAGGATAGGATGGAGCACCTGATATCGGTAGCAGACCGAGCTCATCTTCGTGCAGCGGAGGTCACCCGTGCCGCCACATTGCTGCAACTTGAGATGGTCAAGGAAATTTGGGGCTCGTCTTTTGCTCCTGTAGCGCCTAGGACCGTTCTGGTCATCTGGAAGTCTCCACCCCCTAACTTTCTCAAAGTAAATTTCGACGGCAGCGTTGGTGAGGAAGGGGGCACTGGAGGTATGGGCTTCTTTATCAGGGACCACGAGGCCATGTTGATAGCGCCTGGAGGCCAGAGGATATTTGACACCTCTGTTGTTGTTGCGAGCTCAAGATAGCATGGGAGGGAATCACGTACGCGAGGCGGGTGCTGGGGGTGGACCATATCCTCTTTGAGGGAGTCTTCACCATAGTAGTCGAGTGGATTCAGGGTTGGGGCTCTAGTGCCTGCTTCGGACCGCTGCTACGTGATATTCGCAGTCTCTTAGCTGCGTGTAGGCTCTCCGGAGTCACACACAAATACAGATAGGCGAACAGTGCAGCTGACTGGGCGGCCTTATTTGCTGCCCACCACACTGCAGGATTCATTTGGGCTGGAACCTACGAGGTATCCCATGCTTTGTGTCATTTACTTTTTTCTGATTCGGTTGGCCTAGCTCATGCACGACATGTGTGAGTGGCCGATGCACCCAAAATAATAATATTTTTTTTATTTTACCATAAATTTTTTGTGAAAAGTAGGTATGTAAATAACACATTCTCCTGTATCCAAAAAATAAAACACGAGTCAATAATACCAAAGCACAAACATTAAGCATGCTAAATATTGTTGCTTTTTTTTAATAATAATAATGATAGCTCACTACTATTAATGAGTGCAGCAGCAATGTAATTGGCAGAGCATGGGGGATTTAGTTAGACTCTGCGCTCGTCCTAGCACCCCTCCCTTAAATTTTGGTTTATCCTTGCCACTAAACCATAGCTTTATTTAGTTCTAATAATGATGCCGGACCAAATTTAAATGGAGGCAGGAGAAGAGGGGAAGAGAAGGAGGAAGAAGAAGAGAAGAAGGAGAAGGGAGGAGAAGAGAAGAAGAGGAAACATGGGGGAAAGAAATCTTTAATTCTGCATTAAAACCCTAATCAACATAAGAGTCCCCCATAAGAACAATTAAAATAAACCCCTTACATAAAATAATTCTCCACAAATAAGCCCTAAAATGCAAATAAGCCCAGAATAAAATAAACCACAAATAAATCTCTAAACACAAATAAACCCAGAAATAACAATAAGCAAATAAAATGGGGACCTAGCTGATGTCCCCATCAACTCCTCCCGGTTGAGAAAAACTCGACCCCGTCGAGTGTAAATCGGGTCGGCTGTCGTACTGCTCCAGAAGATCCGGGTCAAGGCGCTGCAACTCAGCTCGCGAAATCCACGACACATCTGATTCGGGTCGACCTTTCCACCGAACAAGGTAACGTTGGTAGCTTCCTCTCCTGGTAGATATAACCTGCTCATCTAATATATGTTCTATGTGTTCTCTGCGTGCATGAAACTGTGGAGGTGGAGGCTCACTAGCAGGTGCTAGAGCAGGGTGATCAACAACAGTGGATGTATCAACAAAAGGGTCAGAAGGAATGAATGTTGATTTCTTGTATGGGACTAAATCTTCAATATTAAATGTCGCACTAATCCCATAGTCTTCAGGAAGATCTACAACATACGCATTCGAACTGATTTTCTTTAGGACTTTGAACGGTCCCGCACTACGAGATTGCAACTTTTTGAACATCCCCGAAGGAAGTCGTTCAGGTCTAATTCTTACCATGACTGAATCACCTACATTTAATTCTTTATAACGTCGGTGCAAATCAGCAAAGGATTTATATTTTAAGTTATTAGAGTGAATAAGTTTGCTGATCTCCTGATGCAATGAATGCAGGTGTGAAGCAAATGATTGTGCAGACTCAGAGACTCTATGTTGATGAGACATGGGAATCAAGTCTATGGGTTGCCTAGGTTTATAGCCATTAACCACTTCAAAAGGACTCATGCATATGGTTCTATTGACCGAACTATTATATGCAAACTCGGCAGTTGGTAACACGAGATCCCAAGTCCTAGTATGCTCACCTACCAGACATCTGAGAAGACTCCCTAGACTTCGGTTGACAACTTCGGTCTGGCCATCAGTTTGGGGGTGATAGGCAGAGGAAAATTTTAATTTGGTACCCATCATGTGCCAAAGAGTTTTCCAAAAATAGCTCATAAATTTAACATCCCTATCGGACACAATAGATTTAGGAAGACCATGGAGTCTAACGACTTCGTCAAAATAGAGTTTCGCAATCCTAGAAGCATCAGAAGTCTTAGAACATGGGAGAAAATGAGCCATTTTAGAGAATCGGTCCACTACTACAAAAATGGAATCGTGTTTGGTCGAGGTACGTGGAAGCCCTAACACAAAATCCATGCTAACATCTTGCCACGGACAATCAGGAACAGGTAGTGGAGTGTAAAGCCCAGTGTTCTGTTTACGTTGTTTGGCTAATTGACATGTGCGGCACTGAGCGACGATCTTGGCCACGTCTCTCTTGAGACTCGGCCAGAAGAAACGTCTTTCCATCATCTCAATGGTTTTGTTTCTCCCGAAATGCCCAGACAGTCCTCCAGCGTGTACTTCCCATACTAGAAAATCTCTCAAAGAAGTTCGAGGAATACACAAACGGTCGGAGCGAAAGAGATAATCATCGTGTAAAAAGAAATCATCGTGCTCTCTCTCTACTCCCTCTCGTAGGGTCAGGTATACATTACTAAAATCGGGACAGGTGGTATATTGTTCCCTAATCCTTTCAAAACCAATTACTTCAGTGCTCATCATGGATAGGAGGAAGATCCGTCGACTGAGCGCATCAGCAGCCTTATTCTCAACTCCAGCTTTATGTTTCAGCACAAAAGTATAGGCTTGTAGAAACTCAATCCATCGGCCATGTCGAAGGTTTAATTTCTTTTGAGAATTGAGATACTTTAAAGCCTCATGGTCTGAATACAGGACAAATTCTTGCGGTAGCAAATAGTGTCGCCAATGTCGCAAAGTTTGCACTACCGCATAGAATTCCTTATCATAGGTGGAATAACGCAACCTGCCGTCACTTAACTTTTCGCTAAAGAACGCGACAGGGTGACCTTCTTGGCTTAACACACCACCTATGCCAACGCCAGAGGCATCACATGCGACCTCGAATACCTTAGTGAAATCAGGGAGGCGCAAGACAGGTGCTTCGGTCATCCTATGCTTAATATCTTTAAATGCTTGGGATGCCGACTTAGTCCAGATAAAGTCTCCTTTCTTCATGCAATCTGTGATGGGAGACATTATTGAACTAAAATTCCTAATGAAGCGACGATAGAAAGTAGCCAGACCATGAAAACTGCGTACTTCGGCTAAGGTCTTGGGCTCAGGCCAGTCGACTATCGCGCTTACTTTTTCTGGATCAGCGGAGATACCCTTGGAAGATACTATGAATCCTAAGAAAGTGACGTGATCAGTTAGGAAGGCACACTTCTTAAGGTTTGCAAAGAAGCTTTCTCTCCGCAGGACTTCACAAACCTGCCTTAGGTGTGAGAGATGGAGCTCTTGAGTTTGACTATAAATGAGGATGTCATCAAAGTATACAACGACAAATTTGTTCAAGAAAGGTCGAAAGATCTGTGTCATCACCCTCATAAAAGTACTTGGAGCATTTGTTAATCCGAAAGGCATTACTAACCATTCGTAGAGTCCATCTTTGGTTTTGAATGCTGTTTTCCATTCATCCCCAGGACGAATCCGAATCTGGTGGTACCCACTCTTTAGGTCGATCTTGGAAAAAACTGTAGCACCAGACATATAGTCTAAAAGGTCGTCCAGCCTAGGAATGGGAAAACGATACTTTACCGTGATTTTATTGATAGCACGGCTATCGACGCACATCCTCCAAGAGCCATCTTTCTTGGGAGTGAGGAGTGCAGGTACAGCACAGGGACTCAAACTCTCACGAATATACCCTCGAGTGACGAGTTCGTCAACTTGGCGTTTCAGTTCAGTATGCTCGTTTGGATTGAGTCTATGGTGGGGAAGATTTGGCAGTGACGCTCCAGGAATGAGATCAATTACGTGCTGGATATCACGCATTGGAGGGAGTGCCTCTGGAAGATCAGTGGGGAAGACAGAGTGAAACTCCTCCAACAGAGGAACTACGGCGGCCGGATGTTCGGCATTTGACTCCACATTGATAACTCTAGCCACAAGAGCGAATACAGGTGAATGGCTTTCGATATCTTTCATTACCTCTTTCGAAGTAATGATGTGAAGTGACTCATCTTTTTGTGGCGTAGCACCTTTCTTCTCAGGGCCGGGTTCTCTAGGAGGTAATGAATTCAGTATAATTTTCCGACCCTGGAACATAAAACTACACGAATTTGATCGACCATGAAGTGTGACGTCCCTATCGTATAACCAAGGTCTTCCTAGAATGACTTGACCTACGTCCATCGGAAGGCAGTCGCACCAAATCTCGTCTTTATAAGATAGGAATTGAATCGGGACAAGGCATCTTTCTGAAACCGAAATGGACGTCTTATCTACCCAGGCTACTTTATATGGATTAGGATGAGGGGTAGATTTCAGGCCAAGGCAAGAAACAACTCCAGACGCAATGGCATTGATGCAACTCCCGCTATCAAATAAGATTTTGCATGTTTTACCATTGATCTTAATAAGTGTATAAAATAGGGAGGTTCTTCGCCAGTCTTGCTCGATCTTTGTTTGGGCTAGTGTGCACCTAACCACATGGAGCCTATGGTTTTGGTCATTCCTATCAGTGGGCTCATTTTGGTATTCAGTCTGAACAAACTCTAACCCGGTCTTTTCGTCTCCAAAGTCATCTACAAAATCCTCGATGTTTGGTTCATAGACTTCTTCGACACATTCAGTATCCTGGGTTCCTGCTTCCAATTCAGTCATTAAATAGGTCTTGGCATTACATTGGGACGCAATATGGCCAAACTTTTGGCACCTGAAACACTGGGTTTGGTTTCTTAAGGGCGGGTTGGACCCTAATATGCCTTTTTCTTTATCAGTTGATGTACTTTGAGCAGGCACCGGGAACGTCCTAGTCGGTGTTTGGCTAGAACCGGGCTGGGAAGGATGGTTGGAGAGTGGTCTGGGTTGTGGAAGATGGCTTTGGTTAGGTCGGGCTCCTGGGGGTAAGAACCGAGAGTCGGTACGTCTCACCACAGGGACTCGTAAAAAACTATCCACGTCTTGAGCCAATTGGTATGCCTGGCCAAGGGTAGTAATCTCTCGGAGGATCAATTCTTTCTGGATCTCCTCACGGAGTCCAGCTCGAAACCTAGAAAGAGTAACAGTCTCCTCTTCGATTACACCACACCTCATGGGAAACTCCTCAAATTGTACAATGTAATCGGCAACAGTTGAAGTTCCTTCAGTTAGTTTCTGCCACCTATCCATAAGGCGTTGTCGGTAAGAGAATGGCAGATACTTCTCATTCAGTTTTTCTTTCATATCCTCCCAAGTGGTGATGCGTGGAAGCCTCTGGGTCTCACGCCGATGTTCAACGTTATGCCAGTACCAGTGAGCTTGCCCAATAAGTTTCATTTTGGCAAACCGTACTTTTCTATCTTCAGTCATATCGTACCACTCAAAATAATTATCCATGGCTGCTCTCCAATCAAGGTACACGCTCGGCTCTAATTGACCAGCAAATGTGGGAGCTTCTACTCGCACGGTACGAAGTAGTCTCTCGTCAAGATCGCGCTGGTGATCAGGATGATGTTGGTTCCTAGGGGGATGGGGAAAAGCTGCAGGCGGTGTGGTCAAACCAAACTCGGGATAAGCTGCGATTGGGGATGATGGTTCCGGAGTCTTAGGGTGTTGTACTAGAGCACGGATCTCACGTTTGAATTAGTCGTTATCAGCTCGTATTGCAGCTAATTGTTCCAGAATATCTTGTATGACTCTGGGGTCCATGGTGGATGAAGGGGTCTGAGAGTCAGTGAGGAGGTACTCTCTACCACTACGGGTGGGCATACAGGACTACTCTAGTTGGTAATATGATATGCAATACTACTAATGAACCCTAATTGTCCAAAGGTAATGCAGGACAACCTACTGATGCAACCCACTAATGCAACCTACTATGAATTCGGAAATCAGCAACTTTTCACAAAAATAACTTAAAATTAAATGTTACTGATTTGTACTTTGGTTATTTCAGAATTAAAGTAGAAAATTAGTCACTATAAGAAGTTAGGTTGCAAACACGTTTTACAGTCATTCAAAGTCTGAAAGTAATCTGATCTATGGATATTGAAGATGTCCTGACACTAAGGTGTGCTAATTTAATATTTAGATTTAATTGGTAGGTAGGACAGGTGTGGTGGAAAATGTTCCAGGTTTTGCAGTTTGACAAGAAAATAAGTTTCAAAATAGGGCTGTCATGCAAGAGAACTAGAACATATTTAGATAAGCAAGCCCAAAGGAGGAAGAACCTATTACCTGTGGTGAATGCAGTTGACCAGAATTGTCTGCGCGTGGAGTCTCGAACACGAAGTTGGCGCCGGGCAGAGCTAGCTGGAGTTATGGAATTGAGCCCAAGGCTTCCTGGGCTGTTGAATTGGGCTGAAGAATACTCTGGTTTGGGCCTGAGATCGAACCTGCAGCCGCTTGGGTCTGGGCCGCGCTCAAATGATGGCGCACGGGCTTGGGCCAGTACGGGAGCAAGGACGGCTGGGGGAAGCTGAGTCAGTGGGGTTGGAACTGCTGGCCCTTGGTTCGTGTGGGAAAGATGGAGGGCCAAGGGGGAGAGCAGATGAAGGAGGCGACGGTTGGGATGGCGGCCGAAGTCGGGGAGGTGCTGTGGTGGTGCTCGGGGTGGCGGTGGCGAGGATGGCGTGGGTCCGGTGTCGTTCACGGGAGACGTCCTCGGGTCGCAGTGAAGGCGGACACGGTGGCGGCGGCGGACGAGGCTCGGTGGAGGTGGAGCCCGGCGGAGGTGGCGCAACAGAAATGGAACGGCAGCAGCGGCGGCAACTTGAAAAAGGAGGCGGAGCTCGGCTTCGGTGGCGGCGCGGCGAATCGTGCGCAGGCGGCGCGGATTGGCAGTGGAGATGGCGAGGTGGCGGCGAAAAATGGGGCGGCGAACTCGGCAGAAAATGGGAGCGGCGATGTCGGAGGCGGCGCTGCGGTGTAGGCGGCGTCCGGACGGAGGTGGCACGGCTCGGCAACGGCGGCGGCGTCGGCGGCGGAAACCCTAGGGTTTCCGTTCGACAGAAACAGAGGTTAGTTTTTTTTTTTTTTTTTTTTTTTTGAACCTTAACGGGTTCGGGTTATCGGTTTCGGGTTTCGAAAGAAACCCGCTCCGATAACTGTGAAACTTAGCACGTGCGGGTCACGTGCCAATTTTTTTTTTTTTTTTTTAACTTACCGGATGTGAACCCGGGTTAACGGGTTTTGGGGTAACGGGTTTAGAACTTACCCGTTACCACCCGTCTCCGTCTTCAACCTCCCGAACGATTCGGGAGGGCGTTCCGGCCGCTTCGGCGGTGGTTGCGGAACGGCCGAACGGCAAGGTGACGGTGGCTCCGTTGTCGGCGGCGACAGGCGGCGGCTGGTCGTGGTGGCGGCCGGAATCTTGCGCGCGGTGGTCGGCGGGTACGTCGACAGTGCCGAGGGACAAGGTGGCAAACAGATCGGCGACGCTCTTCCTCTTTTCGGCAGCGGGAGTCACACGCGGTCCTTCAACACGCTCCGGTGTCCGTGGTCGACGTACGGCGTAATACTCGTGCGGCCACAGAAATCCAGGAATCCGGCGACGCTCGGCCATACACCGGTGGTGGCACGACGGTGAAGACGCAGCAGAGATGGTGGTGGCGTCGGTTGCAGGCTCCGGTGGAGGGCCAGAGGCGGCGCTGCAGGGAGGCCTCCGGGGGATCTGATGGAAAGAGGTGGTTGCGGCAAGGAGGACACAGTGGAACTGCTCGGCCACGGGGGAGCTTCCTTTTTTTTTTTTTTTTTTTGAGCAGACTGACAGAGGGAAAGAAGAAGGAACCGAGAAGCCCGGTGAACCAGGAGTGGTTCCCCTCTGTTCCTTCTTGTGAGAATTGAGAGAGCGGAAGATCTCTTTTCTGGTGAGCGGAACTGGCAGAGGGAGTGGTCCTGTTCTTGCTGTTGGTGGGAACCGAGGGAAAGGAAGATTGTAGTTGGATCGTGGCTTTGGCAATAGAAGCAAAACCAACCTGCTCTGATACCAAGTTGATGCCGGACCAAATTTAAATGGAGGCAGGAGAAGAGGGGAAGAGAATGAGGAAGAAGAAGAGAAGAAGGAGAAGGGAGGAGAAGAGAAGAAGAGGAAACGTGGGAGAAAAAAATCTTTAATTCTGCATTAAAACCCTAATCAACATAAGAGTCCCTTTTAAATAGGGCCCCATAAGAACAATTAAAATAAACCCCTTACATAAAATAATTCCCCACAAATAAGCCCTAAAATGCAAATAAGCCCAGAATAAAATAAACCACAAATAAATCCCTAAACACAAATAAACCCAGAAATAACAATAAGCAAATATGCAAATAAAATGGGGACCTAGCTGATGTCCCCATCAAATAATTTAAGATTTTAAATCATAGATTTTCCGGATGATTTCAATTCAGGCCACCGTGTTGGGATTGTATCTTAAAGCACTCCAAACACTACCATTCATCCATCTGCACAGTTTCAAAGCGACTGATGGATGATTCAATAATTGATTCGTGTGAAAGAAGAAGAATCTTTTCTTCACGCGCGAAAGATACAACCTCTATGATAGACCAATAACTTCAGAATTATTTTCAAGGGAACTCAAAATCTATTTTTGGCAACATATAGTCATGCATATCTAAACAAAGCAACCCAACATATAGTCATATCATTAGTTCATAACTAGTGTTGAAATTTTACCGATCTGCTTTTGACCACCACCACCACATCTCTCATCTTTTACGCTCTGTTGCTGGAAATTGGACCTGGGGGCAGCCGCGGACCGAGGAGGAGGAGCTCGGGCGCGAGAATGGCGGGTGGCGGTCCGTCGGCGGGCGGCGTCCTCCGGGAGACCTGCAAAATGTCGGTGGCCGGGTTTTCCGGCGCCGGCCCTCTGATGCTTAAGTCAGAGGGGAGCTTAATTTTGGAGAAGGAAAGGGACTGTATGTAGAAGTCCGAAGCCCTCCCTTGGGAGGAAGAAGCCCCTTTTTAGAGGGAGAAACTCCCCTTTTATAGGAAAAGTGCCAGGGTTACCTGTGATGTGACTGGGCGAATTAATGGGTTACCGTCACGATTCGATGTGGGCGTGGAAGTAATGAGTTGCCGTGGATGGCTCGTTCCCATCATGGGAGGAGATGGCGTGCAGCCAGAGCTTGCTTGTGGCGCGCAGTGCAATCCATTCTTGGGAATGGTGAGGCGTTGACAGTCGTAGCAGGGTATGGTCCCTGGTTGATATGTCGTGGCGTGGCCGGCAAGTAAAGCATGGTGCGGTTAGGCTACTGCAGGGCATGGCCGCAGTATGTGGACGACGACCTCGGCCTTCTGGGCTCAGCCTACTGTGCTCGGCCTTCTGAGCTCGTCAGCCTACATGAGCTCAGCAGCCTTCTGGGCTCGGCCTTCTGTGCTCGGCCTTCTAGTCTTGGTCTTCTGAGCTCGGCCTTCTGAGCTCGGCAGCCTTCTGAGCTCAGCAGCCTGCAACTGTGCTCGGCCTTCTGTGCTCGGCCTTCTGAGCTCGGCAGGCTTCTGAGCTCAGCAGCCTGCAACTGTGCTCGGCCTTCTGGTCTCGGCCTTCTGAGCTCGGCCTGGATGAGCTCGGCAGCCTTCTGTGCTCGGCCTGGATGAGCTCGGCAGCCTTCTGCTCTCGGCCTTCTGAGCTCGGCAGCCTGCATGAGCTCGGCCTTGCTGTCGGATTTGGGTGCTTTAATTGTATTTGTGGGGTTGTCCATTTTTCCCCCAACACTACCCTCGACTTCCGAGTTTGAGCTGCTTTTTGGCTCGGGCGAAGGAAGTAGTCCAGTCGTCGATCATCCTGTAATATAGCCAAATATATATGGAGATGTGCGTGCTAAGTAGGGTGTACCTCTCATGCAGTTGGAGTCAGGTGCTTCAAGTCGACTCAGCAGCCTTCTTTGGTTTGTGGTCGACTCAGCAGGGTGCCCCCACTCAGATCGGGGCGTGTTGTCGTAGGAGGCGTCGAATGGCGTTGAATGTCGCCGAAATATCTTCGAATGTCGTTGAATGCCTCGGGGGTCCGCGTAGGTACTACCCCGTCTTCCCGAGGTCGAGGGAGATTGGGCTCGCTATCAACTTATCGGGGCATCTCGACCTTAGTCGAGGAGGCGCTACGGGGGGCCGCGAAGGTACTACCCCGTTGTCGATGTCGAGCGCCACGGAGGGCCGCGAAGGTACTACTCCGTCTTTCCGAGGTCGAGGGAGCTTGGGCTCGCTGTCGACTTATCGGGGCATCTCGACCTTAGTCGAGGAATCGTGCGCAAGGTCGAGGGGTCTGGGAACGCACTGTCGACCTGCGACGCTTTTCGAGGTCGAGAGGTCTGGAAACGCACTGTCGACACACGGGGCATCTCGACCTTAGTCGAGGAGGCGCTACGGAGGGCCGCGAAGGTACTATCCCATTGTCGATGTCGAGCGCCACGGAGGGCCGCAAAGGTACTATCCCGTCTTTCCGAGGCCGAGGGAGCTTGGGCTTACTGTCGATTCAGCGGGGCATCTCGACTTTAGTCGAGGGATCGTGCGCAAGGTCGAGGGGTCTGGGAACGCACTGTCGACCTGCGACGCTTTCCGAGGTCGAGGGGTCTGCGAACGCACTGTCGACACACGGAGCATCTCGACCTTAGTCGAGGAGGTGCTACGGGGGGCCGCGAAGGTACTATCCCGTTGTCAATGTCGAGCGCCACGGAGGACCGCGAAGGTACTACCCCGTCTTTCCGAGGCCGAGGGAGCTTGGGCTCACTGTCGACTCAACGGGGCATCTCGACCTTAGTCGAGGGATCGTGCGCAAGGTCGAGGGGTCTGGGAACGCACTGTTGACCTGCGACGCTTTCCGAGGTCGAGGGGTCTGGGAACGCACTATCGACACTCGGGGCATCACGAACTTAGTCGGGGTCTTTGAGGGAGATGGAGATGGAGACCGGAGATGGCCTTGTCTGTTGGCGTTCATGCGTTCCCACCTGGAGTGGGGCGACGTTGGAGATAGAGATACCTGTAGGTCGTCTTTTGCATTCTCCGACCTCGAGATAGGTAAAATATTAAAATTATTTAAAGCCAAAGTGGCATCCTGTACCTTTTGGGGACATTTTGATGGCTTCCGAACTTCGAAGTCCCTCAGGACTTGGCTTAGCACCAGCTTTCTTTGGCTCGATTTTCTAGGAGAAGTGTTCTGCGCTCGGGCTTCTGAGTTCGGGCTTATGAGCTCGGCAGCCTTCTGGTCTCGGCCTTCTGAGCTCGGCTCGGTCTGCATGAGCTCGGCCTGGATGAGACTGCTGCAGATCGTGGCTGCAGCATGTGGATGACGAGCTCGACCTTCTGAGCTTGGCTCGGCCTGCATGAGCTCGGCGGGGGCTTCGGTGATGGCGACGCTCTGAAGGAGAGCAACGTCGCGGGCGCCGTCCTGAGGACTTGCACCCGTAAGGAGGGAGTACATGCTGGTTTCTTACTTGCTGCCGGAAGACAGAAGACTTGGAAGGACAATGGAATTTAATGGGGTTGTACCCTTTGCCACAGAGGCTTACAATCCCATTTTAAAGCTCCATAACTCTCCTTATCCAGACCTCAGCTTTTATTTCTCTTTCCCTCCAACTCGTTGATGTGAGACTTGGGCTTCTACTTCTCACTAGTTGCCCCCACATACGTCGTTGCAGCAGGAGCCATGCCTGATTCGAGATGGCTCGGGAGAAAGTTTCTTCCTCTGCTTAACATGAACCCGTGGAGGCGGCACAGGAGGGGCCTCCACTTGTTGCAGGCTTTGGGCTACAATGGCTAGCGTTTGGACTTGCTGCACTAGCGCATCGAAGTGCTCGGGTTGGACTTGTGGAACTTGATCTACCGGAGATCTTGGTGGTGAATTCTGGACTGAGCGTTCGGGAGGCATTAAAGGCTCCTCTGCTCCTTAGTTTCATGGCCGCAACTCGGGCCCTTCTCTAGCGCCAACTGTTGCTGGAAATTGGACCCAGGGGCGGCCGCGGACCGAGGAGGAGGAGCTCCGGCGCGAGAATGGCGGGTGGCGGTTCGTCGGGGGACCTGCAAAATGCCGGTGGCCGGGTTTTTCGGCGCCGGCCCTCCGATGCTTAAGTCAGAGGGGGGCTTAATTTTGGAGAAGGAGAGAGATTGTATGTAGAAGTCCGAAGCCCTCCCTTCGGAGGAAGAAGCCCCTTTTTAGAGGGAGAAGCTCCCCTTTTATAGGGAAAGTGTCAGGGTTACCTATGATGTGACTGGGCGAATTAATAGGTTACCGTCACGATTCGACGTGGGCGTGAAAGTAATAAGTTGCCGTAGATGGCCCGTTCCCATCATGGGAGGAGATGGCGTGCAGCCAGAGCTTGCTTGTGGCGCGCAGTGCAATCCATTCTTGGGAATGGTGAGGCATTGACAGTCGTAGCAGGGTATGGTCCCTGGTTGATATGTCGTGGCGTGGCCGGAAAGTAAAGCATGGTGCGGTGAGGCTACTGCAGGGCATGGCCGCAGCATGTGGACGACGAGCTCGGCCTTCTGGGCTCGGCCTGCTGTGCTCGGCCTTTTGAGCTCTGCAGCCTTCTGAGCTCGTCAGCCTGCATGAGCTCGGTCTGAATGAGCTCGGCAGCCTTCTGTGCTCGGCCTTCTGTGCTCGACCTGCTGTGCTCAGCCTTCTGTGCTCGGCCTTCTGAGCTCGGCAGCCTTCTGAGCTCAGCGGCCTGCAACTGTGCTCGGCCTTCTGGTCTCGGCCTTCTGAGCTCGGCAGCCTGCATGAGCTCGACCTGGATGAGCTCGGCAGCTTTCGGTGCTCGACCTGGATGAGCTCGGCAGCCTTCTGGTCTCGGCCTTCTGACCTCGGCAGCCTGCATGAGCTCGGCCTGGATGAGCTCGGCCTTGCTGTCGGATTTGGGTGCTTTAATTGTATTTGTGAGGTGGTCCATTTCCCCCCCCAACACGCTCTGATTTTTTGGAGTAAATATCATTGTAAAATTAATCAACTTATCTATTCACCAACTTATCCATATTTTCATGCTCCAGCCAAAAAAATGAGGTTGCTAAGTTAATTTTCCATCGGCAGCATTTAGTTGTGAAATGGGTGAAAATACTTATCCACCTGAAAGATAGCCAAGTTAGTTTTCCATCATCCAGGTAAATTGATCCTATTTTTTGTTCCTAAAATAGCCCTTTTTATGTTGATAGAGTAATAAACCCAAACCACTCACTTTGCTAGCTGGCGATGAATTCAAGCAGAATTTTTTTTTCCTTACCCAAGCCTCACCAAATGCATTTTTTATTATTTTATCGTGGTCTTGTGTCATCTAGTCCTCCCTGCCCCCCTCTATTTTTGTATGGGTCAAAAATTTAGTTTAGTACGAAAAAATTGGCCTTCAATTACGAAGACACATTGTACAATAAATGTGCAAATTGAATTTAGAATCATAAATGATATTATAAAAAAAATGAAAAGATATTATCAACTTATCCAAAAGCCGAGCAACTTTTTCATGCATAAAAAAATATAAATAATTTTTTAGAAAATATATTTATTTTGGAAAATATGAATTTTTAGGTAAGTTTCGTACCTCTAATAAATGTTACAGCAATCTGATATTACAGTGTTACTTTCTAGCAATTAAATTCATGCGGGTCGTCCTTAAGTAGTGTTGAAGTTTTATAGATCCAACTTGGACCGCCACGACCACATCTCCCATCTTTTTAAGCTCGAAGGCACATCGGACGAGCACTTGATGTACCTCTCTTCTTCTTCTTTTTCTTTTTTCTTTTTTTTTTAATATTTACCACCACCAAACTAATATGAGTACAGCCAACCAAATTAACCAAAAGAAGCTAAGGCGCCCTCTGAGTCCTTTAAGGTGTCAGCAAGGAAAGGCAGAGACGAGGAACTGCGTGCACGAAGCCAAATAGGAGGTTGCGAGCGTTAACTGAAAAATTTTGTTGGACGAAAAGGAGCATGCAGTAGCTCAGTGGTACCAAGATCTTACTTTCATCTTAAAAAGTTCGAGTTCGAAACGCACGATCACCGATTAAATTATAGAAATTGGATGTTCTCTACTCGAATACGTGGACTGAGAGAACTTATTAGTCTGTTGGTAGCCTCGATAGTGCCGGATGTGACGTACTCACACGGAGAATTCATGCCGAAGTCCAAAAAGATAATCGAGCCAAGCCTATAGGTAGAGAGGGTATGAGTAAAATCGGCTGGAGTGCCCAACACACGATCAATTTTGTCCGTATCGAACATTCTTTTGACGGAATGGAAGCTCAGTAGTGAGGGCTGCTATGTGGGGATAGGCTTGTTTTTTTCTCTGTTTTTTTTTTTCAAAGAGGAGGAGGAGGAGGAGGCTGCCAAGGAACATGCAGCGAGGAACGTCGATTGATATAGAATCAGAGGAAGCTCATCTAATACATATTTTAAAGTTTTGTCGGTAGTGGTTTCTCGTATCATCATTGGGTCTTCTTTTTAAAGGTCAACATTCGGGGCTCTGCAAGGTTGCCAGTTCCATAAACCTCCAGCTCCAGCAATGGAAGATCTAATCTTTGTAGTCATTCGAGATCATATAGTACATCCTCATCGGACGACTTTTTATCCTAAGCTCAGACTAATTTATACTTTTTATAAATACATGAGATGAGAACCTCATACAGAATATATTAATTTCTACATTAAATTAATTTTAAATATTTATATAGAATTAAAATAATCTAAATAATATTTTTGATTAATTTTTTAAAATAAAAATTTGGATTATTATAAATAGTATGAAAATAGATTCATCTTATGATCAATGTAGACTAAAAAATACTGTAGTATGAATCTATTAAATTGACTATAAGCCGATCATAATATTTACGGTTGTATTTATGATACTTATACATAAATTTATTTATATTTAAATTGTTAGCTTATTAATATTAATTTAAAATAAAAAGATATGCATGCGTATATTTAGCTTCATGTTAAGTATGTACGGGATATATTTTGGATTCTAGCTACTATTTTTGGGTGCGGCTCTGAGTGGTGCCATGAAATAGTAATAAAATAGATCAAGAAATAATTATGATGTAGACAATAGATCACCAGTGACACGAACAACCATGTCCTGGTTCCAATCAACCCTTTTTATAATGTTTCATCTCCAGCGGGCAGGAGAACAAACAAATGATGACACGTGACATTGATGTCATGTTACGTATCTCTTGTATCTCTAAAAATAAAATAATTTATTTTGTTTTTTTAAGGCGGGACGATTAGACACCCTGGAGTAGATGAAAGAATATTTTTTTTTGCTAACAATATATATATATATATAAAAAGGAATGTTTACCTTCATTCTCTCATCTTGTACATCAATTAAACGAAATGCGTGGCTTCTCCGCTTACAACCGTCCCAAGCCAAAGGAGACGAACCACCGGTTCAAAAATCGGTCTGGATGCCACCAAAATAGTAGCCCGGTGGCAAGGGAGCTTAGGATCCATTCGAATTGTTTAGGTTCGAAATGCGTAAGCATCGATTAAATTAAGCAACCGTATGCTCCACGTTCGAATGACTTTGTATGGATATATTTTTCTTCCATCAGTATGAAGGTGGCGCTGGGATGACGTACTCACATGTAGATAGCCTAATGGAGTTTTTCACAGATTGGAGAGGGCACGTGGAAACTTGCGACACGTATTCATATATATTTTTTGATGGAAAAGAGGCCTAATGGGGGCTGCTACGTGGGCGGGGTTCTGTCCCTCCCCATTCTGTCCCTCCCCATTTCTTCTATTTTTTTTTAACCCCCCCCCCCCCCCCCCCCCCCCCCCCCCCCCCCCCGCCGCCAAAAAAAAAAAAAAAGAAAAAAAAAAAACCGGTCCGGATGGATAACCTTGCCGGTTTTATCAAGGCCGCGAGCCAGTCGCGCCCCACCGCGCCACGCTAACGTCACCATGAACGCACGGATAAGGAGGATGTGGGGCCCAGCTCCCACGTGAGATGACCTGAGATGGTTTTTGGTGAGGGACCACCGGGAGCGGTTGGTGAGACCCTTGGCAGAGCCGCGAGATCGTTCTACGCTAAAAGATTCAACCGTACACGTGTCCCTCCAAATTCGCGAATGGTGCTGCTCCGTAAGAACGGGGAAGCCGAGTTGGGCACGGAGGCGGGCGGCGGTCTGGTCACCTTCTCACCAACTTTCCCGTCCGTGTCCCATCTCGAATCCTCTGTCGACGACACATGTTCCTCCACGTTGGATTCAGGAATAATGGGTGCCCACCCAACTACTCCCCCACCATCTCCCGGAACTATAAACGGGCATGGAGATCCCCAGGGCTCCCCAGCTCTCCTACCAGAGCTCTTATCCGCGCTTTATTCCACTATTCTCGTTATTCTCCACGGAGACGCCTCTATGCTTTCCTACCGTCTCTCTCTCTTGGTGGTAATTTCCTCTCAACAAGCTACTCTTAGTCCCCTTTTTTCCCCAACTTTTATCTTCTAATTTCCTCTGTTACTTTATCTATCATAGGATTGGCTCAAGCTGTTTTGATCTCGATCACCCTCAGGCCTCAGCCCTTCTTAAGAGCTACAGTTTCTTTAAGGTACTTTATTCATGTTTTTAGCTTTCGCCCTGTTTCATTTTTTTTGGGTGGGTGGTGCACGGCGCCAAGTCGTTTTAGATCGGTGCGCTCTTGCTGGCATCCAAAATTCGGAAGAGATTTTTTTTTTTTTTTGCCAAGTCCGAAAGGGATGTTTACCTAAGACGTTTCCGAGGATTATTCTTTTTTTTTTTTTGCGGTGCAACGAGGATTCTTCTTTAGCTTTATAGCAGATATAAAAAAAAATTTAAGACTAAAATATGTACGGCTTCAGCCAGTACTAAATTTTTTATTTATTTTTTTATTCTGAGAATAAAATTTCTTAGTTGGATGCGTTAGTCGGTGGACGGGACGGGTGGACCGAATTCCAACTACCGCTTCTAATAATTATGCCCAACTCAGGGACCACCGGACCGAATTATTAAAATACGGATCCTTGTCACATCATAGCGGGCAAGATTGAACGGTCCTGATATCTTGATCAGGTCAAAAGCGCCACTCAATAAAAAAAACCAGGTAGAAAGTCGGTCATAAAGGACAAAGCTCATTCCGGCGAGGGCAGGTCGCGGGAGAAGCGATCAGATCCCACGGCTGACGGGCGCTGCTGGCATTCGTGTGTAGCCGCAGGGAGGAGCGATGATCATAACGGAGCGACGGTCGACACTGGTCGGTCCGGCGGAGCCGACGCCACGGCGGCGGCTGTGGAACTCGAGCCTCGACCTGGTCGTGCCGCGTTTCCACACGCCGAGCGTCTACTTCTACCGGCCGGACGGTTCGCCGGACTTCTTCGATGCGGAGAGGCTCCGCGCGGCGCTGGCCAAGGCGCTGGTGCCCTTCTACCCGATGGCCGGGCGGCTCGGGCGGGACGAGGACGGCCGGATCGAAATCGACTGCAACGGCGAGGGGGTGCTCTTTGTGGAAGCCGTGGCCGACGGCATGGTCGATGATTTCGGGGACTTCGCGCCGACGATGGAGCTAAAGCGACTCATCCCCAAAGTGGAGTACACTGACGACATCTCCGCCTTTCCTCTTCTCGTTCTGCAGGTAAGCTTACCGCATTCAACGGAAATTTAGAAGGGCTTCAGTTAAACATTGCTCCGCATGACAGCTAATGAAATATTTGATTGTAATTTTTTGAAAGAAAAATATTGGTTCATGGAGTATGGATCCAAGTGCCCTATACTTGATGCACACCTGATGAGCACCAGGAATCCAACTACTTTTGCTTAACTCTATTTTAACCAATCTTTAAGAAGATGTGCTCATTATGACACTGCCGAATTCATATTTCTGGATTTCTTTTCCTTTTTTTCTCTCTCTTTTTTATGACAAAAAATGGTGGACACTGGTTTTTCTTCTTTCGTTATCTCTGCATGTCTCTTTCCGAGAAAAATATTGTCGGCATCTCTCTTTTTGTGAAAAACGTTGCTTGCATGTCTAACCGGTCTTACCAAGCATTAGTAACATAGCCGTTCTTTCTTTTTATTTTTTCGACAGTTTGATTGGAAGAATATTACTGGAGATTGAAAGTATCTTAAAGCTTTCCATTGCTTCTTCAATCCAGCTTCTTGATTAATTCAAGGTTCCTGTCTTGTTGACCCTGCGCTCATATAACATGCTTTTCTTAATCTAGGATCAGTGTTTAATGTTTATCAAGATTGTTTATATGCCAATTCTTCTATAAAAGATGACAATGAGTGCCAAGAGCACAAAATTACACGAAATGTGTAACAATAGGAGCTGCAGGACCGTGTACCTTTCTAAAAGACCCATATTTCTTATAAAAAAACTTGATTTGGTCTCATTGCTCTGTCCACCTACCAGCTTCTTGATTGCTATTACCCTTGCTTGTACATGCTTGCTGAAAGACATTATTCACATTAGAAAACATATACGCAGACCTGGTCAATTACTTATCGAACTGGTACAAAATCTGCTGAGTATTTATATATATGTATATAGATTCATATATATTTAATTTTTTTAAGAGGAGTTACGGCCGTTAAGACAGAGAACCTAAACCTTGCACCGAAACAAACCAAGAGATTATGATGTCAGTTGCGATGATTCGATGTTGAAAAGCTATGATCGGATCTAAGTGATGATGCATGACGACAGGTGACCTACTTCAAGTGCGGCGGCGTGTCGCTGGGCGTGGGGATGCAGCACCACGCCGCCGACGGAACCTCCGGCCTCCACTTCATCAACTCCTGGTCCGACGTCGCCAGCGGCCTTGGCATCTCCGCCCCCCCCTTCATCGACCGGACCCTCCTCCGCGCACGCGACCCCCCAACCCCTTCCTTCCCACACGTCGAGTACCAGCCCCCGCCCTCCATGAAGGCAGCGGCAACCTCACCGCCCTCCCTCAGTGCGGTGAAATCCGGCGATCCTGTCACCGCCGTCAACCTCTTCAAGTTCACCCGCGCCCAGCTCGACCTCCTCAAGGCCAAAACCCCCAAAGGATCCAGCTACAGCACGTACGCCCTCTTCTCCGCGCACGTCTGGCGGTGCGCGAGCCTGGCGCGCGAGCTCCCCCCGGACCAGCTCACCAAGCTATACATCGCGACCGACGGCCGCCAGCGTCTCCGGCCGCCGCTCCCGGCGGGATATTTCGGGAACGTGATCTTCACGGCGACGCCGGTGGCGGCGGCGGCGGAGGTAGTCAGCAGCGAGGGGGCGGCGGGAAGGATCCAGGCGTCGCTCGCCAGGATGGACGACCAGTACCTGAGGTCGGCGGTGGACTACTTGGAGATCCAGCCGGATCTGAGGGCCTTGGTCAGGGGGGCCCACACGTTCCGGTGCCCGAATATTGGGCTGACGAGCTGGGTCCGGCTGCCGATCCACGACGCCGACTTCGGGTGGGGCCGGCCGGTGTTCATGGGGCCTGGTGGGATCGCGTACGAGGGGCTGGCCTTCGTGCTCCCCAGCCCCGACGGCGACGGCAGCCTCTCGCTGGCCATCTCGCTGCAAGCCGAGCACATGCTCCGGTTCCAGAAGCTCATCTACGATATCTGATGCCGGCTTAGAGTGCTTTCGGTTTCCCTAGTGGATTAGTTAATTTCCGCTTTCCTTTCCCCTGTTTTTGGTTTTACAGTATTAAAAAAAAACCGATACTCCAAATGTCATGCATTGCTGCCAAAAATAACAAAATACTCCAAATTTTCCATGTATTTGGATCAAGCTCCTTAAATAGCATGGCAATAAGGATGTTTTTCTTTACTGCTGCCTGATGTTTTTTTTTTTCTTGTTAAAGCGGGTTTTGTAGCGTTCGAGCAATTTCTGGAGTGAGGCCATATAAGAAGCCACTAAATCTGCGACCTCATTAGACTCTTTGAACACATGCCTAACTTGAAAGGCCACAATGTTACTCACTATAGTCTAAATATTCTGAAGCAGGGGTTTCACTCGAGCCATCTTGGATTTAGGTGATCACGGTGGCTGAGTCACCCTCTAATATAACTGAGTCATCCTCTGACTGGTCTAAGCCGTTTGCAGTTTTGCTTCAGAAATTAAGGTATCGAAAATCTGGCAGCTACCCGCTGTCATTGTACAAACCCAGCATCTCCTCGGATCCAACAAAGTTAAACTCAGGTGGGCTTGCTGGTTGTTTGAGCGGAAATGACGAACGCCTTAACATGCTTGAGCCATTCTCCTACTTTTTCTATATTTTCGGAGTGTTGCCACGTGTGCGTTTCCTCACAATTACGTTGTGCGAAGGAATACCGATAATATAAGTTATTGCAGCCACAACGCTAGCGGTAGCTTTCCTCCATTTCGAGCAGCTTCCGTACCCAATTTTTGAGAGCTGTTTGATTGAGTATTTGTTAAGGAAGTTCCTATTTCTGATCAAGTCTTGATGGTTAATTATTACTTCATGTCTCAATCAAACTTGCTGATGATTCATATGCACGAACCAATTTCGAACTTTTCCAATCATGCAGGGCTCATTTGGTTCGGGAAGTTTTTTTCTTCCGAATATGATTTGAGGAAAGCAGATTCCTAAAAGAAAAATGTCTAGAAAAGTATTTTTGGCATGTTTGGTTGATCATGGGAAAGTGACAAATTTTCAAAGTGTTTATATTTGGTTGACCATCTACTTTTCTAGAAAAGTTATATATAATGCCTATAATACCTTTAATAAAATTAGGTCTTTAATGCTGAAGGACTTTTTTGGAAAAAAATAAAAATAGAGTGATTCCCGCCTCATAGAAAAATAACTTTTCTATGTTTCTCATGGGAAATACTTTTCCATGAAATATGGGAATCATATTCCCATTGGAATACAACTTTTTTTTCTCTCTCTTTTGAAAACTCCAACCAAACAAGAGGCATCTCATTACTTTCCCATTGACCATATTTTTTCTTCTTTTTCCGCGAACCAAACGAGCCCGCAGTCTAGTTTGTATCGCTATCCTATAGCGTTAGAGATTTTTAAATAACCTCACCTAAGCAATTGACGGTATAAACAGAGCACAAGAACTTGTATGGATTCTTTCAAATGCGAAAGTAGATGGGTCCCTCTAGCCATAACAAGTGTGGATTTTTTTTTTTCAAGTATTCGCTTTCCGTTTGGTGCTGCAGTATTATTACTATATTTTTTTTATCTTTTTAATAATTGATGGTATCCTTGGCGGGGCGGAGACTGAAAATTTCAGGTTGTTTGAAGGTTGGTACGCAGTGCCTTTTAATGGAAGCTTAACTCACCATGTTAGGTAGGAGATAGATTGAGAAAGAAAAGGATTTCTCCTACTAGCTGTTGAGAATATAATGAAAGTTGGCGTCTCTTTTAAATTTTTTTTTTTTCAGACTACTTGGTGTTAGGTGCAAGGCCAATGGTCCCTCTGCTGTACTTGATCTAGTCCCAATTTTGCCTATAACTGGGCTGTGTAAGTGAACGGTCCAAGTCCCGTGATACTTGCCTGTCCTATTGCGTCAATCCCCAGCCTTCACACAGGATCAGGTCTCCCTTAGAAAATGTAGCAATTGTTTGTTGTGGTTGCTGTTGCTGTTGGCAAGCAACATTTAGCTTTCATGCCAACGTAAGATAGCTACTTCGGTAATGACATTGTTTTTGACCAGCTCCACCGTATCCTTGGTTTGAGAAAAGTGGGTAATGTTTCTCTAAGAATGGTGGAGCTTGTTCGGGCTATTGGTGCTTCATCTTGGAACTATTTTTTGATTGAGTCACTGCTTGGATATTCAACTAGGATCTGTTTGGATGCAAGAAAGTCCACTGATGCACACGGAAAATGAGAAAGAAATAGAGATGGGAAGAGAAAACCATCGATTACGTAATCTTTTCCTTCTAAAAGGTGATTTCTATTATTGATCACGTAATCTTTGCCTTTCTAAATCCAATAAATCTCTCCTCTCCCAACCTCTCCTTTGTAGTCTGATATTAGTAAGCCTGCAAATAGGTCAGGTTGGATCACGTGTTTTGGAGGACCTGTGGGTTCGGGTCGATTCGTTCTATTTTTCGGATCAGGTCTAGATTTACTGAATTCAGACCCGACCCATTTGAAATTTAGGTAATTTTGAATTTTTAATCCTATGACCCAACCCAACTCGGATCTGTAAAATTATTTAGGCTTGTAGGGCGCGGGCTGTGCAAATACAAGTTCTGAAGCCATAAATGAGTTGACCCGAACCAGACCCAAATTTTGTTGGGTTAGATCTATGTTATACATGAACTTGACCTGACCCGAATGAGCCGTTGAGTTAAAAATTGTAGCGGTGGACCCGACCTGATCTTCTATCGGATCAGATTTGGGTCCAAAATTAAGACCCAAATAAGAAACTAGATTGAGTCGAGGTTACTCATGGCCGGACCTGACCCAAATAAATTATACATTTCTTAATTAAAAAAAAGTAGCAACCGGTTCAAATATTTTAACCGAACCGGGCACCGATCCGGTCCTGTGTGATCCGGCTCGCTTCCAATCCTTTGAGAAACAAGAGAGGGGGAGAGCGGGAGGAGGATGGAGGAGGGGGACGAGTGGTTGGCCGCCGACAAGCTCCAACACCTTCTCGCATGCTTCCTCATCACTGTCCTCGTCGCCGTCATTGCCGTCCGGAGCCGCCACCCTTTCCTCCGCCGTCGGAGCACCGCCCTCGGCTCCCTCGCCGCTCTCTTCGCTGGCGCCGCAAAGGAGGCCGGGGATGAAATCGGCCTCTGGAGCTCCGCCGGGGCGTCCGTCAAGGACGCTGCAGCCGATCTCCTCGGCATCCTCCTGGCCTCCCTCTCTCTCTCCCTCTATAGGAGGCTTCTTTCCTGTTCTAGCCGTGATCTGGTTCGGGATCAGGGGATTTCGATGGTATAGAACCGATGAAACCCAAGAAGCCCTAGAAGATTTGCTTTCGTCGGTTCGGAGTTCGTCTTCTTTTTCTTGATTTTCTGGTAAACACCCTTTCTTTACGAAAAATATAACTTTCCCCTTATTTTCTTGTTTAAAATTCTTTTTTTTGAATAATTTTTTTGTTTAAATTTCATTGTTCTCTTCTTGCCATCTTGTTTGGAATACCTCCTTCTATATGTTGTCCTATTATTTGCCGATGAGAATGTGAAATAGATCTTCTTGATAATTTCTTATAAATCAAGATCTGGATTTTCTTTTGTTTTTTCTTGCCAATGAAGCCGCGATATAGAATAAAAATCACAAGGAATTGACTTGAAAATTGAGGGTGTTGGGGAGAAAAACGTGTAATTGACAACCCCCCATCCCGCAGTGTTGAAAGGTAAACGTAGACTCTTCAATATCATTGATTTTGCTCAAGCAATGAAGAAAGACTGCAAGAATATGATGGAAAGACTTAAAACCAGAAGAAAGAAGACAATAAAAAAAAGATCATTGATGTTGTTGGTGGTTACTATTTTGTCAAAGTTAATTGGCACGAGTTGTGGGAAAATGTCCTGTTTCTGTCCTATCTAGCGAAATAAATTCCAGTTAAGAGTTTATGATGTATGCCAAGGAAAGGATGAGATAGTCTCTTTCACACTAATCTTAAGTGCTTTATTTTTCGTATTAAAGAGGAAAAAAAAAGAGAAAAGTTTCTGCTCCTCCCAATTTGTGTCTCCAAAGTGTCTGCTTTGCCTAAAGCTAAGGAAAATAGATAAAGGAGGGGGGAGAGAGAAAAATGAGTGATGGGGGAGGTTAATAATTTTCAAAAGAAAAACGAGGTCATCTTTAGTCTGAACAATAAGGTTTTCATGACCGAATTTCTTTATGGATGAAGTCTGACTAACTCAAGTCTGTAGAGAAAACAGATAAAGTGGATACCCAGAAAATTGGAACTTCTCATATTTCTGATTTGTCTCCGAGGCTCTCACACTCCAGATGCCCTGTTGACACTTAAAGAGAGTGATAAAGACAAGTTGGAAAATGGAATCTGCTAGTGCTGAAAGACAAGTGTCAAAGTGAAAGAAAAACCTCTTTAGTCTTTGTAACAGGGATCTCAAGCTCCTTCTTGAAAGAAAATCCACCTAAAGCAATTTTATGGTGATGAAAAAAAGAGTGCGTGTGGAAATTGGATCTCTTTAGCACTTCTCTTTTGTTCACCGAACTAACAACATGGGTTTTCGAAACAAAAAGATGAAGGGCATGAAGAAAAAAGATTTGAAAAAGAAAGAGCAACAAGAGGACGAGAGAGAGAGAGAGAGAGAGAGAGAGAGAGAGAGAGAGAGAGAGAGGAGAGAATGAGTGGCATCATGTGTTTCATGTTAATCTGTTAATTTGCTGGGGTTATTCTTATTATCTCATGATACTATCCATGGACCAGAATGTGCAGCTTACATGTGGAGGAATAAGCAAGGTACAAACATCGAAGATGAGTAAAATAGACATCAAATTAGTGGTCAAAGAATGCTTTGTTGGTCTAGGCTTGGGATCTACTTGGGCATAGACAAACACAACTCTTGTGTTTAAAGTGAAGAATGGTTCAGGTTCAAGGTTGCAAAGTGTGGGGTGTGGTGCAGATTAATCTATCAATCTGTTTTAAAGAAGAGCATACAATATCTATTGGAGAAGTTTTCTTTAATTTTACAACATTTGTGATTAAAAATTCTCACTTACTGGGAGGCATTTAACAATGAGTATGTAAATATGACATAAAAATTGATATATAATAAAAAAATCATAATATGGACTTCTAGAATTAGGGATATGAAATTATATGAAAAAATCATTGTTGATTGAAATCTATGTGGCATCTCAAAATTTATGCACAACTTTTTATTAGTGGAATTTAATAACAAAAAAGACAGGGATCTCACATTGTCAGATAAAAGAAGCATAGACCTTTAATATAAGACTAGAAGATCTTCTCGTTCTCTCTTGTTCATGACTTGTTATCGAGGTTTTAAGCTTTTCCCTAAACATTGCGGGGTTTGTAGATTTGAATTGCTCACAGAATCAGATATGTCTGATGGTTTCATAATAACAAGTCTAAATATTTAGCGAGCACCATATGAAATGCAGAAATTTGAAGAAGATGATTTTCACACCTTATATTATAGATTATAACGAAGAGGTAAGAGAATATGTTGCAAAATAGGAAGCTAGGAAAAGGATGGGATCTTCCATTTGTTTTTATCTATATCATCCTCAGTTCTGGCAAATTTATAATAAAAAATGAAAAACATATGAACAGACCTCAGAAGGATAAGAGGAAGGTATCTGCTCTATCTGTCTGGTTGATTTTCATTTAAATTGAAGACAACATTGACTTCTTTCTTTTGCCAGAACATTTGTGTTAAAAGAAGATATGAAGCAAGGTCTATATTCAATGTTGGATGAAGAAAGGAGTTAGGGAAGAGAGGGTCCTCCCTGATCAAATTGATATATCTTGGCAGTTGAGATATCCATATTGAAGCGAGAAAGAGTATCCTTAAGATGCATGATGGGGTTATGAGAGAAAAGGGCAGATGTCTGAGTCAAATTGGGCCATGTTTCATTGGAAGTGGATACATCGGGAACATGAGAAAGAAATTCAAATAAGAGCGAACTGGGGAATAATTTGAAATTGAAGTGAAATTGATATAACCAGCCAGCTATGACAGAGAAGGAATTTTGTTTTTATTGGATGACTGTAACAAATAGAAAATTTGCTTGACAATAAAGGAGTTTTCCCCCTCTTTTTGGTTGTTGGATTTCCTTACATGTGGGCTCTTGCTATCACTTTCATGGAGAAGTTTTGCGTTTCATAGTTTGAAAACTAGAGTATGAAGAGTAAGTTTGCCACACAAAGATGACTGAAAGATTTAGAAAATTAAATATAAGTAAAAGATAGGAAGATGATTTGAGATCTCTAGACTGTACCTTGTAAGCTTCTTTCTGCTTGCAACATATTGTATTCTTTTGTATTCGCTTAGACAATGCTGCTATCAAGGTCCTCAAAATGTAGAGTTCCTATTTTCCCCTGCTTTCCTCTTACCTCTTTCAACCAAACTGTAGGTTGAATCTCCTCCAAATTGAGAACTACTTATTGTTGTTCATCACCCAATATTAACTTGCTTCACGGATTTTTGACCTTAAAAGAGTTTGAAGATAGCCAAGGCTTATCTAAAAAGTTAAGGGTAAAGCTACAGTACAACCAACTGAACTAACAATGGAAAGTGTTTAAGGATCTCGTACCACAAGCCAAAGAAAATATAGAACTTCGTCTTTGTGGGGCTTCTTAACTAAATTGTATAGTTTAAACTGCATTCCTTGATGTACTAGTGGCACACTGGTTTAGCATTGAGATGATTTATATCATATCGTGCCATGTTGTTCAGTGCCAATGCTTTTATGCATTGTTGGCAGAGCAGCATGCCATGTATTAGCATACTGTTGGCATTGTGCCAATGCAGAATTTTTTGTAAGGCGTTGATACGGTACATATCATGTCATGCTGTGGCAAAGTCCAATAGCGAAATAAAAAAAAAAAGTTTTACTAATAAGTTCTTTCGACTTCCCATCACCATTCTCGAGTTCTTCTCCTTGTAAGAGGCAAGGAAATGCTCCAAAATGACAAGGGTGAGGTGGACTTATTTGTGCTTAAGATTATTCTTTAAACAAGGACACTTAACTTCACTGTATTTCTTTATGAAATCTTATGTAAAGATACTTCTCTTCGAAGACAAAAATAGATTAGGGAAACCATCCACCGTAGGTTAAATGACCACCACATCATTAATCTTTTGAAAATTATCACACTATGCTCATCTCAAAACCCCAATGAATGCCAAGATTTGTTTTTACGTGGTGCTCATCCATTCACATGGGTAATCATGCAATAAAAGTTATGTGGGAACATGTAGCATTTAGTAAACATTCCATGTTGGATATGAAATATACAAGATATTGTGATAATATGTCGGAGAGCGAAAATTATTAATATGAAATACACAGGCAGAGCTTCTCCAGTCTTCCCATCCATGCTGCTTGAACTTCACACTATAAAAAGAAAAATGTGCACCTCTCTCTCTCTCTCAAACACCATATTACTAATTGTGCGGGTCACTAAAGGTGTCTGGGTAGTGTTACATTACTTGTAGATAGCATTTTTATCGATATCATTAGACAGCATGATTGCACGTGGATTGTGGAGCTGTAGTCAATAATTATAGCTGAGAAGGTGCACTTCGGAGCATTTATGCTATAAGTAGAATAACTCATTGATGCATGTACTCTTAATCATACCTGCAAGAGAGATCCTTTGTATATTGGCTCTGTAATTCTGTTATTATAGTATTCGCTACCGAAGTTTTAGGACTTCATACTCTTCAAAAATTAACTGCATTTAAAATATTTGCTGTTATGTGTGGCCCATTTATTTGTTGACCGATTTCCAGTGTGTATGATTAACTGGCCCTCTGCTGAACCACAGGATCACTAATGGCCCAATTATTATCACCATCAGGTGTTTAGGATCCTGTTCATCTTTGCCTACAAGCAAAAAATATTTGAGACAGTATATGTAACTTATTTCAAGAAAAGCAAGCTATGCTTTAACTTTTTAAGACCGTATGAATTCGATGTTTCTGTTTTTTCAAGAATGTACGGAAGCTGTTGATGTCAGATGCCTTTCATCATCTTATGCAAAATACAGCTCGCAATTGATTTATTCTGAATGCAGTGCTTGTATTCCATCTTCCCTAGCAAATGCATCCTTGATACTGCAAATATATCCTTAGACTTAGTTCAAGCCAATTCATGAGACCTGAAGTTGAACCATCACCTCTATGCTACTGAGTTCAACCTGTGTCTTTTGTCTTTCATATTTGACTAATTGCGGACGTGCTTCATGATATTCATTGGCTGAAGTGTGTGACAATAATTTATGATTCACATCTTGTTGATGTTGATCTTATATGTGCATGTGCGCATTTTGTCCCTCACTAGAGAACTGAAGATGACTGTAAAATTCATTAGGCTGCTGAACTGGAAATTGAAGCATAGCCTGTATTAGATGAGCCAATGTCAAAGATCAGCGTGCTTAACACCTGTGCAGGTTGAAAATAAGGCTTGTTGCATTGACTAGGTGAGTTCAGAAGGTTAACCCATAACGTCAGCTGCTGCTTGGCACTTTTGTATATGTTTCTCTCCCTGCTGTTTTTAGAACTACTGAAGTTGTTTTGCTTATATAGGTTCAGGATGGGATGGAGCAGTTGATGGATTATGATGGTGACATGGCCGAAATGTACCTTGCTCGGAAGAAAAGGCAAGTGGCAGCATTATTCTGTGGTGACCAGTCTGTCCAAGGATTCAGTTCTATTGAGGCTGGAGTATCAGTTTCTGCCCCAGTTTCACCTGTTTCTTCACCGCCTGAACATCAAATGCTTGAGAAGACCTTGAGCCTCCCTAGAAGTAGACAAGGTAGTATGAAAAGTTCATACAGCAACACACAGTACGTATAGGAGTTGGAGTTGTTGTTGGAACTTTGTGCTCATTGATAACACTCTTAACATACTGACTAAAGTAATCGATGAATTTTAGTTTGTTTTATTTTTTTGATAACTTTCTTTGGCAATAAATTTAAATATCTAAAGGTTGGTGGTCTGATTATCCTTTTCAGCTGAGGGAGTAAAATTGATGACACAAGATTCTCTTAACATTTATCCCTTCTACTGAGTTTATGATTAATGCTTTACCATGCTCATGATGACTTATAACATGTGCGTATTTTAATAACTTTCTTTTGATAATTAGACAATGTTGTAAATGGCGTATTATTTACATTTTAGCTAATTGCTAATGGTAGTGCTTTATTTTGTTGTTGAAGACATGGAGCTGATAAATGACATCTAGTGATATCTCTTCTATTACACAAGCATATGCACTGGCCATTGATGATGATTATAAGTAAATCCTGTTGAGATAATATTATATGCCTCAATCATGTAAAGAAGCAGGAAAGATCCACTAACTCAATAATGTATTCTTGTGAAATGTTTGATATAGTCGACATAGGCATGGCTCTTAAATGACAGTGGGGATGAGAATTGTAGGTGCAGCTAATTCTCGAAGCACAGTTATACACGGTTCTATGTACGCACTCGAGCATGTTGGCTATGGGAACTTGCTAAAACCAAATTGTCAATTAGAAGTTAGAGAAAAAAGATAAAAACCATCAAAAATTACGTTACTGATTAAAAAAAAATTCAATTGTCCTCAATCTGAGCACAAAAATGAGCTTTATTGTTGTGATTAGCATGAGAAATACTTCCATTGGCTTGAAGAAGCACTTTGTAGTTCTATGAAGGACAGAAGTTCAGTTCTTTCACCAGCATACATGATTACTACCCTAGACTTGTAACCTGACCACTACAGGCCCAGTCACAGTTATGCCACCAGTTGTGCGCCAGTTCGAGATTCATGCCACCAGTTGTGCCATAATTTGTCTCAGTCCAGAAATTTTCATGCTTCAAACGTAGTGTGCTCCTGGAATCAAAAGAAAATCTCCATCTCACATCGACCCAGATTATCTAAATACAATTTCTTATATGCTTTTCTTAATTTTTGTAAAAGATCTCCAGTGAACCTATCCTCCCTTCCCCTCCTATATATATGTCCCAATATTCAGCATGCTCTCCACAAGCCAATTAAACATAGTCTCCTTCCATCATACATACTTGACCATCAGAGAGATGGCTTCTTCCGCCACCATGGCTTCTTTGACACTAGCCCTTGTGCTCCTTTTCCTAGGGAGCTCCTCAGCCCAGCTCTCTGCCAACAGTGAAGACGGTCATCCAATCCGCTATCTCAAGCGAGAAGCGGATGGGTGCCTCAATCCTTCACCTCTTCTTCCATGACTGCTTTGTCAATGTACTTGGATGATCTCTATCTCAATTTAGCTTGTAATTAAGATGCACTCATTGCATTCACAAATAACAACTGTGCATGCTTGTTATAGGGGTGCAATGGGTCATTTGTGAGGATCCGTGCGGGCGTGTGTTTAGTTCTGCATCGGTTATTCGCTGGGTAGATCTTGGATACTTATACAGGATTAAGAAACCCAAATAATATCTTCTGGCTAGCCATTTTAGGTGAGGTCCTGAATTGCTACAAATGATATCAGAGCGGACCTGACTCATAACCTATGTGGACTTGGGGACACTATAACACGGATCCATTGGGGCTGATCATAGGCCGATCGTGGTATTTGTGATTAGATTTGAACGGATTTGAACCCTTAGCCCACATCGATTATTCATTGGGTAGATTTTGGATACTTATATGGGATCAAGAAACTCAAATACTACTTTCTGGCTAGCTATTTTGGGTGAGGTCATGGATTGTTACATCATTGCTCCTAGATGACACCTCAAGCTTCACCGGTGAGAAGACCACAAACCCAAACCGGAACTCCACCAGGGGCTTCGATGTCATCGACAAGATAAAGGCCGCGATGGAGAAGGCATGCCCAGGGCTTGTGTCGTGTGCCGCCATCTTGGCGATCGCTGCAAGGGACTCTGTGGTCCTTGTGATTTAGCTTGGATGCCTTCAGCGCAACGTTGCCATGCTCTGCTACCTGGAATGGTTGATTCTAGTTTATATTTCTATTGTATAAGATGGATGGTGTGCAGCTTGGTGGGCCTAATTGCAATGTGAAGCTGGGGTGAAGGGACACAAGGACAGCAAGCCTCTCTGGGGCCAACAGCCTCAAGCCTCAGCAGTCTCATCTTTAAGTTCTCGGCTCAGGGTCCCTCGGCAAACGAAATGGTTGCGCTCTCTGGCATGGCCCTGAGCCAAGTCCACATAGATACACAGCTGCAGCCACGTATTTGTGCACCAGTTGTGCCATAATTTGTCCGAGTCCAGAAATTTTCATGCTGCAAACGTAGAGTGCTCCTGGAATCAAAAACAAATCTCCATCTCACATCGACCCAAATTATCTTAATACAATTTCTTATATGCTTTACTTAATTTTTGTAAAAGATCTCCAGTGAAAGTTACTTGCTAAAGTGACACAGGTGACCGCTATATATGCTTTTCAAGATCTAGATCTGGGAGTGTCGTACAAACTTAAAGCCCTAGTTATATTGCTTCCCCAGAGAGCATTTGCCCTTGTTGTTAATCAGTAAGCATATCAAATTTCCTTTCGTATTCACAAATTGAGTTTTCCACAGCTCATTCCTGTGGATATTTGAGACAACATCAAACATTATGTCCAAGCATTATGAGACACCATATAGAATTTTAGAGAACATATGATACCGCAACACACTTGCCTTATATTATCTTTAAATTCGTAAGTGCCACATAAATATCAGACTGCACCTATATTGCTTCACCAAAAACACAATTACCCATGTTGTTAACGAATAAGTACACCCAATTTCTTTTGTATTCACAAAATTGAGTTTCTAAAGCTCAATCCTGTGGATATGTGAGACAACGTCAAACATTATGTTCGAGCATTATTTGAAACCATACAAAATTTTAGAAACCAACAATATATTCATGTAAATCCTGCTCAATTCATATGATATTAAAACACCAATTGCCCGATATATATTATCTTTAAAATTCATGAATGCCACATAACATCAATCTGCAACTTCACGTACTGATGATAACTACTATTAGTTTCCAAGCGTCCTCTTCATGTAGTTTCTTCCTGTGAGCCAAGCATCTTTGGATAAAGGCCTTACTACTTAACATTGTTGATGTCATGAATCAATGATATCGACCTCTTCCATAGAAGATATAACCATGCATGCTTATGCTTTAGCCATAAACAAAGGATGGTTTTCTTTCTTAGTTGAACCCAAAAACTACAAAGGTGGTAAGGTTGTTTGTCTTCATGCAAGACTAAGTTGTCATACCTATCTTTCCCATATGTGATTATCAGAATATGAGCAAGCAAATATGGGGGATATCACAGTTTTTTCTTTCTTTCTTTCTTTCTTTCTTTTTATAATCTGCGGGTATGACTGTTCCATTGCTATAAATCTCTTACATCTATGTCGGAATTCTTCAGCGTATGGTCTCGATATCTCCAAGCTTAAAGTTAGTGCCAGATTACCATTTAACCTGTTGGGTCTTCATGATGCACCTATATGTTCTTTATAAAAAGAAGTACCTGCTCAATTATGAGTACAACCTACTCGCTAAGTAGCTATTAGCAATGAGTAGGTGTACTTAAACAATATTTAGATCTGAGATTGCTGATTTGCACAACGCTCATCCATTGACTAAATATTTATAACCAAATGACTTTAAACTACGAAGAGATAACCTCCAGCCTGATAATCAGAATGGACAGCATCTAACCTTGATTTTTTTTCCTCAGTTTTTTTTTTTTTTTTGAGAATAAAGGAGACTAATGGGCGGTGAGCTGCATTAGTCACCGGAACTTTTATTAGAAGAAGAAAAAAATTTTATATCCATCCAGGATGACTGAATAGACCCAATGGAACTATAGAACTCTTGTCAAGAAAACTTGAAACAGTCAGCGTGCTAAAGAGCAGGAGAAAAAGAATAGGACCCTCAGGGAAACCTAACAAAGTGGCTCGTACATCATAGAAGATCCTGAGATCATCCCAACGCTTGTGATTCCATCATAGTCTCCTTCTATGAGAACCGCCCCCATGGAAGAACAGAGTAGCAGGGCTTCATCTCATTAAAAGAATCACACACAGCCAAAATACCAGTAGCAGCAGAAAGAAGGCATCATCTATACTCATCTGAAGAGGAAACACCTGATCCTCCAAGCTTCATAAAAAAATCCCACAGCTTGCCAAAACCGTGAAACAAGTTGAGAAAAAATGCAGGCCAAACTTGAGAAACAAGTCCATGGGGCAATTACCAGGCAATGGAATTTGCAATGCACTTTTTTTGTAGACTCCAGAAAGGATGTTCAGGTCCAGTACATACTCTGTAAAGTCAATCTGATTGTTAGTGTACAGTCTACTTATCAGAATACATGCTAAGATCTAAGATCCAATTATCAATATTGTTTACTAAAGGGCAAGAGTAAATCTGTTTTTGCTTGATCTAACTAGGTAATATGATGCCGACATACATCGCTATAGCTAATATAGTCTATTTAATCCAGCTTTAGCACAGGATTTTTAAGAAGTATCTGCGTCGAGCGACATTATTTCTTCGTTTGAAGATACTTCGAGCTTACTTATCTCTTTAGAAATAACAAAATTATGCCATATGGCATGCAGATTAGGGATGCATAACTTAAATTTCATCTCTAATCTACTGATTTGAGAGGAAGAAGGATCTTTTTCGCAACCCAAGGCTTGGCTAGATTAGGCTCAGCTGCACTCCTGATTAAAATCTCATCTCTTAAACCATATGTCTCATTGTTGTCAACTTCAGAGCCTTGGTGCACTCGCGCATGCATGCATAAATGATATCTCATCTCTCAATAGTGAAGATATCCACCACCTTAAAGAAGTCACCTACCAGCCTGCTGTGTCCTGCCTTACATTTGACCAACACTTATCTTGCCTACCACCAAATGGGAATGTAATTGTTGCTGGAAATTGGACCCGGGGGCGGCCATCGGCTGAGGAGGTGGAGCTTCGGCGAATTCCGGCGAGCGGCGTCCTCCGTGGAGGAGGAAACCTGCAAGAAGCCGGTGGCCGGGGTTTCCGGCGCCGGCCCTCCGATGTTTAAGTTAGAGGGGGCTTAAATTTGGGAGAGAGGAAGAGGGGAGAGGCGTTCTGCTTTCTTTTCTTTCGGTCCCCCCCATTGAGGAGGAGGGGTTCCTCCTTATAGGGAGGTCGGGTTACCTGTGATGTGACAGGGCAAGGTCGCCGTATGACTTAGCACGTCGCTCGAATTGGTGTGCGATCAGGTGAATTAATGTTTCGATGTTGGCGGTGAGGTCGGGATCAGAGAGTTGTCACGGCTGACCGAACACTGCCAAGCCGATTTGCCGGGGAGGACTGAGGATCCGTAGATAACAGGAGCCATGCGCATTGATTGTTGAGTGAGCCGGAGATACACATTAATTGTTGAGTGAGTCGGAGATAAGCATTAATTGTTGAGTGAGTCGGAGACATGCATTAATTGTTGAGTGAGTCGGGGGTTTGCAGAGGTCATGCGCATTAAACGCTGGAGGCGGTGGCAGGGTATGGCCCCTGACTAGACTTCGGCAGGGTGCGAATGTGGTAGGTGGGTGGCGAGGGCGGACTTCCGAGGTCGGGAGCTCTTTGGGTAGGACATTCCGAGGTCGGGCACCGAGCTCGGCCGCCCGAGCTCGGCCGTCACCGGTTCTCTGATAGCAGAATTTTCATGCATTCGGGGGGGGGGGGGGGGGAAGGGTGTGTTCCCCCAACACTACCCCCCGACTTCCGAGTTCGAGCCGCTTGCGAGCTCGGACGCGGAAAGTAGAAGTCGTTATTATGACAACTGAAATCGAGGGGAGTTGATCTATGTTGGCGCCCTCACACGTCCCGAGGCGTTTATAACGGAAGGGAGGCGGGGGGTTGCACCTCTCGACCCTTCGCTGCCATCTCGTATGGTGAGCTTATGATGGAGTCTTGGGACCTGGTGGGGCAGCATCTTGATTTCGTATTCGAGGCATCCCTCTTGACTAAGTACGCTGTCTCGATCTTCAAGGCGGGCATGTGGTGCGGTTTGGATGGAGGACGTTTATCGATCCGAACGCCTTGAGGTCGGTCGTTAGATCAGCCGCGTGAGATTTAAAGCCGACCTGGCAGTCCGGGATCGAGGATTAAGCCAATTACTTGAGGTCGGACGCATTTAATCTCACAACGGCTGAACGGGGATTCGGAAGGCTGCCATTATGTCGGCGCTCCGCGCGTCCCGGGGCTCCTTTAATGAGGGGAGCAGAGGCTGGACTAGCTCACCTTTCGAGGTGATCCGGTATAGCAGGTCCATGATGAGGCCGCGGGATCTGATGGGACGGCGCCTCGGTTCCGCGCCCGAGGCATCGGTCCGGCATGAATGTGGTACTTTGGCTTCCGAGGCCGACACGTGGCGTAATTCAGACGGGGGATAGAAATCGAACCCGCCGATCTGGGCCGTTAGGGGGGTCTATATAAACCCCCCAAGCCAGCCCTAAGAGGAGTCTCGTTCGATTGCCTCCTCTTTTCTGCCGTTTCTATCTTCGTCTTCTTTCTCAACAGAATCTCGCCGGCGATGCTCGGAGCGATTTCCGGCGACTCCCCCGTAAGTTTCTTCCTTGTGTTAGTTAGGGGGTTCTCCTTCTTCCTCCTTTTTCATCTTTTTTTTTTCTTTAGGTTACTTCGGTTTTCTCCAAAATGGATTTTGGTCCGGAGGAGGTCGGGTCTAGTCTGTCGGGGGAGGAGCTGGAGTTAACCGCTCCCGGTTCTTTTTCCAGCCCGGGTTTCGTCTCGAAACCGCAGGGCTGGAGGATAGGGTGACGCGGCTGCCCCCAGGTCGGATCGCGATTCATCACGAGACGCTCTGGGCCGGCTTGTAGTTCTCATTACACGAGTTTGTGAACAGCTTGCTGGTGGAGTACCAGCTCGTCCCAGCACAGCTCGCTCCGAACTCGTGGAGGACCATAGTCGGGTTTTTGTCCCTTTGTCTTGCACATGGGATCCCGACTTCGGTGAGCGTTTTCCGCCGGTGCTTTTTACTAAAGACAAACCCGGCGGATGGAGGGTGGCTATACTTCGCCTTTCGGGGCGGTATGTCGTTTTTTCAGGGTGCCCCTTCCTCTATTCATGAGTGGAAGGGGAAATTTTTCTTTTTTGCGTCCGAGGTGCCGTGGGGGTTTGACCTGAGGTGGGGACACCCCCGGCTGAAGGCCCTTAACCGGCTCTCCGAGCCCTCGGGGAGGGACCAGAGGGTCCTCGACGCTTTGCGGGGCCTTGGAAAGGGGTTCAACCTGACCGAGCTCCTAAGTGAGGGCGCCTTGGCGAGCGTTGGCTTGAGTTCGGCGTGTCCCGAGGGTAAGAGTAGTCGCATTTGCCTTATTTGTTTTTTCCTCTTGACGTAGGTCTAACACTCAAAAGGGTTTTTTGTTTCAGACATTCCTCACATGCCGACCAGCAATACATCCCTCTTCTCTCGGTTGAAGAGGCGAGAGGCCGAGGCCGGCGGGGCTATTCCTCAGCCCCGGAAGAAGTCCAGGACGGCCGCCACTTCTACCCCTGTCGGGATAAGAGGCCCGGAGGCGGGGACCTCGGCAGCCGTTCGAGGGCGAGCGTCGGCCGCCGGGGACGCGGGCTCGAGCTCCGCGAGGACGTCTGACTTGGCGGCCCCGCCCTGCCCTGCCCCTGTCTCCCAGCGGGAGGGGCAGACGGCCATCCGGCTGCAGCGCTCGGAGCCCGGGCCGAGCAGGGGCCCCGAGGCTCCAAGTACGGGCGGGCCAAGCTCTTTGCGGGGCCCGGGGGGAGAGTCGGGCGAGCCGGGGTCCCCACTCGTCGAGGGGAGCTCGTCCTTTCATGACACCGACGTTGCGCGCGCGGTGTTTCGGCGTGCCATGCTTCCGGCGGGCCGAACCGAGTTTCAGCACTTGTCGCTGGAAGAAATTGTCGACAGTACTTACTGCAATACTGTTCGGGTAAACCATTCTCTTAATTTTCCTTTGATGACTAGTGTGTATATATATCCTTTTCTTACGATTGCTTTTTCTTAATTTTTTGCAGCATGTTCACGAGGTCGACGCCCTGGTATTCATTGCCCAGGGATGTCAGGAGGAGACTCGGCGACTAAGCCGGCAGTTGGAGCCAGCCAAGAAAAGGGTCGCCGAGCTAGAGGCCGCGCTGGTTGAGGCCGAGGCACGGAGGGAAGCGACGGAGGCTGGTCGACTGGCCATCGTTGAGGAGTTCGAGGAGGAAAGGGCTGCTCATTCCCAGGCCAAGTCGGCCCTGCACGCTTCGGAGGCGCGTCTGGCGGAGGCTCAGTCCGAGGTCGCGGGCCTCAAGTACGAGGGCGGGGTCTTGCGCCTAAAGATCGAGCAACTTGAGGCCCGGGAAAGGAGGGCTCTCGAGCGAGCTGAGCATGCCGTGGACTTCTTCAAGGACTCGGACGAATTCCGCGATATGCTAGAGGAGAAGACCGTGGATGGGTTCCTCCGTGGCTTCGACAACTTCCGGAGGCAGATGGCTCGGTTCTGCCCTCAGCTCGATCTCTCAACGATTCGTCCGAAGATGAGGTTGGGCGTCGACTCCGACGACGACGTCCCTGCCGCGCTTGAGCCCGAGGAGGAGTCTACCGAGGCTGAGGCGGACGCAGCCGCGCCGCGGTGACAGAGGCTCTCCCTCGTGCAGTCACCGAGGACGCTTCCGAGGCGCCCGCCGAGGTCCCTGGCGCAGACCCCGAGCCCGTGTCCGCCGAAGGCCCTCAGGTCATCGCTATAGATGACCCCGAGGGTGACGCCGACGCAGCTATCGCCCCTTAGGACTTAGACTTTTATCTTCCTTTTATTGTAGACGAGGTCAGTTTTCAAATTTGTTGAACGGCCGACCTCTACTTTTGTATTTAGCCTTCCGGCATTTTACTAATGAAAAGGTTCTCTTTTGCCATTCCCCACTTATTTTTCCCCTTTTATTTTCTTCCGTTGTGAGTAAGGCCGGTATTTCAACTTATTGTTTTACCGACCTTCGACTTTGTGTTCTAGCCTTTGGGCTGCTTATCAATGAAAACCCGTCTCTCGACTGTGTCTTGCTTTTCTTTCCCCTAACTTGTTTAAGTGCCCAAGTTCTGATTACGCTAATTGGGGGGGCTGGACTTGGATTCTAAGAAACTTCACCAAGTCTTGGAGCTCGGACTTGAAGCTCACATAGGTCGCTATCGGGATATTTGGCCAAGCTTTTGAGTTTGGCTTTTTGGAGCGTAGGTCCGAAAAAATGTTAGGGCCGTTCCTGGAGGGAGCATGAGCCAATAGCCGAACTGTCATCGGGGCTTTCATGGTTGTTGCTCTCGGGCTCTGCCGAGGTTCTGGTAAGCGGAGTCGGAACTTGTAAAGGGCACCTCGGCCCTCTTGATCTCGATCAGCACGCCCGTGATCGAAGTTGTCCTCACAGGTCGACCTCGATGTCCAAACGTATGGGGGCCGAATCAGGCCCTTATTCAAAAAAGTTTGCATGAGTTGTCATGGGGATCACCGGTAGAGGAAGCGCGCACGAGGTCGGGGGGACCTCGTTCTTGGGTCGACTTGTAGGGGCGACCCGGCCTTGGCCGGGATGAGGTCCCGATCTCAATCGGGATTTTGTTGGCAATAGATAGGTAGATGAATATAACAAGGCGGATGTCAAGTAGGATGTACCTCTTGCACCTCCGAGATTGCGCGCTTCGTAGTGGAGTAGATCACCTCGTCTCCTGGCTGGCCTTCAGGGTCATCCTTTAGCTTGGGGTCTATTTCGGACATATCAATTGAGCCAGGGGGGATTGCCGTTGTCGAAAACCTTCGCGAGCGTTGCTCCGTTGTTGCTGTTGAGTGCCCCGAAGGACTGTTAAGGCATTGTCCCCGGTTTCCTCGGATTGAGGAGGGGGGGCGTGAGCTCGTCGTCTGTCTGGCAGTACTTCCCGAGGTCGAGGGAGTTTGGAACTCTACGGTCAACTCACGGGGCATCCCGACCTTGGTCGGGGTATCGAGCGCGAGGTCGAGGGAGCTTGGATTTGCAATCAACCTGGCGTCGCTTCCCGAGGTCGAGGGAGTTTGGATCTCTACGGTCGATACTCGGGGCATCTCAAACTTAGTTGAGGAATCATACACGAGATCGAGGGGTCTGGGGCCGCACTTTCGACCCGTGATGCTTTCCGAGGTCGAGTGAGTTTGAGACTCTACGGTCGGCCCTCGGAAAATCCCGACCTTAGTCGAGGGATCGTACGCCGGGTCGAGGGGTCTGGGAACGCTCTGTCGACCTGCGACGCTTCCCGAGGTCGAGGAAGTTTGAGACTCTACGGTCGGCCCTCAGGGAATCCCAACCTTAGTCGAGGGATCGTACGCCGGGTCGAGGGGTCTGGGAACGCTCTGTCGACCTGAGACGCTTTCCGAGGTCGAAGGAGTTTGGGACTCTACAGTCGACCCTTGGGGCATCCCGACCTTCGTGTAGGAATCGTGCGTCAGGTCGAGGGGTCTGGGAATGCTCTGTCGACCTGCGACGCTTTCCGAGGTCGAGGAAGTTTGGGACTCTACGGTCGACCCTCGGGGCATCCCGACCTTAGTCGAGGAATCGTGCGCCAGGTCGAGGGGTCTGGGAACGCTCTGTCGACCTGCGACGCTTCCCGAGGTCGAGTGAGTTTGAGACTCTACGGTCGACCCTCGGGGCATCCCGACATTAGTCGAGGTCTCAAATATAGGGCCAAGGGAGCTTGGGCTCATCATCGACCGGGTGGCGCTTCCCGAGGTCGAGGGAGTTTGAGACTCTACGGTCGAGGCTCGGGGCATCCCGACCTTAATCGGGGTATCTGAGAATCACAAACGACCCGATATTAGAAAAGACAATCATAATCATTGTAAAGAGGTGAATCATTATAAAAAGGAGACTGGATCCATGTTCCTGGTTGCCCGGAACTCCTTGGGGTTTTATTGATAATACATCCGTAGATTCTCGGAATTCCAGCTTCGCGGGACAGGAGTTCCTTCGAGAGATTTCAACTTGTATGCTCCAGGCCGTTGCACTCGAGCGATTTGATACGGTCATTCCCAGTTTGGGGTGAGCTTTCCTTGCTCGGTTGGCTGAGAAGCCTCGGCTCTCCTGAGGACGAGGTCCCCCACTTTGAAGAGCTTGGGCTTGACTCTGGAGTTGTAGTATTGGGCCGTTTTCTGCTGGTACCTTGCCATGCGGACCCGGGCGACCTCTCGTGTCTCTTCGACAAGGTCCAAATTATTCCTGAGCCGGGAAGAGTTGGAGTCGGCATCGTAGTGCTCCACCCTTGGGGAGGGGAGGCCGATTTCCAGCGGGATAACAGCCTCCGTGCCATATGCCAGGTTGAAGGGGGTCTCACCAGTGGGTATTCGGAACGTAGTCTGGTATGCCCAGAGGATGTTGTACAAGTCCTCGACCCACTGTCATTTGGATCGATCAAGCCTAGCCTTGAGCCCCTGCAAAATGGTACGATTAGTTACTTCAGTTTCTCCGTTTATCTGCGAATGGGCGACCGAGGTGAAGCGGTGGTCGATGCCGAGTTCGGAGCAAAATTTTCTGAAGCGGACGTGGTCGAACTGGCGGCCGTTATCTGAAATGAGGATACGGGGGAGTCCGAATCTGCATATTATGGACTTCCAAATGAAGTCCCGCATTTTTTGCTCGGTGATCCGAGCCACGGGTTCGGCTTCGACCCACTTGGTGAAGTAGTCGATGGAGACGACCAGAAATTTTCTTTGCCCGGTGGCTAGGGGGAAGGGCCCCAGAATATCAATTCCCCACTGGACGAATGGCCAGAGGGCGATAATTGAGGTCAGCGGGGCCGAAGGTCGACGCTGGATGTTGGCGTTCCGTTGACACCGCTCACACTTCCGGACGAAGTCCGTTGCGTCCTTTTGAAGCGTGGGCCAAAAGTATCCTTGCCGTAGGATTTTATGAGCTAGTGCCCAGCCTCCCAGGTGGTTTCCATAAATTCCTTCATGGACCTCTCGGAGGGCATAGTCCGCCTCCGAGGGGCGGAGACATCTAAGGAGAGGAGAAGTAAATGACCGACGATAGAGCTTGTTTTCATATAGGACGTACCGGGAAGCTTGACGCCTGATCCGGCGGGCCTCTAGCTCGTCGCGAGGGAGGATCCCATCCTGGAGATAGCGGACAAACTCGTCGATCCAGCTCGGCTTGAAGCCGATGCACATGGTTGGTTCAGGTTCCTCTGTGCTGGATATTCGGATATACTCGAGCATCGTTGCCTTGGAGAGCTCGCTCATGCGGGAGGTCGCCAGCTTAGACAACTGGTCCGCCCTGAGGTTCTCCGCTCTGGGAATGTGCTGGATGGTGAAGGAACCTAGGGCGGACGTAAGTTTCCGCACTTTTTGGAGATATTTCCGCATCGATGGCTCCTTTGCTTCGAAGTCTCCCTGGACCTGGCTCACTATTAGCTGGGAGTTGCTGAAGGCCTTTAGGTCTTCCACCTTTAGCTCCTTCGCCAATTTGAGTCCGGCAATGAGCGTCTCGTATTCTACCTCGTTGTTTGAGGCCGAAAACTCGAGGCGTAGGGCTTGCTCGGCCACCACCCCATCCGGGCTGGTGAGGATGAGTCCCGCTCCACTACCCCCCGAGGTCGAGGAGCCGCCCGCATATAGGACCCATGGCGGCCTCGGGGTCTCCTCCGTGGGTACGAGTGGCAGCTCGGGGTCGTCTGGCAGGGTGCACTCCACGATGAAATCGGCGAGTACTTGAGCTTTAATGGCTGGCCTGGGCCGATATTCAAGGTCGAACTCCCCGAGCTCAACCGCCCATTTGGCGATCCTTCCGGCACGATCCGACCTCTGCAGTATTTGCTTCATAGGCTGGTCGATCAGTATGGCTATGGTATGTGCTTGAAAATAAGGTCGGAGTCTCCCGAGCTGAAATGATTAGGGCAAAAATTGTCTTCTCAAGCTTAGAATATCGGGTCTCAGCATCCCTGAGGACCCGGCTGGCATAGTAGACTGGCTTCTGGAGCTTGTCTTCTTCCCGGACCAGGACCGAGCTCACTGCAACCGGAGAGACGGCCAGATATAAATACAAAACCTCGCCCTGCCGAGGCTTATTGAGCAGCGGGGGAGAGGCCAGAAGGCGCCTGAGTTCTTCAAAGGCTTGCTGGCATTCCTCCGACCACAGAAAGTTTTTTGGCCGCTTAAGGATCTTGAAGAATGGGAGGCAGCGCTCGGCCGATCGGAAGACAAATCTTCCCAAGGCGGCGACCCGCCCGGTGAGCCGCTGCACTTCTTTAACTGTCCTTGGAGGTGTCATCTTTTGTAGCGCCCGGATTTTTTCGGGGTTGGCTTCGACTCCACGCTGGGTTACTATGAAGCCCGAAAATTTACCCGAGGTAACTCCGAATGCGCACTTTGCAGGGTTGAGCTTCATTTGATACTTTCGGAGCTTAGAGAAAGTTTCATTGAGGTCGGCCACATGGTGTTCTGCCTCTCGGCTCTTCACCAGCACGTCATCCATATAGACTTCCATATTTCGGCCGATCTGGTCTTCAAAGATTTGGCTAACCAACCTCTGGTATGTGGCTCCGGCGTTCTTCAGCCTGAATGGCATTACCTTGTAACAATAGGTGCCCTTGTCAGTGATGAAGGCCGTCTTCTCCTCGTCTTCTGGTGCCATTCGGATCTGATTGTATCCCGAGAAGGCGTCCATGAAGGTCAGCAATTGATGTCCCGAGGTGGAATCGACGAGCTGATCAATGCTTGGAAGGGAGAAACTATCCTTCGGGCAGGCCTTGTTGAGGTCGGTGTAGTCCACGCACATGGGGCCATTTTTCGTTGGCCTTCTTTACGAGAACTATGTTGGCGAGCCAGTCTGGGTAGGAAACCTCCCGGATGAAGCCGGCTTCAAGGAGCTTATCCACTTCCTCGGCTGCAGCTTGCTGCCGTTCCAGGGCAGAGCCCCTCTTTTTCTATTTTACAGGCCGGCAGGTCGGCTTCACTTGAAGTCGGTGGACCATGACCTCAGGGTCAATTCCCGGCATGTCGGCGGGCGACCAGGCAAATACATCAGCATTGTCCCGCAGGAAGCTGATGAGGTGATCTCTCTCGTGAGCGCCAAGGCTGGAGCCGACCTGCACAGTTAGCTCGGAAAAATTTTCTCGTAGAGGAGCTTGAATGAGAAGCTCACCGGGCTTTACTTGCTTCTTCCAGGGGTCGTCCCTTGCGTCCAAGGTTTCTATGGGCAGCGAGCGACCCGTTGCCTGAGTTGGCGCCTTGGCTGATGGCTCTTGCCGACTCGACGCTTCAGTTGGTTGCTTTACTTTGCGGGTCGCCATGTAGCATTGCTTGGCCATCAGCTGGTTCCCGCGGACCTCGCCTACTCCTTGGTTGGTGGGGAATCGCATGAGTAGGTGGCAGGTCGAGACCACGGCTCGGAGGGCTTTTAGCCCTGGTCGTCCGAGGATAGCATTGTAGGCTGAGGGTAGACAGACCACGAGAAAGTCCGTCCTCACAGTGCTTTCCTGGGGAGTGAGGCCAACCGTAACAAGAAAACTGACCTCGCCCTCGACTGGGACCGAGTCCCCGGTGAACCCGACCAGCGGGGTATTAATTTTTCGAAGCTGGTTTTCCGGTAACCCCATTTTTTGGTAGGCGTGGTAGTACAAAACATTGGCTGAGCTTCCATTGTCAACTAAGACGCGTTTTACATCAAATTTATTTATAATCATGGAGATGACCACAGCATCATCATGAGGGGTCTCAACTCCTTCCAAATCCTCGTCCGAGAACGAGATGGCTTCGGAAGTGCGCGGGCGCTTTGGGGGGATTCCTTCTTGGGCTGACCCTCCAGCCGGGGCTCCTCCGATTACTTTGATGGTGCCGGCGATGGGCCTGTTGTCATTTGAATTTTCGGGCGGTGTGGCGTTTCCCACTGGCCTTCTTTCCTCACGTCGGTTCCTTATGAACCGATTGAGTACTCCGCGGCGAATAAGCGCCTCGATCTCATCTCGGAGCTGAAAACAGTCCTCCGTGTCGTGGCCGTAGTCTCGGTGGAAGCGGCAATATTTTCTGAGATTGCGGGGAACTCCTGTATCTCGCATAGGAGGCGGAGGTCGAAAAAAGTCCCGACCTTCAATCTCCATCAGGATCTCGGCCCGGGGTGCGTTGATGGGAGTGTAGTTTTCGTACCTCCCCGGATACGTCCGAGATCGTAGTGGGGACCCCGGCTGGGGCGGGGACCTCGGTCGAAGCTATCCCCGCTGTCGAGGCGGGATTCTCAGCCGGGGGAGGTTCTTCTCTCGGCGGAGGGACCGGCTTCTTTGACGGCCGCGTTCCTCGCGGCGTTTCTTCTGCTTCTTTGAAGTTTGTCCAGTTGTACCCCACCTGGAGGCAATAGCCTCCTCGGCCTTAGCATATTTCCGAGCTCGGGCCAACATCTCGGTGAAGTCGGCAGGAAAACTCTTTTCGATAGAGAAGAGGAATCTGTAGGAACGAGCCCCAGTTTTTAGTGCCGACATGGCTACTGACTGGTCGAGCTCGCGAACTTCCCATGTGGCGGCGGTAAAGCGGTCAAGGTACTCCTTGAGAGATTCCCCCTCCTTCTGCTTGATATCTAGGAGGGAGTCCGACATCCGCCGCTGGCGTCGGCTGGCAGCAAAGTTGGTGGCGAACTGCCTGCCGAGCTGCTCGAAAGAGGAGACCGTGCTTGGTTTTACCCCGAAAAACCAGAGCCGAGCTGTCCCTCGGAGGGTCGCCGGGAAGGCCTTGCAGAGCACGGCCTCCGAGGAACCTTGCAGTGCCATGAGCGCCCGGTAGCTTTCCAGGTGGTCGAGGGGGTCGGTGGTTCCGCTGTAAGGCTTCACTTGAGGCATCTTAAATCTCGAGGGGATTGGCTCGTCCTCAATCTGACGGGAGAAGGGGGACTTGGTGGTGAATTCAAAGTCTCCCTCATGCCTTGCCTTCCTGCTGCGGAGCGCTTCAATCTGGCGCTCCAAGCTCTCGACTTTCCTGTCGAGCTCCCCAGCCCGAGGAATTGTCACCGCAGTCTGCTCCGGCCCGCGGTGGTCCGGTGCCGACTCGGCTGCGGAGAGCTGGGGTCTTCTGTCCAAAGATCCTCCCAGCAGTTCTCTCCGGGGAGACACTCGCTCTTCGTTGTTGGCCCTGGAAGAACCGTGAAGGTTCTGGGCTTGGGGAATCGGGCCATTCGGAGGAAGCACCAGCGGGACCTGAGCTTGTGGGGTGAGCGTAGGTAGAGCTTCCTCGCGCCGCAGGCCTTGGACGGCAGCGGCCAGGGCCTGGACTTGTTGCACTAGAGCGTTGAACTGTTCTGGCTGAACTTGGGGAACCGGATCAGCCGAAGAAGGCGAATTTTGGACAGAGTGTCCAGGACTATGCGGGAGACGCTGGGAAGCGTTGGAGGCTCCCTTACTTCTCAACTTCATGACCGCGACTCGATCCCTTCCTCTAGCGCCAACTGTTGCTAGAAATTGGACCCGGGGGCAGCCGTCGGCTGAGGAGGTGGAGCTTCGGCAAATTCCAGCGAGCGGCGTCCTCCGTGGAGGGGGAAACCTGCAAGAAGCCGGTGGCCGAGGTTTCCGGCGCCGGCCCTCCGATGCTTAAGTTAGAGGGAGCTTAAATTTGGGAGAGAGGAAGAGGGGAGAGGCGTTCTGCTTTCTTTTCTTTCGGTCCCCCCCATTGAGGAGGAGGGGTTCCTCCTTATAGGGAGGTCGGGTTACCTGTGATGTGACAGGGCAAGGTCGCCGTATGACTTAGCACGTCGCTCGAATTGGTGTGCGATCAGGTGAATTAATGTTTCGATGTTGGCGGTGAGGTCGGGATCAGAGAGTTGTCACGGCTGACCGAACACTGCCAAGCCGACTTGCCGTGGAGGACTGAGGATCCGTAGATAACAGGAGCCATGCGCATTGATTGTTGAGTGAGCCGGAGATACACATTAATTATTGAGTGAGTCGGAGATAAGCATTAATTGTTGAGTGAGTCGGAGACATGCATTAATTGTTGAGTGAGTCGGGGGTTTGCAGAGGTCATGCGCATTAAACGCTGGAGGCGGTGGCAGGGTATGGCCCCTGACTAGACTTCGGCAGGGTGCGAATGTGGTAGGTGGGCGGCGAGGGCGGACTTCCGAGGTCGGGAGCTCTTTGGGTAGGACGTTCCGGGGTCGGGCATCGAGCTCGGCCGCCCGAGGTCGGCCGTCACCGGTTTTCTGATAGCAGAGTTTTCATGCATTCGGGGGGGAAGGGTGTGTTCCCCCAACAGTAATCATTCCACCTAATGCTCCATCACAAATTACTGTCATCTTTGATGACCTCTTTTGGTGCAGGGTTCTCAAAATATAACTAGCTGCAGTTCAATCAACTACCAATATTGTGGACAGGCAATGGTGGTTGTTGCACTCATCTAGTTCAACCATATGCCGTCAATCTTTTGCTCCTCTTCCAATCAACAAAAAATCCAATTCCGGAAGCTTGCATTAGTATCTGTCCCCACAAGGACTAATATGACGATGTTCATTTACAATTTCATATAAATACTTCCTAGTATAGTGGTACATGAATCCCGTATATATTGTCATGAAAATAATCTTGGTATGCTTCAACAATTGCTGTTAAAATGCTGTGCTACCTCACTAAATCTTTACACCCTGATAAGAGGCAAGAGAAACTCAACACTGCATGAGGATCTCCGAACAAATTAATTTCTTCGATTTATTTCGTTTGTCAGATTAAGTTGTTCGACCAAAGCATCAAGTTTCCATCTCTCTGCTGCCACATTGATTTTTAGTGGCATCTTTAACGACCTCATCCATGTCACAAATCAAATATTTGCTCAATTCTTCAATTGGTAGTCACTTTTAATCTTCATTTTTCTGGTCTATTTTGTCCAATAAAATTAAGTTTAGGACGCAGCAAGGAGGAACAAGTTTATTTCCTCTCATATGTTGGGATATCTAGCTCATAATATTCCTCTTAGTTTTACCATCTATATCATCCTAAAAAATTATATCATACACCACATGCACCATGTGGTGGTGCAGCACACCAATCACAGCAATCTTATTCATCAAGTAATTATCTCGATGCCCCTCCATAGGAACGAGTAACTGTGATTGGTATAGTGCATGGGATATAACTTCTCGTATCATCACTTCTTTTTTTTTCTAGGATGGACAAGTCATACCTGACGAGTACAAATGTACCTAATAAAATCAGAAAACAGAATATTTCGGAGTGCCCGAAATAATTTTCTATCTCCAGTCCACAAGGTGCTACTAAGGCTGCAAATAGGTCGGGTTGACCTGTGACCCGACCCAAATTTTTGACCCGACCCAAATTTTAGGACCCGCGGGTCCGGATCGGATCCTAAAATTGGATCCGAATCATTTTCTCGGTCGGATCTGGGTTGACCCGATCCGAATTTTAGGATCCGCGGGTCCGGATCGGATCCTAAAATTGGATCCGAATCATTTTCTGGGTCGGAGAACGGATCTGACCCGATCCGAATGGACCCGAAAAGAAAGAGAGAGAGAAAAAAAAAAGAAGGAAAAGTGAGGGAACACTCGGCCCGTCAGGATTCTCTCTCGATCTATTACACTGTTGATACCTCTGGTGTCTCGGTAGCTGGCTTTTTTTTTTTTTCCCTTCTGTTTTTGGGCTTTTGTTTATTTTAACGTTTGAAAGGAGAAAGCGAGGGAACGCTGAACTGAATATGGGTCATGTGCCAGTTTTCCGCAATGGAATTGGATTTTGGAAGACGGTATGGGATTTTTTTTTGTCCTCGTGAGAGGGGAGACACCAAGTTCCGTCCAATCAGTCATATAGATAAAAAATAGCGTGGTATGACATTTGGCTTGTAGACCGACTTAGGTCCTGTTTGGGGGAGCTTTTGGAGGGTCAGAAAGCATTTTCTGGCCCTCCAAAAGTACTTTTAGATGAAAAACTGTATTTGGTAAATTTTTCAAAAAGCTGTTTCAGCTTTTGCGGGAAGCTGAAAACAGCTTTTGGGAGGAAGCTCCAATTTGGAGCTTTTGGGAGGAAGCTGTTTTAGCTTTTTTGGAAAGCTGTATTTTTGACAAAAATGCCCATATTAAAATAACATAATTACATAGTTTGTCCCTTTATAAACCTAAAAATCTGTTGGAGCCAAGAACCCTAGCCATCAGACTCCCTTTCGTAAGAAAATGTATTTTTCTTTTCAATTTTTGTATGCATCTCTTCAACCACATTTTAGAAGAAAAAAATTTTAATCCTTTTCCATACCTTCCAAAATCAATCTATTGTTTTTTTTTTATCATCAACCTCGCGGCCCACGTTGAGGTCCTCCTCGAGCGTGGACCACGAAGAAGAGCCCCTGGATCGCGGAAAATTATTTTATGAGAAATTATGAAAAATTATTATGAGAAATTATTTTATACTAATAATTATAATATTTTATACCTTTATTTTTGTGTGATACTATAAATATAATATCATATTATATTATATCATAATACATTAATATGCTATGTTAAATAATTTAATATTATGTTATATTATGAAAAATTAATTTATACTAATAATTATAATATTTTATACCTTTATTTTTGTATTATACTATAAATATAATATCATATTATATTATATCATAATACATTAATATGTTATGTTAAATAATTTAATATTATGTTATATTATGGAAAATTAATTTATACTAATAATTATAATATTTTATAACTTTATTATTGTATTATACTATAAATATTATATTATATTACATTACATTATAATACATTAATATGTTATTTTAAATAATTATATATTATGTTATATTATGGAAAATTAATTTATAATAATGATTATAATTTTTTATACCTTTATTATTGTATTATACTATAAATATTGTATTATATTACATTACATTATAATACATTAATATGTTATTTTAAATAATTTAATATTATGTTATATTATGAGAAATTAATTTATACTAACAATTATAATATTTTATACTTTTATTATTGTATTATACTATAAATATAATATATATTACATTATATCATAATACATTAATATGTTATGTTAAATAATTTAATATTATGTTAAATTACCAAATATTAATTTACTCTAATAATTATATTACTATTATGCTATATTAACATAATATTATTTTATATTACAATAATATTATACTATATCGTATATTTATGTATTAATTTATGTTATGTTTTATTATGTTCTGTTGTATAATAATACTATGCAATGTCCTTTATGGTAATTTTGTCATACAAAAGTACTTTCTCAGTTTGTTTACCAAACACAAAACAAAGTACTACAACACTTTACGAATGTAGTTACCAAACAGCAAACAGCTTTTTATAACAGCTCTACTTCAGACAGCTCTACTTCCAACGGCTCTACTTCTAACAGCTCTACTGCCAACAGCTCCCCCAAACAGGGCCTTAGTTAGTCATGGGTCGCCTGTTCTGACTGAAGGTCACCCATGACTCAGCAAGTCTTTCGAGTCATGGGTCACCCAGCACCTCATAATTATGATATAACCAAATTAGATTTGTGCAAATCTTTTTTCAAAAGCATATAATATTGGATCCGATTCGGATTCGAACCCGACCCGACTCGAACCCGGACCCAATCCGGATCCGAATCGGACCCGACCCGATCTTCAACAAGGTCAGATCTGGGTTCAAAATTAGGATCCGAACAAAAAATCGGATCGGGTCGGGATCACTCAGGACCCAATCCGACCCGATCCGACCCATTTGCACCCCTAGATGCTACCTGCATGACTGGCCACATAAGCGGCCACCCAATCTGTAGCCATGTTGGCTTCACAAAATACATATTTGGCTTGAAAGGTTCCTCCATCCTTCGTCATTGACTAGATGTCTTAAAGTAATAGATGGTTGCCGCCGGCACCCCTCGAATTCCTCTGATTCAACTGATGATCGGGGCAGTACTTTGTGCACCATGTGGCAGTACATGTTCCCAAACACAATTCCAATAGTGATGCATCCAGATGCATGCATCATAAATAAAGCCTACAGGAATAATCGGTTGTGATTAAATATTAATGGTATGCACGCAGCGGTGCAGGAATAATTTACCCTTGCAGCCACGCACCCAATCTTAGCCTCGGTTGCTTGGATTTCTTCCCTTTCCTTGTTTTGGTTTTTCCCCTTTTTGCGGGTCGGATGAGGTGGGAGTCCTTGGGAGGATCTGGACCCTTCGTTCGTAGGTGTTAGGAGCAGTTGACTTGGCTTGTTTTGGGAGTACGAAGGTGGGAGGAAGGCCGTCGTCCCACGTGCGCGAAGAAAGAATCCGCCTTTATTTGCTAGGCGACACGCTTGACTCGTGAGAAATGGGATTTGCCAAATCTCTTTGGAAAATACTTGTGCCGCTCAAAGTCAAGCGCTAACCATGGGCCTGCCTCAAAGACAAGTCAAACTCCAGAGACAAGAAATAGCGTAACAACTTGGGAAGTTGTGTATTGGCTGAGGAAACACCTGATCATCACGTCTTCCTTTGATGCCCCACTTCTACGATCCTTCTCCAAGAATCAACAGCCATTTTTTTTTGATGAAAATTGGAAAAAGTGACCATAAATCTTCGTCAACCGAATCCATCATTCAAATTTTTTTTTGAGCTTGTTCAAGCATTGGTCTAGACAAAAAATTAAAAAGATCTCCTTAACCCTGACGGATAACTACGCTCATGTTAACTAAGGAGAAAGGCTGGCTGATGTTCTGCTATCAAATGAACAGGGGGGAAGTTGCACAACCCCTGTCGAACTCCCTTGCTATGTCTCTGAGATGGCAAAATGTCTTGCAGACTTCAAAACGATGTGGAGAGCCAATGCTTCAGCAGTCTGGCACTAGTGATGAATGTCCCACCATCAATTGCCCAGAGCCAACACTACGTTGACGCCAAAATGTTGGAATTTCTCACGAGCTAAATTGTCGCCTGAATGAATGCTTAAGGATCCCATAATTAAGTTCTGATCATATTTTATTTTGAGCTCTATTGTCTTAGTTATGCGGTGTCGCGAGTATTGGTGCCAGACTGATTTGGTTAATGAACTCTGCAATAGATGTACCCATTAGCATTACTAACCGAACTATATATATCGAAAAATTTTAGGGCATCAAGATTTTTGCATTCCTGGGAGGCACCTAGCCAGGCACCTACCCCATTAAAAGGATAGATATCAAGGAGGAGAAAGAGAGGAAATCTATCCCATCTTTGTGCTTTTTTTTTCCGAAGATATTATTGCAGTGATCATCAATGGCTGCTCGGGGCCATCAAGGTACACCTCAATTTTTTTATTTGGATTTATGTTTTTTTTTTTTGTGTGTGTTCTAATCTCTTGCATGTAGCCCATAAGACATGGAAATGAAAAAGAAGGTTGTGTTGTCTCCACTTTATTTTGCTGCAGCTCACATTTACAGTACTGTTGATCCCTTTTGTTCTTTCGCTATTGCTCTCATTAAGTTGTAGCGACCCGTTCTCTCTTTCTCTATAACCTGTAGCCTCTGGGAGCTGTCTTCATGGCGTTTCTTGTACACTACTTCATGTAAATATATCTCGCTCGTCTAATAAAAGCCGGGTGACATATTGCCTCTCATTCCATCCAAAAAAAACAAAAAAGAAATTGTGAGAATAAGGGTTTCAGGAACTGGATTGGCTATTCTGACTGGAACACAGAGTAGTGATTCAGCACATGACATGCATTCCTTTTCTTTTCTGTACCAGCAGCAGCAGCAGCAGCAGAATTTGCCATCATTAGAATGCCCTCTCAAGAATGCCCATATGGACAAGTCTTGAGTTGATGGTGGAGTTTGAGTTGGGAGGACATCGAACTTCTGAGTTCTAGTCATATAAACATGTTAGGCTATGCACTAGAATATAGAGAGAGAAATAATAACATATAGTATGTGTCACCTCTCTCTCACCCTCCTTCCTCTTTTCATGTAGCATGTCCACCATACTTCCATATAGAGAGAAAGAAATAAATTGATGGGATTTGATGCATTCATTAACTTCTCTTTTGTAAACAATCTTAGACATAACATCATGGCAAATACTCTACATATTAATCTCATTATCCATTATCTTATATCAAGATCTCATCGGCCTGCTCAACAAAATGGAATTTGACAGTCCTAGTCTACTATTTATATTTCTTAGCTAGCTCTTACTTGCCAATATGTGATAATAAAGAATTTAACATATTGGCCATCGAGAAAGAGATATTTTAGAAGTTTGTTGGAAGAAAAATATGACAAAAATAGATGGCGACAAAAATAATAAATTAAACAAGACAAGTCTTTAGTGATTATTGAAACAATCTTTAGTATAAAAAATATTTTTATTAAGTGCACTGAAAAGTATCTTAGCAATTCCCATCAGACACACTGATTTTTTTGCAGCCATGGTAGAAATTTTCATGTGCACAAAATGGGTGCCTTGGAGCACCACTCCTTCAGTCTATTTAGATGATTGTTAAATAGAAAGCAAGCACAGATTGGTGTAATTTTGAACATTAGGTGCAGCCATATTCTTAAAATTTGCAATATCTTCTTATCTCCGACAAACTTCTATTTGTTCGCAACATTCGATAAGATCCGGTTCAATAAGCAAGGAGGAGGGCAAGGATTCTCTTGCATGTTCCAGTATCATAGGAACCCATGGGGCTATTGTATGGGATGTTGGATTTCACAGAGTGCAAGACTGATTGCCAAAATATAAAATTACAATTCCTGATTAGTTGGAGATTGATATAGGATTCGAGATCTAGATTTGGTTGGCAATCAGGATTTAATATCTATATTATTTTGCCTAAGATGCAGAAAGTGTATCCAAAGCATGTGAGGAGTTTCTCGAGGCGAATACAAGATTTCATGAAAAAAAAAAAAATCACATGCCTGGGTAGATGAGCTCATGAAATTAAACAAGCCTCGTGCTATACCACGTGATCTAGAAAAGTAAGAATACTCAAGCTTAGGACAAGTTTCATCAAAAAATGTAATGAAAGCTAAACAAAATGGGAGCATCAATTAATAAAAATAATAGAATTGATGGCAATAGTTTTGAACAACAAACTGGACCACAACAATCTGGCGATGCAAAGATCACACTTTTGTTTTCTTTTTTTAATCTTACAAGAGGACAAGCCAATAAAAACTGAATCGATATAAAAACTGAACCGAGCAGAAACGGCCAGTTCTGTTCGAACCAAGCTGACTGATCTCCGACCGGATCAGTTCGACAGTAGAAAATGATTTCTATTCTTAGGAGGCTGGAAGTTGATTGTCCCTGGCTAGAATCGGTCGGCATCGGCTGGAACTGGCTAGAATTAAAATGGTTCCGTTCGGTTTAACTTTGTTTGAACTAGTATCAATCAGTACTGGATGCCGATCGATATGGGTCTCAGCATCGGTTCGGACAAGCTTGGGTCAAGCTGAAATATTCCAATCCAAATGACTTGAATGATGCGCACTAATCAAAAGTTAACTCTGGGCTAAATTATATCCTGTTGAGTGTTAAAGCTGCAAACTGGATGCTTTTCTGGCATCCACTTATCTGCATACATTGCGCCCACGTAGGATAAATGGACTCGAAAATCGAACGGAGTCAACGTTACCGGCAGCAGTATATTGGAGGCGCATTGATAAAAAAAGTAACAAAGCTTACCTTGTCGGGTGAAACATGGAGCAAGGTACAATTTTTTAAAATATCTAGAGATATGTCCGTTGCTTTGGGATTCTATTTGACCCGGAAGATAATTTATCTTTTTTGAAAAACGCAGAGTTGATTTGACGAGAGTAACATGTCCCACGTAACGAGCCAATTGACCCTCGACACCTCAGCTCACCCAGGAATGTTTTTTTTTTCTTTTCCTTCCAATAAACGTTCCGTAACCACCACCAAGTATTTGGAGCAGCGGGATCCCAGACTTCTGACAAGCCATCAACTCCAGACGATAAGTAAAAAACAAAGAAAATTTTGTGACGAGAAATGGTTAAAAGAAAAACATACTGATAGCATACAAATATCTTCCGGGATCGCGAAGACCGCATTCTTTCCCGTACCCGGTTTTCTTCCCCGTCCCTCTCCCTACCCCTTCTTATTCTTCTTTCCCACTGTCCTTTTCAAAGGCTTCTTTTCAAAGGAATCCATCTCAGTTTGCTGTCTCCTCCTTTCCATCTAGGGGGTCGCCAGGGGCCGTCTTTCGCTCGTGAGTAGATCCAATCGTCTACGCTCTCTTCTTTTCAGCTCTTTCTTGCATGAGTTCTTGTTTTTGTTTACCGGGCGATGATTTCTTGATGAGCTTTATGTTTTGAGGCCGTTCGTTTCTTGATCTTGGGTACTGAATCTTGTAGTTGCGTTCTTTGATTTAATCAGTGCAGATTGTTATGAAATCTTGGGATTCTTGATGTGGGTTCCTTGATTTTAACTTTTAAGCCAATCGTGCTCTTAATCTCCAGAAATAAAAACATAAAACATCTAAGCAAATCGTGATCTTAAATTTGGGTTCTTTAATCTCTTCTTCTACTGTTTTACCTCGAATCCATGTATGTTGTTTAAACATTCGTTTCGTGTCGGAGTTTAATTCTAATGGATTCTTTCGTCACGACCGTTCAATCAAGATTTGGAAATAAACTCCATAATCCACCGAGTCTTGGTCTGGTGGGAGGACGAAGGCAAAGCAGAGAGTTCTGGTTGTTATTTGATAAAGATTGTTGCAGGATAGTTTTCTGGAAATAGTAAAGTAATTTGGATGCTTATATAATTGGACGGGGAGCGCTAGGGGCAGATGTCCATAGTCCAACTATAGTCACCAGTTTTCAAGATTGAGATTTCTTGGTGTGGTGCTGTAGACATCTGGTTAATTTAGTGGGAAAACATTAGATACCAACCTAAATAGTAGTGTGTCCTGCAACTATATTTATTCATGGTTAGTAAAAAAAGATAGCCATACATAATCATTTGTGACTGATAGCCAAAGCTCTTTTAAAATGGTTGTCCTGCTTAGAGCAGGTGGTTTTGAGTGTCATGGAACTACTTATGTGCATGTCTTGTTCCCTGGGAGCTGCAGATGAACCAGTTATCTACTTACTTAAATTAAATAGGAGTAGAGGTATTTTTATCGTGCTACTGATTCAACATTTGATGGGATGTGGGTAATATTATCAGAAGGTCAACACCCCAGTCTTCGAAATCTTCTAGATACCTTTTCCCTTCATTTTTGTCACAATATTGATGTCTTTGCAGATTTACTCACTTGTTATGTGTTCTGTTTGTTCTCTGTATAAGTTTGCTGCTCCATTCATCCTAAATGATCCTCTTTCTTGTTTACCCTCTTCTCCTATCAAAATATGTCATCTATTGCTTCTCAAAAGCATTTAAGTTTATATGAGAGGAAGATAGATTTACTTGTTCTAGTGTGGCCTAAGTGATTTGAAATGTTTACCTATTACTTCATATGAAATGTTTATCTGCACATCACGTTCATCTCCTGGCTTCTTTTTTCACTATCACATATTATTTTATATTTTACACAATAAGTATAGAACCTAGAAGCAGTCTCCACTTAGATCTGTCATCATGTTATCAGACTTACGTGCATACAGTAGCCTAGGTGTTTATCAACCTCGTTTGAACTGGTTATGATGTGACATTTTGATGTAAACTGATATGACCACAGGTGAATTTGATACAAGAACATGCATAGCAAAATAAAAAATAAAATATATTTTTGTTGTGTAGTACTTGTTATGGAGGAATCCTGTTTAAAAATATAAAGTAGACATTGAAATGTGAAAGAGTTTCAGTTTAGTAAATCATGGATCCTATGGATGATGAGAGGGGGGAAAATAGTGGAAAAAGGATCTTATCGTCCTGAAATTTCTAGGTAAAGTATCTCATCAAGATATTCGATGATTGAATTTTGTCCTCATTTATGATAGACCATACTTCTGTTCCTTTACTTCAAAACATTAGTGTTATATCTGTTAAGAATTGAGTCTTCAGAAGAACTAATGTGAGTATTCTTTTACCCCTGCAATCACCATTGCCATTACCTTGTTAGCTTATCTTCCCTTTGCAAAACTCTCTGTCCTAATCATGATTCCCCTTGTGCTTCATTTCCTGCAATCACCTATTCACCTTCTCTCTCTCTCTCTCTCTCTCTCTCTCTCCCCCCCCCCCCCCAAAAAAACTGGTTCAATGCAGAAGGCCAATGCCTTCTTGACCCCATCATTTATTTAAAAAAATCATAACATATTATGATCTTATTTGTTCTTTTTGTTCATTAAAATTTCTGTAAATAACACATGATGGCATCATTAGAATAAGGTTCAAAAGTCACGTTTAAGTTATATAGATTAAAACAAATCTGGGAGAAAACAAATTGAGTTCTCAAATGGATTGATACTGATCATCTTTATACCCTTCAAATTGAGTCATCACTGAGGCACGAACCTCTTTAAGATTCTAAAGAGATTGAATTGTGTCCATGTTCATGAAGGTTTTTGTGAGGGCTCGGCCCATTGACCAGCCTGCACTTGCCTGGCCTATGGGCCGGCCCGAAGAGGCTAGGCCCAAGGCCACACAATGCCCTATGGCACGAAGTGATAGAGAAGAAGACTCCTATCAGGTGACACCATGCCCTATGGCACGAAGCGACAGAGAAGAAGACTCCGTCCTCCGAATCTAGTGAAAATCGAGGACTCCTAGGACAATCCAAGTTCATCTGTGACTCGAAGACTTTGCTTATTTAACTTTCCTCCTCCTCCTTGAATTTCCTCCACTGGAACGTCAAGAATAGCCGTCGATTTCAAGCTTCTTCTTCGAGCCTTCTTCCTCGTTTCCTCGCTGGAAAGAGTCGCCGGAGGCTTCGCCGGACCAAGGTAGATATTCCTCGTCTTGCTCCCCTTCCTTTTCTAGCAATTTAGCAGACTTTGCTTGGGTTTTAGCTGGCAAATCGCAGAGATTGGATCTGAAATGGGGTTCCATGTTTCAGCTCCCTTCTTTCAAGCATGCCGCCGCCGCCGGCTGCCTTCCGCCTCATGTCTTCACCTCTGGCCGCCATCTCGCCGGACCACACAACCATAGCTACCAGCCGTCCTTTCTTCTGTTTTGCCGAGGAAGAAGAAAGAAAGAAAGAAGAAGAGGAGAGAGAGAACCATCCCTCTCTTTCTCTTTTATTTCCTCTCTCTTCTTTCCACTCTCTACTTTCTCTCTCCTCTTTTCACTTTCTCTCTCTACTTTTTGTCTCCTCTCTCCACTCTCTCTACTTTCTCTCTCTAGAATGTCCAAGAAATTCGGTATTGGGTTTTGTTGACCTGATCTACGAACCTGAGTTGACCCCTGTAAACGATCTTGGTTCCGTCCTGGTGCCCGGGCTGCCTATTGGACCAATCACCTCAACCATGTTGAATATCCCTAAAACTTTCATTGAGGAACCATGTTGATTAACCTTGGTCCCTATGATTTATTCCAATCTCTCAGGTTTGACCCATTCGGAACTGCTGAACACTGTCACCCGACCAACCGTCTTCTTTTACTTATTTTAATTTAAATAAAAATCGATCTCGCTTTTATTGTTTTTAATAGGGTTAATTGAATCGTTGTCATCCGATCAACCGTTTTCTTTCTTATTTATTTTAATTTGAATAGAAATTGATCTCGCTTTTATTGTTTTTAATAGGGTTAACCGAATCACTTAGTAAAGTTTGACGGCTTAAGACAAAATAGGTAAGTAAATCTTATGCTCCTTACTAGTTTTCGAACTTGTAAGTAAGCCTTATACTCCTTACTAATTTTCAAATTTTTACTTATTTTTTGGTATTATGAAAATATGAAAATAGTGTTAAATGTTAATGATATCATGTTTTTTTAAAATTAAGGATCAAGTAGACGATATTATGAAACTCATGATTTATTGCGAATTAATGGATCCATGATTGTTTTACCGTTAAGCACTATTCGTGAACTATTAACTCCATATTTATGAAATTGTATTTTTGTTGTGAAAAGAATAGTTTCATGATTATTCTATTGTTAAATGCTTATTTATGGGATATGAACTCTATAAAGCCATTTAATAATTTATTCATGTATGATTCAAGAAAATATGATTAAAGAAATATGACTTAAGAAAAATTGTCTTAAATCTTAATGACTATGGCAAAAAGGCTCTCAAATAGCTATGTATGGCCTTTGAAAATGGGGTAGATCAACATTTAGTTTTATACGACCCTGCCAGCGGGTAATAGTAGTTGGCATACGATCCTGCCAGCGGATAATAGTAGTTGGCATACGACCCTGCCAGTGAATAATAGTAGCTAGCATACAACCTTACTAGCGAATAATAGTAGTTAGCATACGACCGTACCAATGGGTGATAGTTGTTGGTGTTTGTTGATAACGACCCTGTCATGGATATAATAGTGACCTTAGCATTTAGTCTAAGGGTAGTAATTTGATCAATGATATAGTTAAATAGTAAATGCTTTATGATTTTATTTATGCTATACACTAGGAACCATGTTTATGAAATACGAATGATTTATGCATGCATGATTGGCTTTATAACTTGTTTTAATATACTGTACTATAAAATGCTTTATTTTGTAATATCTATTTTTTTTTTAAATGATGCATTGACATGCAAAAATTTATGCTTGATCCGGTAAGATAGTGGAAGATTTACTTACTGAGCTGTCACTCATATACCTCTATTTTTTTATCTCTCCAGACGAATAGGGTTGATAGAAATGAAGCATGGTCCAAGCTTAGAGTTCGCGTTAGCAAGCTTGGCGATCTATATAGCAGAGCAAAATGCTTTATTTTGTAATATCTATTTTTTTTTTAAATGATGCATTGACATGCAAAAATTTATGCTTGATCCGGTAAGATAGTGGAAGATTTACTTACTGAGCTGTCACTCATATACCTCTATTTTTTTATCTCTCCAGACGAATAGGGTTGATAGAAATGAAGCATGGTCCAAGCTTAGAGTTCGCGTTAGCAAGCTTGGCGATCTATATAGCAGAGCAAAACTTTAGTTCTTCAATTGATTAAGAATTTGTAGCTAGTGATTTTCTGAATATTGAAAATTATGGATTTGGTATTTATGTTTGGATTTAGACGCTCTGAACTAGTATTGGTTGTATTTAATGGATAATGAAATTGGATTTCTATTGATTCTATTATTTTTGAGATAGATTTGAAAGTTAAATGTAATGTTGGCTTCGTGTGATCGTGGGATAAACCCCTCGGTAGCACGGCCGTATCATGTTCCGGATCTGGGGCGTGACAGTTTTAGGCAAAATATGTCATCTCAATATCGGGCCTCATATTGGTACCATGCTATTGCTGCGTCAATATGGGTATGGTTCGGCGTATTGAGTGTCGATACACCTCTAGTATTAAACCGGTATGGTACGGTATGCTCCGTCCCGTCCGGTTCGGTATGGTATGGCGTACCATAGTTTTAGGTTTGACATATTGGTTGGCCTACTCTCCTACAGTTTCCTTATATAAATATTCAGTTGTCTTATGATGTTATATGCAGATGTTAGACACTTGATGCCAAGCTATAAATCTCTAGTAAATTCCATGCATGAATACTGAAAATGTTTTATGTCCTAGATGTCTTTGCGGCTGAAAATACAATTTTATAATTTTGATTATCTTGTAAGAAAAATCATAATCTTTGCAAGAGAATCAACGAGTTGATGTTTAAATGCAGTTCTTACTAGATCTGCCTTTCCAGATTTCAAGTATTGGATTCTGTTGACTGGTTTGATAGACAAACCATGTGTGACATTCCTCCTTACTGACCTTTCCTGCTGCAGCTATGATGGGACATTCTCACTATTTGTTGGTTATTATGCTTTCAACCTATTTTCATGTCATCTGGTGAATGTTATGTTTCTTGCCTTACTGGGATTCGGTTTATCTTCGCAACGGCCAGCCAGTACTTGATTACTTTCTGGGATCAAGTAACTTGTGGCAAGTGTGCTTGGTTAATATTTAGGTATAGCTCCACAACATATGAATCCTTTGGATGCTTGTTGTGTTTATAACATATAATTTTCATTCAATATTCGCAGATTGATTCAACCCAAAAATGGGGATATATCTTAGCACTCCAAAAACTGAGAAGTTTTCTGAAGACGGTTCAAATGCCAAACTTGCATTTGGTTTGTCATCTATGCAAGGCTGGCGTTCAACTATGGAAGATGCAGTAAGTACTATATGAAGCTTTTATGTTTTCCATAATTCATAATAGTGTCACCAGCTATGAATTATTAAATGTCATCTCATGAATTTATAACAACGGGTGAAATATCTTACGACAAATCAGTTAAGTGCTTTCCTAAACAATTATACTATCCAAGGGTGTAGTTTGACATGATAATCGGGTTCCATTAAATAATTGTTTGATAGAAAATAAAGTATTCTGGAAGCAAACTAGTTTCTTGTCGTCCACCGTTGATGTATTTTCTTTACATTGATCTATTTGAATACATCTCTCAGCTCAAAAATAATTTTTACATTGATATTAGAAATAATTTTGTTTTTGTTTTTGGTACAACGGTGACTCATACCGATCTAGCATGAGTACAACCAAGAAAGTCAAAAAAAAAGATTTGTTGAAGAAGAGTGGCAACCTCATAGTTCTCCCAGAGGACCCCACCTGAATGCTCTGTAATGAAGAAGACGACCCAGTCGGCAGCCCTGTTTGCCTCTCGGTAGACGTGAGTGGCCCAAAAAGTGCCACAACCTCTCGACAACCTGCGGATGTCCAGCAGCAGTGGGTGTCCATCACCGGTCCTGTGTAGACCCAGGATCCACTCGATCACCATGGCAGAATCTCCTTCAAGGTGGTGCTATCCACTCCCAAGACGAGCCTCGCATAGGTAAGACCTTCCCGAGCGGCTCTCAGCTCCGCTTCGGGGATAGACATATCAAAAATGTGTCAATCTCTGGCCGCTATAAGTCTAGAGTCGTGACTCCTGATCACAAAGCCCATCCTCTCTTGCCACCGCCATCAGTCATACTACCAACGAAGTTCACTTTGAAAAAGCTCGAGAGCGGGGGCTCCTAGGAGATGAAAACCATTTCGGTCCCTGTAAAAGCTGAATGGGAGTTTCGGAAGTCCCTAACCGTCCCAGATGAAATAAGATGAAACAACAATAGGCTGAGTGATTTCAGTAGCATGTAGAAGTGCCCTGTCCATCACGATCCTTGGATGCCAAATATGGGAGGCTACTTAAGCACACCTGATACCTCGAGCTACAGTAGTGGGCTCATAGAGTCCTTCAAGTAGCTAAGAAAATCCTCAACTGGGGACGTGGACTACAGAGGGCTCGAACCTGCCAAGGATCCCTCCAAATCTGAATCACCTACGGGCAACCAAACAAGACATGGGTGATGGACTCCTCGACCTCTGGGCATCCATCACAGGTAGGGTCGATCTTCAACCCCTATCTAGTCAGCACACTCTTGGTCTGCAAACAACTCTATGCCACCTTCCAGACGAATAAAGCTACACGAGGGTGAATGCGAAGCCTCCAGATCTAGCCACCGTCAATCCATTGGGCCACCTTCATGCTAACCAAGTCATGAAGATCTCGAGCACTGACCTTTGACCTGCTGGTCACTCTCCAGACCCTCATGTCCGCAACCTCTCTAGTGGGAATTGGTAGAACCAGGACTCTCTCAGCTAGCTGCACCCTAAAGACTTGCCGAATGGTGCCCTCATTCCATCTTCTCTCGTCCGGGATGATCAGATCACAAACTCTGCGGCCGACCAAATTCTCCATATTGATTATGGTAGGCCAGAACCCAAACGACTGCTCCGTCAGCTATCTATCATCCATCACGTCAATAGACTGACCATCTCCCACAAACCATTTGATTCTGGGGCGCAGGCACAAATCTTCCTCTAGATGAATGAAGCATGTCGCCCAGTCTGGATATTGTGTGCCGAGGTCTACGCGCCATATTTAGCACTCATTAGTGTACTCCAAAGACTCCGGCTCAAGAATATACCTGCCTATGTGTCTGGTAGTAAGGAGCTCTTGCCTCATAAGCAAGGAGAGAATTTTCAGCCCTCCGCTAAGAGGCTGACAAATCACCTTCCAAGCCATCAGGTGAATTCCACTTTTGCTCTCCCATATGAAGCATTTAAACATCTACTCCAAGATCCTCAATGGTGCCATGGGCATAATAGTGTTGGACAACAAGTATATCGGAGCTGAACTGAGGACGGACTGTACCGAGGTGACTTTGCCCATCATAGAAAGAGTGCCCAACTGCCATTCCTCAAGCCTTTGCCTAATGCTTTGTTCTATGGTGGTGCAATCCGACCTACGAAGGAGTCGACCGGTGATAGGCACCCCGAGATATCTCAAGATGCCCTCCTACTCGCCCATATCCAGCAATTTCTTAATAGTGGTCCTAAGCCGCGACTTGGTCTTCAAACTGAAGCAAATAGTTAACTGGCCAGGTTGACCTGCTGTACAGTACTCTGCCTCCGAATCACATGCGCAGACAACCTGGTAGCTTAGGGCAGAAGCATACCATCATCGGCAAATAGGAGGTGCGAAATCGAAATGGAAGCCAGCACAAGCCTATAGGCCTCCAGGCCTTGGGACACTGAAGCAGCCCGGAGGGCTCTGGACAAGGCGTATGCACAAATGATGAAGAAGAAAGGAGAAAGCAGGAAGCCTTATCGAAGTTCGACCAAAGACTCGAAGAGCTACGTAGGCATACCGTTCATCAACATGGTGAAGGAAGGAGCCTGAACATAGCCCATAGTCCATCCGATCCATGTCTCGTGAAAATCGAAGCTCTCCAATAAGTAAATCAAGAAGCACCAACTCATCTGATCGTAGGCCCTCTCCATATCGAGCTTGACACCCATCAAGCCTTTTCGACACGAGGCTCTTTGGAGATCAAATATGAACTCCTGAGCAATGAGGACATTGTTGGAGATATTGCGACCTCCAACGAAGGCCCCTTGCTCGGGACTAATGAGCCGGGATAAGATACCTCTCAGTTTGGATGCCAAAATCTTTGCAATGGCCTTGTACAGGGTGGTGTATAGACTGATCGGTCTATAATAACCTAGCTCCATGGCATCCTGCCTTTTCGAGATCAGAGTGATAAAGATCCTCTTCCAGGCTTTGGGTATCAGAGCCGTCCTGAAGAACTGCTAGATGGCCGCAGTTACCTCCTACCTAATAATAAACCAATATCTCCTGAAGAAGACTGAAAAAACCCATCTAGCCTCAGGGCCTTATCCTCGGCCAAAGACCAAATAGCCTCCTAGACTTGCTTGGCCGAAATCGGCCTAACAAGAATAATGTTCTCCTTCGATGCCCTCTTCATCGGTATTGGCTCGAAGGGCGACCCACTGCTGCCAATCCGAGCTGTCCACCTCGATCTAAAGAACTGAAGGAGCTCCATACTGATAGTACCCAAGTCATCTTTTATCTGACTGCTGATGTCCCTAAGGCTTCTGATTTTGTTCCTTTGTCTCCTAATGATCGTCGACTGGTAGAAGAATATGGTGTTCTGGTCTTCCTCCGTAATCCATTGCACCCTCGATATCTACCTCCAAATGGCCTCCTGCTGACGAAGAAGCGGGTGATGCATGGCTAACTATGCTCCGAGCTCCACCAACTCCCACTCGGACAAGCCCCCACTCTGCTTCTCTTCAGATTAGAGGTTGTGGCAATAGAAGCTTCTGCCTCCATCCTCCTAAAGATATTGCCCATCTCTTTCTGATTCCACTTCTACAATCGGCGCTTGGTCGGCTCCAGTTTATGAGTGACCCTGCACATGGCATTGTCGCGCACTGATGTATGCCAAGCCTCTTGCACAATGTCCCAAGACCACGGATAGGAGAGCCAGATAGTCTCAAATCGAAAAGGACTTCGATATGGGGTAAAGGACAAAGTACTACTAGGATGGGACAATGGTCCGAAGCGATACGTGGAAGATGGCACACATGATAGTCCGAAAAGAGCTAAATCCATCCGACTGTGATGAAGGCCTTGTCTATTCTCTCGCAGACTCTCGCTTGGCCCATTCGATTATTGCACATGTGAATCTCAGCCCTGTGAAGCCGAGATCAAGCAGGCTGTTAGCTATGATGAAGTTCTAAAACTTTCTGATCTTAATCTTACTACTGAAAAGCTTGCCCTCCTGTTTCTCTTGGGGGTCGTTTATGCAATTGAAATCACATGCTACTATAGTTGGAAAGCCTTGTTGAACCAGGTTGGCCATCTCACCCCATAGCACTTGATGCTCACTGTAGTCAGAGCTAGCATATACAACAAATAAAATCCAAGTAGTCCCATTTTCTTTTGAGATCACCATAATAACCTGTTGGTTACAATTGTGGAAAATGTCAAATTTGCACCTCCTAATCTCCATATCACTACAATACCACTCGACAAGCCTTAAGACTCTGCTGCATAGAAGCCTCAAGATCAATGAAAGGAACGCCTGACACGCTGAAGACTTCTACCCGAGAGGCGAGTCTCAAATAGGACACATACCTTAGGGTCATGTTGATGCACTAGCCTTCGGAAGGCAGGACTAAAGGAGGGCTTTCTGGCCCCACGACAATTCCACATCAAGATTTTCATTATGCAAAACGGAGGTTGCCCCGGGTCTCTTCGTCAGCCTCCGTCCGCAGCTCACCCGCCATAAAATTCTCCTTTGGCTCGGCTTCCAAATCCGAGCCTAGCACCGCGATCTTCAGCTGGTGGAGCGCCGAGTCGTGGTCGACCCGATCCAGGCCCAACCCATCCCCCTCAGCTAGAGGGCCCATTTGCATCACTGCAACCCTATTGTCCTTCTCGCTCATCACCAGCCCACTAGAGGTCGCAATCTCTGGGGTAAAATGGCCACTCGCCTTCCCAGTCGGACCGCCTGCATCACCCATCGGAGCCTCTATGTCGATGACTGGAGCTCCTCCAGTTAGCTCCATAGACCTTGAATCATCCGTTGGCGATGAAGCAATAGCCGGTTGCCGTGATGGAGCCTCGCCCCTCCCGACCTGTTGGTCGGACCCAACACCACCTCCCAAGGTCCCAACCTCCCGGAGGTCGACCGATTGAGATGAACGGATGGATTCGCGTCGATGGGGATCGCGATCCCCCTTGGCTGGTGAAGGTTCTGCGCCCGTGGATGTGGAGTCGGGTCGGGACTATGATTCCTAGACTCCACCTGGCCCAACACCCCCGCGATCAGTGGATGGGCTCCTAGCCTCCGTCATTACTATGTTGGCCCACTGCCCTTTGCTCGGCCCGGCAGGCCTACTTCTTGGGCCCGACCCACAACGCAACTCGGTTCAGGGCTTGACTAGGTCTAGTGCTAAGTTGACTCGCCCCTTTAGCAATTTGCACCGAGTCGCCGGCCCGAACCCCCTTCTCCGGTGATCTCCTTCAGGTCACCTTGGTTGGTTTCTGCCAACTGTCCAAATTTGGGGGTGAATCAGGCGAGCTCGTCTTGTTTCGTGGGGATCTCGGACTGGACTGGGAGGAAGCCGGCCCAGAAGCCGACTCGGGGGTGGACTCATTCACCTTCTTTGGATGGATTCCAATCTTGGAAGCCCTAGGCTGCTGGATCCTAGATATGGCAAGCCAGGAGCCAAAATGGGGCGGCACTCACCATTGACTAACCACCACCTCCATCTGACCCGAAGCCTCCAAAGGAGTTTCCACCACCATTGGAGTTGGAGTCGCCCTTGTTGACGCCCCCTCCACCGATGCCGACATGGCATGAGGGTGTCGGCACACATCTTCCTTGTGGCCAATCTGGCCACAAAAATAGCAAAACACCAGTAGGTTCTCATACACGAAAGCCTTCTAGAACGTCTGCAATCGTCCCTTAATGAAGACCCCAGGCTTGAGTGGATCAAGGGCGCTGATCTCCAGCTTGACCCAAGCGAAACCGAGCTTCCATTGCTGATGGTGAAGTCATCCGAGGCCAATGGCCGGCCAGCTATCACCACGATGTCCAAACTCTTTCTCCCAATACTCTAGTGGGAGACACGGAAGGCAGAGCCAGACGACAACCCTATTCACCACATTCGTGCCTGGGACGAAGTCCGGCACCCATTTTCCATGGCAAGCTGCTAGCCTGCCACCAACCCGGAGCCACTGTCTAGAGCCATGTTCCAATCGTCTTCGCACTTAGACCAGAGTGTGTGGTGATCCTCCGCCATCGAAAATGATTCCACTTCGCAATCCAGTTTCCCTTTAAACTTCAACTCCTGGGCGACCCACTCCGCCGGAACTCTCTGGCCGAGGCTTCAAACGATGATCGCCGTCAAGTCCCAAGCCTTCTTGGATGCTTCTACCCACTCCGACGGCAGTTCGAGAACCTTTGTGAAGTGTCGGAGGTTCTCAAGCTCCTTCTCCAAGATCTTGTAACTGGTCCACGCCGGCTGCCGGGGAGGAGGGGGGGCCTGAACCACCGTCGACCATGAGGGGCTTGTCTCTACTCTCCTTGGAAGCAGCTGATCCTCACTACTAGTGGAACCCTTGGCAGGCCTCGACCGTCAATCTTCATTGCTAGAGGACTCCTTCGCCACTCTCGTGATCCGGTCACCCATCGTCTTCGCTCGCCAACCGTTCGAGAGAAAGCTCCAATAACAGCACGAAGATTAAAGTGGCATCTCAGTTGGCCACACAAGGCGCTCCCAGCTATGAAATGAATCTTTGGAGGCCTTTTGTTATATCTGTGCCAGATATTTTCATTTATACCTTGCTTGTAAGGTAGCACATTGAAGTATCAGAAGCCTATGACGATACCTTCTAAGTGGGAACTCTGCCTGTTTAGCCACTTCATGTGAAAGTATTCAAATACACCAGATTAGATTAAATAATTTTACCATCTACTATAAAGATAACTATGAGTTAGCAAATTATAGAAGATAATAACTAGAATTAAAGCAAAAGAAAAAAAAAAAACATAGTCAAAGCTAATTCAGCTGTGTACATAAGCAAAATTCACAGATGGCTTAAATATGTGTGGATGTAATTTTCAAAATGATGTTATGAAAAGCTTTAGGCACAGCCAGATTAGCTTTTTCCTACCACTTACACAAAATACTGACCTAGGTTCCCTTTCCTGCCATGTGAATCATTAAATGCAAACAGTTTGTGACTCATTATGATATCTTCATGCAGATCATTAGCTCTTGTGGGTCTTTACATTTGTAATATCTTTATGTCATTTTTTCCCCAAATGTTTTGTGATTCGCATTCTCATTACTTACAATCATTTTTTCTAGCATGCTGTTGTGCCAGACCTTGACAATTGCACATCATTCTTTGGTGTTTATGATGGCCATGGAGGTAAGTCACAGATATCTTATTTTTATGTCCTCTATGAACTTTATATAATTATAACAACTTATCCTTTCACGTCTTTAGCTTTAGTTTCTGGTTCAGTCATGGTTCCATTTGAGATTTTTATTAAAATTTGTGCTTTATTAGCAATTGCACAGTTTTCCAGATGCTATATACTTTCCTCTTCACCTTAACTACATGTTCATGATTTTATTTTTTGGTCTATTTAATGTATGAGATATGAGAAGTTTTGTTCATGCATGTCATAAATAGACTGACGCTCTGTTAATCAATATTGAATTTTTTAAAGAAAGTGCACCTATTCTAGTAGCTACCTCAGAAGGATGCACTAGTTTAAAATTGTACGCCCGCCTAGGGTTCTTGTATGAACTTGACCCAACTTGTACACATTGTGATATTACACTATGATTTGGAAATCATCTGTATTTCCCTCTTATATTTGCCAGCATATTCGAAGTCTTGATTCAACATATTAAATTATCAGAAGATTTGAAAAAGGTAATTTGAGTCCTGGTTGTTAGTGGGTTGATTGTGGTACGTAATAAGAAATGTATTAGTTCTGAAGTGTCATTGTTAAGGAATATTTTTTGCCCGCACCAAAGCTGTGCGATCCCTTGAAAAGGTGATGGCTATTGCATCTGAGTATATTTTTTCGAGATTTATCAATTTATGTTCTCATTTTTACTGAATGGTGTGTGTTTCCCATAATAAATGTTGGTTATTCTTCACCTCATTTTAACGTTCTTGTGTTATATTCACAATGAACATCTTTTTACCTTTTCTTTTGTTGGGGGCTGGGGGAGGCTCACCAGAATGAGTATTATAGCAATGCATTCATGGCAATTATCAAGCTCACCTTATCATTTTGTCTTAGTTTTACAGATCGAAGCACTGATCTGACCCCAAAATTCTAGTGAGTTATTCTGCGAGCACCAGAGGTAGCCCTTGAGCAGAATAAGCACCATAAAAACAATCCAGATGTTTGGAATAATGCGTGATGGTTATCATAAAAATTACCTGCACTGAGCTCTAGAATGTTTCTTGTTGACCCAGAGTCTTTAATTTGGATTTATGCACATTTGAACCAAATACCTTATGGGACTCAAATCCAGAATTCTGCCAATACTTTATCATTGTGGTAGTTCCCTGTGAAAGCCTGAGTGGCAACTGGAGACATAATGCCATATACTGGTTTATCTGAATATTCATTATTCGTTACCTCACTAGATGTTGATGAAGCATCTTTCTCCAAAGATGGCTGCTGTGCTAGCATTGATGCATAATAGACACTGGTCCCATAATCATGAGCTATAGTTACCTTGGAGAATAGATTGTGAAGCAGTGTCTCTCATTGGATTTCCCTAGTTTTTTTTTTAGTTTTTATTTGGCCTTATCATGACATTGTAATACCAGTTCAAATTGATGTCCTCATTGCACTTACAGGAAAAGTAGTAGCCAAGTTCTGTGCGAAGTATCTGCATGCTCAAGTACTCAAGTATGAAACTTATATGGGTGGTGATTTAGCTGCTTCAGTACAAAAAGCTTTTTTCAGGTAAGCTATTGTTCCATATATTTTTTCCCATATTCTGTTTTTTGCTTCAATGCTTATTTCCTAACTGGAGCCAAATAATGGGAGCACTTAGTAAGTTGATGCACGTGTGAAATGCTATGTAATTCTATCTTTGCAGAATGGATGAGATGATGCGAGGACAGAGAGGGTGGAGAGAATTAGCTGTACTGGGAGATAAGATAAACAAATTTACTGGCATGATTGAAGGCTTGATATGGTCCCCAAAGGGCAGTGATTCTAATGGCCGCTCGGATGACTGGGCTTTCGAAGAGGTACATTTGAATGATACTTTTCATAGTTTTTCCTCTAGCATATGTCACATGAAAGCCTTGGGTGAAGCTGTGGTCTAACCATGTTATGTCTGCATTTTCTTTTTTTAAGAAAAAGGGTAAAGAAAGGAATAAGAGAAAGAATTGCAGGGGTGAAATATTTTTTCTCTAAAAAAGAAAAAGAAAAAAAATGGACAAGAATATATAACTTAAGTGCTTAAGGTGAAGTCAATGCAAAACTGTATTCTTACTGGTTTGGCCTCATTCGAGCACATGGAAAATAAGTAAATGATGGGACTGCAAACATCCATCACAAGGTCTACAAAACCAGTACTGGGAACCTATCGGTGCATTATTGGTTCGACATAGTATGGTCAATATGAGATAGTATGTACCCCATTACCGATACGGGCTCTCAACATTTTTTTCTCACTCCCAACGATGGTACTTCCTAAAACCAGGTAGTATAGGTTGGCACCTGGCAGTACAAGATGGTTCTACTCGGTTTAGACTGGTATGGACTGAGTTAGCTCATATTCCAAATTGAACCCCAGCATTGTACCGGTATCTGACCAATACAAATTAGTATGATAGACCTTGGTCCATCAATTATATCTGAATTAACCATGTGCACATGCCGAGTTCATGTATGCATAAAATAATGCAGTCTGGAGATTGTGTTGAATCATCAGTAACTTTGGATGATCGGTTACTGATCCTCTGGATATTTTTTTTTTCAAATCAAGCCTTTATATTATGTTATAGGGCCCATATCTAGGGAGTCACTATGCTACTCTATAAACATGGTGACCAAGTACAAATGGGGCATTTGTTTTTTGCATACCTTTTTCTGATTCACTGTTGTTAGGGCTTCACTGTTGGGGCAATTGATGGTTGTCAAGGGGAAAACAAAGTGTGTAAATCTAATTTTATCAGTTCAAAACTATAGTAAGCTATATCTGAATAAAGAATGTTAAAAGCCAAAGAAAGGGGAGGCTTAGAAGATTTTCTGGTTTAGGAAAAACTAGATGAAAGTTCAAGTGCTGTTTACATTCATTGGATAAGAAGCTAAGAGTGCTTTAATGTCACACCCCAAATCTAGAACATGATATGGCCATGCTACCGTGGGGTACTGCCTATGATAACACGAAGCAACTATGGAAACCTATATGAAAATTTATCTCCTATAAAATATATAAAAAAAAGGTCCAAAGTCTACCATCCTTTAAATAAAGAAACAAGTGCTGGTACAAAGCTTCTAAATATAAAATTCAAATGTTAAAAACCTATAACCTTAAAAATCCATAAAATTAGCAACTATAATTCCATAATCAACTAATAAACTAAAATTCTATTGCAAAAGCATCCAAGCTTGCTAGCACGAACTCTAAGCTTGGATCATTTTCCTCTTCTAGCAACTTTATTTATCTGAAAAGAATAAAAAGAAAAATGAGTTACACAACTCAGTAAGCAAACTTTGCACTACCTTACATGGTGAAGCAAAAGTTTTACATGAGTCAATAAGTGACTTTCATTAAAAATAGATTATTTCATAGTAACAATACAATAATTCAAGTCATAAAACCAATCATGCTTTCATATATGCATAAATCATGCAAATTTCATAAATATGGTTCTAAGTGTATAATGTAAATAAAGTCATAAATCATTTGCCATTTAGCCACGTCATAGTTCACAATAATATTCTCGGATATTAACACTAAGGTTACTTTATGCTCGTGACAGAGCCATAATCGACTAAGTATCATGATTCATAGTTCGTATACTAACTTTATACTAGTTGGTAGGGGCATAATTCATATGCGAACTTTATATCCGTTGGCTGGGCCGTATGGAACTAGTTACATGTCTGCTCTACTTCTATGGACGATACATAGCTATCTGAGAGCTTTTAAAGCATTTATATTTTTTTCTTTAAATTATACATATATAAGTAGGTTGAAAAGCACTAAATGATATTATAGAGTTCACAGTTCATAAACAAGTCATAATAAAATAGTCATAGAATCATTCTTTTCATAACAAAATACAATTTTTCATAATTTAGATTTCGTAGTTCATAAACAAGTCATAAACATTAAAACATTCATGGAACCATTCTTTTCATAACAGAACATGATTTTCATAATATCATATGCTTAATTCTTAATTATAAGAAAACTATAGAATCGTCCATCTCAAACATCATTTATAATTTTTAAATTATTAAGCATTAAAAATAACCGACAATTTGAAAACTAGTAATGAGTGTAAGGGTGACTTACCTCTATCAATGACAAACTCAAATATGGTGTTTATCAGTTCACACCTAACATGTCCAATTATCTAAAATCAAAATAGATCCAACTCGTCCACATTAACCATCAGGACAAGAAATAGATTATTGTTAATTCCCTAATCTCGGAGTTCTAATATTCGAAGTACCTAAAATAAATAAAGGGTTAAGATTTATCTCAATTTAGAGACTATGAGCATAAAATTCCTTGCTATGTTTCTTGTTCGGATGACACCACACAAAATCAAGGTCGACCATGAAAGGAGATTTGCATAGGAAGAAAAGACGAGGTCAGTCAGATGGTGATACCCGACAGCCCGAATTGGTCAGAGCAGTATGCTCAATTCATTAGATCAAGAAACAGGTGCCTAATCAGGTCAAGGGTAACATGCTAGAAGTTGTCAATGATGCATCCTAGGATCGCCGACGAAGGCTGACGTGGAAGAAGGATAGGTTCAGCTAGGTAGTAGCATCCAACAGCTTGAATCGGTCCGAGCTGTGTAGTCCAGCTGGTCAAATCATGTAACAAGCTAAAGTACAGGTAGCTTAATAGGGATTGATGATGATGGAATTTAGCGATGCCCAGCAAAAGTACCGGGATGGGGGCTGACGTGCTGCCTAGCTGCCAGGGGGTTCAAGATCTTTTTACTAGGGTCAATCAAAATCATGGGGGAGGGATCCTCTGCTAGGGCCTACCCAACCCAAGAGAGTAAGGGAGAGAGAGCAGAGGGAAAGAGAGTAGAACAAGAAATAGAGGCTGAACAAGGCTTCACCGCCTCTCATCAGAAGGGAAAGAGGGCCCTGGCACTTGGTGGTGTCGCTGGTAGTTACGGCTGGTTAATACATGACTGGTGATGGCTACAATGGCCAGAAAAGAGGAGAAAAAGAGCGAGGAAAACAAGGAAAATTATCTTCCAAAATAGAGGATCGTGGAGGTTAGGCATTGAATCGAGCCTCAACTGATCATCAGTGGTTAAGCTCCATTGTTTGGTCACTACGGTCAAGGAAGGGCTCATCCGAGACCAGTAGCGGGGTCCTCAACTTGGAAACATGGCCAAATGGTTTAAACAGGGGAGGGTATTCCAGAACAGGGGAAGGGGTTGTCAAGAAAATCAAGCGAGGACATCAATACCTAGGGAGATTCCGGCTGATGACAGGGGTCTATTAAAGAGTAGCTCGAGAGAGAGAGGGGGGGGGGGGACACCAATACCTCATCTTGGCGCGGTCATGGTGATGATTACATTGGAAGAGAGAAGGTGAGTGCTACCGGTGGCAGTGGTTCAGCAATGGAACTCAAAAGGGGTGTGAGCTACTATTAAGTGGAGGTGGAGGCTAGAGTTTTCTAGCCTCTGATGCCCTCTTGGAAATCCGAATCCCACCAAGAGTCATCAAAGAAGAAGACTTTTATCGGGAGTCTACTACCATTCAGGCATGTGCAAAGCACATCCCCAGCCCAAGTGAAAATAGATCGGGTCGGTCGATTAGTCCAGGAAGTCCCAGGCCAGTCCTGGTGGACCGGGCCTCACATTTAATAGTTGTTCCCTAGTCTTTTGGGTGAAAATCTGATTCAGACTTCCAAACAAAAGAAAAGGAAAATAAAAAACAAATAATGGAAGGGAAGAACAAGGATTTAGGGGTTTGAGTGCTCTAAGGACCCATCATTAACATCAAACCGTGTCTCAACTATTTCAGATTGGTGTTATAAATCCTCATACACCCATCCATCTTATCAAGGGTAGCTATGGTGTTACAAGCTTTTCCAAATCCTTTCCTAGAATTGGTTGCTTTGACATCTCCATCAAGGGGAACTATGAAGCGTATACTTGTTAGTAGCTGGGTAAACTGCATCAATTTATTTGTTTTTTTTTTAAAGCAGTTCTATGTATTTGATTCAAATTATTGACATAAGAATGACACACAATATTTCAACCATTGTCTTCTGATGTTCTATAGTGCCCAAGAGTGTTGAGAACGTTGAAGGTTTCCTAGGATTTAGCTTTGTAAAGTTTCCGGTGTCCTCATAGAGTTTCATGGATGTCTTTTTTTTTTTTGTCGTTTTGGAGATGGTTCAGCAGCCATAAGGTTAATTTTATACTGTTTTGTGGAGCCTAATTGGGATCAATTAGGTAAGTTAAAGGTGTTTTGCTTCGCTATAAAAAGAGTGTATGACCAGCTGGTTTTGGGGAATGTTTTAAATTTTTAATTCTTTTGGATGGATGCTTTGAGTGCAGAAAATTTTAGGAGAAAGCTGGTTTGTTCTTCCTTTCCAGAATTTCAAAAAGGGAACTTTTATATGTTCAAATGGGTCCCTTGTATTGAATCTTAATGCACAAAATCATTGCCTTCATAATTCATATATATCAAAAATGTCATGACCTGAAACTTTGTGATCAGGGACCCCACTCAGATTTCTCTGGACCAACATCTGGGTGTACAGCTTGTGTGGCTGTCATTAGGAACAACCAACTCATTGTTGCGAATGCTGGTGATTCTCGTTGTGTAATCTCAAGGAAGGGTCAGGTTTGTTAATTTGGCAGACCATTGTGCTGATGTTTCTTCTGGTAATTCAAAAAGAATATTCTTGTTTGCTAACAAATTTATATGCAACATGTGCTTCGTCTGTTTTTTTCCTTTTATAGGCATACAATCTGTCAAGGGATCACAAGCCAGAGCTTGATGTTGAGAAAGAAAGAATCCTTAAAGCAGGAGGTTTTATTCATGCAGGACGAGTAAATGGAAGCTTGAACCTTGCAAGAGCCATTGGTAAATTCCATACTACTGTTTGTGTACTTCTCTCAGAATAACAACGCATCTTCAAATTTGTTTGCATATCTTGCATCTGATTCTGCCTGCAGGTGACATGGAATTCAAGCAGAACAAGTTTTTGCCAGCTGAAAGGCAAATTGTGACTTGCAATCCAGACATAAACATTGTGAGTAATCTACATTTTTATCCTCTGTAATCTTTGAATTTCATTGTGCTAATTATGACCTTTCTATTTTTGTTGTGAATTTTACTGGAAGGTGCTGATGTCATTTATTTTCTTTCTATTTTTGTTGTGAATTTTACTGGAAGGTGCTGATGTCATTTACTTTCTTTCATTTGTTAGGTGGAGCTTTGTGAGGATGATGACTTTCTCATTCTGGCATGTGATGGAATCTGGTATATCTTCCCTGCAACTCCGATTTTGAGAAAACCACGTGTAGTTATCATGTTCTCTTATTGAGTTTTCCAGGCATGCCTAACATGTTTGTAAAACTAAATGCAAAACTGAGTTACTGGGGCCAGTGCTAGAGTCGGTTCTTATGTTGGGAAGTGATGGGGCTGGTGAGTAAGAATTGCTCGTTGTTATATCATGTAGTGGTAGAATTGCAATTTCCCTCGGGTGGGAGGGAACCGAGTTGGATTGAGAAATGGTGTTGAATTTGGAAAGAGGTCCCACACAATGGGACCTAGGGCAACAATATCTAAAACAAGATCTGCAATCTCGGTATCTTGCCAATTCGATACGTACAGTTGGTATGGTATGGCACACACTCTGTACCGAAATAGCTTTCTAACTATGTTTCTCAATTTTTTTTCAATACGTCTCGGTACAAGTTGGTACATGTTGGTATGGGTTGGTATGCACCTCGGTACGCCTCGATATGCCTCGGTATAGGTTGATACACCATAGTACGGGGTGGTACCGCTCAATACAGGGTGGTATGGGGCTTGTACTGACTCAAAGTTGAGTTTGGTACAAGTTTCCTCCTGGTACAATATTGTATGCCCCGTACCAGACGGGTATGGGGCAGTACGGCAAACCATGATCTACAATATGAATTCTACAGTTTCTTTAAGTGCTTGTGGTGGTGGTGATGGTGATGGTGTTTGGAGTGGGACCCAGAGGGAAAGAGCATATGAAATAAGGATTTTAGGAGTTTAGGGGACATTGTAGCCCTTCTCACTACATTACTAGACTACTGTATGTACTAGCATGATCCATTTATACCTTCTGTGTCTCAATGATATATTATAGCTTGGTTAAGATTCAGAACTATTAATGGTTTGGCTAGATTTCCATCATGTACATATTCTTTTGTAATGGATATCTTGTTAAAAGATTGTTTCTGTACTTACTTTTCTCAGGGAATGCATGTCAAGCCAGCAACTGGTGGATTTCATCCACGAGCACATAAAGACTGTGCGTATGCTATTTCCTCTTTTGAACTTTGTCAATCTTATTTGTCTCTAGCAACTGCTGCAAGCGATGAAAACAGGCAATAAGTAAATAATTGTTCCTCTGAATCCACAAACACTAATCAGCTACCATTTCTGAATCACTAAAAACTATAAATTTCAGTTTGCTCTTCTTGTAGAGAAAGGTCTATAATGTATGATTTGACACAGTATTTGCTTTCAGCTCTTTTAAAAGGTCTTTTAACTTTCAGCAGATATATTATCAAATGACTACAGTAGCCATCTAAGAGATCATTGGTTCGTTAGCTACTTAAATTTGAAAACTGAAGCATTTTTGTTTCTCAAATATCGTCCTTTGCTGATGCACATACCGCCTGGGACTGCAGGAGAGCCGCCTGTCTGCAGTGTGCGAGAGAGTATTTGATAGGTGTTTGGCACCATCAATAGCCAATGGAGAGGGATGTGACAACATGACCATGATCTTGGTCCAGTTTAAAAAACCCATCAAGTCCAGTGTTGCCAGCACATAGTATCACTCTGGTTAGCTGAGCTTGAAATTATTTTTGTGGCTCTGCCTTCCCTTATTGTTCAAAGTGCAAGATATGTAACAATGTGACCCTCTCTTTAGTTATATCTAGATTCACGCATCTATTCCATGTACATGATTAGCATGACTCAGTAGTGGTTGGCTTCAAAAGATGACATTTTGTGTCTAAATTGGCAGGTTCCTTTGGACTGTACATGTAATGTAATTATTTGGTCTTATCACATATAGAAAGCATATTCTTTCTCATTTATTTTCAGCATCAGCCAGCTAATTATGTCAGGTTGTTTTCTTTTTAGATTTTTTTCTGCAAGTATATGTAACATAGAATGAGGCATATCAGGTTTTTTTGGGGGGAATGGAAGCATTCATCGATGATATTTTGGTTTATGAAACTAATATTTGGTGGGTGTTCAGAATAAGGATTCAAGTCCCATGGAACGGGGCTGTTCCAGTTTTTTCATCCTGATACTTGGAACGATGGATGTTCCATCCGACCCTGGTCTCTGTCCTGTCCTAATTTTGACCCGACACTTGGAATAGTGGGATTTAAATCTTTCCTTTGGAATATTTCACTGTTGTCATAGAAGGGACCCGATAGAATTTGAGGTTATCTGATTTTCAAATCACTTTTTTCACAGATTACTGGTACTCGTGTCTTGTAAGTGATAATGCATGTGATTGAGTAGGAGTAGAAATCGGGGTTGAAGACACACTGTCCTAAAGTTCGCACTGTAGTAGTAGATATATGAACCACGTAGTTTGGATAAAAGTACAAATATACCATCTCCTTGACTAAAGCTAAGTTGCACTCAGAAATGTTCTGTTGAAGAAGGGAAACTATGTAAATTGAGTCTCTATCTGTCTTGCGGGCAGGAAAACAGGCTGTCACGACCCCCGCCCCGTTCCCGGCGGGCCGCCGCGACGGTCCTAGGGTGCGGGTAGGCATAAGGCCACCAGCCACCGCGTAGAACCCTACTACCTATCAATCATCAATAAATCTTGAAAAATTTGGCATGATGCATGCACAAAATGATCACTTTTCCTATAGTGACCTGTCAGGATTATCTCAATACATACAACACACTACCTGTCAGAGCAGCAATCACATAATCCGTCACATAATGAACCTGGATAATATATATCAATACATTATCTCAGGCATATAACTCATATGTATAAAAATCTGGTTCCCATTCCATCCATGGTCAAACCCATATCCACAACAGGATCTATGACTGTAACTATATACTATATACAACAGAAGGTTTATAATACACCAAAAGGGTATAAACCTCTATCTACATTATACTATACTATACTATGGAGCGGCACAGTAAGCAGACAATCTCTAACCCTGCTCCTCTCTATACAATACCTACCCTGCAATCAAAAACACCAAACTGGGGAGTGAGTATATGAATACTCAGTGAGTGGAGTAGAGAGTACTATGCACATGAGACAGAATATAATCATGGCTCGAGATGAAATCTCAAGATCAATAACAACATGAACATGAACTCAACATAGAGAATATGGAATAAATCATCAATATCACCACAATCAATATCAACTCATCTGAAGCATATATGGAATAATCAAGCAAACATATATGCTACTCATGAATATGCTCAACAGATCATAATGCTGGAACATACAAATCAGGTGTCAATATGCTGAAATCATCACTAGACAGCTGTCGGGAGGTGGGTTTTACGCCCCAGGCGAACTAGCAACAACTCCTTACTGTCACATGCATATGTAGGATAAGACACCACACTAATCATGTAAATGCCGGCCAGTATCCAGAACAGAAATCCATCTCACATCTACATACTAAACGGCACCTCGCGGGAATTCTACATCCGCGGAAAGCCATACTGCACCTCGCGGGGTCTTACTATGCCCGGCGGCAAGTAGAATATAAGTCGTAGGACCGGCCGATCCTACGCCTAGGGCCGTGTCCCCCCCTAGGAAGGGACTGGGCTCCGCCCACCCAGAAGGCTACTATGTGCACAAAGGCCGATGTTCAACCCCATCGACTATAGGTGTCCTGCAGATACTGCCAAGCCATGCATAAATGCCATAATGCACCCTCCCAATACTCTACTAAAAAGGAGTATAATCAAGATTACCACTCACTCGATCATGACCCAATCATAAACTAACATCAGGGTTAGGAGTGAGGGTCAAGGAAGTGCAATACAACTCAATATACCACTAAAAAGGCTCTACAAATCTTTGAAATTGAGGAAATGAAATCAATTTACAAAAGAAGTTATTTCACAATTTGGAACCAATTTAATTACTCATAAAAGAGTATAATCAAGCTACGACTCACAAGTCTTTAAAATAGAGGAAATGAAATCAATTTACAAAAGAAATCATTTCACAATTCGGAATCAATTTGATTACTCATCAACCCTTCGTAATTCCTCTCAATGTTCCCTCAAATGCATGTACAGAATAATCAAGCATGGAGAATCAAGATTATAGAGGAATCTACTACAATATCAATCAATATGCTCAAGTGGAATCAATTCACACTTGGCGACATTCATGAAAATGAATTAAGGATGCTCATGGTGCAAAGTACATGACTCCCACTCACCTGCCAATCCGGCACGGCCTCGATACGCCTCTAGAATTCTACAGCAGGCAGTGGGGAACTTCTTCCTCTCGTTCCCTAGCTTCTTGCCCAACTGTGACATGCATTTACCATACATTTAGTCTTGTATTAAGGTCATAATCTACGTGCCAATTATAATATAGGGAACTTTAATTGATTCAACTCCCCCGTTCCCTAAATCTTTTCTTTTCTTTCTCTTTTTCTTTTTCTATTAATTAACTCATCATTTATGTGTATTAGGGACTCCCTTGCACGAGTACAAGGTCTCCCTTAGCCTAATCTAGGCTTAATACCCTATTATGGCATGAAATCCCTTATTTTCCACCCGGATGAACAGTAACCCGAACTGACAGTGGGTTACTTCATCCCGGTTTTGATCCACTTTGAGGACTCCAAATTTGATGAAATTTTTACCTAACATTCTACACTCATAGAGGATTCCAAAGAGATAACATGCATCATCATCGGAGGCCGTTTGACCCCCTAAATAATTCGCCGAAGTTGGGACTTCGACACAGTTTTTCCGTAGTGCCGGAAAAATTTGTTAAAATCCGATTCTTCCTCTTTTAACCACCTCTACAACCCTTATCCGACCCCTCTAGACTATATCCACCCTTTGTATAGCCTAATGTCATCAAAAGACTAGATAGGGACGGATATTTATCTTTTTCTTTTTGGAAATCGAGGTCCTTGCGTAGAGGGGAAGGAGATCTACATTTTTCCCTTCAGCTGGAAGTGCAACCGGGATCCCCCTCCTCCTCGAATCCCCTTCCTTTTCTTCTTTCTTCTTCTTCTTCTTCTCCTTTTCTTTCCTTCTTTTCCTCCACGCCTGAGAACCCCCTCTCTGTGACTCTCTCTCGGTTTCATTCCCGTGAGCCACCAACCACCCCATTTAAATCACATCAAAGCACTATTCACCTTTGTTTAATATTATTAAATTCCCATTTTGCCCCTAACACTTCAACATATCTACAACTATGCCATTATCTTTTGATTCCTTCCAATTTTACCCCTTATATCAATTTTAAAGGACTATTCTATCCCTTTTTATATAAAAAAAAAATTTTGGGGTTATTACATCCTCCCCTCCTTATATAAAATTCATCCTCGAATTTAAAAGAGTAAATTACCTGATTACTCAAAGAGGTGAGGGTATTTGCTCTTCATACTTTGCTCCGACTCCCAAGTGCATTCTTCAACATTGTGCCGGTGCCATTAGACCTTTACCATACATATTTCCTTATTTCTCAGCTTCCTGATTTCTGTTACATTTGTTGGTCTCGGCCAATCCATAACTGCCTCAATCTTCTTGGGATCCACCCTGATTCCTTCCTTACATATTATGTGTCCCAAGAATCCAACTTCTTGTAGCCAGAACTCACATTTAGTAAGTTTGGCATACAGTTCATGTTCTCTCAAGGTTTGTAGTGCTATCCTTAAATGCTCTTCATGATCAGCCTGACTCTTAGAATATATGAGGATATCATCTATAAAGACTATCACAAATCTGTCAAGATAGGGTTTAAAGACCCTATTCATCAAATCCATGAATGCTGCTGGGGCATTTGTCAGCCCAAATGGAAGCACTAGAAACTCATAGTGCCCATATCTCGTTCTGAATGCAGTCTTCAATATATCTTCCTTTCTGATTTTTAACTGATGATACCCAGACTGCAGATCAATCTTCGAGAAGTACTCAGCCCCTTGTAATTGATCAAACAGGTCATCTATCCTGGGGAGTGGGTATCTATTTTTGATGGTCACTTTATTCAGCTGTCTATAATCTATACATAATCTCAGCGACCCATCCTTCTTTTTCACAAACAGAACTGGGGCACCCCATGGTGATGTACTGGGCCTAACAAACCCCTTGTCTAGCAGATCCTGCAACTGCACCTTCAACTCCCTCAGCTCTGTAGGTGCCATACGATAGGGAGCAATCGATATAGGGTTTGTACCAGGAAGAAGTTCAATACTGAACTCAATTTCTCTATCAAGTGGCAATCCTGGTAATTCCCCTGGAAATACATCAGGATACTCCCTAACAACTGGAATCTGCTGCAGATCCACAGACTCTACCTGGGTGTCCATCACATAAGCTAGATAGCTTTGACACCCCTTTCTCAGCAGCCTCTTTGCTTTTACTGCAGACACCAAATTCATTGGGATCTCACTCCTGTCCCCTTGATATGTAAATTTTTCCTTATCTAAAGGTCTGAAGATAACACTCTTTTCTTGGCAGTTAATGGTGGCACGATTGTCTGATAACCAATCCATGCCCAGTATGACATCAAAGTCTAACACTGCCAACTCAATCAAATCGACTGGGAGTGTCTTACCTTCTACCTCTACCACACAGGTAGGATACACATATCTCACTTCTATACTATCCCCTACAGGTGTACTAATAGCTAAGGGAATATGCATTAATATCTTATCCTTAGCTAACTTCTTAGCAAAATAAGGGAACACAAATGAATGGGTAGCTCCAGAATCAAATAACACTCTAGCTTTAATCTTATCAATGAGGAGCATACCTGTCACAGCTGCATTCGATGCCTGTGCCTCCTGTGGATTTACCGTGAACACCCTTCCTTGCCCTTTGCCTACTGTAGCTGACAGTTGAGATGGTCCAGCACTCTGCTGTGATATTTGTGCTTGACCTCTGCCTCTGCCTACAGGCTCCCTACTACTAGGCATGTCCATCTGCACAGAAGGGTAGGATGCCAAAGGCACAAACTGCTGGGTGGCACCCTGCGGGCATTCTCTGACAAAATGACCCGGCTGTCCACATCTGCAGCACACTCCCGACCCATTCTGCATCTGCCAGGGTGCTGCTTCCCACATATGCCACATACTGGCCATGATTGGAACCTAGATTCAGTTCTGGCCATAGTGACTGGAGGACGAGGTACTGATGGTAGAAAAGTATCTTGTGATTGACCTCTTTCCCTCCATTTCCTCTTACGTGGGGCAGGTGGAGCTGAGCGTACAGACTGCTCCGTCGGGCCCTCCGAGAGATCTACTCCCTCAGATCTATCTCTACTGCTTTGCCCTTTCCCCATACTCATTTTCCTCTGTTCTCTTTCAGCTCTTTCCTCTTTGTTTCTGGTCTTCCACTGCTTTGCTTTATCAATCAGCCTAGACAAGGTGGAGACCTCTACTGCCAGTACTGCATTATAAAGCGGGGAAATCAGACCCCGCCTGAATCTTTCTATCCTGGCAGCTTCAGTGGGGATGATGTAAGGAGCATACTTCCCCAATCTAGTGAACTCACGAGCGTACTCAGATACGCTCATTCCGGGCATCTGCTTCAGCCTCTCAAACTAAAGAGCCCGATTCTGCCTCTCAGCCGGAGACAAAAACTCAACCATCACTGCTTGCCTGAACTCTTCCCAGGTTGGAGGATTCCTACTGTACAATCTGTCCTCCACGTGCCTCTGGTACCAGCCCCAGGCATCTTCTTTTATTGTGAGCCCTACAAGTTCTATTGCCCTTGCATCAGAACAGGGCAGTCTCCGTATCATCTTTTCAGTCTCCTCCAGGAATCTCTGAGGATCTTCACCTTCTTCCCCCTTAAACTCCGGGGTTCTGAGCCTCAGAAACTCCTGTACAGTAATCCCCTCATCATTTAGAGCCCGCCTGGCCAAACTTCTTGGCACAACTACAGGAGGTGGGATGGATACTACGGACGGGGCAGGAGATTTCCCCCGAGCAATCTGCTCCCTCAGAGCTTGATTTTCCGCCAGTAACTGTTCCATTAATGCATCTCTACTTCCTACCTCTCCTTGATCATCAACCCTCCGTCTATCAGCAGGAGGAGATTTTTCTCTTTGGGGCTCGACATGTGCGGAACCCGCATCCAATGCTATATCTGGCTCCATCCTCCTTGGAAGTATTTTTTATATGTCTCTAAAAGAGTTAAAAAGAGAGGGCAGTCGTTACACACTGAGTCATAATATATTTTACTGAATTGTAAATGACTCATAAATTAATATACAGAAAAATCCTATGCTCCATAGTATAATCCTATACTTAATCCTGACTCACCCTATTGCTCTGACAGGACTCTTCTTAACCTTTGCTCTGATACCAAGCTTTGTCACGACCCCCGCCCCGTTCCCGGCGGGCCGCCGCGACGGTCCTAGGGTGCGGGTAGGCATAAGGCCACCAGCCACCGCGTAGAACCCTACTACCTATCAATCATCAATAAATCTTGAAAAATTTGGCATGATGCATGCACAAAATGATCACTTTTCCTATAGTGACCTGTCAGGATTATCTCAATACATACAACACACTACCTGTCAGAGCAGCAATCACATAATCCGTCACATAATGAACCTGGATAATATATATCAATATATTATCTCAGGCATATAACTCATATGTATAAAAATCTGGTTCCCATTCCATCCATGGTCAAACCGATATCCACAACAGGATCTATGACTGTAACTATATACTATATATAACAGAAGGTTTATAATACACCAAAAGGGTATAAACCTCTATCTACATTATACTATACTATACTATGGAGCGGCACAGTAAGCAGACAATCTCTAACCCTGCTCCTCTCTATACAATACCTACCCTGCAATCAAAAACACCAAACTGGGGAGTGAGTATATGAATACTCAGTGAGTGGAGTAGAGAGTACTATGCACATGAGACAGAATATAATCATGGCTCGAGATGAAATCTCAAGATCAATAACAACATGAACATGAACTCAACATAGAGAATATGGAATAAATCATCAATATCACCACAATCAATATCAACTCATCTGAAGCATATATGGAATAATCAAGCAAACATATATGCTACTCATGAATATGCTCAACAGATCATAATGCTGTAACATACAAATCAGGTGTCAATATGCTGAAATCATCACTAGACAGCTGTCGGGAGGTGGGTTTTACGCCCCAGGCGAACCAGCAACAACTCCTTACTGTCACATGCATATGTAGGATAAAACACCACACTAATCATGTAAATGCCGGCCAGTATCCAGAACAGAAATCCATCTCACATCTACATACTAAACGGCACCTCGCGGGAATTCTACATCCGCGGAAAGCCATACTGTACCTCGCGGGGTCTTACTATGCCCGGCGGCAAGCAGAATATAAGTCGTAGGACCGGCCGATCCTACGCCTAGGGCCGTGTCCCCCCTAGGAAGGGACTGGGCTCCGCCCACCCAGAAGGCTACTATGTGCACAAAGGCCGATGTTCAACCCCATCGACTATAGGTGTCCTGCAGATACTGCCAAGCCATGCATAAATGCCATAATGCACCCTCCCAATACTCTACTAAAAAGGAGTATAATCAAGATTACCACTCACTCAATCATGACCCAATCATAAACTAACATCAGGGTTAGGAGTGAGGGTCAAGGAAGTGCAATACAACTCAATATACCACTAAAAAGGCTCTACAAATCTTTGAAATGGAGGAAATGAAATCAATTTACAAAAGAAGTTATTTCACAATTTGGAACCAATTTAATTACTCATAAAAGAGTATAATCAAGCTACGACTCACAAGTCTTTAAAATAGAGGAAATGAAATCAATTTACAAAAGAAATCATTTCACAATTCGGAATCAATTTGATTACTCATCAACCCCTCGTAATTCCTCTCAATGTTCCCTCAAATGCATGTACAGAATAATCAAGCATGGAGAATCAAGATTATAGAGGAATCTACTACAATATCAATCAATATGCTCAAGTGGAATCAATTCACACTTGGCGACATTCATGAAAATGAATTAAGGATGCTCATGGTGCAAAGTACATGACTCCCACTTACCTGCCAATCCGGCACGGCCTCGATACGCCTCTAGAATTCTACAGCAGACAGTGGAGAACTTCTTCCTCTCGTTCCCTAGCTTCTTGCCCAACTGTGACATGCATTTACCATACATTTAGTCTTGTATCAAGGTCATAATCTACGTGCCAATTATAATATAGGGAACTTTAATTGATTCAACTCCCCCGTTCCCTAAATCTTTTCTTTTCTTTCTCTTTTTCTTTTTCTATTAATTAACTCATCATTTATGTGTATTAGGGACTCCCTTGCACGAGTACAAGGTCTCCCTTAGCCTAATCTAGGCTTAATACCCTATTATGGCATGAAATCCCTTATTTTCCACCCGGATGAATAGTAACCCGAACTGACAGTGGGTTACTTCATCCCGGTTTTGATCCACTTTCAGGACTCCAAATTTGATGAAATTTTTACCTAACATTCTACACTCATAGAGGATTCCAAAGAGATAACATGCATCATCATCGGAGGCCGTTTGACCCCCTAAATAATTCGCCGAAGTTGGGACTTCGACACAGTTTTTCCGTAGTGCCGGAAAAATTTGTTAAAATCCGATTCTTCCTCTTTTAACCACCTCTACAACCCTTATCCGACCCCTCTAGACTATATCCACCCTTTGTATAGCCTAATGTCATCAAAAGACTAGATAGGGACGGATATTTACCTTTTTCTTTTTGGAAATCGAGGTCCTTGCGTAGAGGGAAAGGAGATCTACATTTTTCCCTTCAGCTGGAAGTGCAACTGGGATCCCCCTCCTCCTCGAATCCCCTTTCTTTTCTTCTTTCTTCTTCTTCTTCTTCTCCTTTTCTTTCCTTCTTTTCCTCCACGCCTGAGAACCCCCTCTCTGTGACTCTCTCTCGGTTTCATTCCCGTGAGCCACCAACCACCCCATTTAAATCACATCAAAGCACTATTCACCTTTGTTTAATATTATTAAATTTCCATTTTGCCCCTAACACTTCAACATATCTACAACTATGCCATTATCTTTTGATTCCTTCCAATTTTATCCCTTATATCAATTTTAAAGGACTATTCTATCCCTTTTTATATAAAAAAAAAAAATTTTGGGGTTATTACACAGGCAGCATTCGCTAACTGTAGCCATGGAAAGTGCGGGACTCCGTCTCATTTGTTTCTTGGTCCCGAGTTCCCTTGGGGTAGCCTCACGCCAGCCTTTCAAAACTCAATGCTGTAGGCTCCTGTAGATTTATTTCCCAGTTCTGACTGTCCAGTCCATTACTACACATGCATGAAAAGAGGGGAAACTTGATGCATGGTGACTGACCAGTATCGTTGTTGATGCTTGGCGGTAAGGGTGACGGAGATTCTGATGCAACACCAGTACTTGGAGTTTCTTCTAGAGCCTAGATCATCATGTTCATGTTTAAGCTATATAAATGTGCATGATCATGATTAGGTATTACTAAAGCTTTGACGGTTCCGGCATTTCCTTTTCCTGAAAATGTGAATGTGATTCTATATATAATTTCTAACAACTCATGGCCACGGGAGAAGACTTGAAGCAATGCTAGCTTGGTTAAATCTTTGACTGTAACTGTGCAGCTTTTGTCAATGTGACGGTCCATTCCTGCTGTTTCATTGGCATTCTTTTTTCTTAATTATAAATTTTTTATGAACATTATGACATGGAGGCAGTCTCTAATTCCTAAAGAAAAAGTGGGAAAAACAGAAAAAGACAGGAAGCTTTTTCTTTAATTTCTTTGTTTCCGGGTTTTTTTTTTTTTTTGGTTCGTGTAGACAGGACGGGCATAATAGGGCTGATCAACGAAGCAACAAAAGAGCTACTAATAAATCATCATCATCATAAAAACTTAGATTTCTAGGCTACTAATAAATCCTCTTTCATCATACTTGGATTCTGGGCCACTACTGAGATCTCGTTTGGCATAGTCGTTGACAATAAAACTTTTTAAAATAGAACTTTTTGGAGTAAAGTTATTATAAATAGTTATTTGCTGTTTGGTAATTATATTTATAAAGTATTGTGTAACTTTAATATGTGTTTGGTAAATAAACTGAAAAAATATTTTTAGTATGACAAAATGACTAATAAAAGATATTGCATAGTATTATACAGCAGAGCATAATAAAATATAATATATATTAATATATAAATATATGATATCGTATAATATTACAGTATTGTAATATAATATTATTATAATATAGTAATATAATATTGTATACTATAGTATAATAATATAATATAATTTGATATTATATAATATAACATATCAATATATTATGATATAATGTAATATAATATTATATTTATAGTATAATGCAATAATAAAGGTGTTACGGGGGAACTCAGCCACCATGCCCCACGTGACCGGCACGCGCGCCCAAGAAGACTACAGCTGCCCCTTGATCCAGTAACCCGACCCCGAGTCGGATATCTTCGGCTTCGCAGCCCGACCCCGAGTCGGCTGCCCCTTGATCCAGTAACCCGACCCCGAGTCGGATATCTTCGGCTTCGCAGCCCGACCCCGAGTCGGCTGCCCCTTGATCCAGCAGTCCGACCCCGAGTCGGATATCTTCGGCTTCGCAGCCCGACCCCGAGTCGGCTGCCCCTTGATCCAGCAGTCCGACCCCGAGTCGGCAATCTCTCGACAACGACAGGCTGTTCCCCTGAAGCACGCCGCGACCCTCTGCTCCACTACTCCCTGCAACGGTCGTATCCGGCGCTGCTCCACGATCTCCTGTAACAGCCGTACAAAGCGGAGCTCCACTACGCCCTGTCATGGCCGTACCCAGCGCTACCCCACGACGCCCTGTAACGGCCATGTCAGTGGCAACTCCATCGTGCCACACGATGACCAACCCCCCAGAAGGACCCCCCAGCCTGGTATATATGCGGCTGGGGGGAGAAGGGGGGAGGTAAGCAAGAACTTCCAGTGCATTCTCTTACTTGCTACTATTATCTCTCCTTCTCCTCCAATCTCCTCTGACTTGATCGTCGGAGGGCCCCCACTACCCCAGTGGTGGTGCGAGGCTTGCTTGCAGGTTTTCCGGTGGAAAGTGGAGCGCAATCAACACCAACCAAGGCAACCCAAACGGAACCCCGTTCACACCGCTGTGCCAATCGTTCTCGGTTTGGACCACCAGCAACAGTTGGCGCTAGAGGAAGGGCCCAAATCTCAGAGCGATCGTAATGGCACGGCGAGGTGGTCGTGGAGCTTCCAATGCCTCCGGTCGCGGGGCCTCTCGCGCCTCCGGCCGGGAGGCCGCTGCGTCTCCAACACATTCTCAGCAACACTCCACCGTTCCACCCCCCATTCAGATGGTCGAAGCCGCTCAGTTCGACCAGTTAGCCCAGCAGGTTCGCACCCTCGCGGAGGCAGTGCAGAACCTGCAGGGTGTGATGTCTCGGGCACCGCAGCGGGCCCAGGAGCCGCTGCTCCCTGAGCGCTCACCTGTCCTCCTCAACCCGCGCTCCTTCCTCTCCCATGAGGAGGAGCGCCGGCGCGAGGAAGATTCTCGAGCACGGTCCATTCTGCCGGGACCTTCCCATCGGAGTTGCGCGGGGTACGAGAGGCGGGCCCGGGCGCATTCCCAGACCCCCCAGTCCTCAAGGAACCCGTGCTCCAGTCGGTCCCCCTCTCGGTGCTCCTTGTCTCCCACCCATCGGTCGCGCTCCCTGGACCGGCGGGTGGACGATCTCCACCGACAACTCCAGGTCCTGAAGGGCCACTCCAAAGATCCCTTCGCCGACTTGGAGATCTCCTCCCAGCCGGCGCTTGCCTCGAGGATCCTGCGGACCCCGAATCCGTCGGGGTTTAAAATGCCGGCGATCGAGCCCTATGACGGGGCGGCGGACCCACGGGATCACGTCGAGAGTTTCAGGACCCTTATGCTCCTCCACGGAGCATCAGATCCTCTCCTCTGCAAGGCCTTCCCGGCGACCCTCCGTGGCCCGGCAAGGGCGTGGTTCGCCGGCTTGGAGGCTAACTCAATCCAGTCCTTCGACCAGTTTACTCGCCTCTTCATCACCCATTTCGCCGTCAGTAGCCGGCGGCGACTGGTCTCCGACTCCCTCTTTGATGTCCGGCAAAACGAGGGAGAAAGCTTGCGGGATTATCTTACCCGCTTCAACAAGGCTACGCTGGAAGTCCGGAACCTGAGCCAGGAAGTGGCTCTTTCAGCCCTGAAGCGTGGCTTCCGAAAGGGCAGACTCACCTTCTCCCTGGACAAACGCCTGCCGCGGAGCTTCCCGGAGCTGTTGTCCCGGGCGAACCAGTATGCGGACGCCGAGGAGGCGGCCGCCCACCGGAGCAAGGAGGCCGCCGAGATCCCTCCAAAGCTCGGGAAGAAAAGGCGAAAAGAGGCACGCCAGAGGAGGAGCCCGACGCCTCAACGTCGGCGCAGAAGCCTGTCGCCGGCGAGGAACCACGGCGCCCTACGCCCTCGTTCTCCGCCCCGACGTTTCAACCGGTACACTCCTCTCCTGACTCCCCGGGCCCAGATCCTCATGGAAATCAAGGGGCGGGAGGACCTCCCGGTCCCGAGACAGATGAAGAAGATCCCTGGGAGGAGGCCCTCTCGGGCGTACTGTAAGTACCACCGGGACCACGGCCACGACACCGAAGACTGCTTCCAGCTTCGGGACGAGATCGAGGCTCTCATCCGCCGAGGGCGTCTCGGTCGATATGTGAACGACCGACGTCCCCCCGCAGACTCGCGTCCGGCCGACCCGGCCCCTCCGGAGCCTCGGGAGCAGAATCGACCCGTCGCGGGCGTGATCCATACTATCACTGGGGGCTGCCCCCGGCCCGAGAGGAACGCAGGGGGCTCGACTGAAGCATCAGGGGCAGCCGTCGCAAAGAGGCAGAGGGTCGGTAATGTAATCACTTTTTGTGATGAAGATGTAAAGGGGGTTCAGACCCCCCACGATGACGCCATGGTGATCTCCCTCACTATGGCAAACTATGATGTAAGGCGTGTTCTTGTGGATAGTGGAAGCTCAGCTGATATTTTGTTTTACGAGGCCTTCCAAAAGATGAGCTTGTCCAGACAATTGTTGCACAAAACATCCACCCCCCTCATAGGATTCACTGGTGACGCTGTCTCGGCCGAAGGTGTCGTTGAGCTGCCTGTGACTGCGGGCGTTGCACCCGCAGAAGCCACGGTGCGGCTCGGGTTCTTGGTCGTCCGTGTTCCCTCGGCCTACAACGCTATCCTCGGACGACCCGGACTGAACGCCCTTCGCGCGGTGGTCTCTACGTACCACTTGCTCATGCGTTTCCCCACGGCGGCCGGGATTGGAGAGGTCCGAGGTGACCAACCGACCGCAAGGCAATGTTTCCTAGCAACTCTCAAAGGGAAGAAGCCCGTAGAAGCCTTAAGCGTCGAGTCCCTCGACGCCAGAGACGAGGTGGCCTTGCGGCACGGGGAGCCGGCCGAAGGTGTGATCGAAGTTCCCCTCGAGGAAGGTCGCCCGGACCGGACGGTCCGGGTCGGCACCAATCTCGACCCGGGAGCTCGGGCTCGGTTGGTGGAATTCCTCCGAGCCAACGCCGATGTATTTGCCTGGTCGGCGGCCGATGTACCTGGGATCGACCCGGAGGTCATTTCTCACGCCCTCAACGTCGACCCAACCCACCGACCAGTAAAGCAGAAGAAGAGACACTGTGCCCCAGATCGGATCCGAGTGGTCAACCAGGAGGTAGACAAGCTCTTGGAGGCAGGATTCATAAGGGAGGTCAGCTACCCCGAATGGCTGGCAAATGTCGTACTTGTCCGGAAGGCGAGCGGAAAGTGGAGGATGTGCGTCGACTACACCGACCTGAACAAGGCATGCCCCAAGGATAGCTTTCCGCTTCCGCGGATAGACCAACTGGTCGACGCGACTTCCGGATATCAGCTGCTGTCTTTCATGGACGCCTTCTCCGGCTACAACCAGATAATGATGGCTCCACAGGACGAGGAGAAAACTGCCTTTATAACAGACCGGGGGCTGTACTGTTACAAGGTAATGCCCTTCGGTCTGAAGAATGCTGGCGCCACTTACCAGCGCCTCGTCAACAAAATCTTCAAAGAGCAAATCGGCCGGAACATGGAGGTGTACGTGGACGATATGCTGGTGAAGAGCCGCCATGCAGACCAGCACATCGCGGATCTGGAGGAGACTTTCGCCACCTTGCGGAAGTTTTGCATGAAGCTGAACCCAGCGAAGTGCGCCTTTGGCGCTTCGGCCGGAAGGTTCCTCGGTTTCATTGTCAACCAGCGGGGGATCGAAGCCAACCCGGACAAAATCAAGGCCATCCAAGATATGTCCCCTCCGACCAAAGTGAAGGAGGTTCAGGAGCTCGCTGGGAGGGTCGCCGCGCTCGGACGATTTGTGGCAAAATCGGCCGAACGCTGCCAACCTTTCTTCAAGGTGTTGAAACGCCCGAAAGACTTCCTCTGGACGGCCGAATGTCAAGCAGCATTCGACCAGCTCAAGGAATACTTGGCGTCTCCTCCCCTGCTGTCCAAGCCGCAAGAAGGGGAGATGCTCTACCTCTATCTGGCGGTCTCCCCAACCGCAGTCAGTGCGGTACTGGTTCGGGAAGAGGCAAAGCTCCAGAAGCCTGTGTACTACATCAGCCGGGTCCTACGGGATGCCGAGACGCGGTATACGAAGGCTGAAAAGATCGCCTTCGCGCTGCTGACCGCGACCAGGAGGCTTCGCCCCTATTTCCAGGCCCATTCTGTCACCCTCTTGACCGATCAACCGCTGCGGCAGATCCTCAGCAATCCTGAGAATGCGGGACGGCTGGTGAAGTGGGCAGTAGAACTTGGTGAGTTCGACATCCGCTACCAGCCTCGACCCGCCATCAAGGCCCAGGCGCTCGCGGATTTCCTCGCTGAGTGCACGGTGCAGGAGGCGGAACCTAGGTCGCCGGAAATACCCAGCCTCGACCTCCCGATTTGGACGCTTCACATCGATGGGTCGTCGAACCCCGAAGGTGGAGGGGCCGGGCTGGTCCTCACCAGCCCTGATGGAGTGATAGCCGAGTATGCCTTGAGGTTCGGATTTTCAGTGACCAACAACGAGGCGTAGTACGAGGCCCTAGTCACGGGACTCAAACTCACCAAGGAGCTCGGCATCCGGCGCCTGAAGGTCTTCACCGACTCCCAGCTGGTGGTCGGGCAGGTCCGTGGGGAGTTCGAAGCCCGGAACCCGACCATGCAGAATTACGTCCGGAAGGTGCAAGCACTCATTCCCGACCTCGGCAGTGTCGACATCCAGCAGGTCCCAAGAAGTGAAAATGCCAGGGCCGACAGGTTGTCCCGCTTAGTGAGCGCAGACGCGCACAACTTGTCGAGGGCGATCTACCTGGAGACCCTGGATGCCCCGAGCATCGGCGAGGCTGGAGCGGTGATGGCGATTGATCCGGAGCCGTCTTGGATGGACCCGCTTGTCGCCTACCTCGCCGAAGGGATCCTCCCTGAAGATGAAGATCAAGCTCGGCGACTTGTCATGAAGTCCACCCACTACGTACTCTATGAAGGGAGGCTGTATCGGACCTCGTTCACCGCCCCCCTCTTAAAGTGCCTCCGCCCCTCGGAAGCGGCCTACGTCCTCGGCGAAGTCCACGAAGGCGTTTGCGGATCCCACTTGGGGGCTAGGTCCTTGGCGCACAAGATCATGAGGCAAGGCTATTATTGGCCTACCTTGTTGGAGGACTCAAAGGATCATGTACGGAAATGCGACGCCTGCCAGCGCCACGCCAACGTCCAGAGAGTCCCTTCTGTCCCCTTGGCACCAATCACTGCACCCTGGCCCTTCGCCCAGTGGGGAATGGATATCCTCGGACCATTCCCCGTCGCTTCAGCTCAGCGAAAATTTTTGATTGTTGCAATCGACTACTTCACCAAGTGGGTGGAGGCAGAGCCGCTGGCCACTATCACGGAGGCGCAAGTCCGGAAGTTCGTGAAGAAGAACATCATTGTCCGATTTGGGGTACCTCGGGTCCTCATCTCGGATAATGGCCGACAGTTCGACAACAAGCATTTCCGTGACTTCTGCGAGGAGTTCGGGATCGAGCATCGGTTCACATCTGTGTCGCATCCCCAAACCAACGGCGAGGCCGAGGTCACAAATCGGACAATCCTCCAAGGAATCAAAGCGCGAATCGGTCGGACAGGGCAAGCTTGGGTCGAAGAACTCGAGAATGTCCTTTGGGCGTATCGGACCACGCATCGGACCCCTACCGGGGAGACGCCTTTCAGCCTAACCTATGGCACGGAAGCCATTGTCCCCGTGGAGCTCGGACTCCCCTCACCTCGGGTGGCCGCGCACCGACCCGAGGCCAATTCGGAGCAACTCCGAGGGAATCTGGATCTCTTGGAAGAAGCGAGGGAAATGGCGCAGGTTCGGATGGCGATGTATCAGCGGAGGGTGGCCCGATATTACAACTCCAAGGTCCGACCGAAGCTTTTCAGAGTTGGAGATCTGGTGCTAAGGCGAGCTAAAGCATCTCAACCTGTGGAAGGTGGGAAGCTAGCGCCAAATTGGGAAGGCCCGTATAGGGTTCGCTGGGTAAACCGACCTGGCTCCTACCAGTTGGAGGCCCTAGATGGTCGAGAAATTCCAAGGAGCTGGAATTCCGCTAACCTGCGGATGTATTACCAGTAGAACGACAATGCCAGAAAGACAGTTCAAAAATGTATAACACTTTTCATTTCAATAATTTCTGGTTACAATGGCGTGCTCGTGTGATTACAAGGAATTCCCAGAGGGGAATTAGGGTGTAAAGAAAGTAAAGAAGAGGCGGAGACTCCGAGGAGCTGAAGATCTGGGATCCCGAAACCTCCATCCGAAGCGGCTGCAATCCCGCCGGAAGTGGGTGCTTCCAACCGGAGGCGCCATCGGCGTCTCACGAAGAAGACGAAGAGCCGGCGCGGATGAAGAAGAAGTGGACGAAGGAGAAGTCCACACTGCTCCTACCCAGAGGCGCCATCCACGCCTCATGAAAAAGACGAGGAGCCGCCGCAGACGAAGCTCCCGCTGCCTCCAGGGGAACGCCACCTCCAAGGGATATTCCGGTCCTCCCCAGTGTTAGGGGAGAGAAGGAATACAAGGGGGAAGAGCATATGGAGGCGCGGTCCCGGATCAAGCACCTGGTGCGGAGCTCAATCGGGAGGCCGAACTTCAAGGAGGGGAGACGTGATCCCGGATGAAACGCCTAGAGCGGAGTTCCACCGGGGAGAACCTCCTTGTTGATCCCAGATGAAACGGCTAGTTGGCGGAAGTCGCGAAGGGCGCGCCTCCCGTTCCTTCGGTAGGGGTCTCTCAACCATGCGCCGGAGAGGAGGCCCACGATCCATGGCAACCTGAACAGCTCCGGCTTGGCAGGCTCCATCGCACCTGCACCTATATTTATAGCCAAACTGCGGCCCCCCGGTCGTTCCGATGCGGGTGGCTCCAATAAATGCGGGCGCATTGAATCCGGAGCCGATCCGGCTCTCGAGGCATATCTTTCCGCGATTTTCTAAGCGTCATTTTCCTTAATCGCATTCTTTGTGCAGGACACTCCGGGTGGCCTGTACCCCTAGGTCCACGTATCTCCGCTCGCGCCCCAGGCCGCATCCACCTCGAAGAACGCGCGTATCGCGGCCGCTTAACTGACACTCCTCGCAAGCAGCAACTGGCGATCCGATTTCCCAGGTAACCCCTTAATTAGCATTTAATGCCCATCTGGTGTTCCCCAGGCGACGCTTGGAGAGGAGGAGAAACACGATCGCAGCTGGCCATGGAGAAATCCCGTCGGGCGGCAAGCGACAGGCGCACGACCAGCGAGCGGAATTTCCCGAGGCTCGGCCCTTGGATGCCAGGCTAACCCGATGATCATCCCGAGAGCAGACTAGCCTGAAGCCCCGACCGGTCGCCTCGGCTTGCGCCAGCCTTGGCCGACCAACGAGCGAAATTTCCCGAGGCTCGGCCCTCGGATGCCAGGCTAACCCGATGATCATCCCGGGAGCAGACTAACCTGAAGCCCCGACCGGTCGCCTCGGCTTGCGCCAGCCTTGGCCGACCAACGAGCGGAATTTCCCGAGGCTCGGCCCTCGGATGCCAGGCTAACCCGATGATCATCCCGGGAGCAGACTAGCCTGAAGCCCCGACCGGTCGCCTCGGCTTGCGCCAGGCTTGGCCGACCAACGAGCGGAATTTCCTGAGGCCTGACAACCCTCGGATGCCAGGCTAACCCGATGATCATCCCGGGAGCAGACTAGCCTGAAGCCCCGACCGGTCGCCTCGGCTTGCGCCAGCCTTGGCCGACCAACGAGCGGAATTTTTCGAGGCTCGGCCCTCGAATGCCAGGCTAACCCGATGATCATCCCGGGAGCAGACTAGCCTGAAGCCCCGACCGGTCGCCTCGGCTTGCGCCAGCCTTGGCCGACCAACGAGCGGAATTTTCTGAGGCCTGACAACCCTCAGATGCCAGGCTAACCCGATGATCATCCCGGGAGCAGACTAGCCTGAAGCCCCGACCGGTCGCCTCGGCTTGCGCCAGCCTTGGCCGACCAACGAGCGGAATTTTCCGAGGCTCGGCCCTCGGATGCCAGGCTAACCCGATGATCATCCCGGGAGCAGACTAGCCTGAAGCCCCGACCGGTCGCCTTGGCTTGCGCCAGCCTTGGCCGACCAACGAGCGGAATTTTCCGAGGCTCGGCCCTCGGATGCCAGGCTAACCCGATGATCATCCCGGGAGCAGACTAGCCTGAAGCCCCGACCGGTCGCCTCGGCTTGCGCCAGCCTTGGCCGACCAACGAGCGGAATCTCCCGAGGCTCGGCCCTCGGATGCCAGGCTAACCCGATGATCATCCCGGGAGCAGACTAGCCTGAAGCCCCGACCGGTCGCCTCGGCTAGCGCCAGCCTTGGCCGACCAACGAGCGGAATTTCCCGAGGCTCGGCCCTCGGATGCCCGATGATCATCCCGGGAGCAGACTAGCCTGAAGCCCCGACCGGTCGCCTCGGCTTGCGCCAGCCTTGGCCGACCAACGAGCGGAATTTTCTGAGGCCTGACAACCCTCGGATGCCAGGCTAACCCGATGATCATCCCGGGAGCAGACTAGCCTGAAGCCCCGACCGGTCGCCTCGGCTTGCGCCAGCCTTGGCCGACCAACGAGCGGAATTTCCTGAGGCCTGACAACCCTCAGATGCCAGGCTAACCCGATGATCATCCCGGGAGCAGACTAGCCTGAAGCCCCGACCGGTCGCCTCGGCTTGCGCCAGCCTTGGCCGACCAACGAGCGGAATTTTTTGAGGCTCGGCCCTCGGATGCCAGGCTAACCCGATGATCATCTTGGGAGCAGACTAGCCTGAAGCCCCGACCGGTCGCCTCGGCTTGCGCCAGCCTTGGCCGACCAACGAGCGGAATTTCCTGAGGCCTGACAACCCTCAGATGCCAGGCTAACCCGATGATCATCCCGGGAGCAGACTAGCCTGAAGCCCCGACCGGTCGCCTCGGCTTGCGCCAGCCTTGGCCGACCAACGAGCGGAATTTCCCGAGGCTCGGCCCTCGGATGCCAGGCTAACCCGATGATCATCCCGGGAGCAGACTAGCCTGAAGCCCCGACCGGTCGCCTCGGCTTGCGCCAGCCTTGGCCGACCAACGAGCGGAATTTTCCGAGGCTCGGCCCTCGGATGCCAGGCTAACCCGATGATCATCCCGGGAGCAGACTAGCCTGAAGCCCCGACCGGTCGCCTCGGCTTGCGCCAGCCTTGGCCGACCAACGAGCGGAATCTCCCGAGGCTCGGCCCTCGGATGCCAGGCTAACCCGATGATCATCCCGGGAGCAGACTAGCCTGAAGCCCCGACCGGTCGCCTCGGCTAGCGCCAGCCTTGGCCGACCAACGAGCGGAATTTCCTTAGGCCTAACCCTCGGATGCCTGGCTTAGCGCCGGAAGAATTTCCTGAGGCCTAACCCTCGGATGCCTGGCTTAGCGCCGGAAGAATTTTCTGAGGCCTAACCCTCGGATGCCTGGCTTAGTGCCGGAAGAATTTCCTGAGGCCTAACCCTCGGATGCCTGGCTTAGTGCCGGAAGAATTTCCTGAGGCCTAACCCTCGGATGCCTGGCCTAGCGCCGGAAGAATTTCCTGAGGCCTAACCCTCGGATGCCTGGCTTAGCGCCGGAAGAATTTCCTGAGGCCTAACCCTCGGATGCCTGGCTTAGCGCCGGAAGAATTTCCTGAGACCTAACCCTCGGATGCCTGGCTTAGCGCCGGAAGAATTTCCTGAGGCCTAACCCTCGGATGCCTGGCTTAGTGCCGGAAGAATTTCCTGAGGCCTGACCCTCGGATGCCTGGTTTAGCGCCGGAAGAATTTCCTGAGGCCTAACCCTCGGACGCCTGGCGTAGTGCCGGAAGAATTTTCTGAGGCCTAACCCTCAGATACCTGGCCTAGCGCCAGAAGAATTTCAAGAGTCGGGAGTCAGCGAGACGCTACCAAGAGTTAAAAAGAAGAAGGACGAAAGTGAAATGAAGAAACTCTATTTGCATTAACTTTCATTGTTTCAGGGCCGAGACCCATACAACTTGGCAAAACGCCAACACACAAAGAAAAGAACAAAAATATAGAAGGTCAGCTTGGAGGAACCCCCGGGTCGGGAACGCCGGGCACGTCCGCAGGGGGTAGGGAGACGGTTGGAGAAGCAGCAGGCAATGGCGCCGGAGGGGAGTCGAGAAGGGAGATCCCACTCAGGTCAATTTCGGGGTACTTAGCCGACACCCTTGCCAGGCCTTCCTCGAAGCCTAAGACAAAGGAGTCGGACCCCGCGTCCGACATGTCACGGACGAACTCGTCGGACTGACGATAGGCCTGTACCGCCTCCGACATATCACGGGTGAACTCGGCGGACTGACGATAAGCCTGTACCGCCTGACGCCCGATCTCCGCAGTCTTCTCGGCCAGCGCCGCCTCTGCCCGCTCCATAATCTGAGCCTTCGCCTCCAAGACCTTCGCCACAATCCGGTCATCCGCCTCGGAGGAGACCCTCAGCAGATCAGCCTGAGCCTCCTTGTGCTTCGCCTCGGCAGCAATGCGAGCAGCCTCAGCCTCCTCCAGGCGCGAATGAAGCTCCTGGTCGCTCGCGCGGAACTTCTCCAAGGCCGACTCCAATTCGCCCAGCTTGGCTTCAAGAGACCGGGTTCGGTTGCGGGCGTTGTCGGCTGACCGCTGGGCCTTCTCCCACCTCTTCCGGTAGTCGGCAGCCTTCCGGGACTGCTTCTCGGCCCGCTCCTCCGCCTTCTTGATCTCGCCCTCGAGACCCGAGGCAACCTTGAGTTGCTCCTGAGCCTCCAACAGTTGCTTCTCGAGGGTGGCGAAGCCGAGTGCCCGCTCTTCGGCCACCTGGAGCCTCGTCTCGAGGTCCCTGGTCGTCCTCCCCGCCGCAGCCTGACCTCCCTCCTCTACTGCCTTCAGTTGGCTCTCAGCCCTCGCCAGAAGCCTCGCCTGTTCCTCGTAGCACTCCTCCAGGCGGATCATGTACTGGGCGAGCTAAGAGATAGGAAAAACGAGGGCGTCAGGCGGGGATCAACAGAGCCTATAAATGATGAAAGTGACCAAAAGAGCACTCACCGACATGAGACAGACGCAGCTGGCAGCCCCAACGTCAGGGACCCTCATCTCCCGGACCCGCCTGCGGTCCTTCTCCAGCAGCACCGTCTCGATGAGGTTTCGGGCGCCGGCGAAAGTGAAGGCCGACCCCGACTTCTCCCCGGAGTCGGACGGTGGTTCTGCAGCCTTACCCTTACCCATCGCTTGGGGAAGAGTCATGCTGACCATGCTCGGGGCGGGGACCGCCCCTGGAATTGACAGGGTCCCGCTCGGCCGGGGCCTCGGCGCGTCCCTCCTCGTATCGTCCGGAGCCGACCGAGTCGAAGGCTGGGCTGGGGACCGATCACGTCCGACCCGTCCATCTCGGGCGCGCCCGGGTGATGCCTCCGGAGAAACGGTAGTCTCGGCATCGGAGGGCTGATACAGCGTCAACTCCCGGTCCGCGCCCGCGGCGTCCCCCTGATCGGTGGGTCCGGACCCGTCTGTCGGCGTCGGAGTCGCCTGCCGGCGGGACTTCTTCGCCGGTGGGGCCCCGCTCGGAGGAGCTCGTTTCTTCCTCCGGACTGCTTCCAGTAGGGACGTCCTACCAACAGCCGTTGCCTTGTCCGACCGCATGACGTCGTCGATCTCTGCAAAAAGGACGAGGTGGTCGGAGGTTGAGAAACTGAAGGAAAGAACGAGACGAAAGAGGAGAAAAGAGCTAAAAAGAAATGGTGGCGGGCTCACGGTCAGCGGGGACCGAGCTCAGACCGACGTTCACCAAGGTATCCTCGGAAATAAGGCGAGCCACCGGGGGGAGCCGGCCCTCGGCAACCAACTCCTTCAAGACGGCGACGCCATCGGATTCCTCCCTCGACAACCTCGATAGGCCAATCGGGGACTTCATCGGCGTCTCCCAGGTTGCCCTGATTCTCCAAGAGGGATCTGCGTCAACGAAAAAGAAGCGCCCCTTCCAGCCGTGAATGGAGGTAGGAGCCTCCTTGACGAGGCCGCACCCTCGCCGCGCCGCAAAGCACCACCACCCTTTATCCTGGGGGTGGCCGCTCAGGCCGTAGCATTCCCAAAAGACATTCAGGGTGGCGGGAACCTCGTGCATGCGGCAGAGAACCTGAAAGGCCGTCAGGGCGCGCCATGAGTTCGACACCAGTTGCGTCGGCGCCACTCTTAAACCCCGAAGCACCTGAACGACTAAGTCCGAGGGGGGAAAGCGGAACCCGGCCTGAAGAATGCCCTCATTGATGGCAACCTTCCCTGGAGGAGGATGGGACATCCTCTCCTCAGGCCCCGGGAGTGTAACATTGCAGGCCTCGGGAAGGTGGTATCGAGCCACGAACCTATCTAGGTCTTCGGCGACCAACTCCGACTTAATGCGGTCTGCTCTCACTTCGCCCATCCCTAATGGCCAGTGAATCTACGGTCAGGACAGGGTCAAGAAGGGGGAAAGGACCGGAACGACTGGAGTACACTAATACAAAAGGAGAGTATGGAGAGCCCTAAATTGGAGAATGAGGCAACTCACCGGAAGAGAAGGAAGAACGGCTCCGAGAGCGTCAAAGGAGGAGCAAGCGAACAGTCCGACGGCGATGACGGCAGCGCAAAGGAGAAACTCGAAGATGTCTGTAAAGAGAAAGGCGGACGGAGGAGGACCCCCGGTTAAATAGGCGGAAAGGTGGGTGACGCCTCGGTGACGCCAGAGGACGCCTGGCTGCCGAAGGGTCGCTCGCGCCCCAAAGGCGAATCGACGCCATTAAGGAAGGATGTCCGCCGAAATCCTCAGACTGCCAGGTCAGCAACAACCGCCATACGCCATAAAGAAGGCGGGGAGCTCGAAGCGCGCGCCTCTCCGAGGGATGGCGGCAATCTCGAAGCATCACTTCCTTCACCCGTTCCCCTTCTGGTTCCAGGCTCGGAAGTGGGGGGCTACTGTTACGGGGGAACTCAGCCACCATGCCCCACGTGACCGGCACGCGCGCCCAAGAAGACTACAGCTGCCCCTTGATCCAGTAACCCGACCCCGAGTCGGATATCTTCGGCTTCGCAGCCCGACCCCGAGTCGGCTGCCCCTTGATCCAGTAACCCGACCCCGAGTCGGATATCTTCGGCTTCGCAGCCCGACCCCGAGTCGGCTGCCCCTTGATCCAGTAACCCGACCCCGAGTCGGATATCTTCGGCTTCGCAGCCCGACCCCGAGTCGGCTGCCCCTTGATCCAGCAGTCCGACCCCGAGTCGGATATCTTCGGCTTCGCAGCCCGACCCCGAGTCGGCTGCCCCTTGATCCAGCAGTCCGACCCCGAGTCGGCAATCTCTCGACAACGACAGGCTGTTCCCCTGAAGCACGCCGCGACCCTCTGCTCCACTACTCCCTGCAACGGTCGTATCCGGCGCTGCTCCACGATCTCCTGTAACAGCCGTACAAAGCGGAGCTCCACTACGCCCTGTCATGGCCGTACCCAGCGCTACCCCACGACGCCCTGTAACGGCCATGTCAGTGGCAACTCCATCGTGCCACACGATGACCAACCCCCCAGAAGGACCCCCCAGCCTGGTATATATGCGGCTGGGGGGAGAAGGGGGGAGGTAAGCAAGAACTTCCAGTGCATTCTCTTACTTGCTACTATTATCTCTCCTTCTCCTCCAATCTCCTCTGACTTGATCGTCGGAGGGCCCCCACTACCCCAGTGGTGGTGCGAGGCTTGCTTGCAGGTTTCCCGGTGGAAAGTGGAGCGCAATCAACACCAACCAAGGCAACCCAAACGGAACCCCGTTCACACCGCTGTGCCAATCGTTCTCGGTTTGGACCACCAGCAACAAAAGGTATAACATATTATAATTATTATCATGATATATTAATATTTTATTAAATATAATATTTTTAGGAATTAAATTTAGGGTTTCTTATTTTCTTTGTTGAAACTCCTACAGATTTTTATAATATAAAGAAACATTTTCTATAATTATAATATTTTATTATGAATATTTTCTAACCCACCAAAAGCTTAGCCAAACGGGCTAAGGCCCTGTTTGGGGGAGCTGTTAGTAGTAGAGCTTTTGGAAGTAGAGCTGTCTGAAGCAAAGCGTTTATAAAAAGTTGTTTGCTGTTTGGTAACTACATTTCTAAAGTGCTGTGGCACTTTAACATGTATTTAGTAAACAAACTAAGAAAGTACTTTTGTGTGAAATGACCATAAAGGACATTACCAGTATTATACAACAGAGTATAATAAAATATAATATGTATTAATACATAAATTTATAATATTAATGTAATGTAATATAATATTATTATAATATAGTACTATAATATTATGTATTATAGAATAATAATTTAATATAATATTAAATTATTTAACATAACATACCAATGTATTATGATATAATGTAATATAATATTATATTTATAGTATAATACAATAATAAATATATAAAATATTATAATTATTAGTGTAAATTAATTTTTCATCCTTCTAATGATCATTTATCTCTCTAACAAATTTTCTAGTTAGGCGATAAAATTGGTTAAATAATTACTAATATTTTTATTTATTTATTTATTTATTTAGATCAAATTATTTGCTACTCACTCATTATTTTTCTTTTTATTTATTTATTTATTTATTTATTTATTTATTATTTTATTTCATTGAAATATAGAGGGGTCGCCGGCCATGAGTGGTGGCCGACATGGTGGCTACCACCGTGGGCAACCACGAGCTCCCAAAACAAAAAAAAGAAAAGAAAAAAAGAAGAAGAAGAAGAAGGAACAGAGGCGACGGCGTTGAGAGGAAGAAGAAGATAGAGAGGGAGAGGGAGGGGATGGGTGAGAGAGGAAGAGATGAGATGAGGGTTTTAGGAGGAAAAAGTGAGATTTAAATGGGGTATTTTGGTCCAAAAAATAGTTTCCCGACAAAACTGAAAACAGCGTTTTCGAAAAGCTCCAAATTAGAGCTTCTCCCCAAAAGTTGTTTTCAGCTTCCCGCAAAAACTGAAACAGCTTTCTGAAAGTTTTATCAAACACTATTTTTTATCTAAAAGTATTTTTGGAGGATTCTTTTTGGCCTCCAAAAGCTCCCCCAAACAGGGCAAGTCCTCCTTTCTGTTCAGCCAGTGTGACAATTCCCAGCCAAACCCTCGTTCTAAAGTTTAATTACCAATTGCTCCTTGAGCGTCGCTCGCATATCTCCCTCCCGCCCGTTGCCGTCTTCCGCCCTATTCACTCCCAGTTGTCTATTCCATGGAGCCCTCCTTGCCCTCCCATTCCTCGAAGTCGTTGCCCTTCCCCTTTCCTTCGAGTTTGAGGGCTAGGGTTTTCCCCACTCCCTCCGACACCGAGCCTCTCCTTTCCTTCTCTTCTCTCCCAAACCCTAACCCTATCCGTCGCTCCTTCGCGGACGTCTCCGCCTCTGTTCCCATGGATTATGGATATCGAGCAGCCGAAGACTCCAATCCCTTGCTCTTCTCCTCCACCTCCTCCTCCGCCTCCACCACCACGAATAGCTATTTCACGGAGCAGGCATTGCGCGGTGAGGGAAAAGTCTCGTTTTTTTCGATCGTTTTGATGCTTGTTGTCTTGATCAAGAAGTAAAATTCGGTTCTTGATCTGTGTTTCTTGATCAGCGGGCTACATTGACGTTGGGGGAGACATCAGAAGGGGCGATTTTATGCAGCCGATCACATCCAGAGAAGCCCTGCAGCGAGAGCTCCAGAAGGAGCGGATCCGGGAGGAGCTCATCGCGAGAGACATCGCTCGAAGGAGAATCTTGGAGGAAGAAGTGAGGAGGGAGTTGGAACTCGAGCGCGCGATGGCCGTGAGACGGCTTCAGCCGGAGAGGTACTCCTCGGTGGCGGGGGCCCGGGTGCACCCTGAGGCGGGATTAGAGCGTGGAATGCAGATTGGTCTAGAAGCTAGAATTGTGGACAGGTTCGGGGCCCCTCGGGTGCCTATGTCTCCAGAAGATAGGGTTCATGAGTGGTCACCTCCTCCATCACTTCCTCCCAAACCGGTGGTGAGAAGGAAGCTGCTTCTGCCTCAGCAACAGCCTGAGGTGTCGCACTTTAGACAGGTGCAAACCTGTACTCGCTTACTCCTTGTACTTTTCCTTATATTGTTTGTGATTCTATACTTTTTGACGATTTCTTGAGCTGCTTTAGCCACTACATTTCATGCTAAATCTTTGCTTCCTTACTGCGAGAACATTCATCGGAATTCAAAACCCTCCCTTGTCTTTTATGATTCTTTTAACTTTTAGCATTAGTACTCTACCATGTTCAATTCACAAGAAACTGAAATAAATAATTAGTCATAGCTCATCTTTTTCAAAAAAAGCATAAACAACCAAAAAATACACACTATGTTTATGATATGGTAGATTTGTCGATTCTACGCAAAAACATAATCATTCTTTGTGTTTATATGCTGTTTATAAAATAAATCAACTGTAATTTTTTTTTGAATATGGACAAAACTAGACTTACTTATCATAGCTGGGACCTTCAAAGGTATTTATGGAATGGCTGCTATTTATTTGGATATTAGTTGACCAGAGAAGATATGTGCCTTTTTAGTTAGTCTCCATGGCTCTTTAGCCAGTGCATAAAGAGTAGTATTATAGAAAGGCTGTGTCAGATAAGACCCAATATGTGAACCTTGTTGGACAACAAAGCAGATCTGATTGAATCTGTCATTAATATTAGAATAAAAGAAAAGGAAACTCTGTTGTAAAGACTGGAAATCCTTAGTGGATTCTAGGGTATCCAGAGAATAAGAATTGGGAGGATTCCTAAAATTCAAAATTGTCTCTATTTAATGTATAATAGATATAATGTCACAGGATGCTGGCATTTATTTTGCCTATGAAGGCAGCTTTTAAAGAAGCATTTTGAAGGATGATTCTGCATGCACGTTTGTCCACATTCTGGTAGCAAGTTTTTTTTTTTTTCAACCAAAAGACGGATAGGTCGGTCATTTTAATTTGTTCCGATACTTAGATGAATTGAGATCTTGGTCTATCTTGGCTATGTTGGAAGTGTAGCAAAGTTGAGAAAGAGCCGGGATATCCCGGAATCTTGGCGAATATATAGGAAGCAAGATATAGACATATTGACAGATATGGTAAATCCAGGATTAAGTGTACTTATGAGGCATTAAGATTAAAAACCCATTTAAGGAGGCATTAAGTTTAAAAAACCATTTAAGAATGTAGAATGAAAAACTGAAATCTCAGCCATATATTGATATTGTATCAGCTGGTATTTTGGAGAAATGAAAAACATGTTTGGTTGAAATGACATAGTAACTTAAAAATCTTATTCAAAAAATCACTAGATATATGAGGCAATTTTTTGTTAGTCTTCAGTATGGCAGCCTTTGCAGTACCAGTTGATGAGAAGTAATACGAAGCTGTAAGATAGCTTACCTGCTTCCAGAACTCACTGTAAACTTGAACCCACATCCACTTTTTAAGCACTTACTTAAAGTGTTTTTGAAATATCCACTTACCTGTGCTTATGCCCCTACCCTCTCTTCCACCTGCTCTTGATTCTGGCATCGATGTTCTTACTTGTGCATGACTTTTTTTGTGATATTTTTCTGTGTGATATGTTTGGTTATTATGACTATAGACAACCTTGTCACTTTGATTGAGAAAATATAGTGGCAGGATGGCAGCATCAGCCAAACATTCGATTTCTTGATTCTTGCTACAGTTTAAGCTATATGTACTTGTGATGAGTCTCGTGCAAAACCTGCATTTCTTAGTTTAAGCAACAGTCAGCTGTCGCTATCGGGAAACTTATTTTACCCTTGCATAGTTGACGATGTATGCTAGTTTATATGACATTATTTAAGTCTATTTAATGTAGGAAATCTATTTTCTCTTTTTTACGGAACTAGTAATGTTGGGATGTCTTCTCTTTCTACCATTATCTTGCCTCCATTAATGTTCTTATTAGCAAAAGCAATAAATCATCTTTGGTCTCAAGTTTCATCTTTGACAAGTAGGGACGCCTATGGGCAGGACTGTGGGCCAGATTTTACATTGTTCAAATTGGGCCATTGGACCGATCCCGTCGAAAATTTTGAGAAAACCTATTGACCATCAAAGATGCATGTAGATGGAAAAATGACTATATAGCTAAGTAAATTATCTCTTTTAGATTGCATGCTTAATGGTTTATAGAAATGGAATTCATCAGATAAATGTCCGCAGGTTAACATGATTGTAATGTTATGATACTAGATATTATTCAATTTCTGTACTATGTGCTTGGATTTCAGAGTGGAATTTGTTCTCTAAATTCAGCAACAGATTGGGCACATATCTTTTTTTTTTGTTTTCGAGGAGTCAATGAGGCTGTAGAAACTGATACTGCCACCTATACAAATACATTTTGCTCATTATCTTCTGGACTATGAGTTGGATTTGGTGATATTCTGATAATAGTTCAGATCGAAATCCTGAATCAGATTAGATATTCTAATGTGAAAAGGTGGGATTGTGGAAAGATCCAAATTGTTTATAAGTATGCGCCCAAAAACTTGTATTGGTTGTCTCTCTCCTGTACCTCTTTTATTATAACTAGCCATATTGTTAAATACATACCATGATGAATTTCTATAATCTACAAAAATGCCCATCATTGTGAGTTCTTAGTTTAATGTTTTCCACAGATCACAAAGCCAATTTATCCATTACTATTAGTAAATTTTCCTTCTACAAGACCTTTGGCATCCATTGAATAAGTGTGCTCTTCCATGATGATGAAAGTGTCCCACTAGTTAGATGATTTTAGAACACTGTCAAAATGGTGTAATTCTATGTCCATTTACTATCTACAGTATCTATTATATCCAATATAACCTTGTTGAGATGCTTGTGGCATGGTCTTTCAGACTCAGCTTGAAATTTTACCAATGAAACTGAGTTTTGCCTCATACATTAGTATATTAATTTTGAGTTATGAAATTCCTGATGTTTTTTCTTAAAAAAAAAAGAGTTTATTTAATATTCAAAAATATTTTTTTTAATGAAGTTATATAATTGAAAGCTAAATTATGTTGTTAGAATGGTAGATTTGAGCAAAGAACTTCAGATATGAGAAGTTTTATCACAGCAATGTCATTTTCTATTAGATGTTGTTAGAACGATTAATAACAACCACCATACCATAGCAACATGTCTGTTAAGAAAAGTTTTTTATAATCTTTTGGGCTTTGTAACTCTCTGCTGCAACCATGATAGCCATTTGCAGTTGCTGCTGTATGTGGCCATTTTACACCAATCACAAACATTATGATTCTATTGTTAAATCTAATATTATATATCTCACTGTTCCTATAGCAGAAACAATTAACAGTTGTAGAGTTGATCTAAATTGAGCTGTGCCCATTTTTTGTCACAACAAATATGTAACAAGCTATAAAAAGAGAGTTAAAGTTCATGTGAAATTGTTTATTTGGTGATTAAGTAAAATTATTTTATTATAGTAACTGTGTGCATGCCTTATGTGTTGACATATTGACCTGATTGCTATTAAACTTGATGGTGAGCAATGTGTGTGAAGGATGAAGTATTAATATTTCGTCATAAACCGGTGTTAGCAGGTGGCTGGTTTTAGTTTCTTTAACATTTTTATTGACTACATTTTGGTCTGTACCCTTGCTTTTCTATGGTTTTCCTTCAAATTCGTATCATGCAGAAATCTTGTGACCATTCAAGTAGGGTTCACAAACAAATTTTCTGCAGTCTTCTCCAACTTGATTGGGCTCATCTCTGTGTTTATGGCATATCATTATAATCATGTTCAGGTTGATCTAGTCGCTGAAAAAATTGAGTTATATTGTTTGAATTGGATTCAGTGTTGTAGTTATATTGAATCCGAACATTACCCAGCCATATTACCCAGTTTTGAATTCTAATATGGTTTGTTTCAACTATAATTGACTTGACCTGTTTATAGCCTCTCATAATTGCAAATTTGTGATGAAAGAAAAGAGGAAAAGAAGAAATACTGTTCCACGTCATCAGGTTGACCAAAATGCATTTCATATAGATATGACAGGAAAACATGCTGAACATTAAAAGATACTCTATTTACTTAGCATGTGGTACTTCTAAACTCAATATGGGAAAGTCACTGAACAGGATATGTTGTTTTATGTAGTATTTATCCAGCAACATGAGAAGACAAACAAATAAAAAAGAGGAAAACTTACTCATCAGCCATGAAAAACTGACTCTTCTCCTAATGGAACACCTTCTTTGCTCATTATCCTTTGTTTTACTGATAAGGGGTAGTGTTCTGTAATGAATTTAAGATGGCTGAAAAATGGTTGGTGTGCAGCCATTTGTCATGGTCTATGAATCCGACTGATAAAAGTACTTCTAATTTCTAAAAGTAATTGAAATGATTAATATAAATTTTAACTTTTGAAAATTTAATGATATTATGTCATCTTGGGCTGACAAAGAAATTTACAATATTGGTATATCTAATTATGTTAGTTGTGGAAGAGTTAAAAATACACTTAGGAATTAGATAGTCTAGAAGCATGTGTTATCGAACCTGCTTGCATATATGCGAGTGCCCCATAAATTTTAAAGAATTGCACTTACAGTATTTTTTTCACAGAAATGAAAAAGAAATTATAATGCGAATGGGAATGGAAACTAGAGAAACAGAAGACCAGTGCATGGAAAAGGAATGAGTTCTATTCCAATATTGAACGTAGCTAGTGATATTTCAAATGAAGTTGGTTTATAGTAATTTTCAAACTATACCCTTGATTAGGAATAAAACCATGTTTTGGAACACCAGTTATAATTGTTTTTGAGTCCTCCCACAGTATTACATACAAACATAACTGACTTTTAAATAGCAGTCATCATTCGGTTATAATGGTCATTATTTTTACATTTCATTGTTCATCTCAAATGTTAACTAATCATCCATTAAAACTTTATACCATAAATGTCACTAATTAGTCCACACCAAATATATCATCCGTTCTTATTTTATATCATAATTGTTGATAATTAGTTCATACCAAAATAACTTCATTCTCATTTCATAGGAATATTCCTATCACTTAAAGGAGTGGAATCAGAACTCTCTATTTAAAGAAATGGTGATTCCAAGGAAATGTGATTTTGTTACTTGTTGCGCAAAATATTGAAATGAAGCCAAAACTAGAATCCCCATTCCATTCCTTCCCTTATTCTGCAATCCAAACTTAGCATTAATGTAAGTGTATACATTACTAAATCTCAGAGTGGATTGGACCAAACTAAGTGTGTCTGCAAAGTAGTCCCTTGTATAAAAGTGCAAGGTGATCACATATGTTTGGACACTTGATATTATGTCCATTGCTCTTATTGGGACAGCTGGCAATGGGCTATGAGGGGTTGGCATGAGGTCTAATATTGGTTTTTTTTCTTTTATTTCCTGTGACATCGTGCATCTTAGAATTTTAGAATACTAACCAGTCCAAGGAGGAAAAGGCTAGTCTAGCATAACTGCTTTGAGATTTCTAACTTCTTTGTGTGTGTGTGTGTTTAGGGGGGGGGGGGGGAGGGGGGGAGGGGGGGAGGAAGGGGGGGTTGATGATTTTCTAAATGTGGAATGCTTAAATTGTCATATAACTATTATGGTATTTCCTGTTGAAGTATATAGAGTATCTTTTCCCAATCTCTTTTTTGCAATCATCTTTTCTCTTCTGTTCATCTAAAGTAGCATGAGTACTCAAGAGGTGTTTCATGTGCAAAGCGGAAATCATGAAAATTGTGAACTATAAGCATGTAATCCTAGGTCATAGATTTGCATATCACTGTCAGGAGAATTTTTATGGGAAAAATATTATGATCTAGGAATCAATGCTTTGTTAGATATTTTATCGGAATTTTTATTTGATTTTTAATCTTCACTTCTGAAAACTTCTCTATTATCCTACTTATCAAGATGTTGATTGATATGGTTTTGTTTATGAATGTAATCAGTTTTTGATATAATTAGGTTGAGGTTTCAAGCTTCCTTGATAAAAGCTGAGGGTTGACTAGCCAATCACTGAACTTAGATTTTTGTTGATCGGTTGTACACATGGAAAACACACTCACTTATTAATTTCTTCCTAAGAATCAAGCTGACTGACTGGAATGGAAAGGTAATAATAAGAAGAAAAGCTGTCCATTCATTTCTTGTCTTTTACGTTAACAGATGAAGGTACTTTGCATGTACCTGCTACTTAGTTGATGTTTCCTTAGTCATACCCATTTGTGAGTTAAAGTTAGTGGTTGATTCTTGTCAAACCTATTCAGTGAACTACGAAATTTCCATGTTTTTAAATTTTCAATACCATTTTGAAGTTTTTCTTGCAATAATAAGCTATGGTTTGAATTGGAATTATATATTTAGATATCATTCTAAACCTTAAATTTTCTATCCAAGAAAGACCTTAAGATCACCAACAAGCCTTGTCCTATCTATATGGAAATGGTTTTACATATCGAGATGTGCTCTAAAAGTTTGAAAACATTTTATGACTATTGGTACAGATGATAAGGTCATTCAAATTCAATGCTAATCTCCAATCACGGGTTTTTGCACTTGAATCATAAATTATTTCGAGGGCTTAATGCAAATGATGGACCAATTATGGAGGCCCATCTGTGCATTTTGCTTCTGCCAATTTCTATTCTAATCTGTGATAGTGACTCCACTAATCTGGCATGTCATTGAGTTCTGGAGTACAGATACAGTATCTGATCGGTTGTTCGGTTTATAATGTGCTGTCAAACTTGTTTCTGATTCCACTTTTTTGTTGACACTGGCAAAATCGGTATTATTTTTTTTTCCATAGCTCACTTATTTTTGTGATATGAAGGAGTCATCAGATTATGCAGCTAATTCACTAGGAAGGATCCTAATATTTCTGCTATGTTGTGTTGTGTTTTGATAGAAAATTGGCTGGGAGAGCGAAAATGTTTTACTTTGTTAGGGATATGTTTGTTATGTTCCTGTTTTTTCATGACTGCCTGCTGAACTCTTTCTTGGTTTCTATTGTGGGGCTATCAAATTTTACTATGCCAATATGGATTCTGTGAGTGGCTGGCAAGATATTAATTATTAAAGCTCCAGAGTCTAGACACTCTTTCAGATGGTTTCATAATTAACTTCTTTAGAGCCAAGACTAAGCTTAACTTGCTTTCTGGGAGCCAGGGACAGATTCTACTATTGATTTGGATACTAATCGGGAAGCACAAATTGGGCGTGGAGTTCTGGTGGCCATTTTGCATCCCAGATTAAACAAAGGATTTAGTTTTATGATGAAAGGCATAACTTCTCAATCACATCAACATGATCAATCAATGCCTTACTGAGTGTTTTAGCCAGTATATTTTGGAATACACAGACATCGTAAAAATGTTATGCTTCAGGTTTACATGATATTCTTTAGTTGCAATACCTTTGTACATATTTGCTGCATAGATTTGTTAAAACTATAGGAAAAGCATCTGAAGAGATGCTTCTGTAGAAGAAGGGAAATAATCACTTCCCCAATTACTTTTCACTTTAGTATTAGGCATTTATAACATTGAATAAGCAGTTATGCATCAGGTGAGCAAGTTCTCTATCATGCCTATGGCTGGACGTGGGCTGGGCTAGGCCGAGTCATGCCCCTACCCAAACCTGGCCCGAATTTTTTTTTCGGACTTCAGGCCAGGCTTTGGCCTGAAAAATTTTGGAAAATTCAGGCTCGAGCCCAACCCGAGCCCAGACCTGACCTGAAGCCGATTGGGCTGGCCCGAATTATCCATTTGAGTTAAAAATAGGTCTAGCTTGAACCCGTTGAAGTTTAATATTTCATAATCTTGCTTCACAAGTAAATGAGCTAGCTAAACATTGACCTCTCTCCTATAACACAAGTAAATGATATATGATACATTGTTCTTAGCTAAACCATTTTAATTTGTTCTCTTCTTCCTCTTTATTCTTTCGAAATAACAGCATACAAAAACAAATTGATTCGGGCTTGAAATCGGGCCTTGTTCGGCGCTCAGGCTCGGGTTGGGTCCGGGCCGGGCCAATGACCTACTCGATCCCAGTTCGAAAAACAAATAGGCTTTACATTTAAGCCCAAACCTGGTTTGAAATTGTTCGGGCCTGGCCTGAAGCCCGGCCCGAGCCTATTTCCAGCCCTAGATTCATGCCACGCCATGCTTGATGGGCTCCGCAACAGTATTTAGATAAAATGAAATATTTCAATAAAAATGTTGAAAACTAAATAAATAAAGATTTCAAGTTGAAGGAAGACATTGCTCTCCAGAGGCCTAGACAATTTAAGTGTATCGTTCTTCTTGTCCCTAGAATTGGTAAAATTTGTTCATCATTTGTATGTTAATGATTTTATTAGCCATTAGAATCAATTTGTTATATTCTCCCTTTAATTTAACATTCTTTCCCTCTTATTGGATTGTAGCTTCATTCATTAAATGATACATCATCTGTGATGCATGGGATCAGTCTTGCGTTCATTTTGCAGATTACGCCGTCAAAGCCAAAATTATCTGGAATGAAGAGGAAATCAGTGGCTGTTACAGGAGGAAGTGAACTTCCTAGGCCATCCAATAAGGAATGGAGTTGTGCTCTCTGTCAGGTGAGTGCCACCAGCAAGCAGGGCCTGGATGAACACCTCGAAGGCAAAAAACACAAAGCCAATCTAGAAGCACTAGTTGAAGGCAAGAAACCCAAAGCCACAGAAGCACCACTTGGTGCTAACAAATTCAGAAGAACCAAGAAAGCTGTAGGCTCGACATCTGTGACAAAGGTAACCGGCAAGTCATTGCCAACAGAGGGTGCATCAACCAATGGGCCTGTGAAGAATCAAAGAGAAGACAAGAAGCAACAGACGGTTCAGAAGAAGAACTACCGCTGCGACCTATGCAAGGTGAAATGCAACAGTGAGGTCATGTTGGCCTGTCACCTACGTGGGAAGAAGCATATCGCCCAGCTTGAGGAGTCGAAAAAGGACGGCAAACCCAGGATGCCGGCCAGTGCTGGAAAGAAGGTAAAAGTAAATCAAACAGCAAAGAGAGAGGAGGTAGAGGAAGAAGATAAGAAGGCAGAAGCTCAATGATTGAAGGATCAAGAGTTGCTGATTTTGTCTGTGAATGCCAAAAGGACGGTAAGACGGAAAACCTAATTCAAGTAGGGTAGCGAGTTCTTCGGACTTGCTGACATAGGTAAGATGCAAGTGCCTAGCCTTGATGGCACTGTATAGAACTGGTATGGGCGTTTGGTGAATAATGTTAGGTTGAGAACTCTTTCATAATGCCCTCTGTCAAGTTGGGGCGATGATGCTTTGGTGAAAGCATATGATAAAGTTTAATTTTACCTTTAGAATTTACAAGCTTCAGATGCCTCTGCCAAATGGGAATGTGCTGCTGTATGCCTAATATTAATCAAGATTGTTGTGTTCTTGAGCTGCTTTGGTGATGGCATATGAAATGGTATATTCGTAGAACCAGAGGGGGGGGGGGTGTTCATGTGGTACGTAGTATATCCATGTGGTGCCTTCGATGTGGTTCAGGGTAAAGTTGAAACCCAGTGCAGCCTATCTTGGTAGCCGGTGTACATACCATGAGTTGTTATGCAAATCTGAATTATCTCTTACTGGTGGTTTATGTAAATGAAACAGTTTGATGGTTACTTTCTACCCAAATAAAATAGAAAGAGAAAAAAATAAAGAAAGCTTTGTAGGGTGTTCGACATGGTATGTCAGATATATCTTTTCACTGATCTTATCTTTTCTAAAAAAGAAAATTAAAAAAATGAAGTCAGGCCTTGCCAAAGCATCTCGGTTATCTCAATGCCCAATCTCTTGGTATATATCCTGGGATGACGGGTAAGCTTCATCGTGTATAAGATGATCTTGACTGTTTTTGCTTCTCTGTGACTGATCCACACCAAGAGCATCGCCATAAAAAGAGAGGCCATGACAACTGATGAATATCTCTCTCTCTTTCCCCGCGTTGCAAATGCAGCACCTGTGTCAATTTTGACGCGCAAGGCGTTGATCAGGAGGCAAATACTCGGGGGTGCACTGGAGCACTTGGCAGGGAATTGAACCAATGAGACGACGTCTCGCTTTATTTATTTAGACCGGGAAGGGGGGCTTGCACGCCTTTTCCGCACGGCGAGGAGATTTCTACCTATCATACCCATCCGTCACCGAAATCTAGGACTCTAAGCAGACCCAAGTCAAGACAGAAGTAAAGCTTAAATCAAGAATTACGTGCAGCCTATCATGCTTATTTGAGAATGTCTTAATTAAAAGATAGAACAGTTCAGAGTCCGCATGGTGATGTATCACTAGGTTTCACCATTAGAGATTAGTTTTCTGGTTTGACAACATCCACTTGCAATTGAGGGTGAATGTTACTACTTTTTAAACCATGGAACAAGACCAAGAAGGTGGATTTCTCCCGTCACAGCCAACCATGCAAGCAAGCTTGCCACTAATACATGCAGTACGTATCGTCAGTATTTTAGCTACTAGAATTGGCGGGAGAAGCCCTTTAGTTTCTCGAAACAAACATAGCAATCCATATGCATTCCACAGTTTTGTTAATCTTGCTTCCGATTAGAGAATAGAGATTGAAGAAAAAAGTAAAACTAAAAAAAAAAACTTAGAGCAGTTGAATAACTAATATCTACAAAAGACAATAACTAGGAAATGCTCCAGCATTTTTGTTCTATAAAACCAATATTGTTGTCTCATCAAACAATATTTTTGTAAGAGTCTGAAAATTAGGACAGGTAAAATTGAATTCAGGCTGCATCGCATCTTTTATTTCTCTGTTTTTTTCTTTTTCACTGCAACCTTTACCAAGACTTAAAAAAGGATAACATCCATATAAACCATAATCTCTCTCTCATGGGTAGAGAGATTCTTCAGTTTTGGTCTATAGATTAGTACTGCAGAATTTCAAATTAAATTGTGACTGATATGATATGATAAATGCATTTTGAATCTTTGATGACCCAATTCTGAGAATGAAAATGAATGGAAACAAAAAAAAAATTGCAAACAGAGAACTTGAGCTAGATTGCCTCTGCACCACCAACAGAACATTCACATAGCATGTAAAGCCTCCCTCCCAGCTTTTTGACACAAAATATAACGTCTCAGATTGTATCCATAAATCAGTTCGAAGAAGTACAAATTCTGTGGCCAAAGGTAAAATGCCACATAAATAGTCCGAAACTTCCATACCATAATTCTGAAAATCTGAACCCAATGGGAACAAAGAGAGCAATCTATAAACCAAAGAGAGCAATCTATAAACCAAACGATCAAGCCAGGTTATCTAAACCACAAACCAACAAAAGTATCATGATTTCCACAAATTTTCCCCGAGGTTACTGACTACAATCTTGCCACGGATTCTTCCAACCACATCTTCATCCAACACCTGAAAAAATCTCCTGTTTTTATAAAATGGTAAAGAATAAATGGTTCTGCACAAACTATAGTTGGAGAATGTAGTTGTCAATGAGAAGATGCTATCATTTCTACAGCAACTCTATTAAGTTTCATGTATAATGGGAATACAAATATCCCTTCAGTTGCTCCTTTACAAACCAAATTTGATAAAAAGTGCCTTTTAAGAGACGGATGATGGAAAGGCACAAGAACTAACTTTGTCGCCCATGATATAGCAGAGAATTTCAAACCCTGAGAGCTACCTGATCTTGCCATGAAATTTTCCTCTTACCCACCCGGTTTGAATTGTTTCCAACATCCCTACAAATTGATAGCTTAAGATCATTAGCCCCTCCCTCGCCATCAGTTGAACTCCTCTTTGATTTCTCCAATTTCAGGGGCTCCCACCCCACCTGAAACTCCTCCATTTCTTCACCATTCTGTAATTAACAAATACCAAGTTAACAAACCTCAATAACCTTCATAAGTGTATCCATTCAGGTTTCTGATAAAAGGAGGAACCAATCAATTACCGGTAAAGAGATCTGGTTCAAATCAATTGCAGTAGAAGTGCTTGGAGCTGCAGCTTCCACTACTCTGTGATTCCTATCTTTTGCAGGTATTTCACTTCCGACAATTGGGTTTGGCTGTTCATAGATGCAAACAGATGTTGACGGCATTTTGCGGGATTGCTTCTTGAGTCTATATAGGGTGGCCTGAGAAGGGTTTTTTAACAAACTCCCGTATTTTCTCCGTAAGAATCTAAAACAACCAATTAAAAATATTAAAGTTTGAACTTTTGAAGAGTCTTAAGATGTAATTAGGAAATTGGGAGGTAGATAAATGTGTGCAAGGTGAGATATAGAGGGAAGAGAAATTACTTGACTTCAGCCAAGAGCCTGAGTTTCTTCTGCTTGGTCCGCTGCAATTTTTTCTTCTTTGCTTCAGTTTCCTATGAAAACAAATTACATTTAGTTTGTGAAAAAGAGCAATCAAATTATTCAGAGATCTTATAAATTTTTAAAAATTACAAAATTTCCATTGAGATACCAAAAAAAATTAAAAATTAAAAGACTGGCTTTTTATATTAAAAAAAAACTTTTACTGCTCAAGGAAAAGGGGCACCACAGAAGTGAATAAATTCTTTGAAAAAAGTGAATAAAAATCGAATTGAACAAAAATTAGCCAAAAAAACCTAAGACATAACCCAACCAATTAAAAGTTAGAAACAGAAGGGAAGGAAATATCGAACAAACCCTCGCATCCACAAAAGAATCATAAAAACCTAGATCTCTCAATCCAAGCGACCTGGACCCATAAAATCAACAAGAATAAGCAGGAAACATCCCCAGATCCCTAAAAGCCAAGAAAACATATGAAAAAACCCCTCTCCAAAGAGAAACCCTAGACCCTTAAAATCAAAAAAGAATAATAAGCAAAAAGAACCAATTTCAAACCAAAAATAACAACCCTAGATCTCCCAAATCATGGAAGAAAATAAGCCCTAAATATCCAGAAATCAGGAAAATCAGAAGCAATCCACAAAAAGGAACCCCAAGAAACGCATCTCGTCCACGGGGAAACTCTCAACACCCAAAGATCTAATCAATCAAAGAAGAAAAAAGATCTCACCTTTACCAGCTCCTCATATTCCTGCAACAACCCCAGGTACTTGAACCGGGCCCTGGCCTCCTCCCCAGCGGCCATGTACGAAGAAGACGACGGCGACGACTCCACGAGAGGAACCCTTCTCCCCTTCCTCATCATCTTCTCCTCACCCCCTTCTCTCCCGAACCAGAACAGAGAAAGCAAAAAGGAAAGATGGAGAGACAAAAGGCGGAGGAGAAGACTTTTATGAGAGGTGGTGCCAATAAGAGATTGTGATGAGATAATGGAGATATAAAGGCGGGCAGCGAGAGATAGAGCGAGAAAGGGGAAGGTTCCTTCCCCTTGTTTTCTCTTTCTTTCTCTCTTTCCCTGTGTGTGGAAGGTCTGACCAAGACAAAACCCGAAAGAGGCCCATATAAATCCGGAATTGGAGAACAAGGAGAGGTTTTTTTTTTTTTAAGCTTTGATGGAGGTGTAGATTTCCTGGGCTTGCAGAGGGGCATTTCTGGCATTGGTCTCTCTCTCTCTCTATTTTTGTTTTCCGGAGGAGCGGAGAGATGTGGATGGGTTGGTTGGAAGATACACCCATGAAGACCCCTATCCTTTCCTTCCTCCCCTTCTTTCCCCTTTTCTCCGCACCTCCCCCTTTTGTTTTGTTTTTTCTCTCTCCTCACATAAATCCTGGTCCACTTGGGCCATCACAAAGACACTAGAAAGACGTAGAGAGAGATGACAAGGTCTCCTTCCCATCCACGGCCAAGGGTGGGGGATTGGGTCTTCTCATGGTTTCTTCCCTATTGGGGTGTAGGTTGGGGTGAGACCAGAGGAGGGGATAAGTGGAAGCTTGCTTCTCTGATGCTGCAGCTCTTCGCCTTCGTACCTTGTAGACCCTTCTCGTGATGGTGGTGGATGGGACTTTTATTATGTTAATGGATTACAGCTTTACTAAAATACCCTCTTCTATTAAAAGTTTTCGGTTTTCTTGCACAGGGGAGAGCATCGGTGCAGCCTCTCATTCTTTTCTTGCCCCACATAGAAAGTTCCTCCTCTCCTCTTGATGATATACCAAAATTCACAGAGAGGACCCTATTTGCTTGGAGATTTACTAATGGTAATTAATCAGTTCCGCTCGTGCATCACGAAATGGAAGACTTCCCGGCTACCTCCAAGTCCTTGCTCTATCCCCCACGCATAACGAAAGGACGGAAAGCATCCTTCGTAAAGGTGGAAGAATCCAAGAGAGGATTTGTCCATAGTTCACCGCACCAGGTAAAGGACCTTCCCTCCCATTCAAAGGATCCATAGAGCTTTGAGCGTCATGTGAAATGGACTGCACGAGAAAAGGCAAAACAAAGCCAGTAGGGCTATTTTGGAAACTTTGCCTTGGAAAGGAGCGTGGAGACGGCCGAGGCCTCCATCAAAAAGCTTGGGCTTGTGAGGAAGGTAAAAGCTGACTTCAAACGATTTGTATATTTATAATTATGGAAAGAAGCGGCCTGTTTCATCCAATCTGCAAATGAAACTTAGGACTTCCAACCCTTTTTTTTTTTTTTTTGGCTTCCTCGCTCCAAAGTGTGACTTTCATGTCAGCATAAATATTTCAGGATGTATAATAAAGTCCATTGTTGTCGATCCTCAGCCTTTCTTTCCCAAAGAAGCTATATTTTTCCAATATCTTGTTTTAGAGACTCTTCTTCGTATTTGCAATCAGAAACGCAATACGTGAAATCACATCTAAAGATGGTGAAAGTAATAAAAACATCATGTAGGTGCTTGGTTGCATTTTGATATGGCACAAAGACGATGGATTCTTTAAGACTTTCCTAGTCTCATCATATAATAATGCAGCACAATAACTACTCTTCAGTTTTTTTGGGGGTGATTAACGCTTGCAAATCATGCAAATGGGCTTCCCTTATTCATTCGTTTTGTAAATGGAGGTTCTTGCATCAACCCAAAATATATTGCTTATCTAAATCTTCTATATCAAATTGAATAGCGTGGTAAAATAGTGATTTTTTTTTAAAGAAAAACAGTACCCAATTTATTGCATCATAGTCCATGTATCATATCTCCAAGAGCCATATACCTGGAAGGAAACAGATATGTTGATATCCTCCCTTTGTGATCTCCAAAAAATATCATTTCGAAAGTGTGATAGCATGTGATTACATTTGGCCTCAAAACTAGATACTCCATAAACACTCTTGTCGCAAAGATTTATTGACATATAAGCTAGATAATAAATCTTTTAGTCTCTTGGATTATGCCCAGGTTTTCTTGTTTTGCCTTGGCCCTAAAAAGAATAACCTCTAAATATTGCAAGAACGGTCTCTAAATATTATAACATTTTTTTTTCTATGATCTCCCTCACAAGGACACTAAATCCGAATCTTATCTGCATAAGATTTATAAAAATTATAAAATTTTCATCAAAATGATTTTTTTATTCACTTATGTAAATATCAATTATACTAACACGTGTCCGTGACGGGCCACCGTTGCTTGATTCGTAACTTTCTTTTAGGACCCGCTACACTAGACTTGAAGGTGGATTGGCATTTGGGACCATTAGACCCTGTGGCTCCACCACCAACCAAGGGCCTGTTTCTTAGCTTGTCAGCCTTTACTGATCTGATCTGATGTGGACCCTTGGTTGGAGCTAGAGGAGAGAGGGGAAAGATGGGAACAGCTGATATGGGCAAGAGGTTTGACGAGAAATAGGGAAGATGGCCATTTTGAGGAAGGGGAAGCATAAATGCCTGGCCCAAATTGTAGGGTTTAATATCAAATTCCATATTTAGGGAAATGCTGCGGAGCCCCAAACTCCCCTAACTCCTTCAAATCATGCTTTTTATAGCCCCTCGGGACAAAGATATTATTTAGAAATAAATCAAGAGCATTGCTCGAGCTTGACTTAGATCTGGGCTCAACCCAACTTAGACTCTTTTTAAGCTCGAATGATTCGAATAGTTTTTCGAATCGAGCTCGAAGAGTAAAATACTAGACTCCAAATCTCACAAGTCTAATCAAATATATATATATATTATTAATTTAGTATTTAAAATATAATATCATGACCAAAATTTAAATTCAAGCTCGAGTATAGCTCGATTGGTAATCGAGCTGAAACTTGAATATTAAAATTTCCTCGATCATAAATCAAGTTTCGAGCTCGAGTATTTCGAATCGAGTCGAGTTTGAGCCTCTAACTACTTGACTCGATTTAGCTAGATTACATCCCTAATCCAGATAGTGTTCCACCAAAGTATGTGTTTAAGGCCCTGGGGGGATGTTCTCGGAGAAATGTAATCCATGCGTCGATGAATCCACGGCAAAAGTGGCATCTACCTCGGCGCTCGGATCCCGAGTGGATAGAATGCCTCGCCGATTATTCTGGCGAGACGTCCCAAGATTCCAGTCGTCGGCGGAGAAATCCATCCCCCGTCTCTGGACGCTTGCGTAAAAATCTCTTTGCTTGCACGTTGCTGGAATTTGGCGCCCTCGAATTTGTCCAGCCGACTGCGTCAACTCAAGCATGCGAAAAGTAAACTGAATTTCATCTTAAACAAAATTTAAATAAGAAGTCAAACATAATGCCAAGAAAAATTAACTAATTCCAGATCGACACCATACTTATAATCTCAAACAAGGGGCATGTCTTGACTAGTGGTCAGTCCTGTTGTACTCTTGTTACCTCAAGATGTTAGGCTAAGGTTTAATCTGGCTAAATCAAGATAATTGCTACAAAGTCCTCTTGATTAGTTATACCTGCAAAGTCAATAGTTTAACCAGAATAAGCCATTGCAGGGCCATGATAATTGATTTTTTTTTAAATATAAAGGAAAAAAACATTTCAATAGCACAAAACCTAGAGTCCAACATTAAGTTGCTATTTATTTGTTTCTGCAAACTCAATGACATTAGTAGGGAGGAACCTAGCATGGCATCCAAGTAAACCATAAATCCACCCTGGCTACATGAAAAGCTGAAGAAGAGTTGATGCGCAAACAAGGACTTCAGAGTAGCATCAGCAATGCATGGATTAAGTACTTGACACAAGATAGAACAAAATGCGCGCTCAACTTCCATAATTCTGTTAGAAAAAAACTTCATGCCCAAGATTTGTGTAACCCAATTGGGTTCCGGTGCAATCGACTGATGCCCTCTGACATGGAGAAGTATCACAACAAAAACAGGAATAAGCTTCCAACGCAGCACCAGTTAAGCATCCAATAGAAACGATAAGAAAGAAATCATTTTATCAGCTAACACGGCACGATGCATTGATAGAGACATGGGAGAGGGCATCATCAGATTCTACAGTTACTAATCACATATAGATATAGCAGGAAATTGCACGGTCCAGCAAGATCAAAACCTGATGCAAGCGTCAGGTCACGGTATCAGAAGCAAGGATTGCATACAGAAAATCATGTTCTTTGACGCAAAGACCATTCCGCCAAAAGAGAGGAGATTACATCACAAATGCAAGGTGACCATCATACAGTTTCAAGAAGCCAATCTGGCAAGTCGCCCAGCTGCCATTAGAAGGAACCTGTCTTCATTTGAAAGGATAGAATGGACATTCATATTGTTCCAATTAGGAATAAAATATGGATATTGTTGATTCCTCTAAATATAACAGAATGCAGTATCAAAGTTCCGAACGAACTTATTTGTCTAATTATCTCCATAAACTTTGTTCTTTTAAATCTGAAGATACATAAAAAAACAAAGCAGAAAACGTGATTACCATGTCTTGGGTTGATTGTTTGTTCTTCCAAGTGAGCAGCAATAAACTCTTCTTTTTTCTTTCCGCCTACACCCTTAGTTCCAAAGAGCTAGAACCAGATATTCAGACCTTTCAGAAAATTTTGGAAGAGATTCTAAGACTTACATGCGTTCAAATCTTCTAATATGTAGTTTTCATGAAAGAAATAGCTTCTGTTCTGTATGCAGGAGAAGATCATTATGTTGCAAAGAAAGGACTGTTTTTAAGTCACTTCTCAAATGACTATGAATAAGTGTTAAATCAAATTAGTACTATAAGTAAAAGTTGATTGATCTTATCTATCATAAGTATATACTATCAATTTAGAGTCCAAGGAAAGCCTGTGACATGAAACATTGCAACTCAAGAAATGTAAAAGAGAAGTTTATCAAAGACTACATAGAGTTATTTTACCTCCAAAAAGAGGGAGGGAATAATTGAAAAGGTGAAATGAGGTTTAAATTTCAAAAAACTCATTCACACTATTTGATTTGTTACAGCATTAATCGCCAGTACTCACCGAGGAGTTCTTTCCCTGAATAAATTTCTAATGTACAAAAAAATGGGATACATGTAGACAAGTTCTAGCTTACGTGTCATGATTCATTAGGAAGTTGTGAAAACGTCCCTGAATTGGGGCTGCACCCTTCAACCATCATGTTTTTATAGACAGAATATGCATTGTCAGTATTACCTGATGCACTATAACCTCGAATAAGAGCGTTGTATGTAAAAACATTAGGCTGGAACCCTTTGAGTTGGAGTTCTTCATACATCTTTCCAGCTTCAGCTAACTTCCCTGCCTTCCCAAGGTTGAGAATTAAGGAATTGTATGTATACAGGTCAGGAAAAATTCCCCTATTTTGCATTTCATTGAAAAGAGCAATGGCTTCGTCTAATCTCTGAGATTTCCCAAGACCATTAATCATTAAATTATATGCGATCAAGTCAGGCTCAAGTCCAGTTTCCATCAGTTCTTCGAAATAGGAGAGAGCATCATCTGCTCTACCCACCATGCAAAGGGTATCGATAAGGATGGTGTAGGACTTCACATCTGGCCTAATTCCCTCCCTGACCATCCTTTCATACCATTTGCAAGCCTTTTCTGCATCACCAGCCTTCCCAAATCCATTTATAAGAATATTATAGATTGCACTGTTAGGCTTGCATCCATAGTCCACCATCTCATTGAACATGTCTTCTGCCTCATTCATCTTTCCCGATTTCAAGAGCCCATCAATAAGAGGACCATATGTACATGGGGTGGGTGAGAAATCTCTACTAATCAAATCATAGTAGAAATCAATAGCCTGATCTAATCTTTTAGACTTGACAAGGCCTGAAATGACTATATTGTAGGTTATGTTGTTCGGTTCACATCCCCTTGCACGCATCTCCTCATACAACATCAACATCTGCTCAATCCGCATAGACTTCCCCAAAGCATCCATTAATGCATTGTAGGTGAAAACATCTGGAGTACAGCCAACCTTTTTCATTTCCATGAAAAGACCTTGAGCAATCTCCATAAAATGGGATTCTAGGAGTCCAGTGATAAGAAGATTATATGCTTCCATGGTTGGTGATATTCCATAGCTCTTGAATTTCTCAAATAGTTTGTGTGCATCAACAGCTTTCTTATGCTTACAGAGAAACTTAATCAGAGGGCATAATAAGTAGTCATTTTGATAAGCACCACTTGTAGCAATCAATTCAGAAAATTTAACTGACTGATCATATCCAGCTTCACCTAATATCCCTTCCATTAGAGCTTCCCAGGAGAACCTATCTCTCTGAGCATCGGGCTGCATAATATATTCTTTGGTGATTTGCAAAGCATTCTTTGTCTGTCCATTTTTAATGAAACTTGGAAGGATGCTGCACAAAGTTACAAAATCAGGTATGCAAACTTTTCTCATCTGATGAAAGAGCCACAATGCTTCATTAACTCTATCTTCTGTAGCTAAACCATATATCACAGTGTTGTAAGATAAAAGGTCAGGCATACAGTCCTTCTCTGTCATCCCGTAAAGAATGTCCAAGGCAAGATCCACTTCCCCATTTTTGGAGAGACAATCCAGCAGAGTGTTGTAAGTTATTGTATTTGGAGGACAATTGTGACTGCTCATTTCCCGAAACAAATCCATCACCTCTTGAACTCTACCCTCCTTTCCCAGTCCTGCCAATAGGGTGTTGTAGGTCACCACAGTGGGCTCAAGATTCAGCTCCTTCATTCTGTGGAACAGTTTCCAAGCTTCATCCTCTCTTCCTGCCTTGTAGAGCGCATTGATCAGAGAGTTGACTGTAATCTCATCCGGTTTGCACCCACTTTCTATCATCTCAGAGAATATCTTCACAGCTTCATCAACTTTCCCAGCCTTATTGCAGCATTTAATCATCATATTATAGGTGATAGCATCTGGAGAGAGTCCAACAGCTCTTAGTTCATAGAAAACTTCTTTTGCCTGTCCAAGCCTTCCTGACTCAGCGAGACCATACAAACATGCATTGCAGGCAACAATATCTGGAACAACCCCCTGACTCTTCATAATCTCATACATACTGAAAGCTTTCTCGAACTCTCCACACTTCCCATAGTAATCAATGAAAAGGATATAGGTGTAAGCAGATGGTTTCAGTCCCTGAGCATCCACATGATTAAAGAGCTCTTCAGCTTCATCCAATCTATTTGCTCTCAGGAGACCACTGATCAGTGTGTTATAGGTCTGCAGGTTAGGTGATATGCCCTTCTTTCCCATTACACCCAACATTTCAGAAGCTTCTTCGATCCTCCCTTCTTTGCACAAAGCATTTATAACAGCAGTAAAAATAACAACATCGGCATCATAGCCATCAGCTTCCAATTCCCTCCAAAACTCCCACACTGATTCCAAATCACCAGTGTCTCCAAACTTGTCCAGCAACGTAATGTAAGTCACCCTATCGGGTTTCTGATCACTTGACTTCATCTCCCAGAACAACTCCTTGGCTCTATCGAGCTGCCCAGCTTCACAGAGAACTTCTATAAGTACAGTAAAAGTCACGACATCAGGTCGGCACCCCTCTTCCTCCATTCTCCTCAGAAGCCCATAAGCTTCATCGATCTTTCCTGCTTGACCAAGCACCCGGATGCAAATGGTGAAAGTGTACACATTCGGTCTCAATCCCAAACCTTCCATCTCACTCAAAAGCCTCAGCACAGCTTCGGTACCCCTCCTCTTCCCTAGCGCCACCATGAGAGCAGAATAAGTCTTCAGACTTGGTGTTATCCCTTCCGATATCATTTCCCCATAAACTTCCATGGCCTCCCTGACAAAACCGGATTGGAGAAGGAAATGTATCAAACCATTATAAGAAAATGCATTCAACACAAATCCTGCTTCCCTCATCCTTGACAGAGCAAAGGGGGCACTCCGGAGTCCTCCTCGGATGCGGAAAGCTTTAAAGATCGTCAAGAAGGTGGTTGTGTTCCTCTTTACAATTTGTTGCTGCATTAAGTCAAACACCAGAGCCATGTCTTCCACTCTACCATGAATCCTCAAGAATTCAAGCATGTAATTGTAGGACTCGGTCGTGTGAACGATCTCGGGCTGCTGCGCTATCGACTTGAAGATCGACAGCGCCCGGACTGGGTCCGAAATCGACTTGAGAATATAGACGACATTATCCGAATTCACACCATCTTCCTGTTTCTTCTTCACTCTGATGCCGTGGGAGTTTGTCCCGCCAAACCGACGAAGAATGAGATGGTTTTTCTTGAATTCGCAACGGTAGATGAAAGGACCGGATGATGGGAATAGATTTGAGATCCTAATTTTTCGCCTGCTGAACAGAGCCAAGTGACCGAAAGCTGCAGTCTCGCCATTGGTTTCGAGACCCTTGCGATTGCTACAACAAATACTGGAGTAGCCGAGCTCTATAACGCTCGAAGCCATTGAAAATTTCTTGAAGTAAAAAAAAAATCTCCGTTTCTTCTATGGTATTATCTCTATCACATACCAATCCTTTCTCTAGACTAAAACCAATAAGCATCACAGACATATACACAAGGCGAAAGAAAGGAGTTTTGCATCCCCTCACCTGCCCTCTTGGGTGCTGAGAAAGCCTGAGAAGGGGTGACGCGAACGCCCATGAGTGCTGTGTTTCCCTTCCAAGCTTTGAGAATGGGCAAGTGAGGTTTTGCGAATGAATTTGTGGTGCTTTGTTCGCCATCCGCCGATATTTGGATTCTATCGTTCTGGGTTCAGTTCACCTGTCCGTGTAGTTACCTCCCAACGACTCCGACCATTCGTTCTGGAGTCACAGATTTTTTTTTTCTTCTTTTTTTGGGATATAAAGGAGACAAATATCGGCAAGCAGAAAAGAAAGTTACGTGCCACCAAGATGGTGGCCTAATGGTACTGGGCAGCAATTCTAACCACAAGGTCCCAAGTTCGAATCGCTGCGGCGATGATTAAATTGTAGACCGGAGCTCACTACTTTGGCCACTGCTTGGACTTGTGGTGTTGGACCGCTCTTGAACCGCTAGTAGCCGGGGTGGTGCCGGGTCTGACGTACTCACACGTGGGACTCGAGCCAGAGCTCAGAGGAGTAGCTGAGCCGGGCCTACGGGTAGGGAGGGTATGAGTAAAACGGGTCGGGTGCCCAACACACGGCCATTTCTGCCTGCATCAAACATTCTCCTGGCGGGGCGGGGGCCCAGTGGGGCTGCTACGCGGGGGTGGGCTTGTCCCTTCCTCCCTCTACCCCTTTTTTTTCAGCAAAAAAAACAAAAAACAAAAAAAAAGTTACGTGAAAAGAAAAAATAGCAGAGCAGCTGGACGGCAAGCATCAGGGGAACGCAGTCACAGACTATCATGCAAACAGAAACAAGAACATGAGGACATGGCAAATCCTGATAGTTCTTGGCCATCCAATCCTCTGCTTTGTCACCCTCGCGATGGAGATAGAGATTGAAATGGTACTATTTTTAATCAAATTTGATGTTAAGCTCGTCATTCAGAAAAATTTATCAAATTATATTGTAACTTGTCATGCATTACATCTATCGAGCCGCAGTTATTTATGTTTGGAAACATTGCCTAAAAACTTCTATATTTTTAATTTATAAAAATTTTATAAAAAATAATTTATTAGAATAAAATTAGGTGATTGGAAAGAGCTTCTTTGGATCAAGGCGTATGATATATACTGCCTTAAAAACGTGATTCGCCTTCTGCGCACAAGTCTGCAGCGATGTCGTCCCTAAAGTACAACAATCCGACTTAGGATCATCCTTTAACGAGTACAATCATTGTGGAGGCTTGATCGGTCGACTCCTTCATATGTCCAAAAAATAAAAAAGAATAGAAAGTTGATGTGAGGACCTGTGCGGGCGTGTGTTTGGTCCCACATCGGTTATTCGCTGGGTAGATCTTGGGTACTTATACAGGATCAAGGAACCCAAACAATAACTTCCGGCTAGCCATTTTGGGTGAGGTCCTGGGTTGTTACAAATAGTATCAGAGCGGACCCGGCCCATAACTTATGTGGACTAGGGGACACTGCAGCACGGATCCATTGGGGTTGACCACGTACCGATCGTGGTGTTTGTGATTAGATTTGAATGGATTTGAACCCTTAGCCTGACGAGGACGTCAGGGCTTGAACGGGGGAAGTATGTGAGGACCCATGCGGGCGTGTGTTTAGTCCCACATTGGTTATTCGCTGGGTAGATCTTGGGTACTTATACAGGATCAAGAAACCCAAACAATAACTTCTGGCTAGCCATTTTGGATAAGGTCCTAGGTTGTTACAGTTGAAGGGTGGAAAAACTCTCTATCTGTAAAAAAACTCTTAGGAGACAGAGTATCAGTGAGAATGAGAGAAATCGGATTGCTTTTGAATTAATCTCAGAGGAGTCTATTTATAAATTCTATCTAGAAAATCAAACATTAAATATATATAATGTTTCAAAAATACCGTATCTTTTCAGAAATCAATATTCTCTTTCAAAAAGTCACAGCTCTTTCGAAAGACGTATCTCAAAAAAAAGGCATTTTAAAGTATTTGAAGCGACTAAAATTTAGTTTTTTTAATTAAAACTCCAACAACTTAGCTGTTTGGAGTGTCTCTTTTTTGGAAAAAATTATATCCTACATATTGTGCATCATGTGACCATGCACGCCACCAATCATAACTGTTCGTTTCTATAACGATGCACCGAGGTAAGTGCTTGATGAATAGAGTCCATAGGAACGCGAGCAGCAGTGTTTGTGAAAGATTTGAGAAGAAGGGCTTGGTCAATCGTACCAAAGCTATATATTCATTCTCTTTTTATATATAAAGTCATTTATAGATTAAGAATACATTCCAAATATACATCTTTTGATATAGCAATCATACAGCTAGAAGATTCCTAAAAATAATCCTACAGCTGCGCTACATCCTTTGATATAGTAATCATACAGCTAGAATTGGTAGACTTGATCAATCTCTATGCTGGCATCCTCATCTAAACCAGAAACTAAAATGGAAGGTTGTTGTCTAACAACCCCCCCCCCCCCCCAAGCAAATGGGGAGGTTACAAACCATGAGCTTGTCCTTCAACAACTGAAATCGGGAGGATGTGAGGCCTTTTGTGAAAATGTCACCAACTTGATCCACGGTAGAGATGTACTGAATACAAACATCCTCGTTTACCACCTTCTCTCTAATAAAATGAAAATCCACCTCAATATGTTTCGTACGAGTATGATAAACTGGATGGGCAGCAAGTGCAATGGCACTTTGATTATCACACCAAACAGTTGTTGGTGAAAGAAGTGGAAGGTGCAAGTCCTTTAGTAACATGCGAATCCAATAAAGTTCAGCCACCACCATTGCAAGAGCCAGATATTCGGCTTCCGTAGTTGATCAAGCGACAACACTCTGCTTCTTGGCACACCACGAGATTAAGCAAGGACCAAAGAAAATACCATAGCCGGTAGTGGACCGTCGATCAGATGGGTCACCAGCCCAGTTCGAATCACAGTATGCATTAAGAGTTAGAGGACCCTTGCTGAAATACAAACCATGTTCAATAGTGCCTTTAAGATAACGCAAAACCTTTTTAACAGATTTTCAATGAATAGCAGTTGGAGAATGAAGATGTTGATAGAGTTGGTTGATTGAATAGGCAAATTCAGGGCGAGTAAAAGTGTAGTACTGAAGTGCCTCGACTATTTGCCTGTAAGTCGTAGCATCTTCCACGGGTTCATCATGACCAAGAGATAATTTTTCACCAGATACACATAGGGCAGGGTATGGTTTCACCCCAATCATTCTTGACCAATGCAAAATATCCAGGATATACTTGATTTGTCATAGATGAAGACCATTAGAGTCCCAAGAGGCTTCAATTCTAAGAAAATATCCAAGGTTGCCGAGAGTTTTGAGTGCAAAATCTTGCTGAAGTTGTTCAGTTACAGCTTAAATGAACTTAGGACAAGAGCCAGTAATCAGCAAGTCATCAACATAAATTAGTATAAAGATATGTATCTGCCCATGGTGATAAGTAAACAGAGAGCTGTCAACTAAAGAACCTTGAAAACCAAGATCCAGTAGACTATTAGAAAGTCTAAGAAACCATGCTCTTGGGCTTGCTTGAGGCCATACAGTGCCTTTTTTAGGCGACAGACATGATTAGGAGTAGCAGGATCGAGAAAGCCTTGTGGTTGCTCGATAAAAACTTCTTCTTCAAGATTTCTATGAAGGAAAGCATTGGAAACATCATACTGCAAAATAGGCCAACCAAAAGAAACAGAGAGATAAAGAACCACACACACAGTTGCCGGTTTGATTACCGGACTAAACATTTCAGTAAAGTCCACACCATCTACTTGTTGAAAATCTTTGGCAACCAATCTCACCTTGTAACGATCAACACTTCTATCTGCCTTCTATTTTATTTTGTAAACTCATTTGGTGCAAATGATGTTGTGACTAGCAGGCCAAGGGACGAGATCCCATGTATCATTAGCTATCAGTGCATCATATTCCAATTGCATAGCATTCTGCCACTCTTGAGACAAAACAACTTGAGAAAAGGTAGTGGGTTTAACAATATTAAGCACACTGTTATATGCATGTACAGGATGATTAGAGGCATAGAACATTTGGAAATCAGGAAATTATTTGGGTCAAATAGAACCAGTTCGGGATCGGGTCAACATTTGATGTTGGGTCGCATTGGGTACCTCAGGAGGTTCGGTTTCGGGCATAATTATAGATAAGGGGGAAGCGGTTGCTGGTGGAGGACTTGGTTCAGGTGGGTGTCTGGTATGGGTTGTCGAAGACAAAGTGGGTGACATTTGAGTTAGTGAAGATGGTTCTTCCTCTGGAGGCTGATTAAGCAGTATATTAATTTGAGAGTAAAAGGGTGAAAGGTCAGAGGACATACCTGGCACGGAGGCATTCGGTGTAGCAAAGGAGGTCCATCCTTTTGCTGGTAAGTTTTGCTCATCGAAGGCCACAATGCGAGTGATGTGTATTTTGAGAGATTGGGTCTAAGCATCGATAGCCGTGATGGTGGGAGGAATATCCAAGAAAAATGCATTGTTTATCCTGAAGGCTAGCTTGTGATTCGTGTAGGGTCTCAATAATGGGTAATAGGCACATCCGAAGGTCCTCATTAAAGAATACTCTAGGTTTTTCTCAATCAATTTTGCATAGGAAGACGTATTAGTCTATATAGGTGTGAGAAACCTATTAATAAGGTACACAGCTGTCATAAAGGCATCAACCCAGAATTTTGTAGGTAAATGTGATTGAGCTAAAAGTGAGAGACCGACTTCCATAATATGTCTGTGTTTTCTTTTAGCCAAACTATTTTGCTGAGAAGTATAAGGATATGAAAGGCATTGATGGATACCACATTTATGAAGAAAATCTTGAAATTGGTTTGAGAGATATTCACCACCATTATCACATTGGAGTTGTTTATCATTGTAGAGAAACGATTTTCAACAGAAGATTTAAAATGCAGAGAACATGAGAACATTTTGGATTTATTTTTGAGAGGGTACAACCAAGTGAATCTAGAGTAATCATTTATGAAGATAACATAATATCGATGACCCTCAGAAGATGATATAGGAAAGACCTAAACATCAGAATGAATAAGTTTTAATTTAGACAACATAGTACGGGAAGACTCACCAAAAGGTAATTCTTTAGCCTTTCTCAATAAACAAGTTTCAAAAATAGACTCAAGGTTAAAGGATCCACAAACAAGTAAATCAAAAGTCTTAACTACATTTTTGGTGACTTGGGAGGAAGGATGACCAAATCTCGGATGCCAAACATCAAGTGTAGTCCGAACACCGAAAAAACTAGCATGAGACCGAAATTTATTAATAGATTTTTGATCAACTTGAATAGGATAGAGACCTCCTTCACTCCGCCCTACTGGCAACGTTCGTCCCGTGCGATTGTCCTTAACAAAAAATTGAGAGTAGCAGTCATTATCTAAACAAAGCTTATTAATATATAAGAGATTAACTGCTGCTTGCGGACAATAGAGGACATTTTGTAAGCGTAGGGATGAGGTGGACGCCTGTAACGTAAGTTTACCAGTGTGCTTAATTTGTAAACGATTACCATTACCCATAGCTACTTTGTCATCTCCATGATACGGCTCAAACAAGTGAAGGTTCGAGACATCCGCTGTGACATGTTGATTAGCACTGCTATCTATGTACCAAGTGTTGTCCTCATGAAGAGAATTGGAATGAGCCGCCATAGCCGCCAATTGTTGAGGAGGGTAACGACCTTGGTAATTATAGTCATAGCGGTGAAAACAGTCACGTGTTATATGACTCTTTTTCCTGCAAATTTGACAAGCATAAGGGTCAAAATCTTGAGTGTTTGCCCTAGCAAGAATTCGATTTGGAACGGGTTTGTCAGCTTGAGTGGGTCTCTGAGTCGGAATGGGAGCAGCATTGGGACAAGGTTGCTGCCAATTCCTCTTATTCTTCTTTCGGTTCTTTCCTCCACCAAATTTATTTGCCATTATAGCAAAGTTGCCGTGATCATTTTGCACACTTCTCTGCTGATTTTCAAGCGAGGCTTCAAATGCAAATAATTCTGATTGAAAGTCAGTGAGTGAAAGTGACCTCTCACGTTGTGCAAAATAAACATTGGATATAAAAGGAGTATATGCTAAGTTGAGTCCTCCAAGAATATGAGAAATCAAATCTTTATCAGTCACGGGCTTTCCCACGGCCGTCAATTGGTTCGCAAGGACCTTTACTCCTTCAACAAACTCAGGACAACTCTTGTCTCCTTGCCGTAGATTCTGCAATTGGCGTTTCAGTTGATTCACATTCGAGGATGAGAGGGAAGCGAAGCGATTTACCACGGCCAGTCATGCTTGTCGAGCAGTTTTGAGACCATAAACCAAGGATAGAACCTTCTCCGAGATTGTGGACCTCATCCAAACTAGGACGAAGTGATTTTTCTAATTTCAGATGATAAATTCTGGATTAGAAGCAGGAGCAGCAGTCCCTACAGCTGGTAGGAACTCTTCTAGGCATGGTTCTGTACCATCCACAACATCCAGAAGACCATGAATATCAAGGCACCTTCAACTTGAGAGGACCAATTTAAATAAGATGATGGCCCTTCAAGCTTCACCGAAATAAATTGAACAAGATTGTTTGGGGGAACGAAGGCCGAGGTGGAAGACATTATTGTGGGTAGGATCGGGCGTGAGCTAAGTCAAGCTCTGATACCATAAAAGATTTGAGAAGAAGGGCTTGGTCTATCGTACCAAAGCTATATATTCATTCTCTTTTTATAGACAAAGTCATGTACATATTAAGAATATATTCCAAATATACATCCTTTGATATAACAATCATACAGCTAGAAGACTTCTAAAAATAATCTTACAGCTACGCTACATCCTTTGATATAGCAATCATATAGCTAGAATTGGTGAACTTGATCAATCTCTATGCTGGCATTCTCATCTAAACCAGAAACTGAAATGGAAAGTTAAATAGCACGTTGTTGTGTAACAATTTGACGGCATGCACGACAGTATAGGTATATTTTCTTTTTTTATAGGGTTCACGATGGCGACCTCACTATAAATCTAAAAAGGATAAAAAAATCCCTCACTTTTTGCTTTTGATATCTTTTGTCAATATTGCAGGACAAAAAAAAAAATTTAATCATTCTTTCGACGCAAAAGATACAACTCTAATCCTGCAAAACGGCACTGCTATTAATTCCGTGCTGATGTGGCAGTGCCGGATGGACATACCACCATCAGCACATAGCTACTAAATAAAGCTTCTGAAAAGTATTACTCTTTTCTTGAACACACCTGACGCACCAGCAACGTTTTAAGCAACACACAAACCAACAAACGTGTCATGTTGCGATTGGGTGATTTTTTAGGTACCTTTTGGGTTCCTCGCGTGAACTCGTGCACAGCCTGCAACAACGAACCGAATGCCGTGCATCACTCTCACAAACCGGTCCCTTACGCACGGACAGTATCTAGAAAGACCCAAAACTGTTTCATGCGCCTTTCAAGGGCTCTGCTTTTCATGATTTCACTGATGCTGAAAATATCTCCCAAATTTCCGCGCCATAACGAGAGAAAATCCATGATGCAGTGAAAATAGAGCCTGATTAGAGTGCCTCCCCAATTCTTTAAATTGATGGATTCTCAGTTTTGACTCTTCTTATAGACTGGTAAGATGAACGAGAGCGATTTTCTCGGCATGATCTTACGACTTTTGAAGCCTATCTTAGGCTTGAATTCCTTACTAAAGCTCTTTCATTGCTAAAAAGAGATAAACTATTTTCTTCATGGAGCTCGGCGGGTTTCATTAGTCAAGCCAAGCCCTACGGCGGTTGATCAAAACTATCACTCTCGGGAGCACTAAGGCGAAGCGTAGCGGAGACGCGGTAGCTCAGGCTCCGCCGGTCCAAATCCTAGACCAAACATTTGAAAGCAGAATGAACAACGTTTGGCAGATCGGACCGGACCGCATACTCCTCGCCCGGACGGTCGGGGCTCGAAAGCAGCTGAAGTCTCCTGAACCTTCCGGTCAGATTCGCCTCGGTCTATCGCTAGCAGCTCCTCGCCCTCGCTCGTCTCTTCTCACCAACAACCAATGGCCGCAATCCTTGGGACTCCGGCTCTCCTCTTCCCCTCGCCGAGGCCGGCCGTCGCATCTCGCGAGACTCCGAGGAGCGTTGCGATCTTCTTTCCTAATCAGAGGCTCGCAAGGCCTCTACGTCTAAACCTATCCCCTTTCCCCGAAAGACCTCTACGCTTCCCAAGATTTCCGCCCTTAGCTGCTGCCAATGGAGATGCCACAGAAACCGACGTGGTCGAAGAAACTGCGGCCAAGGTATCGTTTTCTGGCTCCTCTTTAAATATTGGGTAGAAGCTCATAAGAATTTGTACTGGGATTTATTATTCCAAATCAAGATTCATGGTTTTCTTTTTCCTTTTCTTTTTCTTTTTGTGTGTGTGTGTGTGTGTTTGGGTGGGGGGAGGGGGGTTATAGTTCTGCGTCAATGAATCTTCTCCTTTATCATCTTGGTCTTTTTTGATATCTTTGTTTACATCAAGTGTTCGGTTATATGATTGTGTGGGTTTGTGATTGGTATGCAATGATTTGTTTTGGTGTTGATCTGTTCAACTTTTCCCCTGCGAGTGTAGGTTTTTTGCTAAATGTTACGACGGTCTGCCATCATGATAATTTTTATTTAAGTAGGTTAAAGGATAGGAAGAGTTGAGGAGGAGAAATAATCTAGATTTAGTTGTTATTGATTTAGAGAAAGCATTTAGTTATAAGTAATATAGTTGGCTTATGGGCTGAAGGCCTGTCCAATCATATCTGAGATCATTTTCAATATCAATAAGGCACCGATTGCTCATCGGTAGTAGTTGCCGTGAGATTTTTGCACCCAAAAGATGATTAGTGATGGGAAAAATATTAGGCACCTCGACCTCATATCAGACCAACTTCTTTGACCTTGGTATAAACCGAAGTAGGGGACTTTGGCCCTGCCAAGGAGCCAATCAGTTGAAAGGCCAATTAGCACGTCCCGACAAGAATTGACATCCCTCGTCCCGACAAGAATTGACATCCCTGACCACCGGCAAATTTCGGCAGCACTGCAGTCGGCGTGCAATCAGTGTTGTACGCCATCCACAAGGAATGATACCCACGCCGTAAACATAGGACTGGCCATTAACGCATGTCGCATCAACTCAGAAAACGACAAAATAAATTGCTCTATATAAGGAGGCAATTCGGGGGACCTCAGGTATGTCATGTTTACCCAGAGCACACTATTCTGCTGAAATTTCTTTCTTTCATACTGTTGCTTCTCTATCCTAACTTAGGCATCGGAGGGCCCTCTGCCAAAAACTCTCTAGCAAGCGGACTTCTTGCAGGCCATCTCCGGAGGAGATCAGTTCCTACTGACCTTAGGGTCATCCGAGCTGCACTCCGACCTCGTTCGAGATTCAACGACAACAATTAGAATTAGCTTTAATCCATTGTATGCTTGCATTTCTCCTATGGGGAACCTTTAGTCATTTTGGTCATTGGTCAAAATTCTCCGGGCATGCCAAAAAATGTGGATTCATGGTTCAAAGATGAATTCAAATTAGAGGAAACAATCATTGGATTTAAGTTAGTCGCAACACATTGAACTGCAATAAGTTCAATTATATGGAATCGAAGAAAATCCTCAGTATGAACAAATTTGTTTTTCAGCAAATGGTAGTCACGCTTCGAACCCATCATCCGAGTCGGTCACGTGATACAGCCGCACACTCTCTAGGGCAAAGCCCCAAAAAATATGCAAGGCCCGAAAATTTATTGCAACTTCAATATCACTAAACAATAATGATCTCAATTCATATCAAATAACAAAGCCAATCCACTTATAAAATTAAATCATTCAACCAGTATCAGTGATGCTCTATTTATTCATCCCTTTTCCATATGATCTCAATCATAGCCAAGTAACCATAGCCAAGTATTAAGCCACTTGCAATCTGCAACTTTGAAAAGAAAAAGAAAAAAAGGTTATGAGCTTTACAACCCATTAAAATTCTGAATTGCTGCACCATAAATAATAAGAAAATAATCAATTAACAGTACCAAATAAAATTAATTTCGTATCAATACTCGAAAAGCTCATACAAATAATATGCACATAAGTTCTCATTATCATCTTTTCAAATTCACACACACATATATATAACTAATTGTTCAACAACAATTTTTTATGTTATTTCATCCGTTTCTCATTAACTTGATTTTCATGTTTTTCATTGATTAACTTCCGGTTTTGGACTAACCAAGATCATGACTTGATCCAAGACTGACAAAATTTCATGCATAAGCCCATGAAGGCTATGCCCATGCGTTAGCCCATATGCTTAAGCCCGTGGAGCCTATCTCATGCATAAGCTCATGGAGGCTATCGTCATGCGTTAGCCCATGGGCGCTATCCTATGACGAGGTTAGTCCAAACTATGGTCTGCCGAACCGGACCGTATCGGCTGGTTCAGCCCGGCATGGACCGGTCCGGCCTAGAATCAGTATCCGAACAGCATGAAAACCAGTTCCAGCTATTTTCGGGCTGGTACCGACCGGTACGCGTGCGTACCGGCTGCGTGTGGCCTCGTACTGGCCCGTACTGGTACGAATCGGTCGGTTCACACCGGTATCAATTTTTTTTAACCACAGCGAGCGCTGTGGATTTTAAACCACATCGCGCGCACTGTGGTGTCAGAGCATGTGGCCCTTCCTTGGGATAGAGCACCCTGCGCGCGGGGCAGAGCGTCCCGTGCGCACGGGGCCGCGAACCCGTGCATGGTTCTTCGCCCCGCGCGCAGTTCCACCGCGCGCGAGAGTGTTTCTCTACGCTGGGAGCCGCCCCGCCCCGTGCGGGCGCGGGCCAGCTCATTCGCGCAGGGCAGTGCGCCAGTTCGTACCGGACCGGTTCGAACCGGTCCGGTAGGCGACCGGTACGCCTACCGGTACCGGTTCAGCGTACCTTGATCCAAACTATATTTTTTTTACCTGATTTACATGTTATTCTTGTCAAATCAGTTACCACTTATACAATGAATTTTTCTCAAATTCAAGATGTTTTTGTTCACGTAATTATGTTCTCAATATCTGATATGTATAATAACCATACGAATATATTTGTACTAAAAACATATCATCACATGCCAAACTAAAACCATCGATGCAAATCTCACGATGCAAATCCAGCAGTACAAACCAATATATATATATATATATATATATGGTGATTGAGTATAAAAATTCTTACCTTTATCGTAATCCAACCCAGCTACAATGCTACCAATCCATACCTAACATGTCCAGTCAATTTAATATCAATATAACACCAACTTATTCCTTATCAATCACTCGCCATATCAATGAATCAATTGCTCAGTAATTACCTAATTTTACAATTACAATACTTGAATTACTCATATTCTCTATTCTTCTTTAATTAAAATAAAGGGTCGGGGCCTTACCTCAATTTAGAAACTAGAGTGTAGAATCTTGTTGGGTTTCTTTCTTTCCGGATGATTGTAGCCCTATACAAAATTAGGGCTAGACTATGAAAATAGATTTGTATAGGAAGATATATGAGGCCAGCTAGATGACAACGCTCAATTGTTCGAATCAGTTAGTACAATGTAACTCAATCTATCTGATCAAGAAATATATATCCAATCAAGAAAAAAAAATAGATCCGGGGTTATTAATTATGGATCCAATGGTAGTTGACAACAATTGAGTGCAGGACTGACATGATAGACTAGGTAACAGCATCCGATGATCTGGATCGGTCCGCTCTGGTCAATCAAATTAGTTAACTTATGAAACAAGAATCAGACTATGATATAGGTAACACAATAAAGACTAATAATGATAGAGTCCAACGGTGCTTGGCAATGGTCAGGATAAAGCTAGCGCGACGGGTGGTCGCAGCGACACTGGTCTAGGACCCTCTATTGGGGTCAACCTGGGTCCATAAAGGAAATCTGGGACCTTCCTGTTGGGTCCATAGAATCATGTAAAGAGAGAGAAACAAAGGAAGAGAAAACTAAGAGAGAGAAAAGAGAGAGAAGCCTCTTTTCTTCCCTAAAATAGGGGAGAGCCGTTCTCTACCTTTCTATGGTGGCGGCCAAAGCGGCCTACTCCAGTGGCGGCGGCCCAAGGGTCCTTCGGCCGCAGCCTTGCCGGTGACAGTTGCTGTCCGGCACAAGGAAGAAGGGAGGAAGACAAGATGAATCATGAAAAAATTTGGCCTAGATCACAGCCGATCTCCCTGATCGACGACCACATGATCTCAGTGCTCTCGGAAGGTGGCGAAGCTTGGCCTATTCCGGCGGCCGATGGCTGCGAACATAGGAGGAAGAGACGCCGAAACAAGGTACCCCTATTTTGGATGAATTCCGACGACTTGCCAGCTTAATTCCAAGGCTGCAAAGGCTAGAAAATTGGGGAAAAGGAAGAGAGAGGTAGATGACACTCACGTCGGTCCAACGAGGCGGTCCGACGACTCCTTCTGGCGAAGATTCAAGGAAGAAATCCGGAAAAGAAGCTTGGGTTGCGCGGGTATTCCTTAAGAGACTGGTGATGGAATTCAACAGAGGAGGTGGAGGATTTAAATAGAGGAATCCTAGAATTCTAGTCGAACTCAGATTGCTCTGGGAGTCTCTGACTCCATCGGGATCGGGGGAGGAAGAAGACTCTCACCAGAGTCTCTCCGCCCTGATCATGTCACTGTGCACGGTCAGGCTTGGGCCTGGCCTCTTCGGGCCTGCCCACAAGCCCAAGAAAAATGTTATTACAGGTCATCCAACAACTAAAGTGATCAAAACAGCTGCATATGTTGCCCATGTAAATAAATTATATTAGCTCCCACACTACCCAACTGCTATCTGCTGTATAATTCCCATTCAAGCACCAAAGATTAAGGAGACACAAGTTAGTTGCCATGTTGCTACATCTGTATTATTTAACAGAGAACCTGTCAATCCCCCAGTTACCTCCCCTACCTCCTTGCTCTTGTTGTTCTCATCCTCTCCATATAGGGCTAGTATAAGTATGTTCCAGTTATCTTTGGTGATATCATATCATTGAGGTTCAAAATTTCATCCAAGGCTGAAACGTATAGCTTTAGTATCAAGGCTACTTCAACCAGGATACCAACACTAGTGGATCACCATTCTCATTGTCCATCCATCATAATTTGTCAATATTACAATTCTCACGAGTATGGCACATTTACCTTTATACCGCAATTGCAATAAGCACCAAGGTAGTTAGTTGCCTTTCTTTTCATTCTCCAACTATGACTATCTTAATCCCTCTGCTCATTATAGTGGCTGTCTTTTCAGGTTTCATGAGAACAAAATATTGTCTTCGAACATTGATCCCCTACCTCACTACAAGGGGTATGTGATGGCCTGGTCAGAGCCCAGTCCACTTAACCAGCCCAACCTGGATGTTGGACTCGTGCATGCGCCGCACACGATGAGCAACAACAGATTTCCGAAAGGAGTCTGCTTTCACATCCGAAGCTGGCGACTTTTAGTAGAAATAGGAGACCTAGGGCCGCTAGAACGCTTCTAGTGCTGCTAGAACCCTAAGTCACATCTATAAATAGGACCCCCTCTCCTCTATGACCCTCCACCGACGATCATCACACCTCCTCCTTTCTTCTTTCTCCCTCTTTCTTCTTTCGAACTCGTTGTTCTCTAGCATTGTGCCCGTCGAAAATCGAGGCCGGAGTACATTGCCGGAGTCGAGGTTTAGCAGCTTGGTCTGGTGAAGTTTGAAGGTCTAAAGCGAAAGAGGTAAGTAAATCTTACACTTCTTACTAGTTTTCGAACTTGTGACACCGACACCCCTAATTAGTTTTTAAATTTTCCCATATTTTTTATGCTTATGCTTTATATGAAAATACAAAAATAATGTTAAATATTGACTATATCATGTTTGCTTAAAATCAAAGATCAAGCATATGATATTACGAATTTGAACCCTATAAAGCCATTTAGTATTTTATTTATATATAATTTAAGAAAATATGGCTCCATAAATATTTATTATTAATGGCTTGTCTATGAACTATGAACTCCATATTTATAAAATTTATATTTTTTTGTTATGAAAAGAACTATTTCATAATTTTTTACTGTTAAAGACTTATTTATGAATTTTGAACCCTATAAAGCCATTTAGTATTTTATTCATATATAATTTAAGAAAATATGACTTAAGAAAATTTGATTTTAAGAAAAATATGACTACGGGCTCTCAGATAGCTGTATACAACCCTCGCCAGCGGGTTACAGTAGCTTGGCATGCAACCCTTGCTAGCGGGTTACAGTAGTTTGGCATACGGTCCTTGCCGGCGGGTTACAGTAACTTGGCATACAGCCCTCACCAGCAGGATACAGTAGTTTGGCATACAAAACAATAGTAGCTTGGCATACAATCCCCGTCAGCATATTAAAGTAGCTTGGCATACAATCCTCGTCAGCATATTACAGTAGCTTGGCATACGACCCTCGCTAGTGGATTATAGTAGCTTGGCATACTACCCCACCAGTGGGTTATAGTAGTTGGCATGATATTACGACCCTGTCACGATTGTAATAATGACAACATTTAGTCTGAGAGAATTATTAAGAAATATGATGTGGCAAAATAAGAAATAATTTATGACTTTATAAAGTTAGCATAGTTTATGATTTTATTTATGCATTGGGAATCATATGTATGTAATTTGCATGATTTATGCATATGCAAGACCAAATTGATTTGTAATTATACCATTATTATGAAATATTCTATTTTCTAATGGTAGTTATCTCCTCTAAATGATTTATTGATGCATGTAAAATTTTATGCTTGATTCGGTAAGGTAGTGAAAGGTTTACTTATTGAGTTGTGTAGCTCATATCTCTTTTTATGTCTCTTTTTAGACAAATAGGATCACTAGGAATGAAAGATGGTTCAGGCTTGGAGTTTGCACTAGCAAGCTTGGCGATTTTGTAGAAGAATTTTAGTATTTTAATTGACTATGAATTTATAGTTGATGACTTTCTGAATTTTTAGAGTTATGGAATTTGGCATTTAAATTTGGATTTAGTCGCTCTGGATCAGCATTTGTTTATATAATTGATGCATGATGGATTTGGATCATTTTGCTATACTTTATTTGTGATGGATTTGTGGGTTAATTATGATTGTTGGCTTCGTGTTATCGTGGGCTATATCTCTTTGTAGCATGGTCGTGTCATGTCCCGGATTTGGAGCGTGACAGGTATGTCCAAGGACTGGTTGATAATGACAGTTTTTTCTGGATCTTACATGCACCACTATTTTGGCATCCCCATGCCAAACCCTGATGTGGCCCATCCTATAACTAATTGTTAGAAATAAGAGGAAATGAGAAGTAAATGTTGTGAAGAGGTATTCATTACATATAATAGTCGTAAAATGTACTATTTGCCATTATTATCTTTCTGCCAAGGATCAAGGATTGAAACTGGTCCACTTTGGCTGGAAATGATTCAAAACTTCTAGAAATTTTCAGTTTTGGGAAGTTTCTTTGGTCCAATTTTAATGGAGTTGGCTAGTTTTGGCTGAGTTTGATAGAATATGCTATTTTTCATTTTTTTTTTTTTTTGCAATAATATTTGTGGTAATTTTTGCAGTTAACTAAGTTTGTATCATTTGAGGTCATCTCACCATTTCTTAAGTAAATTTGAGTAAATAGTGCTTATTTCCTGTCATTTTTGATTTCTTGAGTTAAAAAGTTAAAAAAATATTTATGTATGATTAATCTAACCTATGAGAAAATCAGATGTACTTTTTTAACCTTAATCATATGTTTCTGATTTTTTTTTTGGAAAAAACTTGAAAGTATTTGGGTGTCTAGCTCTAAGATATTTAAGAAAAATGTAGCTTTTGTTGGATGTAAAAGAGTCTTTTCGATCTTTAAGATAAACTTTGTAGAGAAACAGAAGGAAAGGGTATTTGTGAAAGACTTAAATTTGGATTTGCTAGAGCTTAACCAAAATCCTTAGGACATTTGGATGAGCTACATCTAACCATAGTCTTTGTTAAGTTATATGCGAACACATGATACTTAATATGATGGTAATTTTTTATATCACATTTCATATTTATGTTGAGTTCTATTTTAGTATAATTCACTGTTTAAGCTATATATTTACACTATTAGGTGTTCAGAAATTAGGTTGTTGTTAAACTGACAATAATAGTTCTTTAACATTTCACTGATTTTTGAATATGTTTATTATTGTTCATACTTTTAGACTTGCAACCTAAGAACACAGATCACAAATTTGATGATTACAAATGATAAAACATGCTTGTATATTTTCTCTTAGTGTATTTTATTTTTTCCTATTTGGCTGGAACTCAAGCCAAAAATATTGAGACAAACAAAACTGTGGAATCCGAAACTTGGCAAGCTTGGCAAAACTGATACCTAGTTTTCAAATCTTGCTCTGTGCAATATTCAGATTTTTTATTGTAGAATATATGGCTCTTCATGGTCAATATAGAATACATAACAAAACTGTGGAATCCGAAACTTGGCAAGCTTGGCAAAACTGATACCTAGTTTTCAAATCTTGCTCTGTGCAATATTCAGATTTTTTATTGTAGAATATATGGCTCTTCATGGTCAATATAGAATACATCGAACCAAATTAAATAATTTTTTTGTGACCCGAACTATGCACGGTTCTATCTAAACTTGGGGGATTTGATGAGAGAGTTTGATTCACTAGTATATATTCTGCAAAGAGGAATCTGAATATTGCATAAAGAGAAAGAAAAGCAATACATTTTAGAGCAATATTTTTATATTACCACTGGGCATATGTAATGAATATGAGAAATAGGCATGGCTGTGAAATTCCAAGTGATTATAGATTTTCTTTTAACCATCTATTTGACTTGACAAATAGACCGCCATGTTTGGCTTATGAACTTGTTTATTTCTCTAGACTAGAGCGAGTAAAAGGTGGATGAAAGGGATGTAATTATTAAAGATGAGAATGATTGTAAGGAGAAGGAAGATGTGAGAGGAAGAGATTGGAAAAAGGCAGGCGGCTAGTTGTGGTCCTTAACTTGTGCGCAACACATGAAAGGTTTCACATCTGACCTTGCATGGCCAAAGCCTAGAGGATTTTTCGATGTATACAATAAGATAAATGAATATCAAATTTCACAACATATGCTTTCTTCTACCTGTTCCACATCATTACTTCCAAAATGGCTGCAGTGGTTTTTGGCATTAAGAAGTATGCCATAACCTTGGTACACGGAGGACCCAAATATAAACTTTCTTTATGTCGTTGCTTGGGAGATATTGCATTGTGGATGGATATTGTCTATGGACAATTTTCTATCCTTTTTGGAATTTGAAGAGGTAGCCACCTTGATGAGTAGTGGAATCGGGATGGTCATCACTGCAGCTCAAGAAGAATATCTGCTTACTAGCCCAACAATAAGCCAGTTGAAATAAACATATTAGATGAAGGATTCAAGGTGCCACACTACTGTGTATGCTTCTTTCTATCTTCTGACTTCTACGAAGTCGCACCTGATTTTCATGGCTTATGATGGAAGAATGGTGAGACTAATGCACCACTAGTCATGGTTAGATTTGTGGCCTAAGTAGCATCAACACTAAAGTTTGTGCCTATGCTTTGGATGAATTTTTGAACCACGATGATGTGGTATCTTGGCTTGCCTGTGACAACTGGCCCATACTCTTTTTGACCCTCTATGGAGTGGGGATGGAGAGGGCAAGAAGGTGATTGAGGTAAGTAGAAACTTGGAATTTCTCTCTTGTAATTGTTTGGATTTATTTTTTTAGTTTCGCAGACAACTTGGTGTATGGAGCTCTATATTGTTTTTAGTTGCTTCTTTAACTTTTATAAGGAAAATTGGCAATTGGTTAGGAATGTAGCATTGGTCTTCGTTCTCCTTTCTCAGTTTTCCTTTTTTCTCCTCCTTCCTCAGTACTCTTGTTAGTAGTTATTTGGTGGGTAGCGAAAGTGTAGCATAAGGTGTGGTTTGGGTCTGTTCATGTAGCTGCGTTGGTTGCTTGGGCTGTTATACAGATAATTGGTTCGACAGTAGGTGTTTACCAACTAAGGGCCTATTTGGTTCCATGTAGTTGAACCTATTGCAATTTAGACTTGGCATTGGTCAAACCAGGATGGTTTCAGAGGAGGCCAAAACTCGATATTAAGGGCCTAGACGACTTTACCTCTGGCTGTCTTCAGCCTGAGCATGGCTCGCCCATTGAAACCTAAAACCTGAATGAGCCTGGTTCGACCGAGCGGACATAGTGGTTGAACCTATTGCAATTTAGACTCGGCATTGGTCAAACCTGGATGGTTTCAGAGGAGGCCAAAACTCGATATTAAGGGCCTAGACGACTTTACCTCTGGCTGTCTTCAGCATTGAAACCTAAAACCTGGATAAACTTGGTTTGACCAAGCGGACATAGTAGTCAGGCATCTGAATATCCCCCTTATGAAAAAGTGATATGCTGCACCGAGCAGGCATTGGACTCTGATATTGGTTGACATCTTATCATCGAAAAAAAAAAGAAAAAGAAAAAGATATTGGTTGATATCTGAAAATTGGATATGTTATTGAGTAGCTATTTCTTTTCTTAGGGTCTCCAGTAGGAGTCCTTTTCTTGTTTGTCGGAAATGATCTTGTTTGTCCTGTTCTTTTGTGGAGGTAAGGTTTTATGTCCCTCTCTTATGGGCTGTTTGGATTCTGATCTTTGTACCATGAATAATTGGTTCAAAGATGGGTTACAATGATTGAAAACAGGCACAGAAGAGATATTCCAAAATTATCAGGATTCTAGATATTGAGGGGCTCACCAAACTTTCCAGCTTCTCTTTTCCTAACAGAAGCTCTAATCGGATGATAAGTTTCACATGACCAAGTAGCTCATGCACCCTTACTCGTCCTCACTGTATCTTTCTTTATATCTGAATATTTAGTACACACATGACAAGAAATGTCAGCTTTGGTTTTCTTCCATTGAATCTTGAACGTTGATGCATGCCATGATGATATTGAGTATGCACAAGGTATTTAATCGCTCTCGTAGTGTAACATTGCTTTCTTAGTTCTAGATTTTGTTATACAATCTATTCTTTTCCTTTCATCAATTTTCTGTTTATGCATAGATTTTTAGATATCATAGTATCCCCCAGATTTTCTCAAAAAATTAAAGTTAAGGAGATTGAAAATCCTTGTAATATTTTGAAAACTTTCTTTGGTGAAAGGAACCCGAGGATGAGATGTTTGATTATGGTGAACACTTATGCTTCCACCATTTGTTTCCCTTGAAACTATAGTTTTCATGTTATATTCATTGTCTCAGAAATTCAAGTATGCATCCCTTTACTTGAGCTAACATACATATATATATGTATATATATAACTCCATCGCAGGCAGATTCAGATGATGAAATCCTCACAGAGGATGGTGCAAACGATGATGTTGCTGATATTGGAGAAAAAGTTGTTTCGGCTGTCATGGTATCACTGCAATCATATAAAGAAGCTTTGGCTAATAATGATCAATCAAAAATTGCTGAGATAGAGGCCTTTCTTCAGTCCATCGAGGAGGAGAAGAATTCTCTTGCAACTGAAGTTGCTTCTTTGTCTGAAGAGTTGTCCACAGAACGGGACCGCATTCTTAGGATCAGTGCGGACTTTGACAACTTCAGGAAAAGGACAGAGAGAGAAAGGCTCTCTTTGATGACAAATGCACAAGGACAAGTTATAGAGAGCTTATTGCCTGTTTTAGACAATTTTGAAAGGGCTAAAATTCAGATAAAGGTGGAGACTGAGGGAGAAGAGAAAATAAACAACAGTTATCAGAGCATCTATAAACAGTTTTTGGAGATCTTTGACTCATTGGGTGTTGAAACGGTGGAAACTGTTGGCAATCCATTTGATCCTTTGGTGAGTTGTCTTTGTTTATAATGTTGAGTTATGCTCCCTTTGTATCTGCTGCCTGCTATGAAGCATTAGAAGTTTCGTTTCCTGCCTAATCCATGAATACACCTGCATGCTGTTCCAACTGCTAGTTTTTCTTAATTTTAATTAGCAAGCTCTATTACATGCATATGGTGCAAGAATTTGTTGTTAGAAATATTAAGTCTTGAGGTTTATGAGCATTTTGACTGACTCTCAACCAGACAGATGCTCTGCTTGTCTTGCTGCCAAATTGGTGTTTGATGCAACATTTGGCATAACTATTCAGTTATCAGTCTAAGCTCGCTAAGGAGGCAAAAGTTTGATTGAAGGAGCTGCATTTATCTTGGAGGCACAGGTTAAATGCCAAAGAGCCTAATTGCAGCAGAATGATGCAAACAACTAATTTTACTTGTGCGCCTGATCTAACAAATACATATAACTTTTCTGTTCATAGTGACAGGAAAAGAATCGTCTGCAAAGGATTTTTTTCTCTTTTTTTTTTTTGTGTAAAATTTAATGCACACACATGCACATGCTATATCTATGTATCTTATTCACATATGTTGCTACTCTTACAAACTTCTATTTTGTCGTAAAAGCTTCATGAGGCAATAATGCGCGAGGAGTCAATGGAGTTTGAAGAAGGCATTATAATTCAAGAATTTCGTAAGGGGTTCAAACTTGGGGAAAGACTCTTGCGTCCATCAATGGTGAAGGTATCGGCAGGACCAGGCCCTGCAAAGCCCGAAGATGGAGGCTCGTCAGCAGATGAAGGCAGCGGAGAAGCAAGTCAAGAAAGCACCAAGGAAGGTGGAGATTCTGATTAATTTGTACTATCGGTTTCTTTAGTTCGTGAATCAATTTTGTAAGAATTATTGTGTTCAGAAGTTCTGAAGCTTTTTAACGTACGGCTGCAATGTATACATGCAGTTCTCAGTATTGCAGCTACTGTTCTTGAGAGGGGGACCCCTAGAGTCATTGTTTGAGGCAATGTGAGATTTCGATGTAGTGTTTAAAGTCATGTTGCTGAACTAGAATAGATAGATACGAGCTCTCCCATCCTGACATGTTTCCAGAAAGTTGTGTTATTTTGCTGAGGTCACCCTTTTTTTTATTTTGTACTCCTAAGATTTTGAGAATGGGATGAAAATCCGCAAGCTGGCCCATGGAAATCCAGTAATCCAAAAGTCCTACTTGTGTCAATACTATCAATATTTGGAAGTCCTGGAAATCCGATTTCAATGGTTACTTAGGACTTAATATTTGCATTCTTCATTACAATGCTGCAGCATAAGGTCCTATACACAATGCGTTTGCATTCAGATCTAATATTAGCATTCTTTAATATTGGAGTTATTTTTGCTTCTATCATATTTGAAGTCCTCCCAGCACTTGGAGTTCCAAGACTAGTTTATTTTGAACATTGTGTGAAACGAAAAATTCGTCACCTTTAGTACTAACATATGGTCAAGGCCTCAAGGGTTTACATGTAAGGCTGCTTCAATTGTATTTGAGCTAATCTCAGCACCTGCCTTGCCGAGATTAGATCAAACTAGAATAATGGTATTCTTACATGTGACCTATAAAAAAAGGTTTTCTCTAATGCTAATATTTGCTGGGGTATAATGTGTAAGATTACTCATCATATTTTTATACAAGTACCATTCGCTTGGCATGCTGAGACTAGGTCAATAAAGTCCAACAGATTTTATAATTTTTGGTTATTTAAGTAATATGATAAATATGATTCTATTATGGCTGTCGCGCTCCTCGTCGTTGTTTGTTTGTTTGTTTGTTTGTTTCTTCTTTTTTTTCTTTTTTTTTTTTTTTTTTTTTTTGCGGTTCATCGGGCTGTCGCACTCCTTTGGCGTACCTGAAGAGCAAAGTTTTGAATGTAGTAGGTATCGGAATTAGGAGTACCTACGTAAAGCTGGGTAAAATGCCACTACATAAATTCAACGGATTATACCAACTCCCAGTGAAAAAGATCTCGCATAGCTATATACGGCGAGTGCTATAGGCCAGCTCGATTATATTGAAAAGTAATTTGGTCACTGTGATCGGTTGGATTCAGGGTGGCCCGAGTGGCAGTAGAGAGAAATACCTTCTGCTTCGAAATATTTGGACGATAGTGAGCAACGGATGGCCTTTTAGATTAAGTATAAATTCGGAGAGGCAAATTAGATTGCGGACTGGATGACTTTTTATATGGTCTACCACTCTAAAGGTACTATGTAGATGGGAGGTGGAGTTGCCTAGTGCAAGGCTCGTTATTTTTTGATTTTATCAGGCGTAGTTGTAATATATCAAACATTTTAGGGAAAAAAAAATTCTCGCATAGGCGCTCAGGATTTAGAGGTCGCGTAAGACGTAAGCTGCGGGGCCTTCGTAACGGTAACGGCTTCAAAAACCATAGCTATATAAGGAGTCCCAGTGCGGCAGTGCCACCAATAGCTATCCCATTACCCACCCGCTCGGTTCTCTCTCCGGCTTCTCCTAATACCAGGACGGTTCTTGGCATCTGTGGAGGTTTGTTTGTTACCCTAGCACTGCTCCTCTCTTCTTCTTCTCTACATTCTCCTATGCTATGTCATCTTATTCTTGAACCAAATGCAGCCTTTCTGCAGCTTAAAACTGTTCTTGAAATTAACCCCTTCTCGTCTCTCCTCTCCTCTGCTTGTCTTCTCTTCTTGATGATGGGCGAGGCAACTATGGAAGGCCTGCTGTTCCGCAGGCAACCAGTATGCAGCCGTTGTTGGATGGAGAGATCGCCGAGGGAGAAGGGGAGGGGGATCTTTCGATTTCGGTCTCATCCATTCAAGAATCCCATGGGGACTCCGAGCCTAGATCTTTTTCTCTTTCTTCTCCTTCTTCTTAGCTTCGTTTTCTCTTTCTTTCTTTCTTTTCTTCTTTTTTGCTTTTCTTCTTCATTTTTTGTTCCCCAAATCGAGAAAGTGGCATCGGTTTAAGATTTATTTGAAGAGGCTGTGATGATTCCCTGACGAGGGTTTTGTTGCATTGCGAAGGCTATGTCTAACGGCAAGGCGATCTTGGACAGTCTGCTACTGTTCTGCAGGCAACTGGATGCAGCCGCTTAGGCTTATTGTTCCGAGACTTGAAGATTAACAACATAATACTGGATTAAGTGGTGAATCTGAGAGTCTTTCTTCCCTTCTTCTTTTTGCAATTTCGTTTTCCCCTTAAAAAATTTTGTTTTTTCAAGTTTTCTTTGATTTCACTATAATTAATTTCTTCAGATAATTTTTTCTTTGGCTCCTCAAGAATTCATACAATTTGGAGACCATTGAAAGATTGGGTGGGGATCTTGCATTGATAGTCCCTAGGGTTTTGAGAATCCAAATTCTCAAATCGTCTATTTGGTTGTTCAAGATTAGGGATTGTATGCTGGGGATTACGGTTTATGACGTTTTAAGGGTTTTAAATCTACTCCCTTCCAGCCAAAGATTCTCAATTTCGTTACTCATTTTTCTGCTTCTTTTTTACTTCAGTAGCAGAGACTTTGGTATTGCATAGATTCAATTTTCCTCTCCTGCTATCTATTCTCTTCTTTCTATGAGGAATGATAATATATAAGACAGCTTAAAAAATCTCCAATGCTATTCTTCATACTAAATTGTATGTTGCTGCACCATGCTGGTTCCATAAGCGGGTTTCTCTGGCACTGCTGACTAGGACTTGTGACAACTTTAAGTTGCTTCATTTTTGGAGCCTCTTTTATGCAGGGGTTGCGCGAGCATATAACTTTCGCTGGAGCTTGTATTAAATAAGGTTATTCACCCTGACTTTCCCTTGATAACTGTATTCTGCTGCTTTATCTGCTTTTCTTTTAGTCTTCCTGCTTATCTCTGCAGAGGTAGTGGTAATCTGTTTTGCTATTTGTTTTTATGCTTCGACACCTGGATCATGTTTCATATAGCTAGCAAGTGGGGTACAAGCATTTCTCGAAGAATTTCTGTACAACCTCTTCAGATTTGATATGAACTCTGTCCATTACCATAATCCACAAAAATTCTTTGCTCTTAAATATGTTAGCATTGCTTGTCTAGGGGAATTACTTGTGTGAGTAGTTACTCGCTATATATTCTTATGTTCATTTCAAGCAAAAACATAAACTTTTCATCCTTTTGGGGGAAAAGTGGAAATAAAATTAAACACTGTATTATTTGCAATTTCGAAAGTCAGTTGTTCTGCAAGCTACTGCTGCAGCATGTTGGAGACCGGACAAGATTTCTGGTAGGCAGGAAAAATAAGCCTTTGCACTTATTGAACTCCGCATCATTTCTTCTTCTATTTTTGGATGGCATGGTTCACTACTAGTTGAACTCCATCTCTTCTCCTGTTCCTGTCTTTGCTAGCAAAGGCTGGGGCAACTTTCATGATCTGCCATCTGGCAGGCAACTAATTGCCTACATGGCTGGTGGGGTTGTTCTGGTCTTTCAGATGCATGGAAGGGATCTGTTAGATGCAGAATTCATCGCAGCCTCAAAATCCTATTTTGTAGCTTTTTCCCTAATCCACATTCATTGGACATGCCTAGTACTATTATATGTGGAAAGTAAGGTGCCTTCAGAGAATTTGGTTGGTTTTGCATATGAGGCTTTTGGAAGAACTTGGATGGTTGCCTCTTCAATGGTTATCTTTGCATGAGAAGAGATGTATACACATATAATTCTTTTTTCATTCTTTTTTTTTTTAATCTAATGATCTATATCTTTTGTGAAGCTTTGGTGAATTCTTCCCATTGGGTTGAAAAATATTGTTGTTGTTTTCTATTTACAAGTCTATGGAAAATGGCAAGGCAGGACTGTACTGCAGGTAGCTGTCCCATTACCCACCCGCTGAGTTCTCTGGCTTCTCCTGACACCAGGGCAGTTATCGGCATGTTTAGAGGTTTCTTTTGTTACCCTAGCACCGCTCCTCTCTTCTTCTCCTCTCCACTTTCCCCTTGTTTTATTCCTCTCTGATGTTATCTTATTCTTGAACCAAATGCAGCCTTTGTGCAGCTAAAAGCTTTTCTTGAAATTAACCCCCATCTTGTCTCTCCTCTTCTCTGTTTGTCTTCTTTTCTTGAACGGTGGGCGAGGCAACTTTGGAAGGCCTGCTGTTATGTAGGCAACCAGTCTGCAGCCATTGTTGGATGGAGAGGGCGCCGGAGGAGAAGGGGAGTGGGATCTTTCAGTTTTGGTCTCATCCATTCAAGAATCCCACAGAGTCTCTATGCCGTAGGTCTTTTTCTCTTTCTTCTTCTTCTTCTTCCTCTTCTTCTTCTTAGTTTATTCTCTCTTTCTTTGTTTTTGTTTTCTTCTCTCTTGCTTCTCTTCTTCATTTTTTGTTTCCCCAAATGGGGAAAGTGGCATCTATTTCAAGGTTTACGCAAAGAGGCTGTGATGATTCCTAGACAATAGTTTCTGCTGCACTGCAAAGTAGTACACAACGACTTCAGAAGTAATGGCAATCTTGGATGGTCTGCTGCTATACTGCAGGCAACCAGATGCAACCGCTTAGGATTTGTGCTGGTTTAAGCGGTGATTCTGAGTCTCTTCCTCCCTTCTTCGCTTTGAAATTTCTTTTTATCCCCTTCAAAGATCTGGTTTCTTCATGGTTTCTCTAATTTCTTTACTATTATTTATTTCTTAAGATATTTTTTTCTTTGGTTTCCCAAGAATTCATACAATATGGAGACCATTGAAGATAGCAGTGGGGATCTTGCATTGCTAGTTGCTACGGTTATGAGAAGCCAAATTCTCAAGTCTTCTATTTTGGTTATTCAAGATTCGGGATTGTACTCTGGGGTTTAGAATTTATTACATTTTTAAGGGTTTTGAATCTACTTGCTTGTAGCCACATATTCTCAATTTTTTTTATTCATATTTTCTGCTTCTTTTTTACTTCAGTAAAAGGTTTCGGTCTTGCACAGATTCCTTTTTCCTCCCCTGTTGTCTATTCTCTTCCTTCTTTTATGTGCAATGAGGTCATAGAAGACAACTGGAAAAATATCCAAATCTGGACCAAATTGCACGTTGCTATACCATCCTAGTTCCATAAATAGGTTTCTCTGGCACTTCTCTTCTAATAGACTAATACTGCTAGCTGAGAAGCTGACCAGGGTTTGTGACAACTTTAAGTTGCTTCTTTTTCAGAGCCTCTTTTATGCAGAAGTTGTATGAGCATATAAATTTCACTGCAGCTGGTATTAAATAAAGATATCCACTCTGACTTTTCCTTGATAATGTGCTTAATGTTGTTAATGTTTAATACAACCATTCAACTATTTATGCTACTGCTTTATCTGCTCTTGTTTTCTTTGTCTTCCTACTTATCTTTGCAGAGGTAGTGGCAGTCTGTTTTACTTGTATGTTTTTATTCTTCAGACACCTATACACATTTCATATTGCTATCAAATGGTGTACCCAGCACTTCTCCAAGAATTTCTATACAACTTTTTTTGGATTTGATATGTGACACAGAAACAACCACTCTACTTGTGGGGCTAAGGCTGCATACATCTAACCCTCCCCTGAACCCACAATGGTAGGATCCTCGTGCACCGGGCTGCCCTGTTTGGATTTGATATGTATTCTACTCATTACAACCATCCATAATATTCTTTGCTCTTAAATATGTTGGTATTGCTTGACTTATTCATGTGAGTAGTTACTCACCATACATGTTGATAGTCATTTCAAGCAAAAAATATATTTTTTTAATCCTCTTGCAATGGAGAATTTATGCGTATCCCTATACTTTGAAGAATTATTTGCAGATTAGTTAGAAAAAGTGGAAATAAAATGTTAAGATTGTATTGAAACGTCACTTACGAATCGCCAAATAAAAAAGGGCCAACCCCTATTTCGAATGAAACAGAAAAACGACCGCTTAAATCGCAAAAAGGCCTGGCATCGGCCTCCACCGGGCCTCCGCCACTCTCCACCGGCCTCCCTCCCTCCCCTGCTCTCTCTCTCTCTTACTCTCTTTTCCTTCTCCTTCTTTGCCTCTAGCAATAGATTTTGTTTTCATTGCCGAAGCCGTACAGGTGAGCCACTGGTATGACGCGGAACGGCCCGAACCGCCCGATTCGAGACGGTTCCGCTGACATTGTTTAAGACACATGTTACATAAAGATATTTATACAGAATTGCCTTTAAGATGCTGCTGTACATGAGGCATGAATCACGAGGATTAATAGTTAATTACTACGGCACTCAAAATGTATTGCTAACCTTAGTAGCCAAAATCTTATACCTAGGATAATACACCTGCTTGGGAATCTTCTCCGAATCATGAACTTGCACCCACTTCCGAAGTGCTTTCTTACTAAAAGTGTTTCTACAAATATCTGCATCTCTGCACCAAAACTCACTCCCAGTTCTGGAAACTAAGTTGCTACCACCAACAATGATGTTGCCTTTTCTATTGCACAACTGTGCTTTGTTTGTAGGTCTTCAGTGTTGAAAGTCATTTGGGGCTTTGAATTTTTCCTCCGTCTACCAAATTTCTGAAAATTTAGTATCATTGCATGTTTTGCTAAATTTTGGAGTGATTTATAATGAAGCTATTTTTATTCTGTTTTCTGGTAATCATATAATTGAACAGACCAATCTTGGCGTCACCTGTATGAGCCTTCATGAAATGTAATTCTATTTTTAGCATCTTATTTCTACTTAAGTTCATATCATTGTTTTGTTGCACAGGGCCCTATCAAGTCTAGCCTTGAAGCCAATGCGATACTGGTGATTATGCTCCACTTTTAGAATTAAACACACAAACTTGAATAGAATGGTAAGATTATCTTAGAAAGCATCGTATGTCACTCCTCAAAGAAACTACCTTAGATCAATGCACTTCTGAATGAGGCAAAAAGCTACACGATATGCAAGTGGGAGCTCCGTCAGAGCGAGAGCAAGATTAGACCCTTACAGTGTTTCTTTTGATGGTTATAGCTGTCGGATGATAGATAAAGGCAGTGTTATAGTAACAAAGATATCCCACAGAAAAAAAAGTTGCACGACTAGAGGTGAAAGTACAATAGGAAGGGATGAAAGGGGGAGGGGAAAGTAGGCCCTAGATATTTATTTGGAGGGTTAAAAACAGAATATGGTATAGCCCTCTCTCCTGAAAAAAAATGCTTTGCATCATCACTCTATTCACATCTTTCCTCTTCTTTGCATGTCTTTTCTAATTGTTGACAGGGCAACTATAGGTCTCATGTTCTGCAGAAGCCTTTCTTACATGTGATCCCTTGACAGGGAAAAAAAATCATCTATAACACTAGCATTTGTTGGAAGTATATATGTAAGATTTACCATATTTAAACTAGTCCTCAGCACTCGGAATGCCAGACTAGTTACTTTCTTGCCATCCCCTACTCACTCTAGTACTGACATTTGTTGGATGTTACATGTAACTTTGCTTCTGTCATATTTGATACTAGTCTGGAGCACTTGGCATGCTGAGAATAGTTCAGATTTAATGTTTCCATTCCTACATATAACCCACTATAGGATTCAAAAATTAGAAACAAGTTTCTTCTGCTATTACTCATATGGCTGACATTGACAAGCAACAATGATACCTTTCGCTTCATCACTTCCAAAACTCCTACTCTCTGGCTCTCCTCATTTTCACGCACTCTCTCCAACTTCTCTTTCTCCCTAAACTTAGATATCTTGGTAGAAGTAATGGACTGGATCAGTGTTCGAAGGAAAGGGGGAGAAGATGGGGACTTGGGAGATTGGCTGATGAGGTGGGTGCTGCCACTGGCGTCGCCGATGAATTTCTTCTTCTTATTCTTCTTTCTATCTTTACATTTTCTGTCTTTTGCTAGATGGATCAATTGCCTGGTAGCATGGTATGCCGAACCAGCCGGTTCAGCCCGTATTGGATGGGCTCACACCAGTACATAGCGGTACCGGGCTTGTACTGCTGCGAACCGGACTAGTTCGCACCGATACGGAGCATTTAAATACCACTCTGTAGCATTTTCTAGGAAATGCCACTAGTGGCATTTGCCACTCTGTGGCATTATCCACAGCGCGCACGACGTGCTGTGTTGCCGGTTCGGTACTGGTTCAACCGATACCAAACCAGTCCGGTAGGCGACCGGTATGCCTATCGGTACCAGTTCGGCATACCTTGCCTGGTAGTCAGGGTATAGATGTCTGAATGGCCCAGTTTGAATTGTTACAAAGGTCAAAATTTATTTTTATATTCAAATCTATAACTATGCATCGGCTTTTGTTCGATATGGTTAATATTCCTTGTTTGGAGAGTAGTGCATGGGGGTTAACATCCAGCTACTCATTGCTAAGTAGTACTGTTACCCTTTGTGGCTCAATATTATAGCATGGATGAGAGTGTGACCTTATGCTTTTGTTTTTGCTAATGTTGAATCAATTTTAGCTTGTATTAGAGTAAATGCAACTCTCACCATACTGTTTCCACTGTAGTACCAATTAGTATCAAAATCTTGTGACTAGAGATATGACTATGATGCTAAGCATCTAAAAGTGCCAAAACATTGTTTTCGCTGTCTCAAAATTGATTCCGCTGCTTCAAAATTGATTCCGCTGCAGAAAGTAATCTTTTCCCATTCTTATCTCACGTTACAAATATAATTGAATTTTACATTAGTAATGCATGTGGGTACCATCTGGCTACCCATCGCTATGTAGTGCCTTACCATTTACAACTCAAGGTTTTAGCAGGTACCATCTGGCTACTCATTGCTAAGTAGTAAATTACCCTTTACAAGTCAATGTCTTAGAGTGGATAACAGTGTGACCTTATGCTTTTGTTTTCGCTAATGTTGGACCAATTTTAGCTTGTGATGATGTTTATGCAACTCTCCAGATATTCTCTCCACTCTCATGGCACTTACTGTCATGCTTTCGTGATCAGAGAGAGAGCTAATACAGTGCTAAGCACCTATGAGTGCAAGCTGCAGAAAAGTAATCTTGTCCATTCTTATTTCGTCTTAAAAATATCATAGAAGTTTACAACTTTACATGACTTAACTATAACACAATAAATTTGAATTGGTATATTTGTCAGGTAATGGTTTCTGGATATCAACAATCTTTATGTACTGAGATTGCTGAGAGTGTAATGGCATAAGGACCTGCGGCAAGTTTTCTCCTGTTGGTAATTAGTTTAATCACTATATTCATTTTAATTTAAAGAATGTGACATGTGTGAATAGAGTTAAGCTATTGCATGGACAGAGATAAATAGTCTTGACATCAAATTTTAGTATTATACGACGGTAGGTTAAGTATTTAAACTGCAGCTAAATACATTTTTGTTACAATACTTATCTGATGGTAGGTTAAGTAGTTATGTCTAATATTTGAAAAAATTGATCTGACAGATAAGTGCTTCCTGGTTATTGCATGTGTAAATGTTGCCGTTTTGATTGACCTTATGAAAATAATAGCAGGGCTTGAGATTCTTGACCCAGAGTTCATGTAGGTTTGAGCCAATGGAAAGTTAGTATAATGAATTTAAAAATGTGATGAGGAACCTGCTTATTCAGCTTGATTCATGATTGGGTGCATTGCTCCATTATTTCAGTCATACCAAAGTCAAAAGCTTTCAAGAGCATGCACCAAAAATGAATTAGATGCTTGGAGAATTTTTTGGAGAATTGTTTCATATGCTCGACATATATTGGTGATGACAGAAAATGCAGGAAATGTGGCTGAATAATCAATATCGGAATATATTTTTTTCCTAAGGTTGTTCTACTAGCATGTAAGCCTGCAAATTAGTTACAATTATACTAGTATAAAATTCAAACTAATTTGAATCAAATACTCTTATAGTGGACTTGTTTTATGTATCATTGGTAGTGGTTAGACTAATGGTGTTGTGCTCTAGATAATAAAGGTTTAAAGAAAAGAGCTAAACTTTGAGACAACAAAATGGACTGAAAGATGCTGGTTAATATTTTTCTGAAAATGTAAATTATCATCTCTTAAGATACTGTTTCACTTTTTTGTTTCTTATATCATAATTTTATATTTTATCTATGCCATCTACTTCAAGTGCTCTCTCTCTCTCTCTCTCTCTCTCTCTCTCTCTCTCTCTCTCTCTCTCTCTCTGTGTGTGTGTGTGTCTCATATGGTGGTTATTCGCCATTACTCAAGTTTGAACCCGAGTGCTTTCACTTGGTGAGATGGGTACCAACCAGCAGAGATACTAGGTTATCCTTACATGATTCACTCCTTCGACAGCAGGAGACTCTGTGGAGACAGAAGTCCAGAGTTCAGTGGATCAGAAAGGGAGACCAGAACACTAAATTTTTTCATCAGTCGACGGACATTCGGAGGCAGAGGAGCAGGATCAGATCAGTCAGGGGTGCGATGGTCATATCACAGAGGATCTGGACGCTATCAGGTGAGTGTTTGAGCAGTTCTTCCACACCAGATGGACCACTCAGACGAGGAGTGGAGGATCTCCAGTCATGCAGCCCCCAGTGACAAGGATCTCGACAGAGGAGAATGCAACACTGATTAAGCCTGTCTGTCAAGGAGATCCAGGAGGCACTATGGTCCCTTTCTGAAGATAAAGCCCCGGGCCCAGATAGTTTTCCTCCGGTCTTCTTCAAAAGATATTGGCCCTTGATCAAACAGGATGTGGTGGAGGCCATTCAGCAGTTCTTCAGTACATCCACGATGTCCGTAGATTGGAAGAGGACCGTTGTCACCCTGATCCCGAAGAGACAGGATGCTACAGAGCCGAGCCATTATCATCCAATTAGCCTGTGCGCCACCTTGCACAAGGCTACAATAAAGGTACTAGTGGCTAGATTGAGGAGCATCTTGCCGAGGTTCATTAGCTCGGAGCAGGGAGCCTTCGTGGGAGGATAGAGTATATCTGATAACGTCCTCATCGCCTAAGAATTCATGCACGATCTTCAGAGTGCCTCGAGCCGGAGGAGCCTCATGGAGATCAAGCTAGACACGGAAAGGGCTTTTAAGATCTCCTAGACACGGAAAGGGCCTATGACAGAATGTGTTGGGATTTCCTTCAGTGCACGCTGGTGAGCTTTGGCTTTTTTGAGGACTTGATAGGTTGGGTTATGGGCTGTGTCAGGTCTCCATCCTTTGCTATCCTAGTGAAGGGCTCGCCGACACACTTCTTCGAGTCTTCTGTCGGGCTGTGGCAAGGGTGCCCATCGTCCCCACTGCTCTTTATTCTGTGCTCGGATACGCTCTCAAGAGCTCTTCGGCGGGCTGCAGTGACCTAGGTTATGGAGGCATATAGGCTAGTGCCGGCATCTGTCCAAATATCGCACCTCCTTTTTGTTGACGATTGTCTGCTCCTGGCGCAGGCTACGAGACAGATGGCTAGGGCCATACGGAGGATTCTTGAGGACTACTATACAGCTTCCGACCGGTGGGTCAATCTAGCCAAGTCCACGGTCAGCTTCAGCCCGAAGATCAAGCCGCAGGTGAAGGCATCCATCAAGAAGATACTGGGAGTTGGAAAGCAGGAGGGCGCCTTAAGGTATTTGGGGGTTTCCATTACTAGCTGCCGACTTCGATGTAGTGACTGTGTTGACATGGAGCTCAGTATCAGACAGAGACTCGAGGGGTAGCTGATGGGTGCACTTTCCATGATGGGTAGAGTGGTCTTGGTGCGGTCGGTTCTCAGCTCAATTTCGGTCTATCTAATGTCGAACACTGTGGTGCCGACGACGTTCTTGAGGTCTTTGGAGAAGCTATTCAGAGATTTCATCTGGGAGAGACAGGAGGGTAGAGGGGGTGTTCATATGATGGCGGGGGAGGTGGTCTGTCAGTCGGTCAAGCAGGGTGGTTTGGGGGTCCACTCCTTAGTGGCGAGGCGGGGGGTGCTGGCGGCGAGACATGCGGCCAGATATATCTTGGACCCTGAGAGTCTATGGAGTACACTTATGAGGGCCAAATATGGAGTTTGTACGGTGGCGATGGATTTTCAGGTAGGCCGGCGGTGTTCATTTGGAGAAAAATCCGTTGATATGTATGGCGATCAGATGGGTTGTTGGGGATGGTCGATCCATTGATGTCTTGGAGAACAGCTGGGTATCCGAGCATTCGCTGAGTCGAGTGCCGACCTTGGTTGATTCAGCGAGGTTGGAGGGCTGCAGGGTCAGTGATCTGATAGTCCAGGAGGAGAGCGGATAGAATGGGGCACTAATCAGGGATGCCTTTAGAGAGGAGCTGGTTGACAGAATTCTGACTATCCTGGTACCTATAGGGGAGACGTCGGACAGATTGGTTTGGGTATCCATAGGGATGCCTAAGGTGCGGGCTGCGAACTTACAAGAGGTGATGGGAGGGGGAGCTACCCGACAGATGGAGGGCAAATGGATCTGGCAGATGTGTCTCCATCCCCAGGTGGCCCTATTCTTGTGGAAGGTGGCCTGGGGATGCTTATCGACCAGGAGCATGCTGGCAGGGAGGGGTGTCAGGATTACTCCGAGCTATGATAAGTGCCCTGACATGGAGTCCATTAGCTATGCCTTGATTGGTTGCCCACGGCAGCACAGATATGGAGGGGGCTTTGATTTCGCTGACCTAGGCTACCTGTTCTGTTGACGATCTCCTATGACAGATGAGGGAGGCCATGTGCAGCTCACGGACGATTGAGTGGGGTGTCACATGTGCCTATGTAGCATATCATATATGGTTGGACAGAAACGCCCAGATCTTCGAAGACAAATGGGCGTCCCTGTGGTGTGTTGTGGAGTGTGCACTCCGTCAGGCAGTGGAGATCACCAGAGCTACCACGCCGGCTTTATTTGGGATGGCCAGGGATATCTGGAACCATCCTATGCTGCTACAGTGCCCGAGATCACCCTTGTCTCTTGGGAGGCCCCACCCCCAGGCCATCTCAAAGTGAACTTTGATGGTAGGGCATCCAGTGATAGAGACAGAGCAAGCATTAGCTTTGTGATCAGGAGCCATGACTCTAGATTGATCACGGCTGGAGGGCAAAGCACCGCGGGTCTGTCAACGGCAGGGATGGAGCTCAGGGCCGCCTGGGAAGGCATCTCCTATGCGAGATGGGTGCTGAGGGCGAAACGCATCCTCCTTGAGGGGGACTCAGCGATGGTGCTCGACTGGATTCAGAAAGAGGGGAGGAGGGGGGATGGAAATTCTCTGCTCCGCGATCTTCGTCGGATGATGGAGGACTGCAGCGCCTTCCAGGCCGTACACGTGTACTAGGAGGGGAACAAGGTTGCTGATTGGTTCGCCGCCTATGCTGCCCAGCATTCTGGAGACGTCCTCTAGACAGACCAGAGGGCCGCTCCCCCATTGCTTTGTCATTTTCTTACTCTTGATTTTGCTGGCTGTACCTACACCAAAGTAGCGTGAGCAGCCGTTATACCAAAAAAAAAAAAAAAAATACTATGTATTGATGAATTCACTCTCATATTGCACTTCTTTTACGATTTTCAGATATAGATAGCTACTGATACTTAGGAATTAGGATACCTACTTGTCTATGTTGTCTCTGATTTATATTTTGTTTTTTAATGAGTTTTCAACATGAGTAGGTACTAAATATGAATTTCAGCAGAATTTTGCGAAAAAATCAGTCATATGTAATTCATTTAGAAGGTGCTTGGTTATAATTTGGGAAATACTAATAAATGGTTCTTTGCTCATATTTGATGGCAAACGGATATCTGGTAACTTGTTTCATTTATGTGGCTCTATTAGGAAAAAACAACAGTATTTTTGAGGATAAATTGGTGCAAAGTATCCTTAGCAGATATTGGGCTACAAGATGTTTTGTGTATGCTTCACGTAAGTGATGCTTTCAGAAGGCTACTCTAACGTCTAACCTAATGGGTAGGACCAACTATCTAGTAGCATATTGGCCTATAGCGAAAGCATACAGCGAGCTTACCAGAGTTGAGGATATTTAGGTGGAAAGTAGTAAAATATAGGAATAAAAATATCCAAGCGCTGGCAAAAATTGTAGGTATGGAGAATAATAAAGGCACAACTATCTGAGATGGTTTCAGAGCTGTCCATATGAAGGGGCGAGCCAAGAAAATTTAGAAGTTGTCAACAATGAATTTGAGGAACCTTTCAGTGACAGAGCATGGCCATGCGTAGAAATATATGTGAAATTTTCATTTATAAAGCTTACAGTTATGCTTGCCTCCAAAGTAAACATGGCTTAAATTTCATGATCACCATTTGAATCATCATTTGATGCCATTGGATATATACTAATTGGACCTTATATACTATCTTTTTCTAAATAGCATATAAATGCTTTTTTTGGGTGGGGGGGTTTACATATACAAATGCTTTAGATACATGCAAGAAAACTCAATGGCCCTTATTTTGATTGATGCATGCACCTAATTTGGACCTTATTTTTATTGGACTGACTTTCAAAATACTTTCTCCTTTGATATTGAATCCTTTTGATGAGCATTACTTTTCTGAACGAGTGAAATGCATATCTTATAACTAAACAGAAGTTTGCGATGCATTTTTGGCACTACTTCTCCGACAGGTCATGTAACCATGTTGAATATTGCTGTAGTCCATTTTAGGGTCTACATCGCACATTTATTTTATTATTTTGAACGAGACCAATCCACAATCTTTTTATATTTTGACCTTCCGTTTTGATTTTCTGATCCATCTTTCTTTATCAAATACTTTTTCTCGATGCAAATGGAGGAAAGAAACCTTCCCCAGATTTATTATCGAATACCTTAATGCTGTAATTTCTATAATGATGAATTCATGTAAATGAGATCTGGTAAATTCCTACCTATTCCAATCCTCTAATATGTTTTCTCCGTATAAAGTCCCCTTTTTGGATATTGGGGCATGCAAGGACGCAGCACATAAAGGTGGGATCTGGTAAGTTACTCTTTGATGTTTGCTTTCTTTCTTTCAATTAGACGGTGTTCAAATACCACCTGCCTGTTAAAGTTGAAAGATCTTAGTAGTTTCTTCCGGGCCATGACCCATGATGGAAAGAACGAGCAATCTTGTCTGAGCCCAGGAAGGCCACCAACCCTCTGCAGGTGACTCGAGTTATAGGAGGCAAATCATATAATATTCCCACCACATTTTTTTCATATGAGCTACTGATAAAGTGATCATATGCCTGATGGTTGTATCTCTAGAGGCTAAGTTAATTATGTGCTATCCATCATTATTATAATAAAAAAATTTAGTAGCAGAAGTCTACAGATGCTGCTCCTCAAATACTATATTAATCGTAATCGCCGTATAGAAGCTCCTCCCTGTTATATACTGGTGCTATTGTGATGATATTGAAAATCTGAATTTGTTTATTTCTTAAAGACAGGATTTGTTGAAGCTTGACATTAAGAGTCATGATCCTAGACTAAATCCGGCTATATTATATTATTACTCAAAATAAAACATGGAAAAAAGATCCAGGCTATACTCCTGTAACATTTCGGTCTTGATTGGCAGCTGTCTTTGGTGGGCCTAGTTCCGGTTGTTCTCTCATCTTTAATGCGTTCCTGCCAAAAAAGCAAGACTCACTGGGAGACAAGATAAGAGATGCGAAGCTGAAAAGGTAGCAGCCTGGATTCGCGCGGCGGCTTCGTAAGCTGCAGGTCAGCAAAGACGGGGGGCATCGAATTCCGGGTCGATCAGCCTTCCCAAGATGGAAGCATCTAAACCGACCGCCTACCCCAGTCCGCAAAGCATTGCTTTGGATCGAAGATAGGTACTGCCTCACTGTAACCCTGTTTTAGTTGACTAAAACATCAACATGCGCATCACTTTATTCTTCGGATAATCTTCGAGAAGCTCTACTCAACTCAAAATCACGTCAAACCAGGAAAGAGATAGGAAAGAGAGAGGAAGGCGGCATGTGAAACCCAAAGATTGCATTATTTATATAGGACGAGAACTTTGGTGGGATCTCAGCATCAGGAGATAGAGAGATGGCATATTTGGTCGAAGCTTCCCAATTCCTCCATGGCGTTCTCGATTTGACAATCTTTGAAGCTGATCACCTCCACCATTGTTTCCATGGCTTCCTCCTTCAGGTACTACCTTCTTCCTTCTGTCATATTTCCTCTTTCTATTAGCTTCTTTTAGATGGAATGGACTCTCGAGTGCGGAGGAAGCCAATCAGGCAGAATTGTCTGGCTATTTCATAAACCAAGGTTATAAGGATCTGGACTGTCCCCTGGTAGATTGGTGAGTTTGTTTTGATCGTTTAAACCCTAGCTGCTAATAGGTAGCCCAGTTCAGTAGTGAGTAGTGATTCAATCAAACCACTGACCCTCTCTCTTTCTATCTTCTCCGCCCTTTCTCCGCCATCCCTTCAAGGGAATATCGGGACCTTGTGCCGAATTTGTCGGGTCTCAAAGATTTACGAGACTTTGGCATGCTGAATCCGGCAAGCTGCCGTTTTTGACCGAACGCTTCTCGCTTTCAAGAGACCCTCCCAAGCGAGTAAGCGAAGTTCATGAGCGTGTGACGTCTAGGAAGTAGAAAATTTCACTTGGGCTATTCCGTGGGAGAAATGATGGAAGTTTTAAACTAATTAACAGGGGCAGCAGGTTAACACCCATAGTTTAGTAAGTAGCCTTGGCAGAATTATGTGGTGCACGTCAAAGTAGAGATCGGTCTGCGTAAAAATCTTTAGATAGGGAACATTTTTTTAATTTTAAAATAGAAAGTTTCCATGGCTGGTTTGACTGTCCTGTTGCTCCTCTACCCGGCAGCCCACGGTGGCCGCAAAAAAGACAGCAGATAGGAGGATTTTTTTTTTTTTAAATAACAACAATGGGAGCGTCATCATTATTTCAAAGAAACAGTGGTAGAATTTTCCATGTCAAACAGTTGGATAAACGCTACCCAGGATCTGGACATGGATTTTCTTCCCGACTTTGCAACCTACGCCGGAGCCATAGCCACGAGCTATGGCAGAGTTACACGTCAGCTGCCTGACCTTTTGTGTCTTATTTGTGCTATGGAAGCAATCGAGCAAAAACAACATTTTTTTTGAAAAAAAAGGGATAATGAGATCACAATCTGTATTAGCTTGCAAATTAGCTGGGCTACGCACAACAGAGTAAACCCAGTAGGCCAGATTAGATGAAAAAGTAGTTCTCTGACCCCTTCCGGAGTTTGTAGCATAGCATCTTAGACACAAGTGATTCTTAACAATCTTCTTGTTTTAACTCATGAATACCAAACTTGCTTGTGTCCTTTAGAGCAAGCTTTGACTCTTTACAAATTAAAGTTCGCATCTGTACTCATCTTCTTAATTTCGAAGTTTGCATCTGTAGATTTCATTTTTAATCTTTTGCTGCCATAAAAACGGCATCCCAGGTCACAGAAAAGATAGAGGAAGCCTTACATCTCGACAAGCTTGCCCACACCAAGCTCTATGCCACTGTGGACATCGGTGGGGCAAGGGTGGCAAGGACCAGAGAGATTGAATTCCATCCCAAGAACCCAATATGGAACGAGTCCTTTCACATCTACTGCGCCTACTCCGCTCCCTCAATCGTAATATCAATTAAAAACCAGCTCCCAGTGGATGCAAAGGTTTTGGGCCATGCTAAGATCCCCACCTCCCAGTTACTCACCGGGCAACCTCTGGAAGGCTGGTTTGATCTCTTCGACGATGAGGGCCACAAGCTCAAAAAAGCAAAGATCCATGTCCTCCTTAAATTCTCTGATATCACCTCTGATCCATGTTGGAATGCAGGTATCAGACTTCCACAATTCTCTGGCCTTCCCAAGGTTTACTTCCCTCAGAAGACCGGTTGCGAGGTGACGCTCTACCAGAACTCTCATCTTTCTAACAATTTCCGACCGGTGATCCATCTCTCCGATGGTAAAAACTACCACCCTCCGAGACTATGGGAGGATCTCTACATTGCCATAACAGAAGCAAAACACTTCATTTACGTCGCTGGCTGGTCGGTGAATGTCAACATCACACTCATTCGAGATCCGGAGCGCATGATCCCTGGCGCAGAGGGTGTAACCATAGGAGAACTGCTGAAGAAAAAGGCCGAGGAAGGGGTTACGGTGTTGGTCATGGTCTGGAAGGACCGAACCTCGGTGTCGCTCTTAGGGAATGCAGGGCTGATGAACACACATGACGAGGAGACTTACGAGTTCTTCCAAGGCAGCATGGTGAAGTGCTTCCTCTGCCCACGCAATGCTGACCCCTCCCTCACTGCGGTGCAGCATGTTGAGATCGGAATGGAGTTCACCCACCACCAGAAGGCAGTCTGTCTTGATGCTCCCATGAGCAATGGTACATCCCGTATTGTAAGCTTTGTTGGTGGAATCGATCTCTGTGGTGGAAGGTACGATGATGAGAACCACACTCTGTTCAGAAACCTCGACACGACCTACGTTGATGATTTCCAGCAGCACAACTTCCCCCATGCTGATCTCCGCCATGGTGGCCCGAGGGAGCCATGGCATGATGTGCATTCCAAGCTCGAAGGCCTTGCAGCTTGGGATGTACTTACCAATTTCGAGCAGCGATGGATAAAACAGTCCCCGAAGGAGATCTCTCATTGCTTGGTAAAAATCCACGAGCAGCCTGATATCTTTCCAATCCCATCAGGTCTTGCTACTCAAGAATCATGGAATGTGCAAGTCTTCCGATCAATTGATGATGCTTCGGTGGTGGGTTTCCCATCTGATCCATCCGAAGCTGCTGAGCTGGGTCTGATGAGTGCAAAAGATGTGACGGTCGATCAAAGCATACATTCGGGCTATGTCGAAGCCATTAGAAGAGCAAAGAGGTTCATATACATTGAGAATCAATACTTCTTTGGAAGTTGTGCTTCCTGGAGGGAAGAGCAGGATTGTGGATGTCTGAATTTGATCCCTATCGAGATAGCCTTGAAGATTGCAAGCAAGATTCGCCTGGGAGAAAGGTTTGCAGCTTATATAGTGACCCCGATGTGGCCCGAGGGGATACCGGAGGGTGATACAGTGCAGGCCATACTGCATTGGAACAGGCTGACAATGGAGATGATGTACGGAATTGTGGCCAGGGCTATAGAGGAAGCAAGGTTAGGTGGGAAGGCACACCCATCTGATTATTTGAATTTCTTCTGTTTGGGGAACAGGGAAGTTCGATATCCCGGGGAGTACATCCCACCGGAGAGGCCAGAACCAGGCTCCGACTACTGGAGGGCACAAGTCAACCGGCGATTCCTCATCTATGTGCATGCCAAGCTTATGATCGGTGAGAAACTTAAGTTCTCTGTTTTAGAAGTTTTCCATGTGATGATTTTAAATTTATATTTCAATCTGACATTCAAAGTGCAGAAACAGTCTCTCACCTTTATTTAAACCATTTTATGGTTTTGATTTTAGATGTAGCCAGGTAGCCATAAATTAAACCACTTTGAGTAGTCATTCCGTTGATGCCAATAATGTAAGAGGCCATAAACTATAATCTACAATTTGTCTCACACTTGGATTCGATATGAACGATTTGTTTTTTTAAAAGCTCATGTTGTCTGTCTTTCCAATTCTGTATCCTGCTTCCAGCATTCGTCCATATTATTGCATGTCATACCTCCTTTTTTTATTGACTAGACACAAATTCTAGTTGTAATGCCTTCCAAAACCTTCTTTTCCTTTGCATATATACAATGATTGATTCTGGATCCTTTTTTCACCTGATGCAGGGAATTTGAGCTCCCTCACATACTCAAATCTAGCCAAATTTATTCTTCATAATTAACTTTGACCCTTTTTTTTATTTATTGGAGATTCATCTTTCTCATGGCACCCAACTTTCTGAGCCTTTGAATGTCACCAACTTTATTATCTCCAAGTTTTCTGTTTTTTTCCCCGGTAAATAGGAATGAACTGGCAATCACAGAGCAACAGAAAATACCCTTTTAACGTACATCTGTACAATATTATCGGCCTTCTTATTCTATAAGAGATTTCATTTTTGAAGTTCCCAAAGGTACAAATTGGCAATTGCCCTTCTGTAGTTTCCTGTTGTATTGTTTTGGAATCTTTAGTACTCTCTCTCTCTCCCTCTCTCTCTTGTGATGCAATTGGCAGAAGGGAACCTTCCCCCCATTTTTAGAGTTTCACTCTATAATTCTTCAATAGTCCAATTACTTGGGACATGTAGCTTGATATCTTTTTTTCCTCAACTCAGCATTATTCTCTTATGTGCAGTGGATGATGAATATGTGATCATTGGCTCTGCAAACTTGAATCAGAGATCACTTGCAGGTGACAGGGACTCTGAGATTGCCCATGGAGCATATCAACCTGCACATCTTAACAGGCCTGATGCACCAGCTCGTGGACTCATCTATGGATACCGCATGTCATTGTGGTACGAGCACTTCATGAGCCACCACCGGCACCTATCTCCGGTCTTTCTTGAGCCTGAGAGCTTAAAGTGTGTGAGAACAGTCAAGCGAATTGCTGAGGACTTGTGGGAGAAGTTTGTGGGAGACGAGGTGATCAATCTCCCTGGCCATCTGCTTCCTTTCCCCATCCAGGTCTCGGAGTTTGGAGAGTTGTCAGAATTGCCACCGGATGGCTTCTTTCCAGACACCAAGGCTCCTGTCAAGGGCAAGAAGTCTGAAATCCTTCCCCCTATTCTCACCACATGAGCTTTTTTATTCTCAACTTTTGGGACTAAATGCATAAATGTTGTTACATAATAAATGACACTCATGCACCATCTGTAGGATTTACGTATTATAATTAGAGAGGCCTACGTCGATGTAGTATGACGTTTTAATTTCATTCACCATCAACATTAGTATGTGACATCTACTTGAGACTTCCGTTGCCTTAATTTTTGATTCTTACAGCAAGTGGCAATGCTATAGAAATCACTAAAGATGATTCCAGATTAAAGGGTAGCTAACTACGAACCGGTTTAACTGTGAAAGCTGAGGTGATGTAGAAGAGGAAACTTGATAGATTGGTAGGGGGTCAGCTCTATTCAGTGCCGGCCCGAGCCCTAGGCGATCGAGGCGGTCGCCTAGGGCCTCGGACCAAAGGAAGGCCTCCGGCCTCCGCCTCTGGGAGAGCTCCTCCTCCAGGCTCCAGCGACCAGCGGGCAGCAACCAACAGGCAGCGATGAGCGACCAACGGTCCGCAACCGGCATCCAGGCCAACGGCAACGGGACAAGACATCTTAGCCATCCGCGGATCCGCCCATCCCCCGTCCGTAGCGCGTCTTCTCCAGCTGCCCAAGCCCTAGCGTAGCCAACTAGCCCGTCTTCTCCATCCAACCATCCGCCTGGCACGCCACCGTCTTCTTACTTCTTAAATGTCAGCCGATCGGTCCGACACCATAATCCCAAATAACCAAAGTGGACGGCGTCTTCTTCTTCATCCTTGAGTTCTTCCTTCAGCAGACAACAGCTCAGCTCTTCTTCGGTTCTTGAATCTTGACTCAAGTCACTCAACAGTTCTTCTTCTTCCTTTCCGGCTTCCCGTTCCTCGAATCTCGATAACTCGGTTCTTGAGACTTGACGCCGGCGTCTCTTCTCCAGGTCTCCTTCTCGTTCTCGGCCCTCCGCGGCTCCGCAGTCCGTCCTCGACTAGGTGTCAGGTGAGTTCTCCTTCTGGCTTCTCCAGCTCCGCCCCTGTTTCTTATTTGTTTTCCCCTTTGTTTCCGCGGCTCCGCCCCTGGGTGTCTGGGTCTGGGGAACGGGGGATTTATTTTTTGGGCAGAATGTGCCGGCTGCCGGAACTGTGCCGGCACCCATTTCCACTTTACTATTTATATTTCAATGCTATCAAAATTTTTATTGTCGGATTCTTTAAAATAAATTTTATGTCTATTCTTAAAAATTGATAATAGTTTTTCATGTCTAGGGTCTCCATTAAAATTGAGTTCGGCACCGCTTGTTGGGACTTGGGATTTGAGTTCGTCATCGAGTCCGGCACCGCTTGTTGGGACTTGAGTTCGTCGTCGAGTCCGGCACCGCTTCTATTGGCATTTCGGGTTTTATCATTTTCAACTCTATTCTATTTTGATTTGTTTGTAGTGATTGTCTTAATTGTTTGGTTTGATAATATTATTTTTGGATTCAAATGTCTAATAGAAAATTTGAATGTGGGTATGAAAAACTCAAAAAGAAAAGAAAAATCGAAAAACTCATTCAATCTCAAAAAGGTGCTTTAGATAGATTTATTGTCACAAATAAACAAAACACTACATCAAGTTCAACTCAAAACGAAATAGAGTTAGAAGATGATATAAAAAGAACGAAACAAAATGAGATTGACAACCAAACAATATCTAGTGAAGAACACAATAAGAAATTAGATGAAGATAGGATAAATAAGGATAGTGTAGAGTTTAATGAAACTAGTTCTATTTCTATAAATATATATGATCCTGGTCAATGGAAAAATATTGATACAAAGTTGAGAGATCTATTAGTAGAAAGAGGTCCAATTAGAGATTATGATCTTCATTTTCCTAGGGATGAAAATAATAGACACTTTTCTACTATACATTACATTCGTAAGTTACCTAATGGCGAAAAATATGATAGAAGATGGTTAGTGTATTCAAAGGATTTGGATAGGGTATATTGTTTTTGTTGTAAATTATTTGATTCAAAGTCTAGCACGAGTCAATTAGTCAATGAAGGAAGTAGGGATTGGAAAAATCTAGGTATCAAGCTTAAAAGTCATGAAACAACTAATGAGCATATCATTAGCATGAATAGGTGGATTGATATAGAAGTGAGATTGATAAAAAATAAGACAATTGATAAAAGTCTCCAAGAACAAATAAACCAAGAGAAGGATCATTGGAAAAAAGTTTTATTGAGAATTATTGCTGTTGTAAAAAATCTTGCAAAAAATAATTTAGCATTTCGAGGAAAGAATGAAAAGATCTATCAAAGCAATAACGGAAATTTTCTAAGTTTTATTGAAACGATTGCAGAATTTGATCCAGTAATGCAAGAACATGTTCGACGCATTCAACATGGTGAAATTCACAATCATTATTTAGGTCATAATATTCAAAATGAATTGATTCAAATATTAGCGTCTGAAATTAAAGCTATAATAATTAAAAAGATTAAAGAAGCAAAATACTTTTCTGTAATACTTGATTGCACTCCTGATGCAAGCCATCAGGAACAAATGACCCTAGTTTTAAGATGTGTAGATACTTCAACAAGTCCAGTAAAAGTAGAAGAATATTTTTTAGAATTTTTAGAAGTAGATGATACCTCTGGAAAGGGCCTTTTTAATGAACTTATGAATATAATAGAAAAACATAAACTTGAGGTTAATGATATAAGAGGACAAGGGTATGACAATGGATCTAATATGAAAGGAAAACATCAAGGTGTACAAAAAAAGATTATTAGATATAAATCCTAGAGCATTTTACACACCATGTGGATGTCATAACTTGAATTTAGTATTATGTGATACTGCTAACTCATGTCCTAAGGCTATATCTTTTTTTGGAGTAATACAACGAATTTATACCTTATTTTCTTCTTCTACAAAACGATGGAAAATTTTACAAGATAATGTATCTACATTAACTCTTAAACCTTTATCACAAACACGTTGGGAAAGTCGTATTGAAAGTGTCAAAGCAATTAAACATCAAGCTCCTAAAATAAGAGATGCCTTAATTCAATTAGCGGAAACTAGTGAAGATCCTAAAATAAAGAGTGAAGCCATATGTTTAGCTACATATGAGATTGAAAATTTTGAATTCTTATTAGGCATGAATATTTGGTACGATATATTGTTTGCTGTTAACTCAGTTAGTAAGAATTTACAATCTGAAGACATGCATATTGATGTTGCTATAGATCAATTAAAAGGTCTTCTTTCTTATTTAAAAAGTTATAGAGAAAATGGATTTATGAATGCTTTGAATTCATCTAAAGAAATTGCAAATGAAATGGAAATAGAACCTACATTTCGTGAAAAACGTGTGATCCGTAGAAAAAAACAATTTGATGAAAATACTGATGATGAGACAATAAGATCAGCTGAAGAATCTTTTAGAATTGATTACTTTTTATATGTAGTAGATCAAGCTATTTCTTCAATTCAAAGTAGGTTTGAACAATTCACCATATATGAAGATTTTTTTGGTTTTTTGTTTAATTTTAGAAAGTTAAAATCTTTGAATGAAGAGAATTTGAAAAGGTGTTGTCTTAATCTTGAAAACTATTTAAAGCATGGTGAATATTCTGATATTGATGGTCTTGATCTATTTTCAGAGTTAAACGTTTTAAAAGAAATTTTACAAATAGAAACTTGTACCCCTATTGATACTTTAAGTTTTATTAAAAAAACAGATTATTTTCCAAATGCATGCATTGCTTACAGAATATTGTTAACAATACCTGTAACAGTTGCTTCTGCTGAAAGAAGTTTTTCAAAATTAAAGTTGATAAAATCTTATTTGCGGTCAACTATGTCACAAGAAAGATTAAATGGATTAGCTATATTATCGATTGAAAATAGTATTTTAATGAATCTTGAGTACAAAAGTTTGATTAGCAATTTTGCATCTCAAAAAGCTAGACGGATTATTTTTAAATAAATTTTTAAAGTATTTTGCACTTATTAAAATTTATTATTATTATTATTATTATTTAAAAAAAAGGCCTCTCTTAGAAAGTTCGCCTTAGGCCCCCAAATGCATTGGGCCGCCCCTGGCTCTATTCATCCTCCATACAAATATCCTTAACAAATCTGGTTGTTGGCGAGTTGCCTTTTAAATTGATTGATGGTTTTGGAGATTCTGATACTAATGCCTAATTGAATGTTTTCTCTGTTTAATGTTACAAAAACTTAAAGATAACCTCTGCAGAGCCATTGGTAATTACTTTACCAGGAGTTGGTTCATGGGGCATGTCTCATGTCTTCTAAATTATTTTCATCCTGCAGCAGTGTTTCACCCACGGTCTTCAAATGGTCATAAGCTTGTCTCGAATGTCACACAAGCTGGCCATGCATATATAAATGTGTTCTAATCGAGAATTTATAATGCATTATGACTCATCAAATCAGGGAGACTGTTTTATTGTTCCCTTTATTACCCTTACAGTAGCCATTTGCTCCTGCACTGTTTTGCACACGCATGCAACGCGTGCATGGAGAGACACAGAGAGACAGAGAGAGTAATCTGATTTCAATTGCTTCCATATGACTTGTATGGGAGAGTCTTTAGCTCAGAGGTTCCCTCCAAGCACCTCCCAGCCAATTCCGAATCTTTATGTATTCAGAGCCGTACATCTTCTACCCCTCTATCGAAATCCCTTAATTTGGACTTGATACATAGACTGAGAGACAACCACGTAGCTATCATTAGGACTTGGGCAGTGGTTTGCCTGCTAAGAATGACTGAAAGAGCTGGAATGCTCTCCTTGGCTGCAACAGGGGCACCTCATGCCCTGCTCCTCTCACTGTGGCAAACGTCAACCCTTCATACACCTCGGTCCATCCCGCAACCTTCATAATAAAGTGAAATTTTTTTTTAAAAAAAAAATTAAAATCACATACTGCCTTCATCGAACCAAATCAAGCCAATGCTCAAATTATTGCATTTATATATATATATACCTGTCTACCTGTATACCATGGATACCATGGGATATCAACTGTCAGATTAAGATGATTGATCGCGAACCTCGTGGCCGTCACCGGAACTACTGAATCGGTGTCCCCGCTGCCATTTGAATCACCAAAAATCACAACATCAAATGGCTGAAAAGCAAAATTTAGAAGAAGATTTCTAGTAATATTATTGCATGTATGGCTTGGCTCTCACCTGAACACCCATATCCTTAAGCTGGCTCTGATCAACTCCCTGTAAGTAGGCAGCATGGAAAACTGCGAGTCACCCCACGTCTTGATCAGCAAATCACTATCAAAAAAACCATCAAACATGCAAGATCATCAGCATGTATCATCTCATGCATGTATAGGAGAAAACTTTGGGTTTATCAGGGTGGGTGCAACTTAACCTGCATGCAGTCCATTTGTAGGGAATGCCGGTAGTGTTTGCATGCATGGCCTCCTGCACGTCGGGCCGGTTAAAGTATTTCTCAGCATAGTTCTCGGTGCATGGATCATAGCCATATGATCGACTCCGAATAAGGGTGTTTCCGAGCCTCAGTGATCGAGGGGCGGTGGAGTTGGGGGCAGTGCAGGAGGGGGTGTAGATGCTGTACTGATCGATGTCGCCAAACTCATGATTCACGGCATAGTTGATGGCGTTATCACAACGGCGTGAACTTTGGGTGGAGGTGAAGTTACAGTAGGAGAGGATGGATCGGTAGGTCCGATCAGAGATCATGGAGTGACTCCACCAGTAGGATACTGTGCCGATCCTATCGTAGTAGTTATCTGTGACAGCATTCCCCACCTGTGCATCGGAAAATGGTCTGTGAGACGCACACGCAGGATTCTGCACTCTCTGAATCGTAGTTAAAATTTGATGAAAGAAATAATAGGTTAGGTGGTCTTTTTATCCTCTTCATTTTCTTTTATGTATAGATAATAACTTGATTCGGTATTGGAGCCAAGATTTTCATAGAAAGGGCACAGTGCAACTGCATAAGAAACAACTAAAGATAAAGATTATGAGCAAACTAATTCAGAAAAGAACGTAAGAAAAGGTTAGAATTCCATGAGTAAAAATTACCTATATTACTAAAAAGAAAGTACTATGTCAGCATGTAAGTTTGTTTGTCTCCTATAATCATACTCACAATAAATCCCTTGAGATTGATGATGAAATGCTCTGAAGAAGCTTTACTGTAATCAAGGATTTTCTTTGCCAGCTGAGGGACGTAGTGCCCTAACATAATGCGAGCAAAATTTATCACTCCGTGTACCATAGAAGATAGGGGATAAAACCAAACAAGATATGATATCTGCTAAAAATATTAAATAAAATGATCTTCCTCAATGACACTACTGTTATTTGGGATATCTATACTCGATGATTTTGTCAATTACCTATCATTTGATTTGTCTGCAGTAATTCTCATATTTAAGATTCTTAAGGAAGCAATGTTTTTGCGTCACCATAAATGAAAAGCAGTTTGGTCGGCTAGATATTTATTTGCAAAGCTAAAAGAATTGTGAAACTTGTCATAAAGACAAAGTAACCTGATTTAGTGACATAACTACATACATACATCCATATTTCTAGTTTACCATGAACATACCGGCATAGCTCTCCCCACAGATATAGAACTCCCGATATTTGTACTGCGGGAACCTTGACATCCAAGAGATCAGAAAAATGAGAGCATCTTGAGCTGCATCATAAGACCCCAATGATGATTAATGATGGAAATGCCTAGGCTGAGATGAACAAATTACTAATTACTGTAAATAATTTCAACAATCTCAAGAGATTTAATCTTGTACCAGTGCGTTCGTCGCCGGAGGTCTTAAGATCGGAGCTGGTATTCGTGTAGGAGAAACCGACACCAGCAGGCGATTCCAGGAATAAAATGTTTGCTTCTGCTCAAGTTTTAAAAAATGTAATCGATGAAATATTTTATGACATAAGGATTAAAAGATTATTAAGCAATATTATTTTTCACAGAGTTACCTCTATTCCATGAGTATTTGTTAAGATAGAGGGATGACCCGGTTCGGTTTATCCGGAACGGTCCTATTTCTTCCGACGCGCCATAAGCCACCGAGGAGCAACCCGGACCTGGTTCAAACAATTCGACCGTTTTATTATGACACCGATTAAATGGGAAGCAGATCAGCTGTTGGGCAGCAAACATGCAAACTGGTGGAGGGACCCTAGAATACACGCGGGGTCAGGTTACCGTAGGGTGAGGTTATGGAAGGAGGGGTTATGATCACATCATAGGTTCATCAGTGGGCTTTCCAATTGGGTGCCCATTGATGGGGTGGTCCATTGATCCGACAGCGCATATTAATTGGATTGGCATAACGGCTTTTATTGTGCATGGTGAAGCCAAAACAGTAGACTTGAAGGAGCATGGAATAAAAGAATGGACCATGCTCGGCCCGGGCGAATAGGACATATCTTGAGATTTAAATCTATGATTCGCACTATTGATTATGATCCATACTACTAAAAATACATAAAAATCAAATATTATATAATTTGGTAGTCTCCAACCTATACATGTATGAATGTGAAAATAAATAATTTTTGTTGTACTAATGTACTAAATACATGATAAAGTATTTAAACTTAAAATCTATCTTGATATATATATAAATTAAAAATCAAAAGATTTTGATATTTAGATGATAGCAAAATTTGATCTCACAATATTTTAATTGTTTATTTTATGCAGCAACTTGATGCATAGATTAGAGACCGTCAAAGTACATAATTTTTATTTTAAAAATTATAATAGTATAAGTCATAATCAATTTATTTCGATGCTCCATTATTGATTCTGGAATTGAGATAAATAGATACTCTCTTGCAGAAGTAAAGTTTTATCTCAAATAAAGATAACTTGTATCCCATAACAAAGCAAGTTCTATAATCGACAAGATTCTTATATTTATAATTTCTGCTTAGATTAATTAGCTTCGCTACCACCAAATTGATCTAATTAGTGTAGTTGATAAAATTGATAAACTACATTGCAAAGAACTAAAGAGGATGCCAATGATTATGGCACTTGTTGGCTTTTCTATGGAAGGTGACTTCAATTTACATAGCGATTCAAGACTTACTCAAATTCAACTGAAAGTGTGATCAGCATGACCTAACCAATTTTATTTGAGGAGGTTTCAATAAATTAAGCATCCTATTACTAAGAGGATGACTATAAATAAAATAGTGGGTGAAGTATGAGAAGCTGCCAACAACAACCTAGCTAAACCCTTAGGTAGGTTGCCAGCTAATAAAGCCATAATAGACTTGTTGTCGTTTTTCAGGCTTGTACTATAAAAAAGGAGGAAAAACTTGCCTCTACATATGCTTTTAGTAATAGAAAAAAAATCTTTTCATAGGTGAGTACGCAGAGAAATACACTAAACACAATGCATATATTGCTTAAGAAAATAGAGCATAAAAAATGCAATTAATCAATAAGCACTACGAACTTGCAAGGCAATGTAAAGAAGCCAATAAATCCACTTAGGTAAATAAAAAGGTATAAAAATTAAAGAAAAACTAAATTTAATAACAATATTCGAATAAACTTACCTGAATTTACTCTAAAAAAATAATCAAATACAAAAGAATCGATGACATAAGATCCATAATAGCAGCATGTACGTTTAGTGAGTGTTGGGTATTATTGTTAAGTAAAAATATGTCTAAACAAATCATATGGTTCCCCATGACTACAGAAATTTCTATATATCCTCAGTCTTCATGACTGGAGAAACCATCCCACTGATGCAATACATACAAGTGGAACCTCACATTAATTCCAGAATAAGTCTGCATTCGAACAAGTTATCCAACAAAAATTAATACCTACGGCCGAGCATATTATAGGAATAATAATTGTATTCATCATATATATATATATATATATATATATATATATATATATATATATATATATATATATATATATATATATAGCTGGTCAAGAGACTTTTAGTAGTGAAAGGAAAGGATGGCTTCCATCAGTTCCATAAGACTGCAATGGTCTGCCGCACTACCATTATTCCCCCAAGTTGGCTTCCCACATCATGAATTCCAAACCTAACCCACCCATCACTCGATCGCTCTCTCGACTTCTTCGATAAAATTTATTTCATTTCTAAATGGCATTCCTTTCCACTTAGGTGGCTCGGAGGGGACAGCAACCCCCAACTCCCACCTGCAGGCTACGCGTGCTTCTGAAAGTGGCCTTGTCTTCTCCGTCCCCGGCCCCCCTTCTCGGCCCCACCACTTGCACCCAAGTAAAGGCCAAGGGGTAACGCCTTCCTTTCCACCAGCCTTTGGCTCAGACTGAGAACCAAAAGTTGGCAGGCAGGGGTGCAAGGAAAAGTTGCTGCGCAAAGTGCTGGGTGGAGTTGTTTTTATGCCCATGGTTCTTACCAAGGTGATGATGCATGGCAGCAGTAGAAACAGAGGGAATAAAATAGAAAGGTAAAATAATATTTGCAGCTTTCGATCTCTTGAGCGGCAGAACATTAATAATCTGCAGTCACATTAATCTGCTGCCATACATTGGAAATTAGGAGATCAGGGCCGGCTCGACCCTTAGGCGACTGAGGCGGTCGCCTAAGGCCCCGGCTCCCAAATGCATTTATTATAGTAAGTTCCAAGGTCAGCTTCCAAATGCATTAAGGCCCCAATGCACCTGGTGCATTGGGGCCTTCAAATGCATTTATGTTAGGACGTATCCCTTATCTAAAAAAATTATTATCTCTTTCCTAATTTATATATTGAGGCCCCTAAATGCATTTATATTGGGGCTTTTGAGTTTGTCTTAGGCCTCCAAATACATTGAGCCGCTCCTGGAGGAGATCCATGAGCTCTTTCACTCAGTATATAGCCCTCGACATACTTATCTTCTCTTGGAGAATTAATATTTAAGCTTGAAGGGTGCAAGTTAAGCTTGACATCAACAGCAAAAACCAAAAAGAAAAAAAAAATCCTTCTTCAGGATTGGATTCAGCATAGTGAAGCGACTTTGAGATTTATTGTGGACTGTAATTTACATTTTAATGCATGCATATATAACCTTCCAGCACATATTTGAGTCTAATATATAATTGTATGATGAAATCAGATGCTTGTAATTTTTTTCCTCACTTCACTGGCTCGACTCATACCCAAATGGCTTGACTTGTACCCAAACTTAATTAAAAACATTCATTCTCGATCTATCTTGTCATCGTTTTTAGTTAGATGGTCAAAATTAGTTATATAATTTTAATATTCTCATAGGATGCCCATGTACTATGTGTAGCTCCCACACATTAACACTAATTTCGCCCTGTCGACCATGGCATTTATACCAACACATGGATAAGATTTCTGTGGCATGCAACTCAATTGAAGTCTTGTTAATTGTACAAAAGTACAAATGCGATAATTAGTCTATGATTCATTGAGACAACTTTAGATGATTAATAGCAGGTACATTTTATTATGCTAAACAACCTTTAAGAGGGGTTTTCTTCCAACCTATGTCGACCTATTGTGGTGTTTCCCTTTATACTTTAGAAATAGAACAGATCGATCTATAGCTGCCTATACTTACAAATATATATTTTTTTTTCTTTTGGAGAGGCAGAGAAAAAAACAAACTTATTTCTTATTGATCACACAAACCCTAAGCAGATGTTTGCCTACCATCAGCTCGCCCCACCATCCTTATATTACCTTACATTTCCACCTATGGTAGAAGTGGGCATAATGCCACTCATGAATAGATGGAACACTCAATATATCAAGCATCAAGTTACGAGTGGAAAGCAATCATAATTAGATTTTACTTTTGTATTAGAGAAAAACATCAAACATGAGATTTGTTCGGTTGGAAGTAACCAAATTTTATTATCCTACAGTTCCTTAGGTTAATTAACTCATATTTCCTTCCAATCTGACTATATAGTCCATGGAGACATATCTTTAGTTCGATCACCTTATAACTATAACACTGAGAGAAGTAGCCATGGATACATAAAAGTAGGGTAATCTATGATTTTTCTTTTTATTTATTTGGGGGAAAAATCAAATACATAAACTTTGCTTTAAATTGCTTGCTTAATTGGATCTATGAAGAGTGAACTGCAATTTTTTTAAAAAAATATATATATATATATAGATAATATGCGAATATTGTAATTAAGCCTGATGGCTACTGAGAATGAACTATATATATATATATAATTGGAGCTTTTTGTGCCAATTCCGTGCAGAGAATAATGATCGGTTCTCACATGATTACCACAGCCATGAAAGCAAACAAAACAAATAGAAAGGAACAAACATATACGAACGGCCAAGGAAACGTTCCGAATTCCTGACACCGCTCTCCCACTTGAACTTCGATCGGCGCACCTTAGCAAATCCATCAGATATGCGCTAAACTGCGCCGCGTTCGTTCTCGTTCAAAATTTCGGGCGAGGGAGGCATCCATTTTGTGGGCTTCCTACAGTCGATGTGGCAAGCCCATTGTCATGCCACGTGTGCATCTTTCAGACAGGAACATAAAGTGGTGCCTTGTGTATTTATTAGGGTAGTTGTTGTAAACCAACAACAGCCTGCATGCTCATCATTTTGGAATCAATGTCATTTTCCAAAATGTAGATAAGCACAAAAGAGAGAAAAAAAAATGAAAGGAATAAGATATGAAGATTACATAGGGATGAGTATAAAATTAGGGCTTGTTTTCCTTCCAAAGCTCACAGGAAGGAGGACGGGTAAGCGAGAAGAACAAGAATTTTTAAGGTTTTTAATGGCCATTATGTCATCTTTTTACGCTTCTTTCTCTTGTGGGTTAAACTTAAAAAGTTTCGCTGATGGAGCTCTTTTCCTTTTGAGAAATTCAACATAGTCTTTTTATGGTTGAAAAAACCTAGGAATAAAGCAAACAGCCCAGTAGAAATCTTCTTTCTACCTATCACCCAATAAAAGTTGGGGAAGGTTCTAATAATTAACCTCCTCACTTTCCTTTAAAAAAAAAGATCAGCTTTGCTCGCATAGCTTTCTCATGTAATTATAAACCAACGAAGCATTTCCAGAAAGGTGAGGCATAAGTATACTTATGTTATCAACTTATCATCCCAGCGACTAATAAAATAGCCCTTGGAAAAAGTAAATTAAGAAAAGAGGAACAAGAAGGATGAGGACTGACCTCCATTTAGCCAAAGAACCAGGGGCTTCTTAGCAGCATCATTGGCAGCTTCAGTGAGCCAGTAGAAGAGAGCCCTGCCGTGCTCCTTGTTCACCGTAACATACCCGGAGAACTGCTTGAAGGACACTGGAGGTTGCCCGGGGAGTTCCGAGATCCGATCGAGGGCTTGTTGATCGGGAGCAGCGGTGGCAATGATGGTTAGTAAAGGAAGGAAAGAAATGAACAATGGGGAAGAGCGTATTTTCCTTAGGCCTCCCATTGCACCCACCCCGGGAAGTCTCTCTATTATGGTGTCTTGTGTCTCTTGTAAGGGAGGAGATTTGGATCATTGGAATAGGAATGGATGCTTATATAAAGCCATTCGTGTGCTTTGGATGGTGCTCTCAAACTCTAGTACTGTTGAGATTTTATTACAGCTTGCAGGTTGGGCGGCTATATATCTACAAAATAAAAGCCTAAAAGAACGCGTGAATATATATATATATATATATATATATATATATATATATATATATATATATATATATATATATATATATATATATATATATATATATATATATATATATGGACGATAGGGTAGGAGAAGGTAGCTGACCTACATTGCCATTAATATTTGCTTCAGAGTTGGGTTTGGGAGCCCAAACAGCTGGCCCATAAATGCAATGCAACTCTCTCTCTCTCTCTCTCTCTCTCTCTCTCTGTGTGTGCGCGCGTGTGTGAGGTCCTGAAGTTGGAGAGCTCTGGGGGGGATGAACTCAGCTTAGTTTAGTTATGTGAGCTTTCTCTGAAAGGAAATAGGCATATTACCAGTTACCACCTCCCTCTCCAAAATCCACACACTAGATAACCTTATCTAAACCAACAAGTTCATCACTCTTTCTACTTTAGCTGAAAATGTATATATTATTTAGTCACTCTAATGCAAGCTTTTAAAATACTTTTATCCTTGCATGCTTGTGGGTGAATAAAGAAATGAGACAAGTGGAGCTGGCCTTGTGCTTGTCAAGATGTGGGATGGCTCTCCCTGTAAACAAAAAAACACCTTCTTAATGATCCTCATAGAGACCCAAATGGAAAGTCTGTCTGCTTCATGGGAGAAAGTCTTTCACCATTATTAGTTTATCCTATTTGCTTTTCTTCTCATGTTTGGTGGTTACGAAAGTGTTAGTTCATGCCCTCAATCATGGGCCCTCGTGTCTCAAGTTTTCAACCCTATTAAAAAGTGTCTGACCACTTGACCCCAGAATAATATTTTAATACTCGTTTAGCAGCCTCTTGGCATTTTTTTTTTTTGGCCCCCTCGCATGAAACAGTTTAGTGTGGAGCCGTTTTTCAAAAAATCAGAGATATATAGTTCCCTTGTCTGATTCTTCATTGCATCATAAAGGAGGAGATTCCATCTGTTATTGCAGTACAATCCCATACAGAGCTCCCATCTCAATAGATGCAGGTGTAATAGGGATATAGTTTCCTTTCATCCATTGCAACTTTATCCATGGTATTTGCAATAAAACTGGAGCACAAAATTCTCTATAAAGCACAGCATCTAATAACTATCATCAAGATAGACGGCTATATATCAACAATGTAATATTATGTGCCATACATGATGAGCCCTATACAGTATTCTGCAGTACAAAACGGGCACTGAAAAATTTTGAAACATAAAATTAACTTTTGTTCTACTTTTGAGATACTAATTGTTTAGATTTTTTCTTCTTGCTCTATTATTTATTTCAATGGTTTTCTTGTTCCAAAGTTTTTAACCCCATCCTTCCTCCCCCCTGCCCGGAATTTTTGGGTCGGAGGGTCCGTTGATCCGGGCACCATTGAATTCTTATGCAATACGACAATAACCACTATGGTCCTAGTTTTTGTTGAATCTTTTATCAGGACGGTAAATTAATGTGGTGGTATCGGCTACGAGGTTGCCAAATCCCACCTACTTCAAGGGGAAACCGTAACTTCTCTGATCATCTCTGGATAAAGAACATAGAGACCGTGCATAGAAAAGGGTCGAGGTTCACTCCTCGAGGTTTGAATTTAGTACAGCCCTGCAAGGTCATTTCAGTGTTCTAAATGACAGGCGAACTAAATGAACCTATGCCAAGATATATAAAAAAGAAGTTTCTTGAGGGCAGTCCTGCATAACAATTATACGGCACTGTTTTTAATGGTGAAGAAACTAATATAGTTTTGGCCGATATTTTCGAATTCTAACAACGGATAAGTGGCGAGATTTTTTAAATTCCAGTAACCGTTGCACGCATAATGATGAATGAATAATACGAGACACAAGGTGATTATCAGTACAGATCTCGATCGAGACTGGAAAGGACCTTTTGGAAAGGTTTATCCATAAGCCATGAGTATGATTAACACACAAGGACGGTGCCGGCGATGGTTCCGCCGTATTTAGCTAGCTATTGAAGACAAACGCTGATGCTATCTTCCAGAGGCATCTACAGAATTTTTTTCCTATCATAAATTGAGAAGAAAATGTATGGATGTTGGAACCAACGAAGCCGTCAGCATCAATAATTAGCAAACACTAAGTCACAAGAATTGTATGCTCGACTAACTTGATGTGGAGACATTTATAGTATATGCATCGGTGAAGCAAGAGTTATGCATGGCGTGCTCATTTTCTTGGCAATGAACTGGCTTTTGTGCACTAGCTTGAGCAAAACCAAAATTAGTCTGTCATGCGATTCGTACTCAAAGGACTATTAAGTTGGCTCATTTCTGCGATCACATTGAAATGCTAGGACCTAAATGCAGCATTAGGTCGATTACAATTGAAACATGGTGATCCATACCATCCACATTTCAAGAATAAGAATTCGTTGTCTGGATTCCTTCTCAAGAATGGCTTCGGATTAGTCTAGGACTAGGCCCCTCCATACCTTTTTGTTTATTGGCTGCACCAACCCTAAATGTGGGCATGGGTTTGTAAGAATCTATGAGGGCATGTATTTAGTACCAAATTAATTATGCACCGTGATGATTTTAAATATTTATAAGAGAATGTAAATAATACTCTTTGACTAGCTTTTTTAGATCCTAGATTATTATAAATAGAGGCCACAATTTATGACCCGACCTATCAATCCGACCAGCAACCAACCTACTTTAAATAATTTTAAGTTTGGTATAAATAGATTCATGACATGGATGAGTCAAGCCACCTAGATCTACTTATTAAACCGGTCGGATTGGTCGGATTCAGATTTAGACCTCTAACCCATTCAACCCGTTTTGATTCATGTAATAACTAGACCAAGTCATGACCCAATCTATTTAACCCATTTGAAATTTAGTTAACCCATTTCTGTCTTGTTTAACCAATTAAAAGCCTATTTAATCTATTTAACTGATTTAACTTGATTCAACCTGTTTAGTAAACGAGTTATGCGAGTTTGGCCGAGTTATCTATTTAATATATTAGGTTCAAATTGAGGTTTCACTTGAATGTTTAGCCTAGCAAAAATGTTTGGACTTGAATAGGGGGACTATGTGAAGACCAGGCCAGCATATGTATAGTCTCACTTGAATTGTATGTTCAGATGATCTTGGATCCTTATACCTGGTCCAAAAATTCAAGTGATGGGGGGCGGAATGGGTCGTCCAGCCCACAGCTAAAAGGCCGCCCAGTTTTGGCCCAATAAACACCAACACCGTCTGGTTGACTCTACAGTCCGGCCCAAAACTAGCTCGGCTTCGGGCTTCGCCAAAAGTTCCATCGGCTTCAGATATTCGCCGACTCCTCTAACCAAGTTCGGGGTGCCTCCAATGTTCGTCGATCCGCCCCGACCAAGCTCGGGGCGTCTACTTCAGTAGTACGCCCCGACCCTCGAGTTCGGGGCGCTCCACCGAGCACACCTAGGAACTCGAGAAACCGTGCTACCCCCAGCATCCATCCAGCCGACCTCGTTAAATGCATGATGCGACCTCTCAACGGGCTCGATCTCGCCAACAATCGCACCTATGTGCGCGCCTACATCCTTCTATGGGCCCGTACATTACAGCACTACCTGAAAGTGAATCCTAGGTTCTTCGGTATTAGGCATGCTGAATTTTTTTTAAAAAAAAAACCATGGATGAACCTGATCGGATTGCCTACGTACTCCTTTATAAGGGGGATCAAGCCATACGTAGTTCTTTTTAAGTTTTAAAACGCAGCGGAAAAACCGAATCAAATAATTTAATTCATGCATGCTTACAAGATCAAATCTAAAAATTAGCACCTTAAGAACCCATAGGATTATGCCGGAATCGTTTAAATAATTATGCTAAAACTTTCATGCATGATTAACTATCAGATCTGAAGGTAAACACTCTATTCCGATTAATCTCCGAATATTCATCGAATAGATTTTGAAGATAACTCCGTGAGGAGCCCTAAAGGAGGGTAAAATCTCGGAAAATCAGATCTAGACCCTGACTCCAAAATAAAATATTAATATAGAATTAATACCTTTTATGATGGAAGAAACTTGTGAATCTGATCTTTGACTTCGCAGCCACGCACACGAATGGCCTCTACGAGAAGTACACGCGAAGCCCTAGGTAGATCGTTTTCCGCAGGAGTGCTAGCTCGCACAGGAATGCTGCAATGGCTGAAGCTTTCTCCTTCTAAACACTCAACCTTTGATTGTTCTTCAAGGAGATGGAGGATGGACATGAGGAAGAAGGAAAAGAAGGGATGGAGGCCCTCAGAGAATTTTTTCAGAATTTTTTGAAACTTCTAAATATTGTATATTTTGAACCCAAGGCATGGGGATCTTTTATAGCCAAAAGACCACCCCACGCCTCACACCTAATTTAGCAAACTAATTTAGCTGAAAAAATTTTCAAAAAATTCTGGTGTTTTGGCAGCTAAGAGCAGATAAATATATCCAAATTTACATTTTGGATCCCTAAAAGATAGGAATTCATGCGTCCAAAGTTCAGCCGTAGACCACGCTATTTCATGCACCATGCAATCCCTACAAATTAGGAAATTCATCTAAATCTTTCTAGGAAGATTTAAGGTACCATTTTTATAGAAAATATAGCCCCACGCCTCCTCTCTTCTCATGCCAATTTTTGGCCAAAAATAAGGAGGATAGGCATGAAAAATATTGGGGATAATTCAAAGTGTCATTTTTCTCCAAGAAGATAAGGATGAGTTCCTAAAATTTAGGAATTCTTCTCCTTATCCAATTCTGATTATTTGGACTCATAATCCTCATCAAATAAGGTCTTCTAATTGATTTGGATCAAGCCCAATCCAATTGGATCAAGTCCCATCAATTTGGTCAAGCTCAATCTACTTAGATTGAACCCAATCCAATTAGGTCAAACCCTGATGCAGCCCAAATTGAATCCTATTCAATTTGGCTCAACCTAAGCCCAATTACTCAATCAAATTGAGTTCATTAGCAATCTAATTGCTAATTAATCCTCTAATAATTAAATAATTATTTTAATGCAACTTTTGCTGAGGATAATTTGTCAATCGAATTGACCAAATTACTTCTGAATGATTCTTAATCATCAATCAGCCATTTAATCAACCTAGAAACTCTATGCATGTGACCTCATATGTTCGAATCTAAGCCGGTAGTATAGGAACATCTTCCTATACTAATCAATGTGACCATCTAGCAATGGTATCCGACGTCCGGATAGGCCGAATATATGCGAAGCAAATATTCTGGAACCCTGGACTATGGTTACTGTATAATTCAATCCCTTTGACTCCTAATGCCAGAATGACTTAGAGCTCACTGTCAACCCTATAATTAGTATATCCATTATGTGATTAATTTTAGATATCCCATGACTCCTCACTGGGATTACCCTGGCAAAGGTTTTACTAAATTAATCACAAGACATTATCTCCTATTTTCAGAAGGGGTCAATTCCATCTCGACTCACAACTGACTACGCAAGTACTTGACTGCACTCAGTGACCTTCCGTCACTGAATTAGAAATTCAGGTAGTCCGGTACCAAAGTACAGTGAGTTGCTTGCTAGTCACAGGTTGCGATCTCAGGTCAGAGGGCCAAACTTATATCTATATCCACTCGAAACATCTCTTGACAGTAAAGTATTCCGAAATTGATCACGTTCAGTGAAATGTACTCCTACACTTCACCTGTGTGGCATACCAGTGTCTCCACACTCCTTGGTTAAAAGGACAATCAACGTATATGTCACACAATGACCTAATCTCGATAATGGTGCATCCCAGTAGCAACATATCATTTGGTCACGAACCAGTTTAAGGATTCAAAGATAAATCCTCCTTTATCATAACATAAGTCCTAAGGACTTCATCATATAAGAGTTCATTTGGAGATGTACAATGATGAATAATGCCAAATAATACTTTATCAATTTATCAATTCATTTACAAAATTCAATTATCAATATGCTGACGATTGACATTTAGGATACAATTTCCACCGCACGCCACCCACCAGCCTAAGCTGCACGCCATTCGACTCAGAGCCACACTCCCTTATGATGAGGACGAACAGTGCCTCTGCCACCTAGGCCTTTCCACTGGGACTATAAATAACCCGGTCAGGTAACTTCTAAGAAATTTTTGGTTGGACCAAATTTTTCCTACTCTAACTTGATCGTCGGAGGGTCCTCACCGAAAACAGCGGTGAGGCTTTGTGCAGGTCCGCTGCCGCCGTCGTGCAGGAGGTGGCCACCGTCTTCTTCTTCCAACTATCGGCGACTCCCTTCGGCATGGTCACCCTCGGGCCAAATTTGAACCACAATATTTCTAGCGCTAGAGGAAGGGCTTGAGCCATGACCACGAGAATAATGAGCCAGGAAGCCCCCAAATGCGTCAAGCAACCGGGAAGCAGCACTCGACTGCTCCCTCCAAAGTCCACCCCCTACACCGCTTGTACCGGCAGACCAAATTTCTCAAATCCAGATAGAACAGTTTTATTTGCTCGTCTAGCAAGTCCAAGCTCTGGCTGTAGTTATTCAAATCCTTCATCCGGCCGGAGCTTTATCAATCGCTGAACTCGACAGGAAAGTCGAGAAAGCGAGACGACAAATCCAGATGTTTTGGGATCAGGTTGCGGAACTCCGCGAGGAGCGCTATCGATCGAGGAGCAGGTCCCCTCAGAGGTCCGAAAGATATGTCTGCCACCGAAGTTTTGAGGAGTACACTCCTTTCACATTTTCCCGAACCGAGATCCTCACCAAAATTGAGGGTTGCGACTACCTCCAATCTCCTCTGAAGATGCGACCGTCCAAGTCACGGAAGTATTTGGGCAAATACTGCCGCTTCTATAGGAATCACGGTCACCACAGAGGATTGTTACCGGCTCCGTGATAAGATCGAAGTAATCGTCCGCCAAGGCCTCCTGAGCCGGTTCGTCGGTGGGTCGACCGACAGAGCAAAGCTTAATGGACAGACTTCGGGGCCATCTAACGGGCCCGACGATAGACGCTCCGGCATGGGCACTATCAACACCCCATCTACATGTCTTATGCGTTAACGCCGCCTTAGCCCCAAGGGGCCAAAAAGAGGCCACACTCTCATCGGCCAAGAAAGGACTCTAGATGTAAATTACTCCTCCAAGAAAGGACCTTAACCCCTTCAGGTCCGGGCTTTCTTCCCCCAGACTGTGTAAATTAATGAAGTTATCCTTCGAAACTTTTCCAAAGCGTCTCTGAAGCGCCCTAGTGGGCTCGACGCATTATGGATGCCTTGGCTACACGAGTTATATATTGATAAATCTATAAAGTCATCCCACGAGTTCCATCTACAATGTCATCCCTCGAGCTCGGCTCGGGATGTCCTGCGGTGTCAATGGGGAGCCAAGGAAGAGTACCCTTGTCCGCAGAATTCTACAAGTATGCCTCTGATCTGAGTAGGGAGCATCTACAAAGTCATCCCTCGAGCTCGGCTCGGAATGCCCTACGGCGTCAACGGAGAGCCAAGGAAGAGCACCCCCGTCCACAAGATTCTACAAGTATGCCTCTGATCTGAGTGAGGGGGGCATCTACAAAGTCATCCCTCGAGCTCGACTCGGGATGCCCTGCGGTGTCAATGGAGAGTCAAGGAAGAGCACCCCCATCCGCAAAATTCTACAAGTACGTCTCTGATCTGGGTGGGGCGCATCTACAAAGTCATCCCTCGAGTTCGGCTCGGGATGCCCTGCCGCATCAACGGAGAGCCAAGGAAGAACACCCTCGTCCGTAGGCTTCTACAAATACGTCTCTGATCTGAGTGGGGGACATCTACAAAGTCATCCCTCGAGCTTGACTTGGGTTGCCCTGCAGCGTCAACGGGGAGCCAAGGAAGAGCACTCACGTCCGCAGGATTCTACAAGTATGCCTCTGATCTGAGTGGGGGGCATCTACAAAGTCATCCCTCGAGGTCGGCTCGGGATGCCCTGCGGCGTCAACGGGGAAACAAGGAAGAGCACCCCCATCCGCAGAATTCTACAAGTACGCCTCTAATCTAAGTGGGGGGCATCTACAAAGTCATCCTTTGAGCTCGGCTCGGGATGTCCTGTGGCGTCAACAGGGAGCCAAGGAAGAGCACCCTCGCTTGCAGGATTCTACAAGTACGCCTCTAATCTGAGTGGAGGGCATCTACAAAGTTATCCCTCAAGCTCAGCTCGGGATGTCCTGTGGCATCAACGGAAAGCCAAGAAAGAGCACCTCCATCTGCAGAATTCTACAAGTACGCCTCTGATCTGAGTGGGGGCATCTACAAAGTCATCCCTCGAGCCTGGCTCGGGATGTCCTGCGGCATCAACGGGAGCCAAGGAAGAGCACCCCTATCTGCAGGATTCTACAAATACGCCTCTGATCTGAGTGGGGGGAATCTATAAAGTCATCCCTCGAGCTCAACTCGGGATGCCCTGCGGCATCAACGGAAAGTCAAGGAAGAGCACCCCCGTCCGCATGATTCGACAAGTATGCCTCTAATTTGAGTAAGAGGGCAACTGCAAGGTTTATTTAAATCTCGAGTTGGCATTAGCCCTCGAACGGATTCTTATTCTCGGGTAGATACTTATCTCCGAGTTCATTATTATTTTCGAGTTGGCATTGTCCCTCGGGCGGACTTCTAATCTCGAGTTGGCATTAGCCCTCGAGCGGATTCTTACTCTCGGATAGATGCTTATCCCCGAGCTCATTATTATTTTCGAGTTGGCGTTGTCCCTCAGACGGAGTTCTAATCTCGAGTTGGCATTAGCCCTCGAGCGGATTCTTACTCTGAGGTAGATGCTTATCCCCGAGATCATTATTATTTTTGAGTTAGCATTGTCCCTCGGACGGATTTCTAATCTCGAGTTGGCATTGGCCCTCAAGTGGATTCTTACTCTCGGACAGATGCTTATCCCTAAGCTCATTATTATTTCCAAGTTGGCGTTGTCCCTCGAGCATACTTCTAACCTGGAGTTGGTATTAGCCCTCGAATGGATTTCTACTCTCAGATGGATGCTTATCACCGAGCTCACCTGTATTTTCGAGTTGGCATTGGCCCTCGGGTGGGCTTCTATCCTTAAGCTAATCTCCAGTCAGTTTCTTCCTCCTCCGATTTCTCTCTCTTTGGCAAGGCTTAAAGCGGCCTGCACTATTAAACAAAGAGCTACAAGCTCTCTCCATGTAAGGTTTATCTTCGAATCAGAGGTATATGCCGAGCCAGAAGACTTCTGCAAATGCCAAACGTGCCTCTTGCAATGTGAGATAGGCTTGGACCTAAGTTACGTAGTTCGGATCTCGATATCCAAGCATGAAGCAGGACGAGCTCAAATACTTGATCCAAGGCAAACCATATTGAAGAAATATGAACTTCATTGATAACAAAAGCCGAAGGCCAAATACAAGGGTGCCCGACCTTGAGGTTGGGTTAGCTACAAAGGGCCCAAACGACCGACTTCACAAAAATAAAAACAAAAAATTAATCGACGTGGATGACTTCCACATTGGCGTCGGGTGCGGCCTCCGTTCTAGTTGTGACCTCGGAAGCACCGTCTCTGCTAGCCTCAGCTCCAACACTGGCACCAGGAATGGCTACTGATTCCATCCCAGCGACAGCTTCGGAGGCGATCTCTGGCCTGACCTCGGCATTGGCCTTCGCAGCGTTCTCGTCCGCCTCGGCAGCTTCGTCCAGGTTTGGCTCAAGGCTACTAAGATCAACTCTAGGGTAGAACTGCTAGACTTGGAGGCGACAATTATCGAAGCCTTGAACCATGGCAGCAGTAGCCCCTTCCGCCAGGTCGGCGAAGTACTTCTCCGACTGATGAAATTTCTCGACAGCCACACGGGCGGACGACTCCACTAGATTTTTGAGTTGCTCAATTTGTAGTTCCCGTTCCTCTGCTTCGTCCTGAAGTCTAACCAGGACGGCTTCGAGCTCGGAGATGCAGCTTGCAGAAGAGGAGCGAGCCTGGGAATGCTCGGCCTCCATATCTTGGATTTGGGCGAGCCTGTCCTTTATTAGGACTTCGGTAGCTCGCACTTTCTTCTTGGCCATCCGAAGCCACTGCGCGGTAGCTGTAGCCTTCTCCTCGGCCTCGCGCTACTGCTGCTCAATGGCCGCCGCCCATTCCTCGGCCTCTTGCTACCGTTGCGCAGCAGTTGCCGCCCAGGCTTTGGCCTCCTACTCCTAGAGCTCGGCACGCTTCATCATCGGCCTGAGCACTCTCAGCTCCTCCCAGTCGGCAAGCATGCTGGACATCAGCACATCGACCACGTGAAGAGACTAGCACGAAAAGATAAAGTATCAACAACAGTCGAACATTCACAAAGAAAATAAATAAGGAACGAAAGGACGACATTACTCACCCACACGCTCGCCGAGTAGATGTGTTGGACGAGATCGCCAAGGCTCTCCTCCATCAGTGCGCGGTCACGCGGGAGCATGATGCTGTGCACGAGCCCGCGAGCAACGTCCTCGGACTCGAGGGCTAAATTGCCCTCAGGTGCACGATGTTGATGTTGCAATTGCTCCCTACTGGGCTCGGAGAACATGGGCTCGACCCTTGCTAAGGCCGGAACCTCGGAGAAGGTCGCAGCCTCAGCACACATTGGAGCTATAGAGGGGATTAAAGTCCCGGGCCTACTCCCCAGCTTGGGGTTCAATCCAAGCGGGTGGGCAATTGCCCCGACCTCCAGAACTTGATTGACGGGTGCGACCGCCACTTGGTCAAAAGGATCTTCTCCAATCGTTGACTGGGGCATCTCGGCCTCTACTGCAAAGCCTTGGCGGAGTCCGACCCGAGCAGAGGCAATGACCTCGAGCTCTCCCCGCTTAGTCTCAAGGTCAGATGCGACTTTTGCTTTCTTCGGCCTCCCCTCAGGTCGGACCCCTTTGAGGGCGGCTCTCTTCTTCCTATACGCGGCTATCAACGTCTCGGTATTGAAGATCATGTTTGCAATGTCTGGAGACAAAAGATCTTATTAGAATCCGACATAAAAAGAAAGAAGAAAAAGCTAAACTACTCTTACCCTCGGGACAAGGTGGGCTCAGACCAAGATTCACTAAGGCCTCCTCGCTAAGCAGGTCGGGAGCCGATGAGTTTCTTTTAGTCCGAGTAAACTATCTAAGGTCCCCTGCTCAGACTACAACAACCGTGGAAGCCTATTGTTCGCCGAAGCCAGCGGAAAGTTTTAAGTCGGATTAAATCCCCACGACTGCTCGGAGAAAATAAAGAAAACATTATTCTTCCATCCGTGAATGGAAATGGGCATGCCCCCAAACAGCTTGCGGCCTTCTCGAGGGGAGAAGTACCACCATCTTTTGTCCACAGGGTTGCCTTTTAATATAAAGCAACTTCTGAAGATATTCACTGAGAGGGAGAGACTATGTGCCTGGCAAAGGGCGAGGAAGCCGATGATTATTCTCCACGAGTTCGGGGCGAGCTGTGCAGGCACCAGGACATAGGCCGTCAAGAGCTCCTCCACGAATTCGTGTAGAGAAAACCTCAACCCTGCTCGGAGCGTATCTACGTACCTCCGACCCAACCATTAGGTGGGTTGGTGACTCGCCCTCTGAGATCCGAGAGCTCGAGGACGAACTCCAGAAGAATGAAGAATCAGGCTTGGACCGAGCCCAGATCCTCGTCGCTTATGAGCGAGCCGGTTCCATACGGGCTCGGGCCCCCCTCGAGCTCAACCTCCCCCACATTGGAAGAGGCCTGAGCTCGTGATGGACCTACATCGAACAACGATGCCCTCATCGGCGAGTCCATTGCTTTGGTCTTAGATTACAAAAAGGGGAGAATATGAAAGACTCTCCGAGCGACCGAAAGAAGGGATAAAATACCTACCCGAAAGCTCGCCGAAAAAGGTGATCAGGAAGAGAAAGGGAATGACCGCCAGGAGGTGAAAGTAATGCCCGATGCAAAGATTGACGGAAAGCTCGGAGAGTACCCGGAGAAAAGCTCTAACACCATAGCAATGGCGGCTGAAAGAAGAGGACAAGGAGCAGGGAGGGTCAAGCAACGATCCTAGGGCCCCTCTTTCAGGCCTTATATATCCTACTACAGCGGCTCCGATTAGGTAGCCTAAACGATCAGACGAGTCGGGGTTCGCCATGTGATGGGCCTTAAGACAGCCTCAGTAAATCTTTTCGAATCGTCGCACTAAATGCTGATCATTATAGAGGGCGCTCCGGAGCTCGAAACGTTGATAGCTAGCCTCTTGCATTCCATCTGGCTTGACGCTTTAGAGAAGGGAGCATTAATGGCTGGCTTCTTGCATTCCGCCAGACGGGATGCTTCAGGGGATGGGGTATTAATGGTCAACCCCTCCTCGTCCCATTCCAGCAACCCTTCTGAAAAGAATGCCTACGTGGAACACCGACAAATTCCCACGACGGATTATACTCAGGAAAATGTGGCAGCTCAAGCCTCCCAAGTCCGACGCCAAGCTCCTAGCTATGAAATGTGCTGAGGTATATCTAGTTTGATATGCATCTCTTCATAAACACTTGACTAAAGCACTGGACGATTAATGGTCCGCCTACTTCCGTCGCTCGAGTTGAAAGGCCACTCGACCTCGGAAGTGGGGGCTAAATGATGGGGGGCGAAATGGATCATCCAGCCCACAGCTAAAAGGTTGCCCAGTTTTGGCCCAATAAACGCCAACATCGTCCGGTTGAATCCACAGTCCGGCCCAAAACCAGCTCGACTTCGGACTTCGCCAAAAGCTCCATTGGCTTTAGATATTCGCCGACTCCCCCGACCAAGTTCGGGGTGCCTCCAATGTTCGCCGACCCACTCCGACCAAGCTCGGAGCGCCTACTTCAGTAGTACGCCCCGATCCTCGAGCTTGGGGCGCTCCACCGAGCACACCTCAGAACCTGAGAAGCCGAGCTACCCCCAGCATCCGTCCAGCCAACCTCGTCAAATGCATGATGCGACCTCTCAACGGGCTCGGCCTCGCGAACAGCCGCATCTATGTGCATGCCTACGCCTTTCTATGTGGCCGTACATTATAGCACCACCATGCCACGCTTCGATAGCTGACCCTCGACAGTTAAAGAATGGTACCATGACTACTCCGGTCATATCCTGCTGTGACTGTCAACACCTTACCGTTTTCAAGAACGGACAGTACCACATGCTACCCACCAGCTTAAGCTGCGCACCATGCAGCTCAGAACCACGTCCCCTCATGATGAGGGAAAACAGTGCCTCTGCCACTTGAGCCTCTCCACCGGAATTATAAATAGCCCAGTCAGGTAACTTCTAAGGGACTTTTGGCTGGACCAAATTTGCCCCACTCTAACTTGATCGTCGGAGGGCCCTCGCCGAAAACACCGGTGAGGCTTTGTGCAGGTCCGCTGCCGCCGTCATGCAGGAGGTGGCCATCGTCTTCTTCTTCCAACTACCAGTGGCTCCCCTGACTCCTCTGACATGGTCACCCTTGGGCCAAATTTGAACCACAACAAGTACATTCCAAAGTATCAAGGAAAGGCCAGCACTTTATGTTCTTGTGAGTCGGAAGACCTAGTGGAGTCAATAGAATGATAATGGATGAAATTGGCAGTCCGATTAGTTGCTTGGTTGGCCTCCTATCCTATGTGAGATGCAATTGTCAGGACGTAGCCTTTATCGAGTTTAAAACCACTTGGGGGCTGTTTGGGAGTCCTTCGTAGTGGAGTCTTCGGGGCTGTTAGGGGGTATCTTACTGGAAGCAGGGGTGGCAATAGTGGATGTGTTCTGCAACAGCCCTCAGCAAGTTATATTAGTAATCTCTGAGCTTGATGAAGCTCCTTAGGATTAGTGTGGTGTATATGCTAGCATTGACCACAAGTCGAGGAGACTACTGTAGGAGGAGGTCACTAGCCTTATATCCTAGGGGGTCCCGACCTTGGTGGCAGGAGATTTCAATTGCATTTTGGGTCGTGCGAGAAGCGAGGTAGCAGTGCCCATACCGACAAGGTGGAAAGGAGAGAGTTTCAAAGTTTTTGGTGAGGAATGAGCTGGTGGACCTTGGTTTCTCCAGATCGCGGTTTACTTGGTGCAATAATCGCGAGGGCCGAGCCAAAGTCTGAGAGAAGATCGATCGGGCGGTTGTATCTCCATGTTAGATTCAGCACTTTCCGACATTCTAGGTTGTGTCAGCTGCAGCCCCCATTCTGCTTTGAGAAGATATGGTTGTCGTACCTCCAGTCCTGGGACATTGTCCAAGAGGCAAAGGCAATGTCGGTACAGAGTGATGCCATGCAGAGGGTTCGCGCAGACTGGAGCTTACCAAGCGTAGACTCCATAGGTGGAACTGTGTTGTAGTAGGGGATATATTCAGGAGGCTAGAGGAGGTGGATGCGTCCATTGCCGAGCTTCAGGGGAGGGAGGACCATATGGGTGGGCTGTCAGAGGCCGACTTGAGTAATTTGTGGCGGAAGCTCGCCATGCACCACTTTCTCCTGAGGTAGCAGGAGGTGTTTTGAAAACCGAAGTTCCGAGTCCAGTGGATGAAGGAGGACGATAGGAACACTCTCTTCTTCCACCGATCGACCATTATTAGAAGGCAAAGAAGTATGATTCGTTCCTTGAGGGATGGGACTAGGTAGTGGGTAGAGGAGGAGAGCTCGATCCGACGAGTGCTGGTGGGCTTTTTTAGATCCAGGTAGATGGAGGATGGCGGATCTGAGGGCAACACCATGTTTCCGCAGCCAAACACTGTGGTGGGGGCGGTGAAGAATGCTGTCTTGGTGAGAGCCATCTTCGAGTCTAAGGTCAGGGAGGCAGTTTGGGCTCTGGGTGAGGACAAAGCCCCAGGGCCTGGTGGCTTCCCCCCCTCCTTCTTCTGGAGGTACTGGGGTATTGTTGGAAGGGCGGTGGTGGAGGTAGTCCAGTTATTCTTCAATACGACAGTCACGACAGACGATTGGAAGGCCACTTTGGTTACTTTGATTCCGAAGCGGCACGATGCGGCGGAACCTAGCCACTATAGGCCTATCAGTCTATGTACCACCCTCTACAAGGTAGTAGCTAAGATTCTGATAGGCAGGATGAAGCCATTGCTACCTGGTCTCATTTGTCAAGAGCAGGAAGCTTTTGTTGGAAGGTGAAGCATCTCTGACAATGTTATGATTGCCCAAGAGATGAGTGGGATCTGCACCGAGCTCCGAGGCGGCATTGCTTCATGGCAGTGAAGCTTGACATAGAATGGGTATATGATAGAGTCCGAGTACAGAAATGCGGGTGCGATAGGAGATCAGAGGGATGTTTGGCATGAGGGAACAAAATAGGGCCTTGGTACTATTTGGGAGTCTCTATTATCGGAAAGAGGTTGTGAGTGTCAGAGTGCCTCAGTGTGGTTTAGTGTATCTAAGAGCGGTCGGAGGGCTGGGGGCGGCTTCGCTGTCCATGATGGGTAGGGTGACCTTGATGAGGTCGGTCTTGTGCTCTATGCCGGTCTACCTCATGTTCAATACCGTTGTCCCTAAGACGGTGCTGCCGAGCATCGAGCGGCTTGTTCAGGCCTTTCTCTAGGGGTCTTATGGCGGTGGCCACGGGGTGCATCTTGTAGCTTGGGAGTCTATCTGCCAGCCAACCTAAGTTGGGGGACTAAGGTGCAATCTCTTTTGATGAGGAGAAAGGCACTGATCACCCGGCATGCAGCCAGATTTGTTCTGGAGCCATATTGCTTTTGGAGTTAGGTGATGGCAGCCCTGTATGGTCTTGCTTGGATGGGTGAGGTACTGACAAGGGGCCGAAAATGCTCTTCCATTTGGCGAGAGATCCGTAGGTATGTGCCTTTGGTCTTGACTAACTGTAGATGGCCGATCGACGATGGGCAGAGTGTGGATGCAGTGGAAGACCCCTGAGTGGACTCGCTCCTGGTTAGGCATTGGCCAACTATGGTCCATGTCGAGGCCTTGGGAGGACTTTGGGTATGCGACCTTCTTCGCCCTGGAGGGGTAGGGTGGGATACCACCCGGATCACCCAGCTATTTGGAGATCAGCTTGCGGAGAGGATCTAGTTAGTGCCAATTTCGGGATGTGCCAGCCCCGACGTGAGAGTGTGGAGCTCGACCTGCAGATCCAAGATTAGGGTGGGCGATTTCTACAGCATTTTCCAAAGTGAGCAGCACCCGAGGGTGGATTACGCGCTTCGGCCTGCACCCGAGGGTGGCCTTATTCCTCTAGAAGGTTGCCTGGGGCTGGCTCCCAACGAGATTTTGTCCTGAGTGGAAGGGGTTTGGATGTTCACCCTCAGTGCCCCTTGTGCCAGGTGGTTGAGTCAGCAGACCATGCTTTATTCCAGTGCCAACATGCGAGGAGGATCTCGGAGCTTGCCATGACCCATTGGAGGTTTGGTGTCACTCGACGTCCTTTCTGCAGGTGATCAGATGGCGGGCTATTATCCCGTGATCCCGACAGGTGGCTACTATGGTGACCTATATAGCTTATCAGATCTGGCTGTCCAGGAACACCTGGACATTTGGTAAGAGCTGTCCCCCACCGAGATTCATGGTCGAGCGGGCCTGACTCTAGGCGATAGAGATTGCTCAATCGCAGCTGTTGGATGGACCCTTGATAGCTCAGGATATCTGGGGCTCTACTTCTGCTCGTGGAGCATCTCGTATGGTATTTTTTGCCTGGGAGCCCCCATCGCCAAGTTTCCTCAAGGTAAATTTTGACAGATGCCTATTGGATGGTGGGAGAAGGGGATGTGCCGGCTTTATCATCAGAAGGCCGAAGTCCAGAGTGATTGCGGCTGGTGGTTGGCAGATCTTCGACACCTTGATCCCGGAGGTTGAGCTGAGGGTGGCTTGGGCTGGCTTAAGTTATGCTCGGCGGGAACTGCAGGCAAGAGTTGTACTGCTCGAGGGCGATTCAGTGACAGTCACTGGCTGGATTCAGCAGAACGTAGGTGGGGTGGGTGACTACCATCCGCTGCTTAGGAACATCCGGACTATGGTCTATAGTGGAATGGCTTTGCAGACAAAGCATGTGTATAAAGAGGCCAATGGGGCAGCGGATTGGGTGGCCTTATATGTGACCAACCACTTCAAGGATACTCTTTGGGTGGGGGAGAGAGGGTTACTAGGTGCGCTTCGAGACCTATTATTTTTTAACTTTTTTGGCTGTATCCATACCTGTAATGTAGATATATCCGTTTTAGCAAAAAAAAAAAAAAGACGACATGAATGACCACTAGCTTCTGTAGTCGGAGCTCTGGACACCAAATATCCAGCAGGGGGCTGGGTACTTAAAATGAACAGCGATGAACTGTTGTTAATCCATGCCACCACAGTGGTTGTATCCCCCTCCAACCAGTCCGGCCCAGGTAGCCTGAAGCTCGGCTTCAGGAACAGAACCGTTGGTTTGAGGCCTGACCTCCTGCACCTATTCTCTTATGTCAATTTCTTGTTTTATTCGAACAATAAAACTAGTAACAACATATCTGATTTAATTAATGTTAGAGTGTTGGAAAGTGAAGACCATTCACTCTTGCGTTGCGACTCGCAAAGTGACTGCAGACCCTCATCCCATCTCCAAAGCCACTTCGGCACTTAGAAAATCATTACTTCATTCCCCATTTCCATACTGAACCACGTACATAATAGTTGCTCACTTTTCCCGGGAACTATTTTAGGTTTGTCACTTCCACCAAGCTAAAAGTTATCTGATAAGAGATTTATGTATTGAATATGATACCATCATTCTTCAAGTCGCATGGGATTTCCATTTTGAATGGCACCTGTTGGTTGACTTTGTTCAGTATCATCAAGAATAAGAACTCACAACTCCCAATGGAGGTTATTTTCTAGTCTTGTGCCTTGCAACTCCAAGAAACCAAGGCTTCAACTACCAAAATCAAGTAAGACTGCAAAGTAGCAAGCCACTTGAATCACCGAATTTTCCCCTAACCTTCAAGTCTGGTTTGAGTCCCAGAATCGCAACATTCTTCTCCATCTAAGTTTGGTACAATAATTAGCTCTACCTAGAATTCAACATCCCACACGAAATTGACACAACCTAACCCGAAATAGGCCACTGTTTCTTTTTTGCCAGGGATTGAACCAAACCTTGGAAAAATCTTGGTCCTACGCCTCGGTACGGATCGTTGACGTGCCTCATCCTAGTGATAACGTTTTGGCCTGGGCGGTGGGAGCCCACACGTTCCGACGATCTCGTACTCCCGATACGTTTAAATAGAAGAGAATTTTCGCCAATCTCCCCTGTCCTCCCATGGCGGAGCTCAAAGAGCGGCTCCTCCCGCCCAAACCCTCGTTCGCCACCGCCACACCGGCGGCCTCGAATCCTCAGGAACCCTCCGCCGCCTGCGCCGGGCACCGCCCCCTCTTCCAGGGCATGGACTTCCTGGGGCTCAAGAAGCGGGGTCAGGGCCGCCGGTCGTGGATCTGCGTCGACTCCACGACGGGGGGCTCGCAGGTGATCGAAGTGGACAAGTTCACGATGATGCGGCGGTGCGACCTCCCAGCCCGCGACCTCCGCCTCCTGGACCCGCTTTTCGTCTACCCCTCCACCATCCTTGGCCGGGAGAAGGCCATCGTCGTCAATCTCGAGCAGATCCGCTGCATCATCACCGCCGACGAGGTGTTCCTCCTCAACTCCTCCGACGTCTATGTCTTGCAGTACGTCGCGGAGCTCCAGCGCCGCCTCACCGCCCACTCTGTGGACGCCCTCGCCGGCGGGTCCACTCCGCCGGACTGCCTCCCCTTCGAGTTCCGGGCACTCGAGGTCGCACTCGAGGCCGCCTGCACCTTCCTTGATGCACAGGTACCATCTTGATTCCCTTGTTTCGCGCTTTAGACTCTAGGTTTCTTTCATGCGAGATTTGCTCTAATATAGTGGCTTAGGAGACAACCTGAACCTAAACCGATAACTGAACCGATATTGGTCGAAGAGTACAAAACGAGTTTAGAGTTTGGATGGTTGATGCAACAGTGATATGGTGTGGTGATTGTCCCCCCTCCTGCATGGAAAATGGATATAGTATTTGAGACTGAATCGGTACTCATTAACATGGTACCGGATTGGTTTGTTATCGGACATATGGTATCGGTACCTTGGGTGTTCTCTTTGCGGGCATAACATAGTAATGCAGTTGGTGCAGGCAAAAGACTGTTAAATGGATCTTGATCGATTACATAAAAGGATTTGTGAATCTACTCTAGAAAAATACTGAATAATTGCTACTTGAGGAGTTGTTGGATTGGTTTCCATGGAGTTTGTTGTTGGAGATGCGTGAAGAATACTTATCTCTGGAAGGAGCTTTAGTGGCATTGTTTGCAGAATTTTGAATTGAAGAGTAACCTGGTTGATGGTGAGAATGCTTCATGATTTAGAAGTGTACCGCACAGACCATCAAAGGACATGCTATGTGCATGAATGTGAAACCAAATTTTCAATAGTCCAATCCAAGGTATTGGACTGCGGTGGAAACAAGACCATCATCACTAATCAATTGATAAATGATGCCACCCAGCAACCCAGCCTATTGATTTGATATATTCTGGAACAGTCAAGATACCTGTATTGACTTGAGAAAGAGTATCATTAAGATGCATGACGGGTCGTGAACGGAAAGAGCAAATGTCCGGGTCAAACTGGGTCATGTTCCATTGGAAGTGGATGAATCAGGAACATGACAAAGAAAATCAAGTGAGAGCAAACTGCGTAATTTCAAATGCAAATGAAATTGATACAGCCGGCCGGCTATGAAAGAGAAGGAATTTTGTTATTGTCAGACAACTATAATATATAGACAATTTCCTTGACAGTAAGGAGTCTATTTCTGTCCTCTTTTTGGTTGCTGGACTTTCTCTCATACGGGCTCTTGCTTTCACTTTCACAAAGAAATTTTGTTTTTCATATTTTGAAAATGTAGTGAAAGTTTGCCACACAAAGATGACTGAAGAGATTTAGAAAATCCAATATAGGGTCAAAGATAAGAAGATGATTTGAGATCTCTGGACCATGCCTTGTGAACTTGTCTCTGCTTGCTACGTTTGTGTTCCTTTGTATTTACTGACACTATGCTCCTATCAAGATCCTCTTGAAATGTAAACTTCCTAATTTTCCCTTGCTTTCCTCTAAGTCTTTCAACTGAATTGTTGGTTGAATCTCCTTCAAAATCAGGTACCACTTATCGTTGTCCGACACCCAACATTAGCTTGCTTCACACATTTTGACCTTAGAAGACTTTGAAGATAGTGAAGCCTCATCTGAAAATTGGCAGAGCCTTTCCAAAAATTAAGCGTAAAACTACAGCCAACTCTCCTAACCACAAACTTTTGTGGAAATTGGTCCTTTCAACAATCCTTAAGAGGACATCGTAGTGTATAAGAATCCCAAATGACAAACCAAAGAAAACATAAAACTTCATGTTTGCAGGGCTTCATAACCAAATTGTGTAGTTTAAAATGCATTCCTTGGTGTACTAGTGGCATGCCGGCTTAGCATTGGAAGATTTAGATCATGGTTCACCATGTCGTTTAGTGCCAATGCTTGCATGTATTGGCATATCATCATGCTAAGTACTAGTTCACTGTTGGCAGTGTGCTAGTGCTGCATGTTTTGATGCAACACATCATGCCGTGCTGCACTGAAATCCATTAATGGAAGAAAAGAAGCTTTACCAAGAAGTTCTTTCAACTTTTCATCTCCATTCTCAAGTTATCCTTATCTTGTAAGAAGGCAGGGAAATGCTCCAGAACAAAATAAGTAAGGCAGACTACTTTCTCGCTTAAGATTATGCTCTAAACAAGGACACTAAATTTCTTCCCTGTATTTCTCAATAAAACCTTGGATAATGATGTTTCTCTTAAAAGATATTAAAATAGATCATGGCCGCCATCCACCATAGGTAAATGACCACCACATTATTTATCTTTTGAAATTATCACATTATACTATGCCCCTCTCAAAGCCTCAATGAATGCTGAGATTTATGTGTACATAATGCTCATTCTTTCACATGGGTAATCATAAAATTAAGGTTATGTGTGTTTGTAGCACACTAGGACTTAATAAGGACTCCATTCTGAATTTGAATATACAGGATATTGTACTAATTGTCAGAGTGTGAAAAATATATAGATATGAAATGCATATAGACAATGCTTCACCAGTATTCCCTTCCACCCTGTTTGGCCTTCAAACTACAGAAAGAATGCCTCTCTCTCTCTCTCAAACACTTAGCAATTGTGCGAGTGGCAAGAGGTGATTGGGTACGATTACATTGCTTATAAATAGCTTTGCATTGATATCATATGACAACATGAATGCATGTGGATTCTGTAGTCATAGTCAAAAATTGTAGCTGAGAAGGTGCATCTTAAAACATTTATGTTATAAATAAAATAACTCACCCATGCATGGATTCCTTTGTGCATCCATAAATAGATGTCTCCTTTTTCGCTTACTCTTAACAATAACCTGCAAGCAAGATCCTTTATATATTGGGTCTACAATTCTGAATTATAATATATACCACTGAAGTTCTGGGGCTTTATACTCTTGTGTGACCCACTTGTTTGTTGATCGATTACCCACTGTGTACAATTAACTGGCCCTGTTCTGAACTGCAGATAATTAACACCTGGACTATTATCACCACAGGTGCCAGGAGCCACCACAGGTGCCAGGAGCCCATTGACCACTGCCAACAAACAGAAAATATTTGAGATACTATGTGTATATTTTCACAAGAAAAGGAATCAATGCTTTAAATTTTTGAGAAAGTATGGACCAATATTTCTAATTTTTGAAGAAAATATTGAATCAGTCAATGTTAGACACCTTTTGCCACCATATGTAAAGGTGCTGTTCTCAAGTGGTTTATTCTGAATGCAGTTTTGTTTCCATTTTCCCTAGTGAATGCATCCTTAATATTGCAAATGTATGCTTAAACTTAGTTCAAACCAGTTCATGAGACCTGAAGTAGAATCTTCACCTCTATGTTTCTTATTTTAACCTGTATCTTTTGTTTTTGTATTTAACTAATTGTGGATCTTATTCATCTGCTGAAGTGCATAACAATTATTTATGATTCGTGGCTGGCTGATATTAATATCATATGTGTGTGTCTACATTTTGTCCCTGAATAGAAACTGAAGATGACTGTAAAATTCATTAGGTTGCTGAACTAGAAATTGAAGCATACCCTGCATTAGATGAGCTGACATCAAAGATCAGCACACTTAACTTGGAACATGTGCGCCGATTGAAAAGCAGGCTCGTTGCATTGACTAGGAGAGTTCAAAAGGTAGACCCTTAATGTCAGCTGCCGCTTAGCAATTTCATATATATCTCTCTCCTGCTGTTTTTAATACCATTAAAGTTTTGCTTGGATAGGCTCGGGATGAGATAGAGCAGTTGATGGATGATGATGGTGATATGGCTGAAATGTATCTTACGGAGAAGAAAAGACGAAAGGAAGCATCATTCTACAGTGACCAGTCTATGCAAGGATTTGGTTGTATTGGTGCTGGAGTATCAGTTTCTGCTCCAGTTTCACCTGTTTCTTCACCACCTGAACCTCGCAAGCTTGTTGAGAAGAACTTGAGCCTTGCTAGAAGCAGACAAGAAGATAGTATGAAAAGTTCTGGCAACACCGAAAACGTAGAGGAGTTGGAGATGCTGTTGGAAGCTTACTTTGTGGTCATTGATAGCACTCTTAACAAACTGACCTCGGTAATCAATGAATTTTATTTTATTTTTATAACATTCTCTGGCATAATTTAAATATCTAAAGATTGGTTGTCTACACTATCTTTTCAGCTAAAGGAGTACATTGATGACACAGAAGATTTTATCAACATTCAACTGGTATTTTTCCCTTCTCCTGAGTTTTATGGTTAATGCTGTACCTTGCTCGTGATTATATTTGGAACATACAATGCCATACTGAGCTGATCCAAAGGGGTTAAAAAATTATTAATGACACATAAGCCATTTCATGATCCGAACAACTGATTCTTTCTGATCTATTTTGTCAAATCGGATGACTAAACAAGAGAGAAATAAAAATCATTTCTTTCTACAAGTCAAGTGATTCTTTAATTTCTGATGATAATGTGACAATGTTCTGATAGATGTATTATATACATTTTAGCGAACCTGTAATAGTAGTGCTTTGTTTTCTTGTGAAGACATGTGACTGATGATGACGTCTACTGATATCTCTGCTATTATACAAGCATTAGAGTAGCGTTCCATGATAACTATAGATAAGTAAATTCTGTTGGGATAATATTATGTGCCTCGATCATGTAAAAAAAATTCAATAACAAGAAATGTCCACTAATTCAATGATGTATGCCTGCGATGAGTCTTAAATGACAGTGGGATGGGAACTTCAGGTGCAGCTAATTCTCAAAACATAGTAATACGGAGTTATATGTATGTATCGAGCATGTTGTCTTCTGTAGCTTACTAATACAAAATTGTTGATTAGAAGTTGGGGTAAAAGGATAAAGTTCATCAAAAATCCCATTACCGATTTCAGGGAATTCAAGTGCCCTCAATCTGAGCACAAAAATTGAGCATTATTGTTGTGATTACCATAAGACTTAGTGCTATTGGCTTGAAGAAATACTTTTTAGTTCACCGAGAAAATAAATAAGTTCTTTTGCCAGCACACATGAATATTATTGTAGAACTGTAGCCAGACCACCCTAGGTGCAGTCACATGCCTTGATATTTAATTTATTCCACTAGTTTATACACAAGATAAATTATATGAATTCAGTAGATCATTGAGCTATGAAATGTACAAAGTTCTAGTATTGATAAACATGTGATTGGTAGCTTATTTGTATAAATTTTTGAAAAATCTTGTGCTCTCCAAAGTCCAAAACACTCTTTGTAGAGCAATAATTACATTGCAAACCATTCTTCATAGATTTCATGAATGTATATAGTAGCAATGATTTACATTTGATTTAAGAGGTTGTTTGAAGCCCTATAGTTGAAGTTACACTGCAATTCAAGTTGTGTTGCAACTTAAGTTGTAACGGTTGACTTACAATGAAACCCACTTTTTGTGTTTGGAGCAAGGTATGCTGTACCTGTACCGGTAGGCGTACCGGTCGCCTATTGGACTGATACAGAACCGGTCACCTATCGGACAGATACGGTACCGGTTCGGACCGGTTTGTACCTATAATGAATTGGCCAACGGCGCGTGGCGCGTGCACGGCCACAATGCCACAGTGGGCTGTGGCATCCCGCTGTGGCATTAAATGCCACAGAGCGGCATAATTCCCCAGCTAGTGGCATTTAAATGCCGGTGCCAGTTCGCAATAGGCGAATCGGTTGGAATCAGTCCGGTTCCGTCCGATTCGCACCGTCCGATTCGCTCTTATACCGACCGATACCGGCCGGTACGGGCTCTGTACTGCTCGGTTCCAGCCCCAATAGGGCTGGAACTATTTTTCACTACGAAACCGTATCGGTCAGGGATCGGACCGATACAGTACGTGCTGAACCGGCCGGTACGGGCTGGTTCAGCATACCATGGTTTGGAGGAGAGTTTGGAGAAAAGAGTGGTGAAACTAGAAAGATGGAGAGGAGAGGGGGTGTGGCCCTATCTCGTGATTATGGTAGTTCGTGCCACCATGTTCCAAGATATGCTGTACCGGTACTGGTAAGCGTACCGGTCGCCTACTGGACCGGTATGGTTCTAGTTCAGATCGGTTTGAACCGGTACCAAACCGGCCAACGCATAGCGTGCACAGAAAAACGTGTGCGGCCGCGCGCGTTAAATGCCGCAGAGTGGCATTAAACGTGCTCGCACGGGCGTGTGCTGCCCCACCCGCAGGCTCGCTTCCCCGAGTGCGAGTACTGGTGCGAACCGGTCCAGTTCGCACCGGTACCGGGCTTGTACCGCTCTCGGGGCAGCCGTTTTCCATGCTTGAATCGGACCGGTCAGAAACTGGACTGGTCCGGTATAGGCTGAACCGGCTGGTACGAGCCGGGTCAACATACCATGCCATGTTCTTCACCAAAGTTACTCTAAAAGCCCTTCAATAGAACCTATGTCGCCAACATCAATGAAGTCTAAGATATGGTGTATCTGACAGATATTTTGTCGAACACTTGCTAGTGGATGCTAAGTTGGAGCACTCGACGTACATGGAGATGAGGTATTTTGGATGAAGAGGTTAATATCAAAGCTATCGATGGCGAGGGCGAGGGCGAGGGCGTGGACCTGGACCCCTATGGGGATGGAGCGGGCAGCGGTGATGGCTTTATGGAGGGTGAAGAAGGTGAAGGAGAGGTGTGGGATAGGGGGCTAGAGGTGGTGCATGGTGGTGTAGAAGCAGAGGTGTGGGTGATGGAGGAGTAGGAGGGTGGATGTCACCATAGGTGAGGGCAGCATTGCAAATGAGGGCGGTTCAAAGGAAAGGGTTGGAGTGCAGGATTTGGGCAAAGATGAGGATTGAGTAGGGGTGGGTGGTGACACGGTGGTCGGCAAGGTGATAGAGGATGTGGGTGATGAGGAAGCTACTACGGTGAAGATTGACATAGAGGAGGTGGTTGTGGGCTTCCCCAAGGTGGGGGAGGCCTGCGACAACATCAAGTGTGGCAACAAGGAGGGATTTGAGAGCGAGGTGAGAGAGGAGAGGGGTAGTGAAGGAGGTGGAGGAGAGATTGGGGAGAGGTCTGGTGAGGTACGATTAGGGAGATTTGGAGGGAGGTGAGGTTGAGATGGGGCACCAAAAGGGAGGGAGGCAATAACATGGGGTGAGGTGCTAAAGCTTTGATCCAGATAGAATAAAGAGATTTTTTTTTTCTTAAATTAAGATACCTATTTGAACAACTGCAACTTATCTCACGGCCATTTTGACCACGATTCAACATACCACATGATAGCCTTGAGTTATAGTCCAACAAGCAACTCAATTTATTGTGCAATTTGAGTTGCAGGTAAAGCTGATCATGGGTCGGTCCTTGGGCCTAAACTATATTCATTTTTAATTGGGCTTCGGTTCGAGTGTATTTAAAATTTGGCATTTTCTTGGCCTAAGCCCGACACATGATCAACTCTACTTGTAGGCATTCAAACAAGCATGTTGGCCCGCTTATGTAACTCAAGTTGCATGGGGCTTTACTGACAAGACTCCTAACAACCTTTAAGTACAAATTGTTAAGTATATTTTTTCTAAAATTAAGCAAATAGTTGTTTTTATGTAGGAATTTATAAAACATAGAGGATTCCGAATTTAAGCAACTACTTGTTCACCTTGACAATCAAAGAAACCCTATCTGGGTGTTTTGACCGTGGTATTTTTCTTTCTCTGCTTTCTGGATGCATAGAAACTAGAAGTCCCGGACTCTATGACTTGGTTGTTGCACCATCAAACTATAGTACCATATAAAAGAGCAATTGCACCAAGGTCGGCGGAACTGTCCCGAATTGCCCGGTTCGGGGTGTCTCGAGCCGTACCGGCTGCGGACAGAGATGGTTTCGGTGATGAAAACGAGATCGGCGCTGGAGGGGGAGAAGACGAAGGAAAAGGGGGAAGAGAGAGAGAGAGCGGGGGAGGGAGAGAGAGGAAGAGGAAGGAAGAGAGAGAAAGGTTGAGGCAAGAGAGCCGTCGTGCGGAGGAAGGAGCTGGGGAAGAGGCACTCGCTCTGATTCTCTATTTCTTTTGAAACAGGGGTTGGAGGGGCTTCTTTTATTTTTGGAGATTTTAAGTAAAAGTCGGCAAACCCAGTGGCGACTTCACTTATTTTTTAAAATATTTTAAAATCTCAAAATAAAAGGGCCCCTCCGGCCCCTATTTCGAATGAAACAAGAGACTGGAGGGGTCTTGGTGAGAAAGAGCAGAATGTGAGAACTCCCTTTGTGCTAATTGCGGAAAAGGTGCGTCTCCGGTTCAACTGTTTTCCGTAGCTTTCCGGCATTTCTCCAGCCTTTGCCTCCTCCGCGCGGCAGCTCTCCGGCCCTCCACTGGCTCTCTGCTGGCCTCCCCCTTCTCTCTCTTTTTTCCTCTCTTGTTCTTCCTTTCTCCTGTCTCTTCTTCTGTGTCGGTATGGGCACGGCACAACATGGCGTGGGCCCGTACCGATTGATCTCGCCGGGCAACCGGTACGGTGCTCGGTACCTGTTCTGCTGACTCTGAATTGCACGACTGCCCACTTTGGCTCCACAATAGTCATGTGTCAACACTCCCCTGCTCTAAGAGACTACCCTACCTGCACTTGCTTTTTATTATATTTATTCGTCCTCATGTGCTCATCTCTCTATAAATTAGTTACGGAGAAGAAAACTGAAAGGTTAACAGAGGCGTTTTACATAGGAAGGTCTCTGTCCTGATTTCTTGATTGATGACAGTCGTATCAAGTAGTCTTTCTTCTAAAATAATAATGTGTATTGCACAAACTGAATGCTAGTGTTGTCGATGAAAGAATTGATATTTGCGTATCTCTTTTTTTCGTGAAAAGATATTTGTTTCTTTTTTCTTAAAATGTAGAGTAGTGTAAGTCCATCAGACACTCTAAGCCCTTTTACCCACTGAATTGTTCATCATTGACTTGAATCTCTGCTTTCAGGACAATGTTCGGAATCAACTGATCCAATTTGAGTTGCTGCTAACAGTTGCAACATTTGTTGTCGCCATCTTTGGGGTTGTTGCAGGGATCTTTGGCATGAATTTTTCAATAACATTATTTGAAAAACCGAGAGCATTCCAGTGGGTGCTTATAATCACTGGAGTATCCGGTGTAGTTATATTCTGCTCCTTCCTATGTTATTTTAGATACAGAAGATTATTCCCTTTGTAGGCACGTCGCAGATATAGAGGACAGAAACTGATTTCTCTCAGTGCAATCTGCTATGAATTCAGAAGCAGCAATTGCATAAGAGGCCATCATATTTCTATCCCCTATATATATACCATTCTTCCGAGGAAAAGCTTAGGGGATATAAGTAATATTGCTACTGTAGGATGAGAGGATATATTAGTGACGCTTCTAACTTTCTTGCTATATTTTCATCTTAACAGACTTTTGCAACTTCTTTCTCCACGGATCTTGTGGGCAGCAGAAATTTGTATAAGTTGGCATGTCTGGCTTTAAAGGAAAATTGGGTGAAGTTCACAAAATTATATTAGTCAATGTTGGCTGAATAAAATAGGATTCAGTGTTGTGCTTCAATGTGCCAGCGTCTCAGCGGCTTAGATGAGGTCCCATGGTCTTGAGAGGCATTCTGGGTGAGGAGTTTCTTATTATAATTCCATCGCTGGTTCCGACATGCTTAATAGGAGGATTTCAATACTCTTCCAAAAAAAAATTTAAAAAATGTTTTTGCAGTTATATATTCACCAAATGCAGTTCTTCCTTGTTACCTGGCATGGCAGGTAGTGCTTATATATGAATTCTGTAAGCCCTTACTGTTACGGAGCTCTATCGTGAAGTTGCTTACTTTCTGCAGCATTTTTGTTTTTTAAGGGGATTGCTATGGTTTTTTCTTTATCAAAAAGTGGTGATTCATCGTTGATTATTTGAGGAAGATGAATGGCTGGCTAATATCGTGAATTTTTGTTTTAATATATCAAAAGTATTTACTCTAGAGATTTGTAAAGCAGCCTTTACACACGCATAAATAAAGAAAGATCTTTATCCCTTCAATACTCTCTGTCATTGTCATTCATCTCCACTCCAACGTCTATTGCATGTGGAATAATTTATAGCCCATTACTTTGCTCGACAATCATCTACGAAAGATATAGCAGAAAATGGAATATAGATATGAATCGAATATTAAATATATTCATTTTTTTATTTGAATATAAAGATGATTGGATATTTTTTAAAATATTATTCAAATTTAAGTAAAATTCAATGATAAAAACTAGCAATAAAAACAAAATCATAAATCTAAAATTCAATTAAAAAAATATAATTTTAAAAGGTATTTATCAATAATAAAAATTAACAACTTTATAAAAAATACGTTGTCCAAGATTGCACCTTCAAGGCATCTTACAATTGTCACTTGTTGTAATTGGCAGGTAGAAACTAGAAAATGGATATTTGAATTATTGTCTCATATGATATTTGAATTTTTTTTAGTTTAGGTCTAGTAAGATCTGAAAAAATCTAGTATATCTGCATCATATCCGCATTTTTGAATTGATTATCCAAATTTGTATCCGAATTTTATTGGACCAAAAAACCGTGGTCGGATACTGTCCATCCCACTATCAATCCTGCCAACCTCTCTCTCCTGTTCCGAGGCTATTTCTGTCACTTCGCTCGTTCTCGCTCCACTCTCTCGAGCGGGAAAATAAGAGGGCGGAGGCCGAGGTTTATTTCGCCCAAGTGCCAGTTCCTCCACAGTCCAGATCTAATCCCTACTCTCTCTCGTTCTCCCCCTCACCTTCTCTTCTCCTCTCTTTCTCTCTCTCTCCCTCCGTGAACCGTCTTCTCCGCGTTTCTTCTTGCAGTGATGGAGCGAATATATGTGACGGTGAGGGCGAGGCCTCTCTCGCCGGAGGATGCCAAGAACACCCCTTGGAGGATCTCCAGCAACTCCATCCACCTCGCCAACCAGTCGACCAAATTCGAATTCGGTTGGGTTTCTTCTCCTTTTCTTGTTTCTTGATATTAAACCCTATGTTTTAGGTTTCTTGATCCCAAGTTAATTTCATCTCGTCGGTCGGCAGATAGGATTTTTGGGGAAGACTGCATGACTTTGGATGTCTACGAGGCTCGGACGAAAGATATCGTGGCCTCTGTTGTTCGAGGATTCAACGGTACGCTAGTTAACTGCATCTCCCATGAGCCTCCTTCCGTCCCCTTGTTTAATCTCTGTTCATTGTTTCTCTGTTCGTTCGTTTTGTTTCATTGGTGCGAGTTTTTTCTTTTCTTGATTTCTTTCATTATTCATGTACGTGCTAATATTTTGTACTTGTTTCAGTCCTCTGATTTGACGAGATCGCAAAGCAATATCATGATGGATGCATTTGTTCGAATAATTGTTCGGCAACTGATTTTTTATCGTAATTCCGGAATTGATTTTTCTAGCTGCACCAAAAGTGTCGAGCAAGATATTGCTTATAATAATATGGTGTGTACTGGTGCCAAATACGGTTGAACATTCCAGTATAGATAGTGCTGCCTCATCTAAATTGAAAACAAGTTGTTGGTAGAGAAATATACCACTGGAAATGTGGAACATACTAAGTTTGCACCTCTCATTATAGCAGCTTCATCTCTATACATGTATATGTTAGCAGCATCTGATTTGCTCTACTAATTGCATAAACCCACTTTATTAAAAAAAAACAAATGGTAAAAGTCTAGTTTATATAACTGAGCTCGTGCACTTCAATAGAAATTTGACTGTAGTTTTTAAATTTCATTGGGCATACTGATTAAAGGACCCTATTACTTGGTTTGTTTTCACTATTGCATTTATATGGAATGGGCACGGACATACAGGTTCGGTGTTGGAAAGTTGCCAAAAGATTGTAGTTAGTGAATGGCCAAGTGGATATTCATAGGGAGGATTGCCTTGTTCTTACATCTAAGTGGAACAGTAACGTATTCAGGCCTATGAGACTGTTGTAAGTGTCTAGCTTTTCCAATTTGATCATTCCTTTGTTCATCAAAAAGGTTGTTGCACTAACATATTAGTGTTTTACACTGCACAATTAGCATTGATATTTCACATTTTAAAACATGTGAAGAAGGCTATCCATTGTAAATTTTCTTGGATGATCTGATTACCTGCTAGTGCTTGCAATATAAAGACTGGATTTTGCTGATTGTATTATGTTGTGACCAAAAATAAGGGTAGAGACTAGTGATTTGGTATTTTTACATTAAGCATGCATGATTTGATAATGGGGCAGTGACTTCTTTGGTATTTGTTTTATTGCTGCCTGGCAAAAGAACTTCCTTATCTGCTAAAGTACTATTATCTCTTGCTTTTATAAAAAAGCTGACGTTGCTGTAACTGGCACACAATCGTTCTCGCCATTCACTTGTATTTTGAATTTGTGATTGATAAAATTTATAGACATATCATGTCTTGTAATTAAGTTCTTTTTCATTGGACTTCTAAACCATAAATTCAGCATGAAGGTAAACTATCTATACTACAGGATGCATCTCTACTGCTTCCATTCTCTCGTGTATACTGATAAATAATTTAATAACTTTTTGCCTATTTTTACTCCAATCTAATTGATGATACCATCAAACATGGCATTTTTCATTTTATAACGTCTCATGTATTCTAAGTGTCGATTAATGCTTGGTTGCATATCCTTTTCTTTTTACTTTGCGGACAGGTACTGTCTTTGCCTATGGACAGACAAATAGTGGTAAGACATACACAATGAGAGGATCTGTCACTGAACCAGGGATCATCCCTCTTGCCGTGCATGACTTATTTCAGAGTATTCAAGAGGTGTTCTATTTGTTATTATTCTCTGTATATCTATCTTTCTTTCAATCTTTTCCTTCTTGTTTGTCTTTCTGTATGCTTTGTGCTGACAAGATGTTGTTTCAAAGCTACCTAATGTGGAAGATACGCTTCAGTGTTTCTGATGATACTTGTTCGGTAAATGCAAAAAGTTAATCTGCTGCAGAAAAATACCCAGTGTGACAGTTTAATTTTCAGTTGACGTTTTTCTTTTTTCTGTTTTCTTTTTTTAAATTAAAGCATGATTTTGTTGGTTGAAGTATAACAATGCATAATCAAGATCCAGTAATTTGTGAGTGACAATTTGAAAACACTGTGTTCTTAATCTGGACTAATGGACTAGAGTAAATTCACAGCCTGCCAATAGTTTTTCCTCTTTCTTTGGTTGTGTATTTATTACTAATCACTGTAACTAAAAAGCCTTATGGATGAATTTTTTGAGCCTGTCCTTGCATGAGAAATTATAGAAGATCTCCTTTAAGATCAAACAATTCCGTCAAATTGAGTATGACTGTATGTGCTCAAGGCTTCTAGACATTTTGAAATCGAGAAATCTCTGCAGGAGCTGGTGTTATCAGAGAAGAATTATCTGATTGAGATTTGCAAATTAAAGAAAAGGGGAAGTGATTTGGACAGAAAGGGTAGTGACTCGGAAAAGAAAGAGAATTTAAACAGTACTTCCTTTATCAACATGCTCCTTTTTCAATTCTTTATTCACATCTTCTATCCTGATTATTGGTGTACTTCTTTTGCCATTTCCTGATCCTCATGAGTTTGACATTTATGCTCAGTGCAGCACTATTGACCTTATCTTATATTCACAACTCTTAAATCTGTCTGATATATCCAAGCCCTACTCTTATGCAACTTAAGAAATTAATCTTTGATATGTTACTATACTGGTGCATTTTGGGCCTATTGTTCTCTTACATCCTAACCCACAGACATCATTGACTATAGTCTTATCCTGTATGATTACTCTGAAGCGTTGCAGGCGCATGATGACCATACAGCACTTTAAAACACCTCAACTACATCAATCTGTATCTTTAGAAATTTCTCTGTTATCTTTTTGTTCTGAAATAATTCCTCAGCATGTTTTTCTTGGTGCAACTCCTAAGCCTTTTAAGCATGTTCATTCCTCACCATTCTTTTCTCATCTTGTTTGCTTTGATCATTATAGTTGCTTAGTGTTCTAGACTGGACAACATTGTGGGTCTTTCTGCATTTTTATGAAAATTTTCTTTATCGGCAACAGCAATCTTATCTCACCGTGTAAGCACTTTGTCACTTTATTATCAGTTTTTAATTCAATGCGATGTGCGTTGATCTTTTTTTTTTCAAGGGGGTGGGGTGTTGATGGTGAAAAAATACAGTGGTGATATGAGATCAAACCTGAAACCCTGCCCAATAGGAGAGGATGCCAATCAATTGAAAATCAGATGCTTTTTTATCTGTCCACCATTTTGTTTAATAATATCAAGATGATGAAACTGCCCAGAATTTGTTTATCATGAACTCATTTTCATTCCCGTTTCTACAAAATTTGCATCTCAGATACTCTGCTTTTGTTTTACAAATATTTAGACCCTTAATCTCCAAGGTTTAACTCGATATTCTCAATATAGCAGACTCCGGTGCCTCTCTCATCAACTAATGCTGTATCCTGTCCATAAAACTACACCATGCTTTCTCATAGTTAGCATTACTCAGCCACATGATTTTTCCAAGCATATTGTGATAATTAAGGTTGAAAAAAAATGATAAGTTTGACCACAAAAATTTGTTCTTTCCTTTTTCCTTTAGGATTTGGGCAGGGAATTCCTTGTTCGCATGTCTTACATGGAAATATATAATGAAGAAATTAATGATTTGTTGGCTCCAGAGCATCGGAAGTTACAAATTCACGAGAGTATTGAGGTATCAAACATCCTGACTTATTTAAACATATCGTTATTCTCATGATCCATCCAATAATTCTTCCCTCCTCTTTTTTTTGTAACTTACCTCCTTTTTGTTGAAGAGGGGCATATATGTTGCTGGTTTGAGAGAGGAAATCGTTACTTGCCCTGAACAGGTCCTTGATTTAATGGAGTTCGGAGAATGTAGGTCTTTCTGCATTCTTTCTTCATTTTACGGCACTGGTTATTTTCTAACAATTGAAAGATGAAATTTATGTTTTATTTTCATCCATGAAGCTCATCGTCACATTGGAGAGACAAACATGAATCTTTACAGTAGCAGGTCTCATACAATATTTCGCATGGTAATTTTCATGCCTTGGACCTTGTATATTTAACAATGAAGTTCTTTAGCCTTTATTATTTACTATTTAAGTGGAACTTCAGATAGTTGAGAGTCGGGAAAAAGTTGAAGATAGTGATATTGTTGATTCTTGTGATGCAGTTCGCGTTTCTGTTCTGGTATGTGATGAAGGACATATTAGCTTTTATCACCTTTTTCTTCATTCTTTATCTATTTCTTTTATTCTCTCTCTCTCTCTCTTTGGGTATTGTTTGGATTGTCACCTCATGAGTAAACCTGAGAATTTTCTTGGTATGTTTAGAATTTAGTGGATTTAGCTGGTTCAGAACGTGCTGCAAAGACTGGTGCAGAAGGTGTGCGTCTAAAAGAGGGTTCCCATATTAATAAAAGCCTACTGACACTTGGTACTGTTATAAAAAAGCTAAGCGAAGGTGCAGAGAGCCAAGGGTAAGATGTAAGATTTGCTGCAATGGTTATTTTGACTAATCATGTAAACTGCAAACAGTTCCTTATGGTGAAAATGTCTGATAGGAGTCATGTTCCATATCGGGACAGCAAGCTCACTCGGATTTTGCAACCTGCACTCGGCGGAAATGCAAATACTGCAATCATTTGTAACATAACGCTTGCACAGGTAATACTTAAATTGCCACAAATTCATTAGCAAGGACTAAATTTGTCATATTAAAATATCGTAAACCCTTGTGTAAAGATCTACCTCTGTGCTGTTTCCTTATATTTCATGTTATTATGCTGATATGAATTCCTTAGCTCTCTCATTCTTGATTCACATGATCATATCAGTAGCATTATTTTGCAGTTTTACTACTACACTAGGCCTCTGAATTTCTCCTTATGCTTTGTTCTTTATACTTATCATTAGTAGTTGTCTAATCAAGATCCAATAAAGGAAGATTTATAGCACATGTGGATTGACATGACAGTCTCTAGGTGCAGAAAATGTACTTAGGGATACAATTATGCCTTAGCTAAAATAGCAATAATAACTTTCCACTTGGGGTTATATGGTAAGTGGAATTGCCTGGCAAATGTAGGAGAAAGTTTGTAGTGTTCTCTTGGAGGAGAAAAAATTGGAGCACTTAAAAGGTTCTCCCAAGTTGAAAGAATGGAAATTATGGAATGATCTTATTTAGCATAAAGCTTCTAGCAAGTAAGAAGAACAAAAAAAAAAATACTGCTACTTAGAATGATTAAACATAAAATTGCCTAGTCATAAATGTAGAAATAACACGGGTGTTAACAATTTTATGTGATTAGATCTTCTTGTGAAACATGTTCAGCTCATTACAAAATCTTTAAGGAAGAGTTTCATTTTGAAGGAACTATATCTTTATTATCAAATTAAATATACTTGTCCACAACATTTAGATGAAAGACCCAAATCTGAACTGTGTTGCAACATATTAGTGAAATTTAGATTGTGAGGACAAATATCTGATGCAGTCTCACAACAACCACATATTCACCTTGTCTTGGCCTAAAGACTGTTAGAGGTGCACGAAAAGTACCAATTACTAACATAGATGGGCTAATGCTCTTTCTGGGGAAGTTTTCATGACTGAAGATGGGGTTTCATGGATCTGGGCAGGTATTAGGATTAAATTTGCATCGATGAAAGGGAACAAGATATATGGGACCAAGTGTATAATGAAAAGATGTTTAGACAACAATTATTTAGGATGCCAAAAGGATCAGAATTGACATGAGAGTGAGCATATAGGTCAACTAATTCCAAGCAGCTCATGGAACGTATCAATAATGAGGTAGGAGTATCTTATATTAAACCTAAACGTCCCAGGGCCAAAATAGCTGCAATAATGGGCAGTTTAAAGGAGAGGGAAAAGGTGAAAGAATGTACCTTAGAAATTAATTGAACAAATTGTTAATCCAGTGTTATACAATTACATTCATTAGGCAATTGATTGTCGAGTAGGTTGACATTTGGGGAGTGGGGTGGGAAGAGAGGAAGTGATATTTCTGACTCTCTTTTTACTTGGTTGGAAGAGTGCCCAAAGATGCTAGATGAAGCTTGGGGATGTGAAAAAAGATGAAGGGCACCAGTCTTTTATGGATGTTAATGAAGATATGCTGCATTTATATATAATATTGTCCTGAAGTTTGTCGCTTTCATCATCTAGGAAGTAGCTAGCCAGAATTTCATACCAAGGGAAACATGTGACACCATGGTTCCCCTCATGAAATTTTTCAAGAGTCTAGCCTCCTCAGATTTAGGCAAACTTTTTGGTGATTGCTGAAAATAGGTCTTGTGAGTTTGATGATATTTTGCTAGAATACCGGAATACGGTCAGAGATAAATTGGTGGCCTTTAATGAACTGAAGTGTGCATAAATGACATGATCGAATCGTTGGGAATATGTTATTGCTTGTTATTATTAGGGCCCACCTGGCCTTCGAAACCGTGCAAGAGTTACATCAGTGTAGCTCCATGGCGGCATTGTTCTTAAGACTATGTTGGAGCACTGATAAATATCTAGAGCATTTGTCATGAGCCAAGTAAGTTTTTAGATTTCTAGTGGAGATGAGCCTATGTCAAGGGCTAGTGCTTGGTCTGAATGTGAACAAAATCTCAAAGAGGAAAGTCATAGTTGATGAGTTTATTATTGGTATCCTGAAGTACGCTATTGCAAATAGTATAATGTTGGTTCATGATATGAAAACATTTTTGAAATTCAAACTATGAGGCATGCCGTGGAGGATTATGGCTTAAGGACCATATAAAAGGGTTCTAAGCGATGTAATTTAAGGGGTAACAAGAAAGATATACAAATGTAGAAAGTCATACAGAAATGGTTCATGAGTAGACATGTATGCTGGGATAGTGTCAATTGTTTAAAATAGTAACAGTGAGACAACTGAATTTTTCAAATAATAGTGGCTCTACACCAAGGGCACTAAGATCTTCTACATTTGTCGATATTATTTGACTTCACTGTGTCTCTAGTTTCTTGGTTGGTTCTGTTTAGGTTGTCATGTTAGTTGAAGCAGTTTCTATTCTTTAAGTTGGTTTTTTTAATGCAGGTTCATACAGATGAGACAAAAAACACTCTCCAGTTTGCAAGTAGAGCTTTGCGTGTTACAAATTGTGCATGCGTTAATGAGGTCATTCTCTTGTTCAATTTATTTTCGTCACTTTAATTTTTCATGCACTACTAAATTTTCGTGTTTTTTGTTTTTCTTTGAAGAGAATTAGCTTTTCTATATGCATTTATGCTGTTTCCATTTTTGATGTATCAAACTGTTTATCAACACAACCATGGGTTACATTTTCTGTTCATTAACAGATTTTGACGGATGCTGCTTTATTAAAGCGCCAGAGAAAAGAAATTGAGGAGCTTCGAGCAAAACTGCTGGTTTGTGTTGTTGCTTTGGTATGACTTTTTCGTATAAATATTCAGACCCTTCATGATAAGCATTTTTTTTTCTAAAAAACTGTAGAGCTCTCACTCAGAGCATTTGGAGGAAGAAATTCTGAACCTACGAAACACACTATTACAGGTCAGTGATTGTCTTAACTTTTTTAATATTTCTTCTCTAAAAAGACAACTCTATTGTTTGTTGCTACACATGTTCTTAAGTCAGACATGTTCTTTAGAGTGAGCTTGAGAAGGAGAGGATTGCTTTAGAGTTGGAAGAGGAGAAGAAAGCTAAAGATGACCGTGAGAGGAGATTGCTAGAGCAAGCAAAGAAAATTGCAAATCTTAGTTCATTGGTTTTATGTTCGGAAAGGGATGAGAAGAGAACATACCTCAGTAAGGTTACTGTTTTTCTGCTCTCTAAATGCTTGCATGTTATGATCCATCATCAGTTCTATGAATGTGAATTTTCTAATCATTTTATATTATTATAGTTTTAGATAATTGTCATTTTTCATTTTTTAGTTCACTTATTGACCATGTGGTTGTTTCTTGGACCAGCTTTTCATTCTCTTGCTCAAGCTACGATAATGCCTAATTTCCTTGTGTGACTGTTAATTTATTCCTATGTTATAGATGAGAAATTTAGTCTCCTTTTTCCAGCCTTTTTTTCTAACAAAATAAAATGAGATAAGAGTTTCAATGCCCTCTTCATTAATTAGGTATATGGTGGATTTAATGCTAGGCCACTATCTGATGAAACATCTTTTCTTCTAATGGCTTATAATTTTTAATGCAGAACAATTTTCTCCCAGTATGTTTTATGACCACTCTATTTTAAGGTTAATGTATTCCTTTGTTTTTCTTCTTTTTGTTTCCTTCTTTGGTTTCAGGTGTGCTTTTCTTTTTGCAAGATACCATGCACGTGCCCGTTCATAAAATAATTCTAAAATCTCTAACCTGATTAATAGTGGCAGTACTTATCTTTGGCATTGCCTGTTATATTTCTGTATGACTCAGCTGACCTGGATACACCTAAGATATTTTTTAGATTGTTAGTAGCTTGTCTTATTATGAAGTATATGTTCTGCATTATCAATATTCTTAGCCCAACTATATGAAATTAACAAATCAACTGTTTTGGATGTGTACTGATTCTCTGCAATGTTCTCCTATCAGCATCAATTCTCACATGGCATGTTTTTCTGTACATCAACTTTGGCATTTTATCTATTACCTTTTCTTAATTTGCAGAATAAAAGACGGGTTACATGGTGCCCAGGACCCTCTTCCAGGAAAGGTACGAATGAGGTAAGTACTTATCATTGCACCCACTGTTGTATAAGATATATCACAGTGTAACCTAATCACTTTCCAATGCACATTTGATCTTTGGTTCTTCATCCTCCTGTTTCTGGGAGTTTAGACTTCCACAGTTAAGAGTAGTCCCTTTAAATGATTTCATTTATACTTCTTATAATCTTATATGAATTCCATTTGAATTATTTTTTAAGTGAAAAGCTTTTTAATTAGGAAGACAATTTTAGAAATTAAACAATGCATACTTCAAGTTCAGGTCCACACTCCAGATCAGGCAGCTAGTATTATAGAGTCCATTAGACACGAGCGAGATATGGGTTTGCCACTTCCTTTTGAAGAATTAATGCATGAAAATGAAGCTGCAATGGATGAAAATAATGGTGATGCCTGCTTACCTGATGGCGCTGAGAATGAAAATGAATGCAAGGATTTTCTTCTTCCTGATGCACATGCTTTGTTGCATGTTACCAGCAGAAGGAAAATGCATGTCAAGGTGGATGGCTCGTTTCTGGTGTCTTTTATCATTTCATTGTTTTCCTCCATTTGATCTAGAAGTTTGACATTCAATTGCCTACATTACTTACAGGGAGGTAGTGAATTGGCAGTAAATCATGCAGAATACGAGGACAACATTTTAGTATATGATGCCCAGGTTCTCGTTCTCCCCCTTCTCTGCTTATATGCTGTATCCGTTTGCTTATAAATAGAACAGCACTTCCATGCAGAAAAGGAATAAGGAGGGTGAATCTGAAAGCACAACCAGTAAGTTTGTGGAATCAGAAAGCACTCCTGGAAAGACAAGTTTCATCTCTTCAGTGAGTCAAATAAGTGGGAGTGCATCTTGTGAAAGTAAAAGCTTAACTGCAAGAGAGTCAGAAGCAATTTTTGTGATCAAACAACTCCAGGATCAGGTCTCTTTATAAGTCTAGTACATTATTCAAGTTTAAGATCTTAAATCTGTATTATGATTACACTATTTTTTTGTTTCATGCAGATTAAATCACTAGAAATGGAGAAGGTTGCAATGCAGAGAAATTTGGATAATGTTATGAAGTTGGCAACTGAACAGAATGCTTCATTCAGGGAGAAGTATGAAGAGGTAAAATCAGTTAAATTTTTCTAGAATCTAACTTTATTTATTCCACCAGGCTTTCAAATACAAGATTATCTTGTGATGCAAAACTTCTTTTGCTTGTTGCAGTTTTTAGTTGGTGTAGTTCAATTTCCAGAAAATGAGTTACCTAAATTGCTCATAATAAGCAGGCCTGTTCCAGGTTGTTTTGACCTGGACAATGAGTTGGATTGCCTGAATTGCCAAGTCTCATGATTTTTGAGTTGCAGTGAATATTGGCCTTTTTTCTTTATCCATATCAATGGTTTATGCATATTCAATTTTCTCATCCTTGTTGTCTCTGTGTTATTTTGCTTTGGCATGTTATATCATCCATGCATGCATTTCTCATCAAGCTTTATATTATAAATATATATTGTAGTAGTTTTAGTTGTTACTTTGTATTGTTAAGCAAAGCAGTTATTAATTCATTAAGTCTAATACTCTCCTTAAAAATTGGTATCATCATGCACTATAGATCTGTAATCCTGAACCTTCAATCACAGAATTAGGTCATGAATGATGTCGGAAATAGAATGCAGGTTGTAAGTTGTGTTACATGTAACAAACAAGTTTTTATCATACTACAATCTATTAAATGCCACTACATGGTTGACTCAAAGCAGCTAATACACCCCCTGTGAAAAATGCATATTAGCAGGACCTAGGAAGTTTGTGCATAGATAATTGAAACTGGTGATCCTGTGAAAGTCATGAAAATGCCAACATGCTATAAAATGGAGATCTTGTTGAACGCAGCGTCTATCTTGATGCTGATAAAAAATGTAGTCACTATTATCCCATGCTTAATTATTCTCGTAAGGAATTACTGTTATACAAATCGCACTATGTTGCTAGCATTTACTTATTATTTTTTATGATAGTTACTGTTCATCTAAGGTTTTAAAACAACCATAACAAGTAGCTAGATTGTGATCCTTTACTCAGTTTTGTTGAATGAAATGGCGAGACTTCTCTTGTTTCTCTTCAGCACGGTGAAAATTAGATTCATGAAATGAGGAGACTTCTCTCCTTTCTCTTCGGCAAGGTGCAAATTAGGTTCATGGGTTTCATCTAACTTATGACCCTGTCAGATTTTACTATGAGGTTCATGGGTTTCATCTAACTTATGACCCTGTCAGATTTTTGGAAGTGCGATACAATCTACTAAATGAAGTCTAGGGATCATGGGTATAGATATACGATTACGTTTTTCATGTTAGTAGAAATTTGCCATAATCAATTCGTCCACTGTCATTCATCGGCATACCTTGTAGGGATCAACTTGATCGCTGCAATCTTAAAGGAAGCATCGCTAAAGAGCTTCAAAAGGGCTATTTTGTATGAAGTGTCGTGCTTAGCTTTCGATTTTTGTGTGTCCATAACTTAGGAGCAAGAAACTTCTAGCTAGGGTGCTATACCCACTTCAACAAACTTGTCCTTGCATCTGTTCCTCTGTGTTTCCTTATTCTAAACTTTTTTGAGGGATTTGCTCCATATCTCTGCATCAGAAACCACTTCTAAACCCGCTTCCGCTTTTGGTTACTAAGATCCACAAAGCACCGGTATCTAAAACATTATTAAAATGTTGTGTATAAGGAGACCAATTGATTGGGTCAACATGCATAAACACGGGGTCGGCGGAACTGTCCCGAATCGGGCGGTTCCAATCGTTCCAAGCTATACAGGCAGCTCACTGGTACGGTTCCGACAATGAAAATGAAATCCGTTGCCAGAGGCAAAGAAGGAGAAGGAAAGAGAGGAAAAGAGAGAGCGAGCGGGGGAGGGAGGGAGAGGGAGAGGGAGGGAGGCTGGTGCCTGGGCAGGAGGCCTAAAAAAATCGCTTGCCGACTTTACTTAAAAATTGTGATTTTTTTAGGCTCGGCCGGACCTCTGTTTCGTTTGAAACAGAGAAAGCGGCTGCAGCCTCGCCTCCCGCCTAGGCGCCGGCGTTCGCCGGCCTTCCGCCAGCTTCGCGACCCTTCATCGGCCTTCCGCCGGCGTTCACGACCCTTCGCTGGCGTCCTCCTCTCTTCCTCTCTTTCTTTCCCTTCTCTCTCTCTCTCTCTTCCTCTCTCCCACGACGGTCTGCGTCGCCCTCTTCTCTGTTGGTATAGGACCGGTACGGTACAGCGTGGGCCCGTACCGACTCGTGCCACCAGAGAACCGGTACGGTGCCCGGTACCGGTTCTTCTGACCTTGCACAAACATGTATTTTTGTGGCAGTTCCTACCTTAATATTCCCTTATGTTGAGTTGTCTTTATTGTCTCTCTCATTTGCTTAAGCATCAAAGATTTTCCATGTAGTATTGTTCTATCTCAGTTGTTTGCTCTGTCATCATGTATTATGCTAATTTTTATTCTGTTTTATGTGCAAGTGAAGGATCATGACCTTGGGCATGCATTAGCTGGGTCTTGTTTTTTGAGGTTTTTATCCATCATAATAGTCTTTTCTGTTGGAAGAAGAATTACTTGTCATACTCTTCTAATAATATTTAAGTGAACCAATTTCAATCTTTCTTGTCAAGTCAAATGCCATTGCTTCTTTGGGAAGTTGAACGTTGTTGGAAATGTTTAGGGTTGAAAATGAGGATTCATAGGTTTCTTGTCCAATGGCAAACTGTTTGGGTGTATTTAGTTTTCAATAAAATCAATGCCTTGATGGCAGTGGAAGTTCACATTATGCATCTTGCATATTGGTCAAACATGGTTCAATTTGATAGAACTGTTTTTTTTTCTAGTTCAGACATATGGGCCATAAAACAGTGTGCAGAATAATTCCTTATATCCTTGTGTGATCCTCTGAAACAATCTTTTTTTTCTTTCTTTGCAGTTGTTTTGAAACTAATAGAATTGTGTATAGTGTAGATTTGCTAAGGTTTCATTACTGATTGAACATTAAGAATGAACCTGTAATAACTTTCTTTCTAGCTTGTACTAGATCCCTTAACAGAAAAGTTGATGTTGCATACAGTTCTTACTGAGTTTTATACTACTTTATCATCTGCCATTGGGTATGGGAGCTCTCTATTATTTCTTCCGATCAGTTTGAAACCAATGTATGTTCTTGTCACATATGATTGTAAGTTGTTTGAATCAAATGTTTGATATGCCATCAATCATTGTCTCCTTTTTTGCATGTAGCTCCATCAAGAGGCTCTAAATGCACGTGAAGAGGCTAGAGTGGCGCATGAACAAGAAGTATCTCCTTGCCTATCTGTAATTTTATGTTATATTCTAGAGTGGCACATGAACAACAAGTATCTCATTGCCTATCTGTAATTTTATGTTATATTCATACCATCAAATGATTCAAATGATTAATTTTTACTTGTTTTATTTATTAAACCCTTATGAATTCTTCAAATATCTTCATAAAATTGTGCTTTTTTTTTGTTGGGATATGTATACTTCATAAGATTGTTTCAAGGTTCTTATTGGATGAAACTTTTATTCACATGGCATGTTTCAGGAAAGTAAAGTTGATTCATCCAGTAAGATTTCAATGGAAATCCAAGATATAGCATTGCAAGTTGATCATTCAAGAAACATGGATGATAATATTGCATCCATTGTTGAAGAACTCCTGCAAAACTTCTCCATCCTATCAAAATTTTTACTGGTAACATGTAATTCTAGTTGCTGTCTCAGTCTATTATACACGCATACACACCACGCGCAAGCACACATGCACATGCACACATATTCAAGTTCTTCCATTTGAAATTGTTGGAATCAGAAGAGTGGATATATGTTCTGTCAATAAAATAAGGTACAGATAGCTGCCTTTGCCTTAATATGAAATCGACTCCAAATGCTGAAATTTTGAGCGCTTTATCTTGTCTAATGATTTACATTTTGTCGAGGGCGGGCCTTGCTGCAACTGCAAGGTTGCTCCATTATGTTCTTAGTGTCATGCAAGGTACGCGGTACCGAACGTACCGACATACCGGTCGGCTTCGGTAACGGTACGGTACCGGTGCTGAATTGAACCGATACTGTACCGATGGGGTTGGTTCGGCCTGGTTTCGACCCCATCATCGTTTTTTTTTGTGTGGAGTTCTCTCACTTTTGGATATTTTTTTGATGTTTCTATATTTAGGTTTAAGGTTAAAACTAGATGATGCAACTTATTACTTCCAAATGATTCAAATAATGAGATGAAGAACATAAAATATCTTCAAATTAAGATACAATCAATTACATACATTTAAAACACTCGCAGATATCTAAAATCGGGTCGAGTGGCGATGCTTCTCGTCGATATCTGGATCATCAACATAATATGGAGGCAGATCAACCCATCCCTCTAACCAAGCGGCGTTGTAGTCTTGTATGCTCAATTCTCGAGGAATGCACGTCGGATCATAAGAACTCTCGGATCTCTCACTGAAGCTCTGGCTCTGAGAGATGTTTTGATAATATGGCTGTGAAGGGGCCCATCTGAATATGCCGTCACCAAAATCCGATCCGTAAGATCCTTCGGGCTGCGCAGGGTAGTAGCTACCGGAAGATGACTCTGATGCACCATATTTATAGGCTGGCTGAGGCTGCGGATAATAGGAAGACTTGGAACTTGATACATGAATGGATCCGACTCCACATGGGAGGTCATCTGTAGCTGCATCCTGGCCTCCTGAACAACCTCGAGGAGCCCTTCTTTGATATGCAATGGTATCTGACCGGCCTATATCAGACGGTCTACCGTATTCCGTATCTTGTGTAGCATGCATAAACTGAGACTTACCGGTGTATCGAAAACCTTCCTCCGGCTATGTCTCATAAGTAGTACCATACTGTCCTCCACTCCCTCTATGGCTAGTAGATCCATCACCATCAGAACTTTCATCGCTGCTGGTCCAAGTCTCCTCGATACTCTTCATTGGGGCCCTTTCATTTTCTTTTCTCGTTTGCTGGGATTGACGCCCTCCTGATCGAGTCGACTGGGTACTAGAGCATCCTTGTCCTCGCATGAGAGGATCATCTCTCTGAACGGGAGCGTCGTACCAGTCATGCGGTGACTGGCTCCCCTCTAGCCACGTCCTATCAGCTGTAGGAGTGTGTGGAATGTTGCGCTCAGGCCATTGCTGTGGATCGACCATAGCCTCGGTGGCTATGATGCTGGCTGGTCGTCGAGGCGATCCTGGTTATCTAGCTCGGGCTCTTGCTGCTGGGCCTAAAGCCAGTCGAGCATAGGATTATCATCGTCATATGTAAAAGTCTTATAGATGGGATCTGCATACTTGAGCTCCACTTCCTCCTGAATGCATTTTAGCCTCAACCGCAGATTGTAGTGCACATAAACTAGGTTATTGAGGCGCTTTTATGTCAAACGGTTCCTCTGTTTGCTGTGGATGAGGGCGAAGGTGGATCAGTTGCACTCACAGCCACTTGAGGAGACCGTTTGGGAGAGGATCCGGATAGCTATCCGCTTAAGATTTTTTGCGGATCCGTCAAAATGAATCCACCATTCAGCTGCAAAAATATTGAAGATAATTATATTTTACATATATGATGGCCTCATAGTTGAAGATAATTCAGCTGCAAAAATGTCTCGCAGATTTGTATTGTAGCTGGATTCATAGTTGTCTTGCTCACGACAGCTGGTCGTTGTCCAAAGCTGTGGCTGCCCTCTCTAAATAATTTGATCTGTGAAAAGAAGCTTGTTGTAGTATGTTAATAATATAAGATCTGATATATCTACATATGCTACTAAATCATAGTTACTTCTTCTATACATGACGCGGCGACTTCTGGATCAGGCTCCATCTTATAAATAACATTATGCAAAGCATCAAAAGTTCATCATCTATACCAATTCCACTCTCGTACTGGAATTGGAGATTCAGGTAGTATGCTGCACATAGATGACACCATCTTAGTATAATTATACAAATATATCAATCAGTATAATTATCAATATTATTGCTTACTTGCTAGATGCAATTTCCTACCCATTTGGGCTTCCCACCGCCGCTCAATGATGTTGATGTACTCGTGGGCATGGGCTACATTTGCCTCCATGATCTGAGCCTTTGCCTTCTCCATCATGTGATACAAAAAGCCCATCTGAGGGTACCTCTCGCTATCCATGGCCCGCAGCACTTCATATAATGGTTTGATAGCCTTGACTATCGCATTGGCCTGCTGCCAGAATGACTGTCTGCTTACCAAGTCTTCCATCCTGCTTCCTTCAGTGCTGGCCTGGGCATATCTACTTTTCTGCCACTCGGAACTGACAAACATCTGACGTAGGGCTCCTTTTTTCTCGATAAGGCTATTAAGTACAATGTAGTTCGTAGCAAACCGTGTGACTCCTGGTCTAAAAATCTTTCTTCATGTATACTTTCTTATTAATGAAAGAACCCAAGTATGGCTATAAATATACCTGGTGATGCGTTGGGCTATCTTCACTATATGTTGCATCCTACGGATCTTTCCAATATCCATCAGGATGAGGTCGATGCAATGTATAGCACATGGGGTCCAGAAAATTTGTGGTCGCCGCTCCATCAAGACCTCCCTAGCCAACTTATATTGCGGCCCATTGTCAGTGACGACTTGCACGACATTCTCCTTTCCAATCTGATCAATCACCTCCTCCATAAGTCTGAGGATGTATGAGGCGTTGTGCACCTTATCCGAAGCATCAACTGACTTGTGGAAGAAGGTCTCCGTATCACAGTATGTCAGAAAGTTGATGATGGCCCGCTTTGTCGGACCGGTCCAACCATCACACATCGGAGTAAGCCCACATGTGGGCAAGTTGCTCTTATATGAGCCAATTCAATTCTGTAGCTCTTCCTTATTGTTGTCAAAAAGCTCACCGTAGATGTCTTTCGGGTCTGGAGGATCGACACCAGGACCGGCAGACTGTATGGCGGAAATGGCAGACTTGTATGTATTGTCTGCAGCATTCGCTGGGATGTGGCTGAAGTGGAACCAAGATCCAATAGCTCGCCGCATATCCTTCTTCTTCTCCTTCTTCCACATTGTGTCTATCCTTTGCTGCTTCGAATCTCTCCTGGGGAAGGCATGCGGATCTACATCATGGATTGACGCTCCTGGTGGAATCCCTCCAGAAGACTTCTTTCAGCTACCAAAACCATGCAGGATAGATGCAATCCGGCCACGTCCTCTGCCCTCGTCCTCCCTGATTGAGGTTGTCCTTTGAAACTTTGGATCTTATTTGCTTCCACCAGAACCGGCTCCTGACTCGAAAAACGAGAGCCCAAATCGAGCCCGATGCCTCGCCACCTCCTCCTGCTGCCACCGATCATCCAGACTCGCCCGCATGGCAGCCTGGATCTGTGCCTCCTCCTTATCTGGACCCTCGACCTCCTGTGATTCCATGAAGTGATAGGAAGGTGCTTCTGCAGCTTGGCGTTCCACCTCCGCTTTCTGCTTCACAGCCCTCTCCTTGGTTGCTTTGATCTCAGCGAAATTTTTCCTCATCAGCTGACGGATGTTCGGTGGGCACTCCGAGCACGCAGATATCTCACGAGAATTATCGGCTAGGTTCTGCTTTAATCTGGTTACCCCTCCTCCCTTAAAGCACTTGTGGCAATAATTGTACTGGAACTAGTGCCGTTTATTGAGCATCTTCCCATGCTCCCAGCTAATATTACGCTCTTGGAGTTGCCCTCTCCTTGATGGCTCCATTCCTACGACCACATTAATTTTTTTTTAAATTTTAAATTATTTTTAATTAAAAATTAATTTTAAAATTTTTTAATTAAATTATAAATTATATTAATTCTGTAAAAATAAAAGTTAATGTCACCATTAACATCGTTCATATATCGACAACATATAAAAAATTCAAGACGAAATGGAATCATTTAATCATTTCCTATTTTTTGGCAATTTTTGACTTAATTTTTTTAAGCAATTTAAATGAAATATTAAAAAAACAATGTAGGGGAAAAAAATTTTACCTTATTTAGTTTTTGCTGGATTTTTCTTGAAGAAAAACGACGCTCTCTGACCTTTCTAATTTTTTTTCACGCCTTTGTCTTTGCCTTTCTCTTCTTTTCCTCCTCCTTTGTCTCTGCCTTTCCTTTCATCTTATTTCTGGCTTTGGCTGATGAATTGTTCGGCTTTTATAGCCGAACAAATGCTAAGATAACCACGCTACGGGTGAAGTAAATGGCCAGCGCTGTGGCACTTTTGAAAGTGCCAAAGCGTATGGCACTTTCAAATGCCGCCATTTACTCTTCGCTGTGGCACTTTTGATGGTGCCACAGCGCGTGGCAGGGTGGAAATCATCCGAAAAAACCACCCGTTAAGGCACTGTGGCACTTTCGAAAGTGCCACAGCGCTGGCACTTAGTGCGTGGCTACGGCCATGCGCTGCTCCCTATTGCCTCGAATAGCCACGCGCTGCCCCCCATTGCCTCGAACCGGTGCGAACCGCTCGGTTCGCACCGGTACGAGGCAAAAACCGACCGGTTCCGACCCAATTTGGGTCGGAACCGATTTTCACCCCCGTACCGGACCGGTGCCGACTGGCACCGGTCTGATACGGGCTGAACCGACCGGTACAGGTCGGTTCAGCAAACCCTGGTGTCATGGGTTCAAAACACGGAAACAATTTCTGCGCACATGAGGGTAAGGTTGCATACATTTGACCCTTCTTAGACCCTGCAATTGTGGGGGTCCCGTGCATTGAGACGCTCTTTAATAATTTACATTTCTCGCCCTCCCTTGAAGCTAATGTTTTTGACCCATAATTTATTGTTTTAAAAATACTATCATTAATCATTTGAAAAATGTAGATATGCTTAATCAGTCTTTAGTTTTCACTCCTCAAAATGATACCTTCTTTTTATACTCATGATGCTAGGGTATCTGGGATATGTTTCTATTGACATGTTTGCTGGATTAGTTGTAGTTCATAATTTTATTATGTTTTGTGTTAAATTTATTTTGGAGGTCTCAAAGGGACACATCTCTAGGATATATGGTGGCCATCATACCAGGAGTTGAATCCAATCTTCTTCCGACTTTTAATTATGAAATGGTGCAGCCCTTTATGAAAGAGTTGCATGGTGGGATACTCTTAAAACTCTTAAACCACCCGTTGAGGCATTGTGTATCCTAGGCACACATTATGAGAAGTTTGTGAGAGTACCCATTTTGTCCCACTGATATTAGGCTTTTTCTTTGTACTATTTATATAAGCATTTGTGCTTGACTAGATAAAGTTCACCCTTGATTTGTATTATTAAAGTGCACATTAAGGCTATCTGGAACTAGTTCGTTGTATCTTGGGTTCAAAACCGGTAAACCACCACAAAATTGTCTGCACTAGGCTAGGGTGAAACATTTACTCTAAAGAGAATGTCCTCTATAATGTGCCTTAAATTTGGTGACATTTTTCTGATTTTTGTTATGCAGAAAATATGAAATACATTTTAGTTAGTTGTATTTGAGTTAGCAAAGATGAATTTCCTAATTCAGGGTTTCTCATTCCCTCTCCCATATCCTTTCTACAATTATCTTAATCTAAGGTTAGGGTCCTGGGTTTTTTTTTTGATGCAAGATTAAGGGTTTTAACACCAAGAATTTACATTTCTTGTTATTCCATGCAGGCATGAAAAGAGATTGCAAGTAATCGGGTTAAAATTACCTCAACCGTCATCTAGTGGTCAACTCATGGTTGACCAATGATCGAACCCTGGACTCATGACCTGGAAACTAGAATTGTTTAAACTTGGTCAACGAGGTCAAAATACCAATTTATTTTTTCATTTTAAATGAGATTACAAATCTTTAAAAGAGGCACATTCCAATAGCCTGTATAATACCACTACAACAGTCTTCGAATGTGATTTTTCTAAATTGCCTGATGAAGTTAAAGGTAAAGAGTCGAGAAAGATGACATATGTAGTTCTTAATGACAGCTGATATGATGTTTCCAGTGTAATATCTTAGGTATGCTATTGGAGGAAGCTCATTCTTTAACCAACGTAGGGAAGTCATTAACAGCTGAGAAATGATATTGGCATGTGCAATGTAGCTATGGAGATCGTAGTTGGCATAGAGGCTTGGACTTGCCCAGAAGGGTCCATAAAGAGGAGGAGGATGTGATAAAACTTTTATGCAACATTATGGCTAGGATTTGAAGAATTTTTTTCCCCTGTTCTAAAAGAATGCAAATAATTATGCTTGAAGCTGGTGTCTTGTCAGTAGGACAAGGTTTGTTGGTTATATTTCAGTATTTTACCAGTCATTTGCTGCCATAATGCAAGTTTGCTTGTTACTGGTGTTTTCAATAGGTCATTGAAGGCAACAATTTCTAGTGTCAAGGTGTTTCATTCTAGATTGATCAAAATGGTTTATAAATCATTCTTACCATTTAGCTTTGTGCTATGACTTCCTATGGAGAACTAGCTTTCAAGCTGCTTTTTTCTTTTTTTTCTTTTCTTTTTTTTTTTTTTGGGGGGGGGGGGGGGGGGGGGGGGTTCTTGAATGCTTCTTAATATATTCAAAATTTTCAACTGTCCCCTGATGTTAATGTACGTAATGGTACGGATCTCTTATCTTGCAGTGTGATCAGAAGAAACACCATGAAAATAAATCACAAAAGAAACGAGAAACTAATTGGAAGTAAAAAATGCAAAATCAATGAATAAAAGTAATGTATTTTTAGGATTTTATAAATAAACTAATGATTCAAGATAATTGAAGGCATCGGATCTCACATCCTATTGAACCTTCAATGTCACACCTTAGGTCTTCATAGCGCTTTGTTCAAAGTTATTTGGCATTGTACCAAGCTCCCCTTTTTGACTCCATATGCACCATGAATTTATCATGCAGCATCACGTAGTGCAAGAGATTTGAGAAGAACTAAGGAGAAGAAAATTATTGATGTGTAAAAATATGAAGAGTACATGTGCATTCATTGGCTGTAGGACCATTTACATTGAGATTGATGGGTGCTTTCAAACTCTTCCTTAAGTTTTAACTTTTGAAATAACATGAGGAGGAAATTCTACTTCGAAACAAATTTCCGGGACTAAGCACTATGGCAGATTCGGGTTTCTGATCATAGAATCAGGTTTATGATCATATAACTTGCGCTGTTAGAAATTTTACATGGCAAGGAAAGTCTTGTCAGATTTACTAATTCTTCTCCTAATGGGCTTGCTCTTCATCGGCAACTTGTTGCTGTACTTTTGTTTCTGATGGTGGAAAGGGGCACCATTTGGATATTTTGATGGCTGGTCATCCATCATCAGTTGTTTTGGCATTGAATTTGCACTATTTCCTGACAAACACTGATGCTGGCATGCGATCAACTTCTGGATGGCTAGCTCAGTGCCATCTGAAGGTTCAGACATCTGGAACCTGCTGTCAGCTCTCTCTCTCTTTCTCTTCTCTTTTCTCTCTCTGTCTCTGTCTCCCTCCCTCTCTCCCTCGCTCCCTTCCTGGTGCCTTTGCACCACATCAGATGTGCTGAGGACGTTTTTCTTTTGGAGATTCTAATGATTGATAACTCTTCAAGTTTGATCCTGATGTTTAAGAAACATCTTGAATTGTAGTTACCCTCTTGTTTTTTTTTTTAATAATAGGTACTAGCTCTTACATGCTTACCTTCATATTTCTGTTGCTCAGATCAACTAAGAGGCCAAATTGTTAACATCATTGGACATTGTAGCTTTTGTTCTGTGCTAGTTCTGGTTTTCTAATTTTCATTACTGCTACTAAATTTGGGAAAATCTGTTGAACATGCTGTTTTAACTTGTGTTGATACATAAGATTACATATATGATGCATGTTGATTAACATTGTTATCTTCTAGGAGGTGCACAATTCTGATCATGCATAAGAATAAATGGTTTGGTACAAAATTGTGAGTTAATGGTTTGAGGTCTTATCAAGAGAGAGCAGTGGTTTAGAACATGCATGTCCCTGTTAGGGCACAGTGATTGACTTCTGTGATCCTAGATGTAATTAAGTCGCATACAACTGTTCCTGCTAAGAGAAATATAGTTGCTTTCTTTCTCCATGTTCTTAGCTTCATGACAGAAGCTGGCATTGCTTTCTTCATAAGCTTCTCAAAGGTTTGTGTTGTTTATGGCATGAACTTTTCAATATAGTCCACCTAATCTTTGTGTTCCCCCTGTCATTCCCAGTTTACCTTTTCTTGTCTATAGCTTCACATTATCAATATAGCCAATTTGGTTGTGTTAGCTATCTAAAAATTTCTTAGAGGTCTATCTTGCATGCTTTTCCAGGTTTTATGTTTATCTTAACCTTGTTCATGTTATGAAGGAACTCAAGTCATTTGCTAGTGAAGATGTGGTGCGGTTCAAGTCCATCATTAGCGGGCATGAGAAAGTATGCAGATTTATGAGGAAAAGAATTGATGAACTTGAGCTAGAAAAGGTGTAATTGAAATATCTCGAGATTTGGCTCATTACTTGTTAAACGAAATTTTTAGGTCTTGACACAATGATTTGGCTCAATGCAGAACCTCTTGCACAATCAATCTGTTGATCAACAGAAACAAATCCAGGAGCTTAAATCTGATCTGGATAACCGCGAGAAGGCTATGGCTGTTAGTGACTATCTATTTATCCTCATTTCTTTTCTTTGATAAAATTGTGCTATGGTAAGGTTTTTGATGATTTGTCAGGAGCATGGTCTTCAACATGATTTGGAGAAGGATGAGCTCCTCTGTCGAGTCCTTGGTCTCCAGAAAGAAGTATCATGTTTATCATCTTCTTGTTTAACAAAGGAAAAGGAAAGCCTGCGAAAGGAGCTTGAGAAGACCAAAATGAAGTTGAAAGACACAGAGTCCAAGCTCAAGAATGCCATCAAGGATAAAATAAAACTTGAGGTTTTTTAGCCCCTGCCGTTTCTCTCTACTCCTTTTCCAATCATTTGCTTGGTGTTGACCTGTTTATGTTGCCAAAAAAAAATCTGTCCACAGAGTGAGAAAGCACAAGCTGAACGGGAGATAAAACACTTGCAAAGTCAGAGGGCTATTCTTGATCGTGATATTCGGAAGCGTGATTCTCTCATTGATAGAAGGCGTGAGTCAAAATCAACTGATTTTACTAAGCCAAAAGGAGTTAACAGTGCAGTCGAGCAAGCTCTCCAGGTGAGGTTTACTGATTTCGAATGGTAGGACTGAATCTTGAAATTGTTCTATAGGTCTGTGATCTGTCATTTTACATATGAAATGGTACATTAGTCCAATATTTTTGTTCACCCAGCAAAAGACTTGTTGAGCTTGTTGGGCAAGGCTACCCAAATTCATTTTGCAACAGATTTGTAATTTAATCATGATCTGTTTCTCAAAATAGTACAAAACATATCAAGCGTAAAGGCTAGCTAGTTGGTATATTCTCCAGCAGTATATATTATTTCAGCTGTTGTGGCTGTTGGAACTCACTTATGTTCCTTATATTGTTTGAGTAGATTTTCTTGAAAGTAATAAGTAATTTAATGTTCAACGCATCAAATGAAACAGATAGTGTTGTTTTCAGTCAGACTTTGTTAATTTTGTTCTCTAAGAACAAGAGTTAAGTATAAATATAAATATCAGCTGCTTTGGAGGCCAACAACCCAAATTTATATCCATCATCTGTACAAAACGACCGGTGTAAGCATTTTATAATAAAAAATTTAGATTATGGATATGATATACATGTATTTCCCTTTTTCACTTCTGTTCAAATAAGGACAATAGACTGAGGGTTTGCTGAGGAAGAAGCTATTTGAGTATTGTAGGTTTATGTGATGAAGTTCCCTTTTTGTGTTTTGAAGTATTCTAGTATTAAGGTTTATTTTGGTCAGCTCTGAAAGCTTTAACCTGATATACCTTCTATGATGTTACAGAAGTTTCTACTAATTTCTTCCCGCAGTTTTTAAAAGTGCCATGATGGCTTTTGGTGGTACTCATTATTGGAGTAACCTAAGGCTATCTGACAATATCCGAGCACCCTAGTCTATTGCCAGCAACTGCCCCGGAAACATAATACAGTCACCGGATCATCTTTGACTTCATTTGTATTATCAATATCATAAGATGTCTCGAGGTACACATGGTGTACATTTTGTTCAAGTGCTCACTGACAATTAGGAACGCTTCAACTGTATATTATAACCTACAAAATCTATACCAAACTCAGTAAAGTATATACTGAAGTCATAAATAAAACATAAAAAATAAAAAATGCATATCATTGTTGTTTTAACTCCAATAGTAGAAATTGTTGAGCTTCCATGGTTGTTCAGCTTACTGAAAGGCTTGAGATTGGGTATAGCATTTTGGATAAAATAACCTTTTGGGAACAATTATTCAATATTTTATAGTTCAATTTGATTTTTTGAGAAGGTGCAGTTGATATATCCCACTTCCACATTAGCATCGGCATGTTTTTTATATGAGAAGTATAAGAAAATTATATTTTATGTTAGGATCCTGTGGTATGTTTGATAGTGGAGTTATGATTTTTTGTATTTTAATGGATGTGCGTCATGGTTTGTACATACATCTGATTTTAGATTGGTGCAAGTCTCATGGCCCCATCATGTTATAAGGATCTGGCTGCATAGATTTTAATCTTGATCCAATATCGAAGTTTGTAGTGTTTGTGTGTGGGAAACCATTCATGGTGGCCTCAGATACGTCTAGTGTCCAAGCACACAGCCACCATGACAAGGTTGATGAGAACTATTAGTGATGGTTATTTTTGTAAATGAACACTCAGGATGAGGCTTGCTTATCTTGGTTGATTGTGGAGCCTCAGTCTTTCTGCTAATACTCATGCTTGCTCCCTTGTATTCATGCAATCTATCTTCAGTCAAAATTTTAATCAATATTTTTTTGGACATTTCATGTTGAGCTTTTAGGAAGACTACCAAAAGCTCGAAGTGCACGCTTTTGAGATGGAGGCTGAAATTGCTTCTTTAAAAGAAGCTTTGATAAGTGCAATTGGAGAAAAGGAAGAAGCCTTTGCAAGCAATGACTTCTTGAACGCAGAACTAGAATCTTTTTCTGACAAATTGAATGAAGCAGATAGCAAAATTAAATTGTTAAACGAGGAGGTCGCTGTTGTGGTATGCTTGATTGTATCTCCTCAAATTTATTGGAGCAAAGCTTCTTCATTCTTATTATTGTCAGTGTGCTTTTTTCTCAATTAGTTTTTCTTTTTCATGCAAATAATTCATAGGCTACATTTTGCAGACACAAAGGTTGCATGAATCTGAATCCTTTTCCAAGAAATTGGAAGCTTCTCTTGATTCACTGTACAAAGAGAAAGAAGAGATGGCAATGGTGATCAGATCCTTCCAAGTACCTCAGAGAGGAATGCTGCTTTCATATATTTTTATATAGCGCCTAACTATTCTCATTTGATATGCAGCAACTTACAGATGCCCTTCTCGAAGTGGAGGCTGAAAAGTCAACATGGTCAGCCAAGGAGAAAGCTTTCACTGAGGCCAATGAGAGATTAAAGATATCCAATGATGAGATTTTCAAGTTATCAGAAAAACTATCAAAGGTATTCTTAGATATGACTTATGAGCATCACCTTAAGCCCTGCTCCATCAAATTTGTTTCACTCTAGGGTCAAGTATAGTAAATCTATTAGCTTGAGTTAGCTTTGTTGAGCAAGCAAGAACATTCTTAATGCTGAAATAGAATGGGAACTGTAGCTTCACTGTAGCTGTGGAATACAAAATGGATATTCTATTAACTATTGGGATATCATTGTGAAATCTATTAAAAGATGAAGGGACATTTTAATTAATTTATCATTTTTGTCCATAGGAGAACAACGGGAAAGCTTCTAAAACAAAAAAAATGGAACATGAGAGTAACATGTCTACTGTGTAAAATTTATCCTCCTGAACTAAAGATATTCTATCTCAAAGCTAAACTTTATTTATAACATTATAGTTCAAGTGAAGACACAAGCAATGATCACTTTGTGTATTGGAAATAATTATTTGAAGACCCATGGCACGATCACTTCGTATATCTTCCTGAAGGAAGAAAGAAAATTTTCTAGAACATGGGTTCTTGTCATTCTTCTCTGTTTTCCTAATACTTTCACTAAATTTCAAGTGATCTCTTTGTATCATTGAGGTTAATCTTCCAATAGATCATTTTGCACCAATATGTTTCTTTGACCTTGTCTCATTAAATATTATACTTCAACTCTTTATGATAGTTAACTAAAATCTATTGCTGCAGGTTATAGATGGATGGTCTCTCTTTTTTTTAAACCTGAAAAAAGAACATGTTTGAAATTGACAAATATAGAATATAGAGTGAAAACCATGGTCTGCCGAACCGGTCCGGCCTGAAACCGGTACCCAGACAGCATGGATACCGGTTCTAGCTGTTCGGGTACCGGTTCCAACTATTTTTGGGCTGGTATCGATCGGTACGCATACGTACCAGCTGCGTACCGGTCTTGTACCGGCCCGTACTGGCCGGTTCGTACCGATACCTTTTTTTTTTAACCATAGCACGTGCTGTGGTGTGAGAGCACGTGGCCCGAAAGCACTCCCTCGGGGCAGAGCACCCGCATGAGGTTCCCCCCATGTTTTTCTGTGCGCGGTTCAACCGCGCGCGGCGCGCTTTCACGGCATGCGGACTCGATTCCCCATGCTGGGAGTCGCCCCGTGCGCGATTTCCCCGCCTCGCGCGGGCCACAAATGCCGCCAGCTCTGGCGCGTCCGCGCGGACGCGAACCAAAAAAAAAAAAAACAAAAACAGAGACCGGTTCATACCGGACCGGTTTCGGTACAAACCGGTCTCGAACCGGTCCGGTAGGCTATCGATACGTCTACCAGTATCGGTTTAGCGTACCTTGGGGAAAACACTTTATTCAAATTGATGCACATGATTTCTTTTTTCCTAATGTGAAAGTGTAAGTTCTATTCCTATTATTTTTCAAGAGATGTGCAAAATTGATAGATATGTCATTTGCAGATAATATGTTGTCATTGTTCGATCAAGAGTGTTAAACATGAAACTAAAGTATGGGAAAGCTTTGAAAAAAGCCTAAACTTAAGTAAACTAATTACAATGTAATATTAGTGGAGATATTGACAACAATGAGGGTTTGGTCAAATTTGATAGCCAAGAAGCACTTGAGTAAAATCATTTTCTTTAGCTGGCAAGGGTTCAAAGAATCAGGTTTTACAAAATTGGTATAATAACTTTCACAATCACATTGTTGATTCAGCTTTGGCAGACTATGTTGGATATATGTACCAGATTGTAATACAACTTGCCAAGGAAAGTCCTTTTGTTATCTTGGATCTATGAGACATAAGAATGGAGAAACGAGCAGACAGATTTAGTAGTATCAGAGTAAAGTGGATGTAGTGGAGAGTTGCTTCTTGTGGTGTTTGAAAGTTCACACTTAAGGCTGAATGAAATATTCTATAAAGCAACTGCAAGGCCTGCAATATGTATTCATTAAGAATGGGCATTTAAGAGGGTCCAAATGTATAAAATGAAGTAGAATGAACAGGTTGATGTGACTTAAGAAAAAGGATGCATGTTAGCAGAAATAATTGAGGATAAAGTGTGTGACATGGTTTTTAGTATGGACCTGGAATCCTTTGAGCAACCACCATGCAATTATTTGTCATTTCACAGAAATCTATAGTCAACCTTTTGATCAGTTTTGGCTTCGATGAGTGTTTGAAGCATGTATATAGTGTTTGATGACTGTAATTAGTAATGATTTTAACTCTTAAGTTTTGTGGGCAACCTAGGAATGCGTCACAATGAGTGGAAGTATGTGTTGTGAGGCCTTTAAGGCATGCATAGATAACTACATAGTTTTTGCCTCAGTTACAGCATTAAACTTGATATGGTGACAATCCAAAAGTAGCTATACCCTGATGGTAAGAAATACTCTAAAACCTAATAGTTTTCAGAGAATTTCCTTGCTTATCTTTAGCATATCTAATGGCATATACATAAAGGACTAGCTGGTCTTAACTGCTGAGAGACAAAAGTGTTTTTTCTCTCTACTGGTCCTCGAGTACACATATCTATTACTGATCCTTTGCAAGATCAGGATGAGACCTTTCTGAATTGCTAATCCATGTTAGGTCAACATCAAGAAGAGATGGGCCGTGGTGGTCCCTTTTGGACTGCCCGGATCTCATAATTGAATACAAAGTTAGATCTACATTGGGTATCACCTGAATCACCCCCGTCTATCCTCACTGAGGATAAGTTTGGTTTCAAACTCCGATTCGAGCAGGAGTACGCCACGCTCATTTGGCGGAAAGAAAGCCTATATGGCTGGTTACCTTTTCTCAGTGTCAAGCAAGAATGCTGGTTGAAGAGAATATTCCCGATCATCGCATAAGCTGAGCTGGGAATTCAGCATTAGATCATCGGCTAGCTGACCCCAGGGCTTTGGATATTCTGTATCTATCAACTCACCATGTTGATGGAGTATTAAATTTAACTTTATAGCTGACAGTTTGTATATCTATGAAGAGACATCAATTTGCTACATTGAACCTGATATTTTCTGCAGCAGTGGAGGCTTTGGAGTTTGGAGGGATGAAAATTTTCTGATGAGCAAGTAGTCAGGAACTACAAACACATTTTTATTGTTCTCCGCAATAATTTCTTTTTGAACTTTGAATCTGAAACCTATTGGAATCACATTAGAGGTGGAGACCTAAGAGAAGATCCTAGGATTCATGTTTTCGTTATATTCATTCTTTATGGTCTAGAACAAGGTTGGCGGAACCGTCTCAAACCATCCTGTTCGGAGCTTTCTGAGCCGTACCGGCGGCTTACCGGGATGGTTCTGGCAAAGAAACTAAACGCCGTCGTCGGAGAAGGAGAAGGAGAAGGAAAGAGAAGAAAAGAGAGAGCGAGCGGGGGAGGGAGGGAGAGGAAGGGAGGCCGGCGGACTTCACTTAAGAATCATGAAAACCAGCGCCGGCCTCCTTCTCCCTCTCCCTCCCCCGCTCTCTCTCTCTTTTCTTCTCTTCCAGGTCTCCTGTGTCAATACAGGCTTGGCATGGCATGGCATGGCGCAGGCCCGTACCGACTCATGCCATCGGGCAATCGGTACGGTGCCCGGTACCAGCACAACAGATCCTAGTCTAACAGATCTTAGTTTATGTACTCCTAATAGTCTATAAGAGTAGTCATACTGATCTTAAAGGCAATTTTTTATTCTGTTCACTCACAGCTGTTAACACCTGTTCTTATCTCTTTAACAATTGGATCCTGATTAATGGCAATCTTTGTAGGATTAAAATAGTGGAAGTCACTTTTGACACCTGGAACCATAACTTCTAATTAAGAAATTTTTTCATATTTGATTTTTATCCTAATAATATGGCCTCCATGAGTGATGCAGTATGTTTGTTCATGGTCATATATGGAAAGATTAATCTTCGTGGTGAATACTATTGCTTTTTCTGAGGTTAACATTTTGCACTGGTATCATGAATGTAGCTGTTGTTGTTTGCCTATCAACTCTTAGGGAAATGATACAGTTCATTAGCAAGATCATTTTTAACTGGGATCATAGTAGAAAACCCCTTTTGACAAACAGATACAAGCAATGAACAATTAAGATCATAATGGTCTGGTGGAGGTGCTGTGGCAGGCAAGTTACTATAGCTTGTTTGTGCAGTAATGTTAAATTCTACGGTCAACTAGTGGTAATGGGGTCTGGTGAAGGTTGACTCTAAGAAGAATTGGCTATCGCTTGGAGGAATAGACTTGTTGGATGGATTATCACTGTAGTTAATTTAATGTTTTTTTGGCTTCTGGAGGTGCTTGTTCTATCAGATCGAATAGGCAGGTCGTTGAGATTATGCATCTCATTTGTTGCCATCTCCTTCTTGAAACAACAGCTTTTGGACTCTTTTCATATCTATGTATGTGTACATTCATCCTTATATTTTATATACAGAATCCATGTGAAGTTGCCAATTCAAAAGTCTTGATGCAGATAAGAATATTAACCTTGTTGGCTTTTCATCAAGTAAATGGTGGTTTGCTAATAGTTTGGGGTGTGTATTTGTGTGCAGCTCACTGTCATTGTGTACCTGAATCACTGCTAATCAACTAGTAATGTTTCAGTGGTTGAATTTAGCAACTGACCCTTTGATACTTTTATGTCTACACTGACTCAGTTTGCTTATGCATGTTTCTTCTATGTAACAATTCTAGGATTATGTCATTCTTTAGATTTTGGCATCCATGTTATTTCTCTTTTAACATAATAAATAACAGATGCAAGATTTGCTTGATTGACTGTGAACTTACAGTAGGCATTTCTAGACATTATTCTTATCATGGCAATTCTAAAATATAGGTGAAACATGAATTGGAGTCTTGCAGAGAACAATGTGGGGTATTAAGGGAAAGATTGGTTCTTTCTGAGGAAAATGCAGAAAAAGAGAGAGAGTGCAGGTTAGTCAGCTTTTAATCTGTACCTTTTGCAGGAAATGCAGCCTACATTATCTGAAATATAACCATGTAACTGGTTTTTATATGCACATACATTACTTGATTCAAATACTTGGCAATAATTTATTGTTACCATTTGGAACTGGCATGCATAGAATTCTGGCCATTTCCTATTATGCTTTCAGTAAAAAGTTCTGTTCTTTTTGTAATGCAAAAAAAATCATGTTCATTTTGCCAATCTGGTCTATAGCTGGTTGTAAAGATCTATTCAATCCTTCCATGGGGCATCCTCAAGTCTGACCCCATATCTTAAGGAAGGTCATGGATTTTGTGATGATCATTAGTACATGCTCTTATTTGTTCTCTGTTTAATCATAACTATTTATGTCCGTGCTGCTACTTATTTAGATCACTCTATAGTTTTGTGGATCATCTATCAAGGAAAAGAGAACAATTCACTGAATGAAAACAGAATCAGCTTCTGAAAATTCCAGTAAATGGGCAAGGATTTTTTTTTTCTTTTTTCCTTTTTGTGAACTTGCTTCTTTCAAGAGCGAGATAAAGTAGTGAAGTCTAGGAGCGTTATATTCCTGGCAACTGGCCACAATAAATTTGCTTTATAATTTATTCTACTTCAGATTCAACTTATTAGGTTTCCTTGTTAACCTATTTTCTTCCCAATGAAGCTCCTAGTCTGAGTTAGCATTTCATTATAGGACTTCGGTATATATGCAATCTTTAGTTGTTTTCACCCACTTAATCAACTTAAAATGGAACTCAGTTTCATTACTGCTCCTACTAATAATGGAAGAGCTCTCTATAAACTGACAAAACTACCACCACAAGGCCTTAAATGTACAAATTACTTTCATCTTGTTGAAAGTTGCCACATGATTTCCATACATTTACATGCACAATGACATGAATGTCTTAGTGGAGATATATCAGTGAATGGGGAGATGCATTCTAATATATGGCCGCAATAGTGCAGTTGCAGAGAACCTCCACTATTGCAGCATTAGTTTCCGTCAAGACTCAGTCATGCACTTAGACTGTCAATAAAACTTCCAGAAGCAGCACTAGAGGAGGAAAAGGGAAGGCTTCAAGGAATGATCTGGGTCCTAACCTGTAAGCATGCTTGGATGATTTGGAGCACTGTAGCTGGTGGCTGAGATGGGGAAGAAATAATATTGGGGTCAACCTTTGAAGTTCCCAATATTTGGTAGCCAACCTAAATGTCCTAAGTAATGGCCAAATCTTGATGCCTTACTATCAAGATCAGGCATTCTAAATGTATGGATGCGCGTGTAGAAAATATGTGACCTCCAATGCAGGGATAGCACCTCTTAAGAAGAATCTATGGGGTGAAAATGGTACTTGCAAGTTCATCCGTCATGCCTTACAACCTTTGCAGCTAGTTGACTTTGCTAGACAATTTCATTGCAGGTCATTTTGTTAGCCATAATACTTTGTCACCAGTCTTGGCGGAATTTAGTTTTAAGTGTTTATTTGATCATTTCATAGGTTTATTTAGTACTTCGGTATCGTCTCTGAAGGCTTGCTTCAATACCAGACCACACTGCTAGTGACTTCTCTTAGGTCTCCTGTGGGCTATGAGATAGTATAAGCAACTTCTGTGGTTACTAATCATTTTGTGGATTGCTTCTCTTGGTAAGATACATGCTCAACTGCATATATGCCGTCACCCTGTTTCACATCCTCGATGTTACTCATTGGCTGTAGTAATCTCCAATGTTCAAGGTCTTTCATCAATGCTTGGCTATCCTCAAAAATCTCCATAGATTAGCTTTTATACTAAAGTTTGAAGTTTCCGAGGAAATTGAACATCCAATGTGGATAGCTTTTAGCTGGCAGTGGCAAAAATTGACTCTATTTTATAGTTTTAGCTTTCATGATGGAAACTTTAAAAACCATTCATAAAAAATTCTGACCAAGACAAAGTACTTGAAATTTAAGTGATATATGCTATCTTGGCTTGGTTTATTTTTATTTTTGTATATTATTTCAAGTTTTGACTAAATTGCTGAAACTTTATCTGGAAGTGACCTTTTATTGTTGTAGTACATTTTTAGGCTTTCCTTTTCCTAGTAGTGGTCTGTTATATTCTGCAGTTGTTATAATAGTTGGACTTTGGAGTATGACCCACCATAATTTTGTGAACGGGAATGGTAGGGAGGGGTGTGGTGGAGGTAGGAAGATGTACCTTGTGTTTTCCAAAGTCACAACTTCATTCTTTTGCTCTTGAACTGCAAATAGACAAAAAAGGGTCCTTATATGCAGTTAGTCTATAGAGGGTGGCATGGCACGCCATGCCAAACCGAACCGATGGTACAAGGCATACTGTACAAGTTCAGTACCAATGCATGGTATGGGGAATGTCTCGACACTTGGTACGCTGTAATGTCTGTGCTTTATAATTTTTGGTATTCTTTTCTCTTATATGATCATGCATTACACTATTGCATTAATACACATGCATACTTCTTGCATGATGTGCCCTCGGTAGGTTGGCCCTTACACTAGCAACAAATGAGGCCTATCTGTTCATCATTGCTCACTATATCCCTCTTTGACCAGCAATTTTTGAACGTGCTTCCAAACGTCGATGAGGGTCAGCCAGTTTTTCAAAAGCCTTTACAATATTCTGATAGTTGAAGCTTTCTATTCAAAGAACTAAAATTTATTTACTTGTTAATTCGCTGTCCAGGCATGTATAGTGGTGTCTGCTTTGCTATTCTATATATTTATCCATCAATAGATATGTCATTGATTTTTAATGCATTAGCATATGATTTTTCTCTGTTACACAGCACAGTAAAGCCTCCAGAGATTGCTCAGTTAAGAATTGAGCTTAAACAATGCGTATCTGGCAGTGCTGAAGATGAAAATGTGAGTCTTTCTGCATCCAACTTGTTTACTTCCAATTTCAGGTAAATTTATATAACTTTTGATACACATTCAGTTAAAGTCAAAATTTGAGCTGCTGTCATCGGAATACCATCATGCTTATGGAGAGGTGCAGAGATTGCAAGAGCAATTGATCATCCTTACGAGAGAAAGAGATAAATTATCTCTTCAAGTCGAGGAGAAGGATACAGGATCTTTTTTGTTAGAAGATTACCAGGTTTCACCTGTCTTAACCCATACACAGGATCTTTTTTGTTAGAAGATCTTTCTTGTACACTTGTTACAATAACCATGAAAAGAAAAAACTTTCCAATTTCTTAATCTCAGTCCTGCTTATGCTGGTTTCATGATACACCACATAACATTGTCTGACTGGACAGAATCTTAAGAGTCAGCTTCTCATGGTGACAAGTGAAAGAGATGATTTGACGTCTAAAAATGAAGAGCTGAACACAGTAATAGTTGAAGCAGAAGTTCTTAGGAAAAAATATGATGACATGGTAAATCATCTGGTTTTTCCTTCAAGTATGAGCTTGGCTTATTTTCGCTAATTGCTTCCCAATACTGCATTTCTTTTGTCTTCAGTTGCTGAAAGCTAGAAGAGACTCAGATGAATTTGCAAGAAGGATCTCCAGTACGGAAGTCAAGATGCATACTGTGAGCTCTCTTTTTCTCTTTCATGTTGACATGTATGAAAGTGTTATGACAATAATTGTGTTAGCACAAGTAAATTAATGTTTTCTTTTCTCAGAGCACACAAGCATATTAATGTTATGTAGTCTTAGTGCACTTGTTATTTGCAGATTTGCCTGAGCGAGAATTATATTTTCCTGTTGTTTCATAATATAACTTGAGAAGTATGAAAAGTACACCTGACAGGCTATTTTCTTTGATGTACTTCCACAACATGAAGCAGAAGTAACTAGTGATTTCCTACTCATAGTCATTTTTTAAATCTTGATCAATTTTATAGTTGATAACACTATGGATGTTTGTTTGTTATCTTTGAAATGGAGAATTTAATTTTCTTTTATTATTTTACAACATGTGTTCGTAGCTGGAATAATTTATGTTGATTTATGTATTTGTTGCATGAACGAAACTCACTAAGGGTTGCTGCTAGCTGTTAAAGAAGATTATAACTTACTGAGTAGAAATAAATTGAACTTGCTCTAGCATACCACTATAACTTGGTTGATACTCAAGACATGCCTGAGCTACTCAGGCATTCTCTATTCTTAATTAATAGCACAAGTCTTTGTGCAGTTGCTGTTTTACTTTTCATTGACTGATGATCCATTTATACTTTTTATCCATGTTTTCTTAGCCAACAAGTTTTGTATGGATGGCTATTGCCAATCATTTGCTTGCTTAAGTTATCATCATACATCAATATCTATACAGATATAAACAACTTATTGTAATTTAGATGTTGCATCAGAATATCATTACAATAACTAACATATCTTAAGACATTTATTTCAGCATTTATTCCTATCAGGGACTCTGTCCTCAGATAGCATAATGTTTCTTGTGTCAGCTCACACAAATTCCATAAGTGTTTCCGTAGGTCTATCTATCCTAACGTTTCCTACCAGTATCAGCTCATTTCTTTCCCAAAGCTCCTCAATTCGTAAGTTATACATGCCCATCCTACCTCATCCAATGCTTAAGCATTTTACCCATTTAGTGGTCCAGCTTTTAAACTGTTTTGTCTCACTCGGTTTCAATTATTGAAAGAAGACCTTTATATTTTAGTCACATCCATCTCAGCAATCTTATCTTTACTGTCCTGATTTGTTATACCCTCCAACTAAGTTCGAGGAAAAGGAAAAGTAAAGATTCTTACATCTTTTGGCTTGTTACCAAGTGGTGCTGAGCTGTATTGACCCATGTGCTGAATGGTAAGACCGGCACTATTTTACACCAAGTAGCTCACCAGTAGTTGATAGACCTAATGCGACTGCTGGTATTGGCCTGGCACAGGCTGATAGTTAAATCCATCTTACAAATAGCCACATTCCAAGTGTGATATGTTTCCATTTTTGAAAATATAAAGTATGCTTGAACAAATGTCCTTCATTGAATGTAACATAATACTCAAGTCATTACTTCTAACAAATTCCTAGTTCCATATCACAAAATTGAGGGTATGGATTTTATCATTTTCCCATTTGTTTAGGACAAGTTTTCTTTACTTACAAATACTGTCATATTAATCCTTTTAAATTTTATCAGCTTGTAACTGTGTACCACATCAAACAACATGTCAAACAAATTCTATTTGTCTTTAAGGATTTCTGATGGCCATTACTTCTAACAAATTCCTAGTTCCATATCATGGAACTGAGGGTACGGATTTTATCATTTTCCCTCCCATTTGTTTGGGACAAGTTTTCTTTACTCTACAAATATTGTCATATTAATCTTTTTAAACTTTATCAGCTTGTAACTGTGTACAACATCGAACTCACATCAAACAAATTCTATCTGTCTTTAAGGATTTCTTATAACTGAACTATGTCAGCTAGTTTTCATGAATTCAACTCAAATTCGTATTTACAGGAAGCTTTGAACTACAATAAAGAGAGGACGAAGCTCAGAATGCGGCTTCGCTCAATGCAGGCAAAGTTAGATGCACTCCGTGTCAGGTACAATGAGGTGATGGATGAGATGGGTCTCATGAACAAGAAATTTGAAGAAGCATCCACCAAGTTAAAGAAGCAACTTGCCTCCTATGGGGTTGAAATACTTCGCCTAAAGAAGCAGCTTTCAACTGATGACTGAGTTTTGGTAGGCATCATTATATGGAAGAATAGGATCCCTAATCTTGAAGCAATCCTTATAGACTTGTGCAAAATATTTTCGGTGGTTTTTGTCATGGCTACAAGTGGGTATAAGTGCCTGGGTAATTTTACAATATGTGCATTCTGCCAACACTAATTTTAAGCCTTGTGCTTATCAGCGTTTTGCATTCAAATCAATTCTGCATTTTCTGTTTTTTTTCCACCAGGTGTCTTTTCTATTATATGAACTATAAATATCGTCAATGTCATTCTCAAAAAAAGCATCTCCAGTTCAAATATTTTTCCTTGGCGGATGATTCTCCAAACTATTTTTACTCGAATAGGTTGTTCACAGACTTTCAACTACACAATTAGCATCATGAATCTCTCTGAACTTGTTCATGAAATACTTGTGGGTTGTTAGTTGATGATGCCATCTGTCCAGATGGATGTTGCTATTATTCTGTTACCGACTCTCCCTTGCCTATTCTTTGGCGAGCTTTATAATTTTGTTCTGAAAACTTCGTCCACCTCACATTGCAAAGTAATGCTACAGGGCCCAAACCTGGTCCCGCGATTTTTTTTTACTACTTGCATGCCATGTGACGGTATTCACACGTAAGTGGCCTCTGTTTTCTTTTTTCGTTTTTTTTTTTTGTGCGTTTGGGTTTTGGTGTTGTGTTGAGTCCCAAAGCATTTTCATTGAGGGAAATGATTAAAAACCCATCGGTAGTTTTCTCCTTGTATATATCATGCAGAGCTGCTTTGTTTTGCCTTGTCAAAATAAAACCCTGAAAATTTCGAAAATAAAGTAACATTACAAAGTTTAATTTGCATAAATTCCTCCATCCTCAACTCATAGACCATAGTAGTACAAAATGTATGTCAGATAATTTACGGGAACTATTTGATATTTTAAAGAAGAAAATTACAGCAGGAAAAGCGGAAACGTTTGACAGCAGCTTGTCGCGAGAAAGAGTTCCGGCAGAATACGAGATGGAGAAAATGCCTGAAGACAAATTTGGAGAAATGCGGTCTTCTCAAAGGATCAAATTTTACTCGAAATGGCTCTGATTCCCTTCTCATATTTGGCCAATGCATCCCTACGGAAACCTTGAAAGAGCGCTGCATAGTGCAGAAGACCAAGCAGACGTCCGAATCATCCAGAATTTGTAGAAGCTGACATGACCAATATAGGTCCTAGCAGCAGTGGGCTTACCGAATCTGCCAGGCCGTACAAATTCCTATCAAATTATTAACCAGAGCAGCCACCATGTATCACCGATTTCTAGTTTCATCATCAAACCTCTCTCTATAACACTTTTTATCTGGTTTTCCAGATCTTATTCCAACATCTGCTCCCAAACCATGACCTCGATTACGGATACAGCAGCTTCAGCTCGGCGGTAGTTATTCAACTGTGTACAACCCCATCTGGACACAGCTCCAATTGTACCTGCAAACTCTCGTCTCTCAAGAGTCAAAAGTAGGTGATATCCCAACTAGAACATAATAGTAGGGGCAAACCATCAATCTTTCTTTTTGAGATGAGCAAGCAAATGAGAGAGGAATCCAACGCCATGTTCGAATGTTCAACTAATCATGAGGCTGGCAGAGCCAATGCAGCCCATCCAGCAAATCGGAGTACATTCTCCGGTTCATCGCCCCCCTCCTCCCCAATTCCTCGAGCAGCTCGAACGCCTCCTCCGTCCTCCCTTCCCTGCACAAGCCCTCGAGCAGGGTCCTGTATGTCAACATATCGGGGGCCATCGAATTCGCGAGCATATCGAACAACACCTTGATCGCCTCCTCGAACCTCCTCTCCAGTGCCAGACTGCTGACCAGTGCCATGTAGACGCTGCTGCTCGGCACCAATCCCTTCTCCCTCATCTCTTTGAAGTACCCCATTCCTCCATCGATCCTCCCTTTCTCGCACAACCCTTTGGTAATGTAGCCGTAGGTAAACTCGTTGGCCTCGCACCCGTAGAGGCCCATCTCCTTGAAGACCCGGATGGCCTCGTCCATCTCCAAGCACCTGGAGTAGGCCTTGATGATCAGGTTCATGGCGAAGGTGTCGGGGATGACCCCCGAGGCCTTCATCTGCCGGACCAGCGACCGGACCGCGTGGAGGTAGACGTAGGAGACCGGGGGCTTGTTGAACCGCCGGAGGATGGCGCCGAGGAGCATCGAGTAGGTCTGGAGGTTGGGGCGGCAGCAGGCGGCGGCGGAGGCATCGCGGTGGCGCTGTTGCATCTTCTTGAAGACGTCGAAGGCGCGGGAGAAGAGGTGGCGGCGGGAGCAGCAGAAGTGGATGGCGGCGTTGAAGAGGGCGAGGTCGGGGGGGCAGGCGCCGGCGAGGATCTCGTCGACGAGGGCCTCGGCCTGGGAGAAGCGGCGGCTGGTGACGGCGATGTGGAGCATGGCGAGGTAGACGGAAGGGGTGTGGCGGTAGCCGCGCTGGAGGGCGGTCCACCGGAAGAGGTCGAGGGCGAGGTCGGGGTCCGACTGGGCACGGAGGGCGGCCTCCACGTCGTCGGCGGCGAAGCCCGGGCGAAGGCGCTCCACCCAGCTCTCGAATTGCTTCTCCAATGGGGTGCGGGTCCGACGGCTAGGGTTAGGGTTTCCGTCTGGGTTCGGGTTTGGAGGGGCAGGGTTTTGCTCTTCTGAGGAGGGGGCGGAGCAAAGGGCGCGGGAGGATCCGAGGAACGAGATGGGATTAAGGCTAGGAGGGCCAGGCGTTTGGGCTAAGAGGCGTCGTTTGGTCTCGGATAAAATGGGAGAGAGGAAGCGGTAGGAGCCGACACCCATTGGCTACGAGTTGGAGAAGACGACCCAGCTGGTTCGTTACGCGCCCCCAGGGAAGAGCGGCGAGGGAAATATAAATTGGAAATCCTAACTGGGCTTGGCCCAGTCGCGCACGGCCTAGTTCGTTGCGTTACATAACATGGCTTATAAGAATGCGAATGAGAATACGCCAGACTTCAGTCACCAATACTGGGTATAAAATGATTTGAGTCCCTGCAGGATGTGAGGTAAGAATGTCCAGGTTGCATTCAAAGGCATTCTAGATAAAGGAACGAGATCTTATCTTATTTCCGCTTCCAATAAACCAATGAAATTGACCATCCAATTTCTTCCCCACATTGACTAATGCTTCCCATGGTGGAGAGGAGCTGATAGGGAGGGAGTAAGAGGATCGATCACCATCAAATTTGTACTGAGTAAGAGAAAGAGTTGATAAGCTATCGTCCCTTCTCCCATCACATTATTATTTTCTTCAAAGTTTTTCACTCTTGTGAATGAGTAATACCGAGTGCCAACAGCAGTCCACAACTCTGACACAGATCCGTGAAAGCAGCATTCACGCCTTTCTCGTATGTGGAATGGGTTGGTGCTGTCGATCCATCTCCCAAACCGCTGCTCTATGTTTATCTCGGCCCATCAAGAACAATTGTGGGCTGGATGCATGCCGCTGAACTGTTCGGAGTCGGATCTCCGGGTAAACATTCTCGTGAATCCGACCCGTTACTATCCCAGAACGAAAGCACCGTAAAAACCCTAGTTTTGCGGCTCGCCTCCAGAAGTCTTTCGTTTTTCTAGATTTCTTGAGCTTTTGTGGGTTGATCCTATCAGCGAATCGAGGAATTTCGAATTCGAGGTGATTTTGTTTCCTAATATAAGAACTTGATCTCTTCCAGCAATTGATAAGCATGTCCGCGTCAATACTTGAAGTTGGAGTGTTTATTTAGTTGAATCAAAATTGCAGCGTTTTCATCTAGAGGACATTGTGGGGTTTATTTGAAAATTAGTTTTCTTTTTTCACGCGCCGGTGGAATTATATGATTTTGACCTAAGATTTTTTTTTTTTTGACAAAGATACTTTTCTTATTGCTTCATATTGTGGAGGCTTTAGGTTGCACCATGAGTTTAGAGGAGATTGAATTCATGGACTCGTCCTTATATGGTCTTAGATATTTGAGATTTTGTTTAATTTTACTATTGAAAGCTGGTGATTATGATTCCTTTGATCTGTTTTGTCGATACAATTAGTGTTTCAGGCAAACATGGCTTGCTTTGAGTTGATGGAATTGCTTTATTTTCCCCTTTTTTAGCAAATTTGCGTAAAAAGGCATCTCGATTCTTTTCTGTTTTCTTCCACTATTTTGTTCGGTCCCACATTTACCGATTCATCATGCTGTTGTTTGTTGTAGTTTGAAAATTGTAATCTTTCTACATTGCCAAACTAAACTTTGTGTTCATTGTTTTAATGTATTTCTTTCCAAATGCTGTCATATCCATCAGAGGTCGCAGTGCTTCTCTGTTTCTCTGGTTGCATGCAATAGCTTTTTCCCCACCAAATACCTATGTGCTTACAAATACATATATCACAACTCACATTTGTTTCCTTTTGTTAGTCATTATTATGTCCAAATGATACTTCCAAATCTTTCTTAAGTTCTCCATTTAGCGACTTTCTTAGAACCTACTTTGCCATTCCAATCAGGGGGATTATAGTAATCTAATCGCTGGAAGATAGGCAAAATGGAATTTCAGTAACATTCCTTGTTTTCTTATTCTGTATCATTGACTAGTGGAGAGGTGGAAGTGGATGAACAGCTGAAGCCTTGTTACAAAAATGGTGGATATTTGGTGGTCCTTGTTTGGGGCTGCCATTCCAGCTGTTGTATTTGGGCAAGCCATTAGAGTGAAGAGAAGACGAGCCGAGGAACAAAGGCTTAAGAGTGCTCGAAGGCGAGAGAAGAACTCCGATGACATCTTTGTCTGTGAGAGAGTTTGTACTTCAAAGAGGATGCTGAATAAAGTCGGTGCATTCTCTAAAGACCCAACTCCTAATGCATGTGTTACTGTTTGTGGTGTTTCTGAGCTTGATGCTTGTGCCGATGCTTGTGCACGGACTGTTTGTGTTCACCAACACCAAGTGCCCAATTGGAATGACATCTGCCTTAAACAGTGCCAAAGTGAATGCCTCAAGCTTTCTTCATCATTGACTCTTTAGAGCATATTTATTGTCGAAACGGAACCTTCATGATTTTACTATCCCAAGAGAAAAATGTTAATCTGCAATGTAAATTTTCTTCTTTCTTGTGAATTTAATTAGTGGATCATGGAATTTGTTGCTTGTTTGTTATTTTTGGCTGGTGCTATCGTCTTCTAATGCTTTTTGGAGCACTTTGTATTTTTTGATAGCTTAAATGTGATTCTAGTTAGATCTTTTAATGGATATTTTAACTTATTTAGTTTATTTTTTGCTCAGTGTGTTCTTCTAGGGTGTTACCGCTTTGGACCTTGTTACGTACATGTGTGTATGTATCAAGAGAGGGGGGGAGAGAGAGAGAGAGAGAGAGAGCTTGACTTAGCTACACTCAAGTGCATCTCCACTCAGATTCGGTCGGATCTAGATTAGATAATGAAGGTTCCACTTCGATGATCTAAGTTGTTGGATATGATCTACTACCTCAAAACTTTTTATACACCAAAAATTATATGATTTATAGACTCCTTGCTTATGCATTAAGTGGTGAAAAAATTGGATAGTTTAAATCGTACGATACAATGCATGTTTTTTTTACTACTTATGGATAGGTTAGGAGTCTTCAAATCAAATGATTTTTGGTTTGTAAGTAGCTTAAAAGTAATAGACCACGTCTAACAGCTCGGATCATCGATATGGGATCTCTATCGTCTAATTTAGACTTGATCGAATCGGAGTGAAGGTCCACTCAAGTGTAGCCAAGCCTAACTATATGTGTATATATGTGTTTGATGCATCCATGCCATTTTAGGAGTGGGGCTTGTTTATTCTTATTATGTCGTCTAAACTCAGTTTTTGAAAGTACTTGCTAAGCAATAGATATAGTACATGCATTATTGTACTAGTTGTTTGTTGATTTTCTTCTTTTTTTTGGTCTGAACTACATGATTCTGTACTGGAATGCATGCTGATTGTCTTCATCCCGTAGATATTGTGTTATGTTTGAGAGCACATTTAGAATTTTTCCCCAAATATTTAATTAATGAAGTGACCACTATATTTAGTTTGTAATCTTAATTTTTAGCTTAAGGTGGAAATGTCGTCATTGGAACTGTACATTTTGCTTGTAATTTGGATCCAGAACCATGGGTTTCTTTTGCCTACCATGGGATTTCTTTCACATACTATCTGGTCATTGGTGGTTTGTAATTTGTGAGGTTGCAAAGAAATAAAGTGATATAAGGTCATGGCATTTGTCATAGTTGGTAATTTGCACATAATCTTGGTATTTTCTAGTGATTTCATGTTCATATTGAGGATTGACCATAAGAAATGGCTGTATGCATATATTATACCTTATGTAAGTAAAAGCATTACTGTAACCTTGTCCAAATTACTTTCGATAAAACTTGGGTAACTGCAACAATCAAACCTTATGTCCTTGTCCTAATTTTTCAGAATGTTTTTCTTTTTGAGTCCATCTAGAACTATTTCCAAGTGTCTAGGCAGTTGTTCCAATTTGTTTTCTTGACTTCCATACCCTCTCCTCAACTCTGGCATGGATTCAATTGCCTCTCTTTACCAGTGTCCCCTTGAATGTTGGTATTATCTTAATTGATGTTCGGCAGATACTTATCATCTTGTTTGTTATCTACTATTTTATTTTCACATGGTGCTGCTCTATTGCCTCTCCTAATAAATTCATTTCTCACCTTATCAATCATAATTTTAACTTGGCATTCAACTAAATGTTCACCTCTGTTATCCATCTTGTTTGCTTTATTGCCTTGCATTCTTTATCTTATTACATTGCCGCCCTTATTGCCATCCTTTAGGTTTTTCCTTTGCTATTTTATGATGCCCTAGAAGTAATCCCTCTTCATCCTCTCAGCTTGGATTCTTTTAGATATCTTCATCAATTTGTTCATTCTTCAATGTACCTTTTCTGGTAGTAACTGCATTTCCTATTCTTTCTTTCCTGAATTCATTTCTTGAAGTGGCATGCGTTGTGCTGTTTATATTATTGTCATTCGGGACAATGTTCCTTGGGTACTGAAGCAAATGCCTGATAAGTTACTTTTGTGTGTAAAGAAGTTGTTCGGCAACATGTATTGAATGGTAAGTTCTCTTAAATTGAATTGAGGCATTTGGTGGTGAATTTCAGTATTTGCCAATCAATTTAATGACTTCATAATGTCTTATGGTCTTCATCTTTGCAAGGGTAAAGAACATTTTTTTATTGATGTCGTATTTCCTTGTTTCCTCTATAATCCCCAATGTTGCATTGTTAATTCATTTGGTATGAGGTTTGCATTGATTAATAAATTAGAAACTTTGTTACTCTCAACAGTACCTTGTTATGGGGATTCTTTACTTTTACTTGTTTTGCTTTTTATTTATTTATTTACTATTGGTTAACTTGTAGGGTTTTTTAATTTATGCTTGCTTGCTTGCCGAGCCTATGGGTTATTTTATAGTGGACTTCAACTATAAAGAAAATTCTTAGTTAGCACCAATCTTTCTTGCATCATTCGTGAAACTTGCTACGAGGATATGTATGGTCATGTGTTTAGTGCTACATCAGTTATGCACTAAGTAGATTTTGGATACTTGCCAAAGAACTTAAATTATAGCTTTCACTAGTTTTTTTAGGTAAGATTTTGAATTGTTATAAATAGTATCAGAGCAAACTTGGCTCATGATCCATATGGACTAGGGAATATTGCAATATAGGTCCATTTGGATTGTCCATGAGTTGGTCATCTTGTTAATAATTGGATTTGTGGTACTTGAATGGATTTAGATCCTTAACCTGGTGAGGATATTAGAGCTTAAATAGTGTGAGTATGTGTGAATCTATAAAAGACATGTGTTTAGTTCCTTATCGGCTATGCATTAAGTAGATTTGGATACTAATATAGAGTTAGAAATTTAAATAATATCTTTTGATTAACTTTTTTTAAGACAAGGATTTGGGTTGCAATTTTTTTTCTTGTAAAAAAGGAAAACCCATCTCTTTTGTTTGGAAACTTGCAATCTTTTCTTGGGAAAGAAAGAAATATGCAATCTTGGGTTGCTTGTTTGAAGAGCCTACGAGTTGCTAGTACTTTGTAATTTATTCCAGCCATGAAGAAGGATCTCAGTTAGCACCTGTCTTTCATGCATCATTTGTGAAACTTGGACTCTTTTCTGCTAGGTGTTGGAATACTTGTGATTTAGGTTCAATTCTGCCTTCATGAGGGTATGTGTGTGTTTAGGGTTGGGCTCTTCCCGGGCAAGAGGGTTGTAATTAATGTGCTATTGTAAAAGGCATGCCACTATTTTGTCATTGAACTTAAATTTCTATGCTAGCTGAATAGGATATATTTTACTGTATAGATATTTAGTATGATGTATTTTACTTTATGAATCGTATTCCAGTAAAGGAATGTTTTTCAATTAGACAAACTAATAATAATCATTGCAATAGCCATAACTTTATTCCTCCAATACCGAGATGGTAGCACGATGGAAACGGGGTTTTGATTCAACCGGAGTGGCCTAGGTTTGAAACGCGCGGGCGTCGATTAAATGCGGGGACTAGATGTCTCCTGCTTGATTTGTTCGGTGGAGTCGCTAGCTGGTCCGCCGTTATTTAGGTGGTGTTGGTGTGATGTACTCATAAAGGGATAGGGCTGCCACGCTGGTAGGGCTCTGCCACGGGTGGGGAAGATATGAGTAAAAAATGTTCTACCTGCATCGAACACTCTCTAGCAGGGAGGGGGTCCAGTAGCGGTTGCTACGTGGGTGAGATTCTTCTCACCCTCCTCTTCCTTTTTTTTTATAGCAAAAAAAGAAAAAGAAAAAAAAATGAGGCTCATTGAAAAGTAGGGAGAGCAATACCAAAAGCAAAACATAACTTCAAGTACAAATATATTGGCAGCAATATCATTTTCTTTGAAGACTGTTTCTTGAAAAAAGTTGTGAGCAACTGACCAGTTCATGTTTCATTTGATTATTATGCATAATTGAAGAATTATTTGGCTAAAGAAAGTTATCATGAATGAAAAAGAAAACACCACCTTCTTTTCCTTCCATATATTCCAAAAAATGAAACAAATCAAAATTTCAATTAATAAATTTTAATATAAATCAATTTAATAACTTTTTTGCAAAGAAAACGTCAGATATTTTTCTATTTAACACAACGGTACACATTTGGAGGTCTTCCAACAAATTTTTCATGATATCTAAGTATGAAACCAATAATAGTCTAAATATATATTGCATATTTAAAAAATCTTTCACAAAAAAGATCATCCATTAGTTACTTTGAGACCTATACAAGTAGAAAATGCTTTGATCTGTGACCAGATGATTCACCTAAGCAAAGTGAATCCTTCTTTGGTGTGACGGATAGAACTACCTTCCATGAGCAAAACTGTTCAAGAATCTAAACAAGTAATATTTTTATAAACAAATAATAATTAAATAAATTTATATACAATTTTATTTTTAATTTCTGTACGAATTGGAGTAAAATATGAAGAGCATTCAAAACACTTTTTTTTTGGACCTTTGTATTTCAGCGGCATGATAACACCGGCCGATGATAAAAAGCTGCTTCTTAAACAAAAAGTAAAAATAAAAATTAAAAAAAAAAAATGAAAAGCCGCCGAATTCCCGACCGTTATGACCCCGACAGAAGAATGGGTCCCATGGGAAACGGTCGCTGGAGAGCAGCCCAAAAAAGTGGGCCGCCTCCTGTTGCAACGAAGGCCCTAACCAAGCTACCCGATCTTTTCCAACGGCTAGTTTTCGCTTGCCCCCCAGTTTAAATAGAGCCTAATGCCTTCGTCTCTCCCCAACCTCAGGTCACCGTCCAAAAGCCACAGAAGTCCTTTAACTAAGCCTTCTCTCCCTCCTTTGGCTACTACTCGGACACTTTTCTCCCTATCCATCCATCCATCCATGGCCTCGCTGCTCTCCTCTACGCTCCTATCCCTTGCGCTTCTTCTCATCGTCAGCAGCTCTGAAGCTAAGGACTTCTTGGTTGGAGGCGACACCGAAGCATGGAAAATCCCCTCGTCTAAATCAGAAACCCTCAACCGGTGGGCTGAGGCACACCGCTTCCAAGTCGGGGATTGCCTCGGTAAATTTCGATCCTTTCCTCTCCTCTCGACCATAAAGATTCAAGACCAAAGCTAACATTTTTGGCTCTTCTTAACCCAGTCTGGAAGTATGACGGCACGAAGGATTCGGTGCTGGAGGTGAGGAGGGAGGACTACCTGAGCTGCAACACATCGAGCCCGATCGCCGAGCACAAGGACGGGAACACGACGGTGAGTCTCCCACGATCTGGGCCGTACTATTTCATCAGTGGAGCAGCGGGGGCCTGCGAGAAGGGGGAGAAGATGATCGTGGTCGTGATGTCGAAGAGGCAACGCTGGTCTGGTGGGATCTCCCCTGCGCCTTCCCCTGTGGAGTACGATGGTCCGGCGATGGCTCCGGTGAGCGGTGGTCGGAAGTTGGCTGTGCGGATTAAAGGGGGCTTGGTGGGTGCTCTGACGCTCATGGGTTTGGTGGGAATGATTCTGTGAGGGATTGTTTGATATGAATTTTGGTTATTTTTGGGGAAGGGGATTGGATTTTTTTTTTTTTAATTTTATTTATATAGGTTTCAGGTTTCATAGAGCCGAGAATGCTTATGATTGTGCTTCTTTTGATGGTATTCAATTTATATATATTGTCCCTCATTGTTTTGAGCATTGCTTCCATATATTAGCATAATTTGTTTTGTTTATGAAAAGATAGGGATTTCCTATCCATCCATTTAATGAGAGCATGAAACGATATACAAAGAACGAGCACAAAACAGAGAAGGAATTGTAATCAGAACATGACAAGAATACCGAAAACAAGTTTATCTAAAAAACTCGTATCTTATTGTAGCTCGGAAGAGAGGCTCATGGGGGGCCCCAACTTGGGTCTAGAAAATTTCTCTTCTTCCACTCTTTCCAAATTCTCCATCACCCAATCTGTTTGAAATTTCTTCTTTGCCTTCCATTTTCTTCCTGGTAAGCAAATGGATCCCTACGAATGCAATGTGCCGCGGGTGCTGGCGGTTTTTTTATCTGTGGGGCGCAGATGGGTGAAACATTGCTTGCCTTTCTGAATTTTAGTTCAAACAAAATTTGTATCCCATGCTTTTGGAAGAAAGCGAGAGGATAACAAATGTGTGGTTATTTAAGTAGGAAGAATGGTGTGTGTGTGTGTAATCCCATATCAGTTATATATTGGGTAAATCGTGTCAAGAAACTATATAATACATTTTAGTGAGTTTTTTGGATGAAGTCGTGGGTTATAACAAATGCTATTGGGGTAAAATCTGACCCATGGCTTATATGAACTAGGAGACATAGGCCCATTGAGACACTGGCCATAAGTCGATTATGGTGCTTGTTATTGGAATTGAAAAAATTTAATTTTTTAGTTTGACGAAGACGCCATGGTTAAACGGGAGGAATATGTCAAAATCCATGCAGAATTGTGGATTGTGATAGTACCAAAGAACCTAAATGATATCTTCCAGTTAAATTTTTTGGATGAAATTATGGACTGTGATGGTGTAACCGCCGAAATGGATGCTGGGAGCAAATAAAATGGACATGGGTGCATGGAGTATGAGTAGACTATGAATCCGTTAGGACACTAAAGAAAATGAATTAAGTAATTTTTAAATCTACTATTAGATGCTAAAAACTCCAGTACCACAGATTTATTTTTCGAAACGGTTCGGTTGGCAACTGCAGATCAAAACATCTCGCTGTATGTGGGCGTCCCGCATACCTAAATCGTTTCCTTCGCTTTTGCACTGCAAATCAAACACAAATACAAGATGTGATGGGGGACAAAATGGATCGTTCAACCTATAACAAAAGGGCCACACAATTTCGGCCCAATAAGCACCGATGCCAATCGAATGTATCCTCGGTTCGGCCCAGAATCAGCCAGACCTCGAACTCCGCCGAAAGCTCTCCCAACCTCCTGTATTCGTCGACTTGCCCGACCAAGTTCGGGGCGCCCTCCTCAGCAATATGCTAACTACAGCACCCGTCAAGCCGACCTCATCGAATGCATGATGCGGCCTCTCGACATGCTTGGCCTTGCCAACGGCTGCATCCATGTGCGCACCCACGTCCTCCTACGTGACTGTACATTGCAATACTACTACGCCACGCTTCACTAGCTGGTCCACAACAGTCAAAGGACGGCTCCATGACTACTTCGACCATACCCTGAGACGACTGTCAACACCTTATCGTTCTCACGAATGGGGATACCGCACGCTACCAACCAGCTCTAGTTGCACGCCATCCGGCTCAGAGCCATCCCCCCTCATGATGAAAGCGGGTAATGTCTCCGACACTTGGGCCTCTCTATCAGGACTATAAATAGCCCCGTCAAGTAACACCAAAGGGACCTTCTTTTTTGGCAAAACTAAATATATACTTCCCTAACTTGATAGTCGGAAGATCCTCACCAGTGTTTGTGCAGGTACTCCAGCGTGCGGGCGGCAGATCTCGCCTTCTTCCCCGACATCTCGACGGCTTCCTCGACTCCTCCGGTGTAGCCACCCTCGGTCAGATTTGAACCTCAAGAAGATGTTTTCGTAAACTGGAAGATTTGTGGTGGGGCGAAACCTGGCGACAAGGTCTGGCTCTGCCACTGGTAGGCAAGAAGACCGATTTTTTTTTTGCTTGGATTGGCCGCAAATGCCGTCTATTTCTCTCGAGATTTACGTTGTTTTACGTGGTGTGTCTCCAGAAGATATGAGGCCGCGTCTAAATGCGGGTCGGGTGGAGATCTCGTATTATTCATGGCCAATTCATATGATGATGCCACGTGTCACGAAGAACATGTCAAACAGCAGTGTTTAAGATGACCGGGTTCTCGATCGGCGTGCAAGCAAACCTTTCTCTCCAGTTTCTGATCCACGCACGAAGAGAGATGACGAGGCACGCGGCGGGGGAGTCGAAGCAGCCACCGAGGCCGCTGACCGGCGATGTGCTGCACCAGCGGCGGAGCTTGCCCAAGTGCCCGGCGGCCATGGCCGTGGGAGGATTCCTCATGGTGGCCACGCTCGGCTACTTCACCCTCGTCGCCAAGTCCAAGCCCAACGGCACCCCAAGCGAGGTCGCCAAGGTCATCGCCGGCGGTGGAGATGGCAGCGCTCGGTGATCCGGCTAATGACTCATGACGTGATGCGGGTGCCAGCTTTTAACGAGCTGAGGAAGCTGGTTGCGTTCATGTTGGAGTTTTTTTTCCTGTTTTCCCCTCTTGTCACAATTCTTTTTATGTTAGTATTTGGTAACTTATATATAGCAAATCCATGGATGTTGCGAGAAAGCTCGGTTTGGCTTTCCACAAGGCCTTGGATTTCCTAGCTAGTTGATTAAAAGAAGACGGGGAAAAAAAGCAATTAGCAGCTTTTATAATTAAATTGTGATGATGCCTTCCTGTAATGAAGATTTCTTTAGTGTTGATGTGAAATTGCTCTTTTCGATTAAAAGCTTTTTTTTAAAAAAAAAATCTGCGATAATGCATGAGTTGGATTTTTAAAGCAATATGGAAGCTAACTTTATGGCAATGTTCCGCATTCTACTGAAAGAAAAGAACCTATTTGTGCCGGTCATGAATGCGATACAATGTTATGTTGGCCCAGAAGATGATCTTCAGCAAGCATCGAAGCGACGCAGCTTGATGGTAGTCAAGCTGGATATGGAGAGGGCATATGACAGGATCAGGTGGAGTTTTCTTTGGAGGGCACTAGAGGCCTACGGCTTCCACAGGCGATGGATTGGATGGGTCCTAAGGTGTGTCCAGGGGCCAAAGTTCTCTATTTTGGTCAACGGCATACCGTCGGGTTTTTTTTGAGTCCACTATGGGGCTGCGGCAGGGATGTCCCTTATCCCCTTACTTATTCATTATTTGTTCTGATATCTTGTCTCGTGCCTTGCAGGGTGCGTGTACTAGCCGGGAGCTGGAGGCCTATGTCCCAGCACTGGGGGCAGGACCTATCTCTCACTTACTTTTTGCTGACGATTGTCTTCTTTTGACTAGGGCGCGGGTTTCTGATGCACGGGTACTTCGCAGAGTGCTGGCAGGTTACTGTGCGGCGTCCGGACAAAGAGTAAACTTCGTGAATTCAGCCATTCAGTTCAGCCCTAGCACGGAGACCAGAGTCAGACTGGAGATCAGGAGGATTCTGCAGATACCAGAGCAGGAGGGGACATTGGTCTACCTGGGAGTCCCTATCACAGGCCGGAGACTACGGGTGACAGAGTGCTCGGGGCTGGTACAGCGGGTCGAGAGTAGGCTGGAGGGATGGAGGGCATCATCTCTATCCATGATGGGGAGCCTGACACTAGTCAGATCGGTGTTAGGATCTATGCCGGTATATCTCATGGCCAACACTGTGGTCCCAAAGACGACTCTGTTGAAGATTGAACGTCTTCTCCGGAGCTTCTTGTGGGGGTCTCACGGTGGGGGCCATGGGGTACATCTGGTGGCCTGGGAGCAGGTCTGCCTTCCCATCAGCGAGGGTAGCCTGGGAGTGCAGTCCCTCCTGAAGCGGCGTGAGGCCCTTATTGCTCGGCACGCAACCCGTTTCTTGTTAGAGCCACAGGGGCTTTGGAGCCGGGTGATGGCAGCCAGATATGGCCGAGGGGGTTCTGAGGTGGCATGGAGAGGCCGCCGAATCTCCTTTATGTGGCGCGAGATTGGGAGGTATCTGCCGACTGTGTCGGCTAATACCAGGTGGCTGATAGGCGATGGACGGAGCATTGATGTGACCGGTGATCCGTGGGTGGATACTTTTCCTTTGAGATGTTGACCGACGATGGTGGATACTGAGGCAGCAGAGGGGCTCCGGGTGTGCGACCTCCTAGCACCAGGGAGGACAGAGTGGGACGACTCCAGACTACATCAGTTGTTTGGGGCACATCTTGCTGAGAGGATCCGATCCCTTCCAGTACCAGGATGCGAGGGACCAGACGTCAGGGTCTGGGGCACCTCATGCAGGGCCAGTGTTAGGCTGGGTGATCTGTCCCGGGTTATCCAGCGGGGACCGGACTGCGCCTGGATTTGGAGGTCCGGGCTCCATCCGAGGGCAGCACTCTCCTTATGAAAGGTGATGTGGGACCGCCTTCCGACGAGAGCAGTGCTGAGTCGGCGTGGTTTGGGGATCCCTGCAGAGTGCGGGGCTTGCGGTGCAGATGAGTCTGTGGATCATGTATTATTTCGGTGCACTTGGGCGAGGTCGACATGACAGTGGACAGGTATCCCGGAGGAGGTGTGGCAGGAGAGGAGACTTTTCCTGCAGCTGATACGACAATGGTTAGCCAGTCCCGGGACATGTCAGGAGGCCATCCGAGCAACTTGCACAGCCCATCAGATCTGGCTGGTAAGGAACGCTCGCACTTTCGGCGAGCGCAGGATGTCGCCGAGGTTTGTTGCGGAGTCTGCTCGAGCACTGGCGATGGAGTCCAGACTCCCCACCCCATCAGACATACCCTTGATAGCTCGGGACACCTGGGGTTCCTTCTCTGCTCAGGCAGCTCCTCGGACGGTGTTCTTCACCTGAGAGCCCCCACCCCCGAGTTTCCTCAAGGTAAATTTTGACGGGTCGGTGTTGGATGGAGGTACGCGAGGCGGGGCTGGCTTCGTCATATGGGACCCTCAATCCAGGGTAGTGGCAGCGGGCGGTTGCCGGTTGTTCGACATATCAGTTCCAGGGGCAGAGTTGCGAGCTGCCTGGGCAGGTCTTCGCCATGCCTGTCAGGTGCTGCGGGCCAGCTCAATCATCCTGGAGGGCGACTCGGCTACAGTTATTGGGTGGATCCGGCGGGGACCGAGTGGTGAGAGCACTGACCACCCTCTGATCCGGGACATTAGGATGATGGTGAGGGATGGCGTGGCCTTTGAGGCAAGCATGTATTCAGAGAGGCCAACGAGGCGGCTGACTGGATGGCTGCATACGCGGCCCACCATTCCGGATACGTCCTGTGGGCAGGAGAGAGAGAGAGCTGCCATTGGCACTATGTGAGATTGTGTATTTTGATTTTCTTGCGTGTATTCGGACACGCGTTGTCTGAAACCCGTTTAAAGCAAAAAAAAAAAAAAAAAAAAAAAAAAAAAAAAAAAAGAGGGTGACAACGTGGCAAGCTTCTTCAAGGGTTCATTAAAAACAAAACTAAATAAGAATGATGTCAAATATAGTTAGTGCTTGCATTTGTACCCGGTGGGAAACTACTGTTTTGTTGTTCCATGGGAAGGAAAAATACAAAGTGAATTAAACTGAATTAGTTCCTTGGCTGATCTAGCAAGCCAAGGAGAACGGTCCAGTGCGATGGCCTGGTCCACTTGACCGGCCCAACTAGAGCTTGGCTCAGCACAAGCTTCCATCGAAAAAAAATGGAAAGAGTCAGAACAGAGAATCGCGATCCCCTGCCTGAACGGCTCAAACGGTCTCCACTGAGGCACAATTGGTGCGAACTCTCCGGTCTGGTGTGAATGGGTAGCGGCCGTTGGGGGCTGTTGTAATCGGCGAATGGCCGATCGGTGCCATCATTCGTCCGAGCTTATCCCCCTCCCAAGGATCCTATTTAAATCCCTCTTTCCCTCAGTCAACCCATTGCCGCTCACCTCCCCAGCTTCTTCCTTCTTCCTCCTTCTCCAGTGGTCGGCGAACCACCATGATCGACTACCACCGCCCTTTTTTTCTCTTTCTTCCTCTTTTCTCGCTTTAGAATTGCAGCAGCTTGTTACTGTGCTCACCGGAAATCAAGGCTGACAACATCATCCGAGCCAAGGTAATGTTATAGCATTCTTTTCCTTTATCCTCTCTTCCTTCCACGGCCTCAAACCACCACTGTGGGCAAAGAAATTGGCCAAAAATCAGCTGAACTCCACTTCCTCTATTTTCTAATTTGTTTCTTCTTTTTTCCATCTATCTCCGTCGCCGGCGTTCATCGCCTAAGCCCAAGACCGATCCCTCATGTTGGTCTCTTGCCGGAGCTAGACCCCCAGTCGCTGGCAAACTAGTTGGGATCCGAGTACAACCGAGCCAAGTATCACTTCTCGGCCCTGTATTTAGGTTGAATTCGGCTGGCTGGCCGCCGCCGGCTACTCTTTGCTGCCGCCACCCCCACCTGCTGTCGCCTTGCTGGGCCACCATGGCCAGCCATCATCCACTCCCTTCCTTTCCTGTTTACCAAAAAAGAAAGAAAGAAAGAAGAAGAGAAGAACAAGAAGGGGAGGAGGAGAGAGAGCCCATCTCTCTCTTTTTTTTCTCTTTTCTCTCGTTTATTTCTCTCTCATCTCCATGTTTTTCTCTCTAAATAGATCTATGAATTCCAGTACGGGTCCGTCCACCTATTTTATGGACTTGAGTCGACCCTCAAAGAGGCCCTGAATTGCACGGGTACTTAGGTAGCCTGTCGGACCGACCACCCCAGCTCGGTAGAGTGTTCCTAAAACCTACTGATGATGAACCTTGATGATGAACCTTGTTGAACGATCTTGATCTTAATCGAGTTCATGCCCTATGATTCATTGTTCGATTCACCTAGACCTGACCCACCTGGACCGTCGAACGCCATCATCTAACTAATCGTCTATATTTCTTATTATTTTTAATTACATTCAAGTCATTGAATGAAAATTAATTTTATTTTTAATATTTTAAATAGGTCTAGCTAGGAGTCGCCTAGCGAAGTCTGACAATCTAAGATAAAAAAGGTAAGTAGACCTTATACTCCTTATTTTTCAAATTATCATGTTTTCTACGCATAAGATTTATCCTCAAAAATATCATATTTTTCGTAAAATTATAGATCAGCATATATGTTATGATAATTATGTTTTATTATAAAAAAAAGTTCTATGAATGTCTTAATGAAAAAACTTTTTTATAACATATGGATATGATTATTCCATTTAGTATTTTTCATCTATTTATGTGTATGTTTTAAGAAAAAAAGATATAAGTTTTTTAAAGGCTCTCAAATAGCTATATATGATTTCTAGAATTGGAAAGATCGACTCCTGGAGCTAGCATCCATATGAGTACAAGCCCTGCTAGTGGGTATAAAGTTGTCATACGAAATATGAATCTATATCTATTGCAAACATGGGTACTGTCACAGGTATAAAGAGACCGTAGTACGAACATCTATGAGCAATATTTTGAACTATGATATGCTAAATGGCAAAAAAATAATTTAAAAATTTATTTGCAAAATGAACTTATAAACATATTTATGAAATATGGATAATTTGTTCATGCATGATCTGTTTTATGACTTATTTGATATATTGTACCATGAAATACATTATTATTGCTATAACTGCTATTTTTTTTAAATAATGCATTGACATCGAAAAACTTATGCTTGATCCGATAAAATAGTGTAAGATTTATTTACTAAGTTGTATTGTTCACATATCTATATTTTTTTTCCAGACGAGTAGGATTAGGATGGTCTAAGCTTAGAGTGCACTAGCAAGCTTGGCGATTTGTAGCAGAATATTTATTCTTTAGTTAGTTGTTAATTGTAGCTTAGTAATTTTTTAAATATTTGGATTTAGGTGCTCTGAACCGATGTTGAATGTTGAATTTGTTATCTAATAAATGATAAAATTGATTTTTTTATCTATTATATTTTATTGGAATTAGATTTGGAAGCTAAGATATAATGGTTGGCTTTATATCATTGTGAGAAGTACTTTTTGATGGTATAGCCATGTTATATTCTGAATTTGTAGCTTAACATCCACTTTGGCAACTCTCGCTAGTATACTCTTGGACTAGGATGGGGGCCGAAAGAGGAGCCAAAATGGCTTGTCAATGTCTCCGTAGCATTTGTTATTTATATTATTTAATAAATACTTCTTTTTTCGAGATTAGGAAATATTAATTCTAACATTCTGTTTTATACCCATCTCACCTTTCGCTCAAACCGAAACCAAATCCCCACCACCTTACCCAAATACCAAGAACGGATACAAACCCGAACAAACACTTGTGATATTTGATAACTATATTCTCACTTTTTGATTCCTCTAGGTTGCTGAATTTAGAACGTGAACTAAGAGGTACTTCCATTAAAAATGCTATAAAGAAAGATTTAAAAGGATTTCAGGAAAGTGGGGCCAGATGAAAGGCTTCACATTGCAAGACTGGGCGTAGAGCGTCGACAAATGGAAAGTCTTCCGCAATGAATTTAGCAGCCAGCAGTATGTCTAAAACAAGTGTCAAGCACAGGTCCTTGGTTAGGTTTCCGGCATCAGATCTTGAGAACGAACGCAATATACATTAAATATTAATCATAATATATAGTATATTTTTAATCAGTCAAATATTGCACAAGATAACTATATTTATAATCTATATATGGTCCATGAAATCATATATTATTTACATGTATAATTATTTTATACAATATAATACATCATTATGATTGATAGGGGGCAAAATGGATTGTCCTGCACAAGGCAAGGGATCGTCCCATCCCGACCGGGTCTACCACAACACCGACCGGGTCATCCCATTCTGACCGAGGTCTTGCCCAGAACCAGCCCGATCTCGGACTCCGCCGAAGGCCCAGTCGACCTCGGTCGGGCTCCTCCGCCGCTACGACCCGCAGCAACCTCTTCTAGTGCCTATAATGACGTTCCAGGCCTGAGCTCGGAATACCCTGCTGTGTCAACTGCGAGTCAAGAACTCCTTCGACCGCAAGAATATTCGCCCATGCGCCCCGACCGAGCTCGGGGCGCCCTTATATTCACCGACGCGCCCCGACCGCCCTACCGAGCGAACCTCGGAATCAGGAAAGCGAGGCCGACCTCAGCACCTGCCAAGCCGACCTTGCCAAATATATGATGTGGCCTCTCATCGAGCTCAGCCTCGCCCACGACTGCATCTACGTGCGTGCCTAAGCCCGCCTACATGGCCGTACATTACCACGTCACCACGTCATGCTTTGCTTGCTGGCCAACGACAGCCAAGGATAACGCCATGCAGCTCCAACCTAATCCGTCACACCTATCAACGCCTTACCGTCCACAGGAACAGTCTACACCGTGCGCCTCAAGCAAGCTCTAACTACGCGCCATCTATCTAAAATCCATCTCCTCCTATGATGAGAACGGGCCATACTTCTGCCACCTAAACATCTCTACAGAGACTATAAATAGCCCCCATCAAGTAACGCAAGGGGGACCCTTTTTCGGGGACCAACTAAAATCCACTCTAACTTGTGCAGGTACACTATCGCGCGGGGGGTGGTGAAACTTTGTGCAGGTACACCGTCGCGCGGGAGGTGGCTCTCCTTCCTCTGCTCCAGCCGGCAGCTCCCTTTGACTCCTCCGGCGTGGTCACCCTCGCGCCAAATTTGAACAACAACAATGATTATTATTATATCTAAACTTATAGTATATAAGTATAATAATTTATATAAATAAATATAAAATATGAGTGATCTCTTTCTGATATCACTATCTAACAATAGGAAAGCGTCTCCTCTTGAGTACTGCTTTGTTTTGAGAATTCATGACAGACAAAAGTCCAGGAGAGTTGCAGCATGGTTTTGCTATGAAGTTTGCAGCCAACAGCTCATCATGGACCTAGAACATGTCAGACTTTGGCACCACAACATTGCGAACAGCTGCAGCGAAAAAGTTAAGCGAACTTGGAGGTTATGCTAGTTAAGCCTACAAAGCGCGAAGCTACATGGAAGCCGTCAGGATGATTAAAGGTCAGATATCAAGTTTTGCAAGGGAAGGACGCCTGAACTTACAAGTTGTTTATGATTTTGCAGTAACTGAATGCTGTCTATAACCTTCCAAATGAGTTCTGAGAACAAAGCATAAAATCATAAAAACCACTTTGTAGCTTTTTGAAAGGTTTTGACAACAAAATTGTCAACAGTTCAGCAGCAGTTAGACTATAACTTGTATCGGCAGGAAAATGACATACAACAGACCATTATCTCGCTAAAATGTCCAAAAGTTTTTTCCTCGTTTGTTGCTGCACTATGATGGTAACTATGCTGTTATGGCAAGAAATACTGTTACACCAAGAAATAATGAATAACAGCAGTAAGATAAATACTAGATAGTAGCTATTGTGGGAAAATATGGTATCACCATAAAAAAATATAACAGTTACATAACAAACGACGGGCATAAATTTTCTTGTTATAATTTCACATTATTATAGAATATTCTTAAATGAGTTCAAAAATAGCCATTACAACTTTATAACACTTGGTCACCAACCCACCTTGTATGTACAATGCATCTTCATATTATGTAACCATCATATCTACATAATGTAGAAAGGCGCACAGAACTGCAGACTGCTATAGGATTATGAGTACCATAATTTAAAAGCATGAGAGAAGACATTTTCTGGCTTCAGATAATAAATGGCACATTTTAGAGTTCTGTGATCAAAGAGCAAAGCAAAAAAAAGGCTAAAATTCTAAAATTGAGAAGGGCTACAAACATGTCATATTCACAATAGAAATTGTTTTAGTTCGAAAGAATAACCCAACAAACTATTCCACTTATGAAGTTTTGAGGTAGCAATATAGCTCAAGCAACAACAATGCTCGATACCACCAGCTTCAAAAGAATTCAATAGCCATGTATCAATGTAAGGCCATACTATCAAAAACCATATCTAAGGGTTCAAAAAGTGCAAGAACAACTCTATCAAGTCACAAAAACAAAAAAATATAGTTGCAGCATGTGAAAGAAAGAAATTTCAGAACAGTTTAGATACTAAATGGTGGCATTTGAAGTACCATACAGATATCATAGTGGAGGCATTTGCTTCCAAAATCATTTTGCATTCGCATTGTAGATGTCCGAAGCTTGGATATCTAGAGATAAGGTGGGCGCGTTGGAACGATCCCGCTTTGAAAGCTCCTCAGAAGAAGAATCCAATAGCCATGTTGCATTCAATGGACAAGCTCCATTGGTTCCCAATTTTTCATCCTAAAGTTTCAATTATATTGCAGAACTCGAAGCTTTGGGACACCTTTTATAGAAACAAACTGTGGTCTCACCTATTCTCCTCGCATGTTGACAATATTCAATCTATAAAGTTCACTTTTGAGAGTACAGCTCGGATTAACAAGCATATCAATGGATTAAAAAGAGCACAGGAACAACCCTATCAAGTCACAAACACAAAAGAATATAATTGCAACATGACAGAAATTTCAATATAGTCTAAATGAGACTGATCCAAGCAGTAACATATCTTCATTACATCATCTATGATCTTTCAGGTGGTAAATTGATGCAGCAATCTCTTGTCTTAGTGACAAAACTTTAGCATTTAAAAGACCATACAGGAAACATAGTGGATGCATTAGCTTCAAAAATCATTTCTCATTCACATTGTAGATGCTCGAGCAAAGCTCGAAAATCTAGAGTATTCATCTTTCAGAAGAACTTGTGGGTTTCCTTGTTCAACCTACAAAGAGATCAACAATACAATAATTAAAAAGAAAAGAAAGGAAAAAAGGCCTTTCAATTGATATCATATCAAATAAATCATGTTAGCGTTCACAAAGCAGATATAGGCAACAACTACGTGATCACATATAACAAATATCAACTTAGATGCAATTATAGACAATAGTAGTTATGATAAAGCATCAGTGTGAACAATGGGACATCAATTATATCATCCATTTTGTCGCACAGGGGTTTGAACATTAACATAATTGATATTCATAATATAGATGTATGTACATCTATATTATGAATATACCCAATTGTGTCCCTTTGTTGTGTATGCATGTTGTTGTTTTGGTCAGGTGAGGGCACGGCGTGGGAGGTGGGCTGCTTGTATGAACCTTTTTCTCCTCCTTTTCAACCCTTTTTCCTCTTACAAGTTTTTTGGGTTTCCTTGTTATCTTTTATTTTCCACCACACTCTTCCTTTCTGACATTGTTCTTTTGTTTCATGTTTGTTTTAACCATTGAGCTCTTTCCCATCTCAGCATTGTTTGATGATCTTTGAGAAGCCTCTCGCTGACTTCTGCATCAACCACTGGTTCTTCAAATATTCCTTGTTAGTTTGATTCTTTAAGATCAATCTTTCTTTTACTGTCGGAAGCTCTAACTCCACTCATTTTGACTGCCCTTTATCACCTCCGTTATGCCTCTCGGATGCTTCATGAGAATATCTATCTCCTATACTATTCAGCTCAATAGCAGACACCAACTACTTTGGGATTAAGACTTAGTTGAGTCTTAAAAATAAAGTTATACAGTTATCTAGAAAACTCCATGAATATGGAGAGGCAGAATACAATAATACCATTAGAAAATGAATATAGAAAAAACAAACATAGAATAGTACTTATAAAAGATACAATTAGACAAAAAAGCCAAAAAGTTCTAAAAATTTCTCTTAGAAAATGGGGCAATAAAGGGGCTCATGTATGACCTAAGAGTTTGAGAATAGCATGGGAAGACAATAGAAGTCCAGGATGGAGCAAGTGAAAAAGAACTTGAAGTGTCCCTTGCGATGGAACTTATGACCTTAGGCAAGGATGAATGCTTAAAAACAATGTGCACCAACTTCATCGAATAAATGAAATTAGGTTACTGGTTATGATCAGTATTCTAATATTTAGCTATAAACCTACAGATTCTTGTCAAATAACAATAATGATTAAAATATTTGAGCAGAACTTTCTCCCTCTCTCTCTATAAACATAAATTGGATATACATATGAAAATTGGTTTAATCTTACCAGGTTCCCATGGTCAAGAATTAAAATCTCGTCCATGCTCAACACCGTAGAAATGCGATGTGCTATTGTCAAAACTGTCGTGCCTTTACATTCATTGGAAATTGTATTTTGTAGTATCATTGCTGTCTGAGTGTCAACATTGGCTGTGCACTCATCCAAACAAAGTATCTGCATTAAAAAAAGTGGTCTGTTAAGCAAGATTTTAATTGAATTTTCCTAGCTATGGTTAAAAAATAACCTGCAAGACGAAGAATAGCAATGTTTGAGTTAGATATATAATGCAACTTAAGTTACTCTTAAGCCTTAACAATATTGATTGATAACCATTTGTGAGACACTAATGAATTCTTGTATAAAAAAATAATCTGATGCTAACTATTGTTTTCAATCATTGATTATCAGCATGCTTTTCAAGCACCATGCCACAATATTGTGATCAGATGAGTACATAAAAAAAGAAAACTTTTTGAGAATAAAATATATAAAATTGTAAAACAGGGTCTATGCTGAAAATTATAAAGTACACAAGACAGAATCATACTTTCAATTTTGTAAAGAACAATCTATGCGGAAAATCCTGGTTCAGAAGTATAAATATCAAACATCTATATAATAACCACCATACTCTAAAACTTAGTCTTATGTTTGAGATACCTTATCTGCTATTTTCAGCCATTGGGCCAGTTGATTTCAATGGTATAGGCATATAGCATATATGTTGCATTTAAGATCACAAATTCATCAATCAGTCATTGGGGCATTATCCAAATGAGAAGAAAAAGATGAGCATAGCAACGTCTGCTGTGCCGGTACCAGGCCCCGTACCGGTTGCCCGGCGGCACGGGTTAGTATGGCCCTGCGCCGTGTTGTGTCGGCTCTGTACCGACACAGTGGAGGCGGGAGAGAGGAAGAACGGAAAAGAGAAAATGAGAGAGAGAGAGAGAGAGAGTGCAAGGGAGGGAGAGAGAGGAAGAGGGAGGAGAGAAGATGGTCGGGGCTAGCCGGCGAAGGCCAGGGAGCCTCCACGCGGGGCCATCCTGCGAAGGCCGGGGAGCCTCCGCCTCCTCTGCGCGGAGGCTCCCTGGCCTTTGCTGGACGGTTGGCCTCTCTCCTCCTTCCTCTCCCTCCCTCCTCCGCTCTCTTTTCCTCTTTTTCCTTCTCCTTCTCCCCCTCCGGCGATGGGTCTCGGTTTCATTGCCAGAACCATCCCGGTCCACCGCCGGTACGGCTCTGGACGCCCCAACCCGGACGGTTCGGGACGCTCCGAACCGGGCAGTTCAGGATGGTTCTGCCGACTGTGGAGCATAGATTGATTTGAATAGCAGGAGAGTATGCATGTGTGCATGCACACACGATCTATGCTTGAAATCTTGGATCGCATTTTGGCATTATAAATATCAAACATCTATATCAGATATGGTATAAGCATATAGTATATACATTTTACTTTAGATCACAAACTCAAATTGGTGATTGATGCATTATCCAATTGAAAAGGAAAAAAAACTGCAGATAAATTGACTTGTGATGGCATGAGAAGTTGGATGTGTCCTCCTTGTTTAAGAACCAAGACTTCTTATGCCACTTCAATATATTTAAGAATACCATTGGAGATACGTATTCTATGCACAAGTATGCATGCACACTCAGACACAAACAACATATGAGCAATGATAACCATACTCTGAAACTTACTCTTCTGTTTGAAGTCAGCATATACATTGTATTAAGAACACGAACTTATCAATTGTTGATGGATGCATTATCAATTGAGAAGAGGAAAAAACACATATAAATTGACCATCATGGCATGAGAGCGAGCATGTGCGCCCCTTGCTTAAGAACTGAAACTTTTCCGCCACATATAGAATATTTAAGAAAATTGTTGGAGACAGAACATGGAGGGTTATAGCCTTTGTAATTATATATGTAGGGCATTTTTCCACAATAGTGGATTTTCTTGCAAACAATGCGGCCTTGCATCTACAAACTTCATGGTGTAAAGCAATAGAATTACTTTCCAAGCTTGATACAGATTCAGACTTCGTATTGGAGATTGACAAATCTGATGTCAATTTGTGTCATTGGTTTCTACCTGTGTGACCTCAGGTCTGCATGATTTCAGTCAATGGCAACATCTACCATATAGTGGTCAAAATCTTGCAACATGATCACTGACTGGCATGAAGTATTCATGCCAGGTAGCCTACCATCCACATGACCCACTTGATTGTCATATTCCACAACAAGGAGTAAGAATCACATCTGTTGTGTCATATTCCACAACAATGGCAACATCCTCATCCGCCCACTACATGTTGCAACATGCACAATAGTCACTGGTTCTGCAGAAAGTGCACTATTATGATGAAACCACATTTTGCTCAACAGCTGTTTTTGGCAACACTCTTCATAGCTTAAATGTTGGTTTGACTGAACTTCATTACATCCACATTGGTAAGCTAAATAGACAAATAATTATGCAAAATAAAGTAAAACAGCTACAGCCTTCCAGGAAATAAGTAGCCATAGGAAAGGCAAGAATTAACTTTAATTAAATTTGGTTGTCCTTTCAGGTGAAATATATATTGATCTCACTACCTCAGTCTTTATTTTCCCCTGTTTACTGTTTAATCCCACAGCCAACACCCAATCACTATAATTTTCACCATAAATTAAACTAGAAACTCTCAGCAATAGTCTACACATCCTACTAAAACAACTGCTCAAAAAAATAAATCTAGAAGTCGGAAGAGTCCTATCAACCAAAGTAGTAGAAGCTCCATCATGTTATTCATTTCGCTGCAGCAAAATTATCTCGGAAATTTGAGAACATATGCTCCAAGGTTTAATATCCCATATAATATTTTGTTAAAGCTAATAGCAAACATAAACTCCTGCCCACATTCCTAGGAAATTATACTGGTCAACAATTGAGGAACACAGCTTTGGGAAGTTCCCTATGTTGTACTTTTTTTAATCTAAACAAATCCAGATTTATCTGTCACATAGCTAAACAGGTACAGGCATATGTACGCATAGCACAGTATAATGAAGCAAATAAGAAACTATTCCCAAACAGGAGAAAATGTTTACAAAACCCATTGTTAGTATTAGCAGCACCAGTATAACAACTAAACCATATCCAAAGAGGAGAAACTAATGTCAAACACAAAATAATGTGTGCTCTGTTCAGAAGCTATACTGGTCAATGGCTTTGTGGAGGATGTTTATGTTGTACTAATTCATATATAAACAGACCCAGGCAAATCAATTAATAATGCCAGTATAATTGAGAAACAATAAGCAAACAGGAGAAAATGTTGATTTAGGAACTTCCTGTGGTTGCATTTAGGTGAAGGCATGCATACTACAGCTGTTCATATGTATTATATTTCTATACAGACAGAATACATTAAATACCTACAAAGTTACAATTCTTAATTTCTTATGCATGATAAGTCATATTGGAGTGTCTTACCTTAGAAGACTTAACAATTGCCCGTGCAAGGCATATAAGCTGCCGCTGACCAACTGAAAATGATGTGCCGCTTTCTTTTACAGGAAGGTCAAGTCCACCAGCTAATTCTATCTCAGCTTTAATATGGCATTTCTGAAGAGCTTCCCAGATTTTTTCATCTGTTGTCATACCAGATGGGTCTAGGTTTTCCCTAGGACATGCGGAAGACAAAATTAAAAACCTTGCATGCTTAAAATTAAATACATGAAATAGGAAGTACATGGTACATGTTATGTACTAAAATCCCATGCATTAAAAAGACTACAAACATGTTAATTTGAGAAACATAGAAAAAAAGAAAAACTAATCTTTTAGAGGGATCATAATACAAACTTCATTGCTTGGAGGTACCTTAGAGAGCCTTCGAATAAGAATGGGCTTTGGGGAACCACTGCAAAATGTCCACGAAGATTCCTGACAGAAATATCAGCCACATCAACGCCATCAACTAAAATGTGCCCATTACAAATGGGAGTAAGGCGAAAGAGTGCATTAAGTAAACTGGATTTTCCAGCTCCTGTCCTTCCAACAACTCCGACCTAGCATGGTATAATAAACAATGGTCAGAAAAGATACTGCAAACAATCTCAAAAGCAAGTGCAATAACACCTGAAGCACTGATCAGATAACATGCATCCATAGTGCAATCTATCAACTAAATTGATGTTTGCATTTCTGTAACAGATCTCCACAATGCACTGACCTGCATGCCTGCTGCAATATAAAATGAAACATCATTTAGAGCAGCTGGCAATGATGGCTTATATCTAAGAGTAACATGTTCAAATTCAATCTGTCCTTGCATAGGCCATTCTGGATGCACAGATCGTGATCCCTGAAGTCCTTCTTGAGGAATATCCATGTACTACAAAAAGTAGAAAATGCATCAGTGATAGGTCAACATTTGAATGAACCATATAAAGATTATCAATTCACCTCAACCACCCTCTCAACAGAAACCATTTCCTTCTCTGTCTCTGTGAAACTAGTAAGAAAACTGCTCAACAATGAGACAACTGGCGCTGCATAAGACAGGGCCAAGCCTACCTGCAGTCAATCAAACTATCCCTAAGTTTTAGACAGGCATAAGTTTGAGATGACCTCTACAAATATCGACTTTGCTCATTTGCTGAAATTAAGACCTAAAGAATGTGGCTTTTAACAGTCAAGAATATGTTTCATGGGAAAACTTACCAGTCCAGGTGTACCAAAGCTAAGTGGAAAATTGCCACGGCAGCCAACAACAGCCATCACGGCAATGAATAAAATAACAAATGCTGCCAGCAACTAAAACATTTCTCTGGTCATTGCAACAAATATGACTCTTGAAAACAACCACTATTAGTGACGAAAGCTAAATATCCTATACAACCAGCTGCTTCAAGTGGCTGATTATATGCAAGGGAGTTCAATAGTACAGAATGAATATGTACTGCTAAAAATAATAAAAAAGAAAGAACCATACTTGGAGTCGCAGAGAGAGCCACAAACTTGCTGTTCGTTCGGAATAGGAAGTTTGCTGATACAATGTGATATGCTCCATGAATCTAGCCAGGAAAAATTCCTGTCCATTTACCTCATTAGGTGAAAAATTTATGTCTCAAAATAGAAGTTCTGAAAGTTTTATTAAAATTTGGAAGTCAAAACGAAATTATTGGAAGTATTAAAAATTATGCTAAAGCAAGCTGCAGGCCTTCAAATCGACTTCACAAGAAAGATATCTATCATTCATGCCATCCTAAATTTGCATAATTAAACTCTTCACATGCTTGATATTACTTATAGCCATGGTATGCCATACCATACCAGATGGTACCGGATATACAATACTGTACCAATTTGATACCGGTACGGGCTGCGTACTGACCCTTGGTATGCCAAAAAAATTCCTACCGTATCGTACCGTACCAACACTATACTAGTGTGGCACCGGTACGGGGTCCAGTATTGGTACGGCGAACCTTGCTTATAGCTATTGAGAACTCACACCATTTGAAATCAAAACTGTAAGTTCTAGGAACTCTCACCCATTATAAGAGGACATGATTATGTGATGAATTTGCTAGGCTACTTTCATGTTCTCTTTACAGTGTGGGAGGTAATGCCTGGATATAGTAATGCTTGGATGGTGCTTAAATATCATAACCGTGGTAAAAGATGAACAAATTCATTTACTTGACCACTATTAATATAATATGATATCTGCACAGCTCATCACAAATACATGCAACTGTTAAAATATGTACATGTCATATATAACTAATATTTAGATATTTGCCAATATAGACCCTGCTGGTGCCAACATAAATATTGGGCGTGTTACTAGGGATTCAATTTTTCCCTAAAAAGTACATGCAGATTCAAGAATGTTCAAAAGAAAATTAGGCCTAAAAAATTTTTAAGTTTCATTAGATGCTTGTAGATAATTTTTAATATCACCTTTTTTCTTATACATTGATTATAATGCTCTTCCTCCATTCACCAGGTATCTTATCATTCTCTAAAATTTTATCAAATAAATTTGTCAACAAAGTTAGTCCCACATCACTAAACACTTCCAAACTTGAATATGGATTCCATCAGATCCAGCCATTTTTCTTATTTTCATCCATTTCATGCCTCATTTACCTCAGATACTCTAATTCTACATATAACTTAACATTTCTATCCTCAATGGAACTAGTAAGGTATCCTAAATTGTCTTAACTTCCATTACATAGCTTATCAAAATAACCTCTCCATCTTTCTTTGGTCCACCTTCCTTTACGAAAACTCTTTGCTCCTCATCTTTGATGCATTTAACCTGAGTCAAGTCTCTAGTTTTCCTTTCTCTTAGTCTTGCAATCTTATAGGAATCTTTTCCCCCAAATTTAGTTTCTAACTTATATAACTCTTCATGCATCTTGAACCTACCTTCTCGTACCACTTTCTTAATTCCTTCTTAGCCACCTCATAGGCTCATAGCCTTCATATGTGCCTCCATTCCTCCATTTAGATAGTCTTCTACAGCATTCTCTTTTTGCCTTAACCGCCAATGTAATCATCCCATCTATATTAAATTATTTTAAGTTTCATTAGAGGCTTGTAGATAATTTTTAATAGCAACGTAACCATCTCATCTATACTAGAGTAACTATTGTGAATGCATTGCACAATATTTCTTGTGACAGGTTTTAGGATTGTTGATAATGTCATAAAACATGAATCAGTGTCTGAACATGGTCCTCTATTTGCAGAGTCTTGGGCAATCAGGGAGGCCATGCAAATTGCCATTGTACAGGGATACAGAAGATTCAGAACCATAACAGATTTGCTCACCCTTCTTTCTATACTGCATCAAGGTGACCAAATCCCTTGGATGATACGACTTATCATAGAGGACATTTTGATACTTTTGTAGCTTTTGAAGAAGTCAAGATAGAGAATATATGTAGAGAAGTTAATGCTGTAGCTGACTGACTTCCCAACTAGGGACAGTGCCAAGGCATAAATATGGATTGGTCTTCAAAATCTTATTATCGGTTCATGTAACTCAACTAACGTATATGGATATCTCAGCCACCCTGAGGGATTGTCTTAGATAGGGGTTCTAATGACCATTTTTCTTAAAAAAAAAAACATCAACCAAAATCACATGATTTAGCAACATACTGCAATAAGATATGCCTAATAGAGAGTAACAATAGATAATAAATAATAAAATGACTAAATTTGATAATGAGGTTGCCCGAACGAAACTAGGATACCATATTTTACCTCTTTTCTGAACGCCCTTATAGTTGATGAGCCATCCAATGTTTCCGTGAAACATGAATAGATAGGTGAGCGAGAAACACTATCAAGCCGCCTCAGTTCACGTGACGTGGACCTATAGTAGAACTGTACGACAATCATGACAATTAAACTATCCCTCAGCTCTTTATATGACTACATACAGTGAATATTTTTCCTTTTTCAAGTCCAAAACTTGAAACAAGTTCAAAAAATAATATATCATTTTGTCAAAAAACAAATTATTTTGTCATTAATGTCCATTACTTAACATTAAAATGGCAAACAACAGTCCAATATTTCATTCTGATAAAAACCAGTTAGGCTGGACCCTGTTATTTCCATTGCAATAGTAAATTACATTTTAGGAGGAGGGTCTGTTCTTTAGAGGATATCGGCATTTGAAAGCTTGCCATAACGTTAATTGACCTTAAAAAATAAATAGAAGGTACAAATTGTTGGGGAATAGCAATAGTCCCACATCGAATAGGTAAAGGACCTTTGTTGGTATTAACCTACTAGCTTAAGCCTTTGGTCAAATAATTTAATATGGTATGAGGGCCAAGTGGCCAACTGTCCAACTGTCTTCCTTGTCTACCAACATCTCCATGCTCCCACTTACGAATCCACATGTCCATCCTTCCAAACTCAACACATGAGAGGGGGTGTTAGTCATGTTGGAGAATGGGAATAGTCCCAGATTGGATAGGCAAAGTACCTTTGATGGCATAAAATACTCATAGGCCTCTCCACCTGCTAACTTAAGCCTTTGGGTTGGACGTTAATAAAATATTATTTAGATCTGATATATATATATATATATATATATATATATATATATATATATATATATCCCAAAATATAGGCCTTTATCAGTTTGACACTTATCTTATAGAAACTAGGAAATGAAATAGCTTATGACAATCAGAAGAAAAACGTGGGAGGATAAGTACCTGCAATTTTCTGTAAACATACCACAATGGAAACAACAAAAGCAAGAAAATTATCTGCACAATGTTATGTAAGGATGACAAGCAGAGTTAATTTGATGCAAAATTTTTGATAATGGAGAATAATATCAAATTTGATGTTGTATCTATATAACAAAGAGTTATGTTACCTGCACATAGGACAAAACCACCACAATGCCCAATAGACTATAGAAATTGGCTAGGAGGATGTTGAGAATAAAAGGAAGAGAATCATCAAGTGTGTACAAATCTGAGGACAATCTGCATAGAATAATAGAATTTGTTGAGTAGGAATTTTTGAACAGCAAGAAGCTTTTAAAAAACCATACTAATCATAACCTGTTGAGTATTCGCCCACTAGGATTCTGATCAAAAAAATGTACAGGTGCATCGACAAGCTTATTCAGAAGCTTGGTATGCACCTGAACTGCAGCACGTAGACCACCGTATGAAAATGAGAATGCCCTTGCTAAAGTGAAAAGGGAATTCACCAAGCCAAAGATGGAGAGAATAACCTATAGAAACAATCAAAACTCAACTACTATGCTATGTAAGAATATGTGTTCCTTCCATCAAGTAGATTTTCAACATATAAACAACATATTATTACAACATTTTCATAGATGGCATAACCAGCTCTTGATAGCAAGTTGGATGAATGAAAAGATGCAAACCTTACCAGATAAAATCTTGTGTTCTCAGTTCCGGTGGTATTATCAACCCAGTGCGATAGCCAGAGATCATTTCCATTGCGAGATGCTTGCATAAAAAATGCTGAAACACATATGACAAAAACAACAGGCCAGCTGGCAAAGGTAGCATAACTCCTGTTGAAGTGAAGACAATGACTTTTCAGTCATACAAGGAAAAAGTTGAGAGAACAAACCAATAAATTTCACTGGCATAATAATATATAACAATTTAGATATTTTGGTTTAAACTGGCACAAACTTTAATGAAATAATCACTCACTTATAAACACTAAGTTCAACTCTTCCCTCTTTTCTAAACTCTGTTTCAGCAGTCTCTTGTGCTTCCTCAGAAGTTGCTACGAAACCACTCTCTAGCAGAACATTAGACCTCAATTCATCAGAAGCACATATCATGCTTTCTTTTCCTAACAATTGAGATGATGGGAACTTTGAATTATTTGGTACATAAGTTGCCAAATATGGTGACACTAAGAAATTGGCTGACATTCCAGCCCACTTTACATGTCCTCTATCCATGATCACAATCATATCTGCAGAAGAAATTGCCTGTATAAAGACAGAAAAAAGTAATTTTTTCCTTCATCTGTTTCATAGCAGAAAAATTTAATGTTATCGACCATCTTCAGGAGACTATTAATATTATTACAACTCTTTAATAACTATATGTATAGATGGAGTATCCAAGTAAAACAAATTGTAACCATATAAAAAGTAAAACTAGTTGGTACATGTACTGACATATGTCGTGATGATATTATGTCAGCACTGATAAGAAAAAGTGAAACGAGCAAAGCGGCAACTTTATTGTCCATGAAATTATCAGGAATGCACGACATTATTAAAAAAAAACATTAATTTTTTATTCATTTGACCATTACAATAAAACTTAACATATAACTTATTACATCAAGCAAAATAATGGTGAAGGATCTCCTAAAAGCAAACCTGAACATTATGGGTACATAGTACCCGTGTTTTTTGATTCATTAAAGGACCCAGTATAGTTCTCTGTAAAATCCAGCAAGCAACCTGCGAATCAACTGCGCTAAGTATATCGTCAAGCAAGTATATGTCAGAGTCACAATAGACAGCCCTGCAATGTTTTAAGGTAGTTTTAAGGTTAACAGACAGTGGTCTAAACCTCATAATGACAATTTCTGCATAAATGAGACTTCACCTTGCCAATGCGAGACGGGCTCTCTGCCCACCAGATAAGTTGACTCCTTTCTCTCCAATATATGCTAGATCACCTCCAATCATCAGTGAAATGTCAATGTCAAGTGCACATGCCTGTAATACTTCTCTGTACCTGTTTTAAAATAAAATTCCAAATATCAATCAGGAAGTGCAACAGAAAAACATTTCTGCCAGGCATTTTGTAGAACTACGGTAGAATTAACTTACAACAGAACAAGATTTCAACCTCTATAAAAATATTAAAGCAAGGCTTGCTTGAAATGAAAACAAAAATAAACATTTAATGAAGGCAATTTCTGATAAAAAGGAGTAAAATGTTACATATACTAAAGTCCACCTTCTAGCATCATACTCCTTTCCAAACAAAATATTGTCACGAACTGAACCAGACTGGATCCAAGGAACCTACATTGACCCGTAACAACAATCATAAAAATTTTCTACTATGATTATAGTTTCATTTGAACTAGAAATGCAAGGATAACCTGTGGCACATATGCTATTGACCCACAGGCTTGTATAACACCACGAATAAGATGCATCTCTCCCAGAATAGAATTTAACAAGGATGACTTGCCAGAACCAACCTGAAAACAGACAACCAACAACCAAGTGTACAAGGCAAAAATAATAAACAAAATACTGAGACCACAAACATAATGTAAATTCATGGCTAATAAATTAGATTCGATATAATATATATGCATGCAACTCATTTAGTTTCTTATAATACTTGCTAGACACCCTTCCTTCTTAAAGCCCATGAGATCACTCTTCTTGGCACCTTTATCATAAACTTTCTCTAAATCAATAAACACCATATATAGATTTTTCCCTTTTCTCTATATTTTTCTACCAATTGTCTCAGTACAAAGCTAGCCCCACCACTATAGATCTTTCAAGCAAAATCCAAATTGATTATTTGAAACGGTTCTTTTTGTTCACAATGACCCATAAGCTTAATTTTCCAATAATTAGAACAATTTTGTACATTACCTTTATAGACCAATCCAACAATATTTCTCTAATCATCTAGCATTTTCTTAGTTTTCATGGTTTCATTAAATAGATTAGTAAGCCGATTTAAGCCAATATCTCCTATAATTTTTCAAATCTCAATAAGTATTTCATCTGGCCCTGATGCCTTTAATTTTTTGCATTCTTCTCAAAGCTATCTCCAATTTGCTTTTATTAATTGTACAAATAAAACCTTGACTTCTCCCTAATTGTACTTTTTTAATAAAGATCTCTTCCATAAAATCCTTATTTAACAATTTTTCAAAATAATGTCTCCATCTCTATTTAATTTCCTCATCTTTAACTAATATCTTATTTTCCTCACTTTAAATACATTTAACTTGATCAACATCATTAGTTTGTCCTTTGCAAAGTCGGTGGAACCGATACGGGGCACCGTACCGGTTCTCCGGCGGCACGAGTTGGTACGGGCCATGCCAGGCCTGTATCGACGGAGAAGAGGGCACACAGATCGTAGAAGAGAGAAAAAGAGAGAGAGAAGGGGGAGAGAGGGAGGGAGGCCGGTGGAGGGTGGCGGACGCCGGCGGAGGCGAGGCCGCGACCCGTTTTTCTGTTCGAATGAAACACAGGTCCAGCCGCAACCTTAAAAATTTACGATTTTTAAAAATTTCGCAATTTGCCGACTTCACTTAAAAATCGCAAATTTTTAAGGCCGCGGTCGGACTCCCATTTCGTTTGAAAAAGAAAAACCGGCCACAGCCTCCATCAGCCCTCCGCCACCGTCCCGCCCTCTCCCTCTCCCTCTCCCTCCCTCCTTCACTCGCTTTCTCTTTTCTTCTCCTTCTCTGACTCCAGCAATGAATTTCGTTTTCGTTGCTGGAAGCGTACCCGTGACCCGCCGGTATGGCTTGGAACGGCCGGAACCACTCGATTCGGGACGGTTCCACCGACCCTGATCCTTTGTCTATCTTTAGCTGTTTTGTAAAATCCATTCTCACTTTCTTTTGAATCCAACCTATCATATAAATTATTAGCCTTACTATCCTTTTAACATCTTTCTTAGTATTTTATGAAATCCTTAACATCGTTATTAGCTCCCTTATATTTTATGGAATGGGTCCAAATTTGATAGCAACTCTTATATATCAATTGAATTATTCTTTTTTGGGGGTTGAGTATACTACGAAAAATATTTTCAACCATGGGTTTAAACATGTCATTTGCTTTTAACTTCACAAAGTCCAATACTCTTTCTTTTGCTTTTGGAAGTTAAAAACTGCAATAACTTGTTAAATTTATATGCTTAAGGACTACGTAGTTATATAAGTCATATAATCAAACAATATATAGAAATTGTACTTATAAAGTTTAATATGTTGCTAAAAATGATTGGGTGATATTTAATGATATAAGGGGTTGTATGATCGATAATATATAACTAATGCCGATACAAGGATTACATCCAGATCATTTAGGGCCTTTTTGATCAAGAGGGAACTCCATATTTTAACATCAATGTCCATAAGAACAATATACAATACTATAAATCCTAATAGAAGAGTCAACAGTCAGCCAATTTAGCAAGAAATTACCAGATCTTTTTTGTTTCTTTCCAAATCCATTACACAATAACCTTACAGACACAACATTTATGGCTTTCATCTTGCTCAAAGAAAGTTGGTCCACATCCTTAAGATTCATTTTTCTAACTAGTAATACTTCCAACCTGAAACTTGTTATCATTCATATAATTATGACCTAAAACCAAGGTCATTTGAACATCTCCCATAGACCATTATAAAAGACACTTGAGCAAGCTTGGCAGATCTCTAAGATTTATTTTTCCTAACAAGCGATCATCCTGACTTGAAACTTGTTACGATTCATACAAATATGACCTAAAGCCAAGGTAGTTCAAAGATTCTCCATAGACAATTACAGAAGTCATCAAAAGCAAGCTTATGAATAATTAAGTGCTGATGTAGTAGTCAATGAAATCCAATTCCTTCTTCAAATTCAGCAAAAACCTTCAAAAAAAAAAGTTAATACACTCACCTCTCCAATTATAGCAACAAAGATGCCCTTTGGAAAGTCCAGTGAGATGCCATCCAAGATTACACTATTCCCCACCTCATAGCTGCTAGACCAAACACAACTTGCATTTTGGAAAACAATAGCTTTGGGATTAGCACCAGCATCAACCTCACTTTCAAAGAGACAAGGTGAGGGACCGTATGTGTTTAGTCGTCCACCAGAAGACTGCTCACATTCAGAATTATGCTCAGGACAAGACAAATATTTGCTCAATCGCCTGGAAGATATCATGGCCTGTGATGTATTTCACATTAAATGGAGCATTTTGAACAACATACCTCTAATATGATAATAATAATAAAATAGAAAATAACAAACGAACAACTTACATCAATCAATCCATTGATCACCCAAGGGAAAGAATTTAAAGGAGAGATCAATGTGTTGAAAAGGGCTACACAAGTGAAAACCTGCAAGAAGATAAATTTGGAGGCATTTTGATACACAAATTACAACTAAAGTCCAAAGTGTTTTGACAAATAAAATATCATACAAATGGAACAATAAGCGTCATTTTGTTACCGTAGCAGCACTTAATGAGTGACCCATCAGTGCGAAGACGCCAAATGTAAATAGAGAGAAAAGTGTCGGTGTTGTTGCCCAGAAAAATACACACCATGCATCCAAGTATTTCCTTGTCTAGAAATGGTAGCTTTGATTTTCAGCATATAAATTCTAAAGCAATGATAAATTTCTTTTAGGTGAAACTAAGTGCCACATACTGAGAGGTGTTGCACTTCCATCGCTCTTCTTTCCATCAAACGCTTGGTGAATAGATGCTCCCAGCTATACATTTTTAATGTTCGGATATATGTTATAAGTTCTCCAGCACCTCTGATCCTGTTCTAGTATTCAGGTTGTCGCATGTGAATTATGTGCAGGAAAAAAATGAGGTATCGCAGGCTTTAAGCGAAGATAGCATACATAAATGGTTTAAAAAGAAATCAAAAATGTTAACTGTTATAGTTCTTTGATTCTGAAGGCTTAAATATTGCAAAATATGAATTTTTATATTATAGAAAATAGCAGGCTGATGTAACTCACTATCCCCTTGACTTATGGGCATAGAAACTGCTGCGGGTTCTCAATAAAATACACGATGCCTTATTATATGCAAGATTTTTGAAAAGTTAGTACAATTTATGAATGTAGAGGAATCACTACCATGAAGTTTACCTTTAAAATTCAATCTGGAGCAAGGTCTGGTGAACTGGTCGGAATCGACTGGTTCAGTCTGTACCATACCGGTGCCGGCCACCGGTATGGTATAGCCATAGAATTCAGTTCTGGCCCCAACCGAACGGTTCCTTGCCCGTACCGGTGCTCGCACCAGTACAAGCCGGTATCGGTGGGGTTCGCACCAGTACAAGCCCGGTACCGGTGTGAACCGCACCGGTTTGCACCGGTACTCGCGGGGAAGAAGAAGAGGAAAAAGGAGGAAGAAAGAAGAGGAAAAAGAGAAAAAAGAAGAGAGTGGTAAAGACTACCTATCGAAGGGGAGAAGAAGACCTCTCCTGCGGGGAAGAAGACTACCAGGCCTCTTTCTTCCTCCCGAGCACCTCGCGGGGAAGAAGACCTCCCTTGCTTGCAGGAGAAGGGGGGAACGAGAGAAGAGAGGAGGAGAGGGGAAGAAAAGAGAACGACTCGGGAAGAAGAGGAGAATGGGAAAAAAGAGAAGAAAAAAAAGAGAGGCCGAGGGAATAGCGCCCGCACACGGGGGTGCGGGCGCGAGTGGGGAAACGCGTCCCCGACTCGCGCCCGCGCGCGCTCCACGTGGTGCGAACCGCGTGTCGACGCGCAAGGAACCTCGCGCGCGCGGTTCTCCGCGCAGGGCAGTGAGCCCACGCGGAGCAGCCTGCATGGGCTTTTAATGCCACTCTGTGGCAAAACACGGACGTGCGTGCGTCCGCGCCTTTTCTTTTTTTTTCTGAACCAATTCGGTACCGATTCCAATCGGTACCGAACTGGTACCGGTCTCCACCGGTACGTCGGTTCGGTCGGTAACACATACCTTGGTCTGGAGCCTTTTTCTATGTATATTTGATCACATTATGATTCACTAAAGCCTTCCTAAGTTCAACGACCAGCTCTCAAACTGAGATTAACTGTCAACTCTAGAATTGGAATAATGACCCAGTCAGAAGTTGGCAACAAAGGGGCTTGCCATCTAACTTGGAACATTGTCAAGTAGCAAAACCTATTGTATCAGAAGATACAAAATATAGTTCCACCCCCTTCTCTTACAAAAGGATATGCAAAGTATAGATGAATTACAAAAACTATATGTCAAGAATGGCTGTATGTATAAAGTTTAGCTGCCAAAATCAGGAGCAGGTGCAGGAGGTGGGATAGGCTTTGAGTGCTGGCGTGCAGAAGCAGATTTTTTCAAAAAAGAAACACTTGAAGTAAGAAACTTAGGAAGTGGGTGCAGGTTCAAACTTCTGGAAAAATTCCAAAACAGGCAGGTTACCATATATAGATTATTCCTGCTACTAAGCTACAGAGGCCTTGCAATAATTTCTTTTCTCTATGCATTCAAGATCCATGAAATTGTGACACTTACAAAGATGGTTATAGTCACTGTTATCTGAATAGTACTATTGCAGTTTTTATCCAGGTCTCCAATATCTGAAATTGTGACTCTATCCAGGTCTCCAATATCTGATAGAAGTCATATGTTGAGGTATCCTGTGTTGTTTACTTTAAAATTATATTAGATGTTTAGGTGGTCACAATCCAACACTGGACAGTAACTCATAGTTTGCAAGATGATCGTTGAAAGATAAGATACATAAAAAAATGGCATTGCAAAGTCAATGGACTTTATTTTCATACCAGAAATTTATAACATTATCTATTATGGATGAGATATGACAAGCAACAAAAACTTTTTAAACTGGCTATGCAAAAACATAGGTAAAACTAAAGTGAATATAGTGGTTTCAAAGAATCTCATTTTCTGAATACAATGCATGGATTCCATTTTCTTACAAGAGTTAAGTCGTGATGTGCATGGTGTTGGAAATTGTGTCCCAAAGCCAATTTTTAATTGTAAGAAATTGGATTATGTATATATTTTATTAAAATGAATAAAAATTTATTCTGGCAATTTTCTATTCATCACAAGTGTTACATCTTCAAATTGAACTCCTGTGTATTATGATGAAGTCCTTAGGACTAATTTAGTGGATAAAAAAGGTTTTATCATTTAGTCCTTAAACCAGTTCGCGACCAAATGATGAGCTGTGACAATAGCTATGTCAAGTATAGGTCGTTGTGTGTCATTTAGTTGGTTGTCCTCTTAAACCAAGAAGTGTGGAGACACTGTATGGCATACAGGTGAGATGTAGGAGTACATCATCACTGAACAGTGACTCACCTGCGTAGCACTCCACTGTCGGGAGTTAGCTCGCAAAACGTATGGGCATAAGTACCCCTTAGACCTGAGACTGTCCCGGTGACTTGCAAGCAACTTACTGTACTTAGGCACTGGATGACCTGAATTTCTAATTCAGGGATCGGAAGGATGCTGGGTGCAGTCAAGTACTCGCGAAGTCTGTGTACGAGTCAAGATGGGATTGACCGCTCCAGATTATAGGAGTTGATGTCTCGCTGTATTTCAATTCAGTAAAACCTTGGCCAGGGTAAACCAAGTGATGGTCACTTGATTTGATTAATTGAAATACACTATGGATGACCGGACCCAAAGTTCGACAGTCCACTCTGAGGTCATCTTGAGCATCGATGGTCATAGGGATGAATTATGCAACAACCATACGTCTAGGTTCTTGAATGTTGCTTTGCATATTTGACCTATCCGGACGTCGGGTATCATTGCTAGATGGTCACCTCGATTAGTGCATGGAGTAGTCCATGTACTACCGGCTTAGTGTTCGAACTTATCGGAGTCACGCACATTAGTCAAGCTAAGTAGGAAGGTCTTGACCCAATTTAATTAAGAATTAAATTGAGGGTCATTTGGAATTTGGTTCTGTCTATGTTCAGCTAGCACTGAACATGAGGTATATGCTAAATTTCATGGATGAACAACTAATTAAGTCTGTATTTCGGGTCAATCAAGTTATAATTAATATAATTGAACTTGATCAGGACTCAATTGTTGAAATTGGATTTGATTGGGTCTAAATTAGTGTAATTGGGCTCGATCATGATTTAATTAGGATTTAATTTCGTATTTGTTCTGATCTAAGTCGGACTTGGATCGAGCCGAAACTGGACCTAATTGTATCTCTCATGAGTCGGACTCATGTGGAATTTTTTCGGGTCAAAAATCATTCAAATGGGCTGTCAATTTGGTTTAGAACCAAATAGGCTTGCTTTATTTCAAAATGGGCTAACCCATTTCCTATTTGACTAATCCCATTTAAATGGTTACGGCTGACTTGTTTTTAAACTCCCATGGACCCGTGGACCACTCCCCCTCATGGACCCTTAAGGATTTTTTTGTGAACCGCGATGGAGAAAAGCCTGGGAGGAGAAAACAGAGCCTTCTTCCTCCCGGCTTCGTCTCCACACCGTGCCACCATCTGGCCTCCGGCCGCTCTGCCGTCTGGACCGGAATGTCCGGTTTTGAACCGGCTACATTCCGGTTAAATTTGATTTTTGAAATCCGGCTGTTATCAGATGGATTTACTATTTTTTCCCCACGTTTGTTTTTGAAACGAACGTTATGAATTTATAACGTATGGATTCGTAAAGACAATTATTACTCCTCTTAAATCCTCTCTGCGTTGGCCTATAGATAGACCAACGTTTTCCTCTTGAATATAGAACGAATCAGAGAGAAAAAGGTGTGAATCTGTTCGTGAAATTTTGGGAAGAAACTTCACAGACAGAGGCGGCTTCGGTGGGATTTTTCTAAAGGAGAAGAGGAAGAGAGAAGAAGTGGTCCTTCTCTCTCAATCTTCTCCCAGTGGCAAGCATTCAAATCCGGCTTTCTAGTCTCCTCTCTTCTCCTCTGCGATCAGTCCAAAATTGAAGCTCTCGGGTTGGAAACGGGAGAGAAGGAAGAAGAAGAAGGAGAAGAAAAGAAAAGTGTTTCTTCTAGGGTCCTTTTTGCAAAAAGTGGTTTTGCAAAATACAGATATCGTCCAACCTTCCTACAAAGCTCGACGTGCGTGCGAAGTAGAGGGCTTGCAGATCCAGGCCTTGCAGAGCTACCTTCAGGGATCTAGATCCAGATCCCGATTCAAATTACCTCGACCAACTTCCGCTACGGGCTTGAGGTAATTTTACATAAAAGTTAAATTTAATATTTATAATTGTTATAAATAAAATAAAATAAAAAATTAAAACTGATTTTTCATGCCTGGCGTTCGATTTTATCGGACAACTCGGAAATTTTTTCCTTCACATGGATGGTTCATTGATGTGTGCATAGAACCTCTCACTGAGAAGTGTAAGAGTTCTGTAAGCATGTGGCACTGGCTCATTAAAACTGTGAGAAACATTGACTACTCTTCCTCATCAGGGAACATTGTGCTGAAACTAGAGTATTTGATTGAAGATTCTCTCTAATTCCATGAATGTCAATGGTACAAAATTACAAATGCAATCCACTTTACATATAATGGTTATGTTTGGTTGCTAAAGCAACATCTACTTTCTTCCATAACAGGTATCCAGAATCTCTAGGTTAGATTTGATTTTATCAGAATTTGGTAAAAACAGGATACATGACCCTTATTGGTTTCAACTCCTTGCAACCATGAAACAATGGAGGTAAATATAAAATAACAAACTATAAGATCTAATCCATATTTTTTTTTTCAATTTTGTCTCATGAAGATCTGTTTTATCCTTTCCTACTACAGCATAAATTAACAAACCAAATCGATATACCTCTCATCCTTCTGTTTCATCATTTTCTCTGTTGCACTTGCAATCATTGTAGAGATCCATTTATTTACTGCATATAAAGTGGTGATGTCAAACAAAAATGCTGAGCCATTCAGCAAACATATGATTAATTAGAAATATAAAAGATAGAGATCCCTAGACTACAGATATAATTGCAGTGATTGATTAAATGATTGATAATATCAACATTCATGTGAAGGAAGAAGAGAAGAAAAAGACAGGGCTAATGACCTCAATACAGAAAAAAATTAGTGGCATCCATACCTGGTATAAGCAAGATGGTTATCGCAACACCAGAAACAAACGCAAAACTGACCTGTGTATATAGAAGATACAGTGCCACACCTATCTGCAGGGGCAAACTGGTAAAACATACAATGTCAAAACTAGATCTAGAGAGAGAGAGAGAAAGATGTTTTTTCCCCAATGGTAAGTATTTCATTACCAATAGTGAAAAAAGTAGAACTAGAATGAGACCAGATTTTTTTATTTTTGCTTTTGAGTCAGTCTTGTTTGCATTATTTATGCAACCTTCTAACATCAACACCCACCAACATGCTGTAACTAATTGACAAGACAAATTAGGTATAAGCACCAGTTTACAATTTAGTCAAATCGACACTCATTATGTTTGCATTTTGCCTGCAAAATTTATGAATCAAATACAGGATACGTAAAAAATGAAAAAAAAAATAAACAAGAAATGACCAGAAATTCAAGAGCTTATAAGCAAGAAAAAATAATAGCATGGGGGGTTGGGGGGGAAGGGTGGTGGATGTGACACTCAATATATATGTTGTACTTTAAATATATGTAATTGATTGTACTATTTTATATGTTTCATCTCACTAGTTGATTTTAGGATATTTCATGTTGCTTCTTGTAGCATGCAATATCTCATTAATCATTTTATGTTTTGTATCACTTTAAACCAACAAGATGCATCATTTAGGTTATACCGGAATCATACAGATATCAAAAAATGTCAAAATATCAAATTATACTTAAAATTATTAAAAAAGTTGAAAAAAATTGATTATCAATTAATCAAACCTGAAAAGCTTAAAATGGGCGTGCCGGAATCAAGCCTAAAAAGCTTAAAATGGGCATGCCGGAAACAAACCTGAAAAGCTTTAAAAAAATGGGTGTGCCGGTTACGGTGTCGATACGGCACCGACCCAGTACGGTACCGACTCGCCTGCTGACCGATACAGATCCTGGTACCTGTTCAACGGACCTTGCATGGGGCTGTAGAAGATCGACAAGCTTCAATCAACAAGTTCTAACCAAGGTCTACTAGCCATATCCCCTAGTCTCAAGTCATTTTTGTAAGGCCTCCAGTCTCAGGTCTATGCCTTCTTTTCCATCACTATATACGGAAAAGAGAGAGGAGTCCATTTAAGAAAAAAGGCATGACATATGGAAAGGCATCACATATGGCCTTTGGTTGCAGATTCAAGGTAAAGGTGGACACAAAGCATACAACCATATGTAGGAAAGAGAAAGTGGAAAGTAGGGAGAGAGAATAGCGAGGAATAATCACAAGAATTGAGTACAAGGAGGAGGGCTAGGTTACTCGAGAGGAGGTCACATGCCTGTATACAGGAGAAATATTGTGTTGATCTTGGAGATGAAGATGCTAGTCTTAATGCATGAAGAAAAAGGTAGTCTCCAAAGGTGAAAATGACAAAAAGGTGAAAGATTCATAGCGATTTATTACTATATCAACGTGTAATTTAGAAACTTTAATTTTTACATGATGATCTGACACCAAAACTCTTTCAGACTCTGCCAAGATGGATAATGTATAATTCCTAATGTTATCACTAACCAAGGAAAAGGTTTGGTTAAACCATACAACCAAGATCATACTTATTCATAATGGCCAAACCTAAAACCTAAACCTGATTATATCAGGCCAGGTTGGTGGTTCATGACAAAAGTGCGACTATCAGATAGTCCTAGTCAGGAGGCAGAACTGTTCCGAATCGGGCGGTTCCGGCCGTTCCGAGACGTACCGACGGCTCGCCGGTACAGTTTCGATAATGAAACCAAAATCCATTGCCAGAGCCGGAGAAGGAAAGAGAGAGCGAGCAAGGGAGGGACGAAGAGGGCGGGAGGCTGGTGGAGGGTAGCGGACGCCGGCGGAGGGCTGGGGGAGGCCGCAGGAGTTGAGACCGCGGTCGGTTCCCCTGTTTCGAAACAGGGGTCTAGCTGCGGCCTTAAAAATTTCACGATTTTTAAGTAAAGTCAGCAAGCAAAATTTTTAAGGTCACAGTCGGACCCCTGTTTCGTTCGAAACAGGAGAACCGACCGCCGCCTCGCCACCCACAGCCTCCGCTACCCTCCGCCGGCCTTTCTCCCTCTCCTCCTCTCTCTTTTCCTCTCCTACGGTCTGCGTGCCTTCTCCTCTGTTGGTGCAGGCCCGACACGACCTGTACCGACTCGTGCCGCCGGAGAACCGGTACGGTGCCCGCTACCGGTTCCGCCGACCTTGCTCGTAATATTGAAATAATTTATAATTTTTACTGCATGACCATGTTGTGTTCTTCTTCTTGGATGTTACTCCAAAGTTGAAGAGTAATTTTTATGGGAACCATGGATGTTATACCCTTATTGAATTCCAAGAAGGATCCTTGGGGCCAAAGGGTACATCCTACTTTGCTATCCATGACACAGTAATTTTTTGTTAACTTGATGTATGATCAGCGAGATGGCAATACAATAGTAGGTTTACATTTAAGCATGAAATCTACTGAGTTACAGAAAGACAAGAAAACATAATAGTACATATAAAATAAATAATTGAACATGCAATGCTCTTACAGAATGTCATACCTCCACACATCATGAAGGCTATTACACAAATTAGCTGTCCGATCTGCATCTATAGACATAAAAGTTTGGACTTCTCCATCAGAAAAAATTGAGCGTTCGGCTTGGCTAATGAATAGGCACTGCCAATTGCAAACCAGAAATTCATTATGAATAAAAATAAAATAAAAAAGAAAAGCATATGAATATTTAACAGGAGAAGTCAAGATCATTTCATATCCTGACAAATTGGTTCTAGCCTGTAAATTTATAACAACAAAAGATTTTCTTAGAAGTATTAATTACCACCTTCATTGCTCAAGTTATCAGCATTATACATCTATCGGATGCCCAATATCATAAGATAATCTACACATACAAGTGAAAAGAAAAGAACCTTATGTTTTAAAGCCTAGGCCAGTGGTTCAATGAGAAGATATTTATATTAAAATTATAGCATATCATATGTGCTTCAGAAACCAGTAATTTTTTTCACCTCTCCTTTTGTTGTACATAATTTATGATTAAATTCACTCTTTTATCTGCTCGAGCAAGCAGTTGACTGCTTCTTCTTTGTCCAATCATATAGCAAACAAAGAGTATTTAAAAAGAAAGTGCAGATATTGTTGAGTAAATGATCAGAAATGGAACAGGTTCTTTTTCGGGAAGCGACTAGCCCCATCCAATCACTTCATTATGAAGGGTATAAGAACTGAAAGCCCATCTAAACTTGACAAATCCCAAAAATCAACAAAGCCCCAAATCCCCAATTCAAAATTCAAATTCAAAGCACACCGTACCCTGAATCCTTAATCTTTTAGATATTGTGAGATTTCATGTTGTGGCAGCAAAAGCTTTATTCTGAGATTCAGCTTACATGTAGTAGAATTAAGAAAGTGATATATGATAGAATAAGAAATATAAAACTGCCTAGTTCAATAGACTAGTGCGAAGTGGTTATTTTTGCCAATACGACGAGTCCATCATTCACATTTTGATGCATGTGGAATATAATATGCATCACAATTGCGCATATAAATGACTCTAACCAGAGGAGCATATGTGTAGGATGCAAGTATGAAATAAATCCGCTGTAGAGGGCAACACCCCAAACATATGGAATTAACATACATCATAGTCCCTCCCGACACACACACACACACACACACACATATATATATATATATATTCAAAATATTAATCTATCATCTATGCAGTTTTATGTAGTCCACCAGATTCCATCACATTCATGGCAGCTCTTATATCAGTCATTTTCAATTAGAGATCTGAAAGCAGGTGGAAGTAAGAAAATCTAAAGCAGAGATCAAAAAGATGCTTAAAGAATATACTTATAAATAGAATGTAGATACTAGATAGAAAAGGCAAATGATCAGCAACCTATTACATCATGCTTCATCTCATCAAAAGCAAGATAATAAGTAGCTTACACACACAAAATGTGCTTGAATTATGAAGGATAGAAATTTTCTCTGCATAATATCATATTAAAAGAGAGATAGGAAAAAAATTAATTACTCCATACAGATACAAGATTAATACATGTTTTCAAGTAACAAGATGTATGAAACAAGTTTTCTTTACCTTGCGATACAGTATTATCATTATGCTTGATCGCAACATCAACTTCAATTTCCCAAGACGAAAAGTATATTGTGTGTCTAGAAAGGATCTGCACTATAACAAGATGTTATCACAACAGTGTAAGACATTGTAGGAAGATCTAATCAAGAAATCTACTATGAAGCATTTCACTTCAGAAAATATAAAATTCAAATGTCCAATCCAAGATAACTGAATAATAATACTATATAAACTTTTCAAGATTAAGAAGTAAATCAAGAGATAAAGAAGGATAACTAGAGGCATTCTTGCTCTCTAGTTAAGCAAGAATAAGGAGTCAAGGACTAGAAGAAGAATATTTATTCTTCCAATAAATATTTGAGTTGTCAGTGCCTCCCCAACAACCCACATAGGAGCCATATTTTTTGAAAAAGAATCTACTTCTCCATTCAATTTTTGGGTCCTTCAAACCAGTTATTAGGCATGTATTTTCCAAGTTTACACAATAAGAAGTCCATGATCTTATAAACAAATCAAACCTTTGATCACAAAATAATATCTTTAAACACCATTAAAATTAAGATTACTAAATCTTTTAGCTAATATATGACTCCTAAATGGTAGCAAAGTCTCCTCATAAGAAAGTAAATATCTCAAAATTGGAAATTCATGTGACAATAAGAATCAACACTAACATATCCATAAGTTCAATAGTAGTGCATCTTGATGAAACAAAAGGTTGTAATTTTTTGAATATTGAAAGTTGTTCTCACTTCTGATCCAACTCTAAGTGCCCTCATCTTTAAATTTTGCTTTTTTTTTTGGCTAAATCAGTATTACCTTAAATATTGGACACCTTGAGTTTCAATTGACATGAAACCTACAGTTTGTTTTTTTTTTTTTTTTCGGTACAATAGTTTGGATCCTTTTCACTCCATGGTGCATTTCAAAACTTAAGAGCCTTGTTAGAGAAGTCATAACAATATCCATTATGTGTCGGACAAGAACATGGCAGTTATGAATATGCCAAGGAGCTAGGCAACTTAAGCCAGTACCTGTAACCTATACTTTGCAAGGACCTAATCGTTTTAAAACAGTTTCGTTCAGATTATACAAACCAGATATATTTTGATCAAGTGGCCTGATATGCCAGCTAGAGCAAGTTCCCTGGGTTCAACAGTGGAATCCAATAACCAACAAAAACCCTTTTCCTAGTTGCTTTCCTCAGTGCAACTTCATCAAGCGAGGAAGAGGGAAAGAAAGCCAGAGGCGAAGGGAGCAATAGAGGAGGAAACCAGTGGCAGCAGGATACAGCAATGGTGGCAGAGGAAGACAATTGTTCTCTTGCACCTCCTCAAGTGACACAACGGGCAAATACCCTCCACTTCCAATATCTTTTCTAGCAAGGTTCGTAATCTCAGCATCAAGTATGTATCGATACCTTATCGGTTCAGCACAATATGATATAGTACGCATCCTGTACTGAAATAGTCCTCTAGCCATTTTTCTCAAATTTTATCTTAGTATGCCTCGATACAGGTCGGTAAGCTTCGGTACAGGCTAATATGGACCTCGGTCCAAACGGGGGCTTTATACCGACTTGAAGTTGAATTTTGTATCGGTTTTCTCCCGGTACGGTATGGTGCACCCCGTACTGAGCGGTATAGCAGACCATGTTTTCTAGATTGATTGATGTCACTCACTCATGTGCTCGAAAAACTATTAATGATCATTACAACTGACAATTCTAGGATTTCTAATTAATTAAAATTTTTCATATTATACTCGTAAGCATAAAAATATTTTTATTGTGTTACCTCCAGCTCTATATATAGCCTTTTCTTTTTCAGGACTAATCATATCAAAGTCAAAATGTGTCTATACAATGTCTTCTATCTATATCCTATAGCCATGTCCATGCTTCTTTATAAATTGTGCACAAAATGAACTTTGAACTGTACAAGAACTTGGTTCAGTTGCACTTGGCACTGCAGATGAACTAACAGCAGAAAATATAATATATAAGCAAAATAAAACATGGTAGTTTATTTCAATACATACTTCAAGATGGATGTAAAACCCAGGGAAAGAGCTAGAAAATATCCATCCACATCTCCAGAACCTGAGAGGATGGAGCAACAAGTATCAAAGTGTCACTGTTAGTTTAATTCCCAAAGAGCATTAAAGATAATTAAATGGTTCAAGAAACTGTAAGGGAAAATACAATATTTATTATAAGAGGTTTTGGTGTAATATTAAAGGTTCTGCTGTAACCATAAAAGAGATCGCTAACTTGTAGAACAGGGTGTGATGGTATAAAGATTCATCATGGGGACTTTTTTGGCATTGATCTTAAGCTTTTAAGTCAGTTTGGAGTTCTTTATGCCTATATTTGATCAAATCAAAATCCATTAGGCCATTAGGTTATATACATTTGTACTGTAATTATATATATTGCATGCTTGTCTTTTATTCTTTATTGCATAAATGTGTATGCAAGTTATACTCACATTCACTGGCATTTATTGGATCATTGCTTTTCAGAATACAGGATAACTGTTTCCTGCATTGCTATTATTTTTAGCCATGCACACATCAGTGTCTGGGCAGACAACAGATCTATCGCCTATGCTGCCTTTGTGAGAAAAACCAATCTGGTTATGTATAGCATCAGTCCTAAATGATGCACCAGGATCTTAATATCTAGAAATATGGAAACAAGGGAAGCCATGCAGGAGTTTCTTCCTTTTTCTTTTGTGTGTGTGTGTGTAGAGGGGCCAGCACACACCCCCATCCCCATGTTCTACTTCTTTCTAGACAGACTATCTAGCACACCACCACCATCAATGCTATCATACAAGTTCTCTATGTCCTATTCCTCTTCTGCCCCCTCACAATCCACTTTAGACCCATAGCAAGCTCACATTACTTCCAATTTCAAATAATGATCTTTAACTCTTCATGCTTCCACAACATATGCTACTAAAACAACCAATTTTTTGTTGTTATCATTCCACTCCATCCTCTCCTAGACTTCTGTTATTGAACTTGTAGAGTTGCAAGATTGTCTCCACTATTCTTTGTTGTCGTGTATTCCATTATTACTTCATTCTTTATGCTCTTTCCCTTAACCACTAACTATCTAGATTCTAGGGTACAAATTGTTCATTACTTCCCAAATCCCACAGCAAATAGGTGTTCCATTTTTTGTCCAGCAAAATCTTAATTTGAGACTATCCCGAACCTGCAAGCAAATGTCACATATCTAAAAGGTGTAAATATGTATCTTATAGATGTATATCTCATTTTTTTCATAGATCAATTTGTCATATATCTTATACATGAATCTCATACATGTATGCGGGCAACTTTGCCTGGTTCAAGCGTACCGAGCCGTATCGGCAGCGAACCGAGACGGTTCCAGCAAAATCAAATCAAGAAACCGACGGAGGGGGACAGGGAGAAGGAAAAAAAGAAAAAGAGAGAGGGGGGGGAGGGAGGGAGAGGAAGAGCGAGGAAGAGAGGAGGGTGGTGAACGGCCTGCGGAGGGCCACGGAGGACTGGGGAGGAGCAGAGGAGGGGATCTGCTCTCCGATTTTCCTGTTTCGTTCGAAACAAGGATCCCGGAGGAGGGCCCTTTTTAATTTCAAAAAATTTAAGAAAAGTCAGCAACCCCCTTGCCAACTTCACTTAATTTTTTTTGAAATAAAAAGGATCTCCCCTTTGAGACCCCTGTTTCGTTAGAAATAAGGAAATAGGAGCGCGAAGCCCCTCCTTCACCCCTTTACAATCCTCCCCAGCCCTCCGTGACCCTCCACCAGCCGTCCACCACCCTATGTCTCTCTCCCCGCCCTTCCTCCTCTCCCTCCCTTCCCCTCTCTCTCTTTAACTCTCTCCCATTCTCCCTCACCCTCTCTGTCGTGTCAGGCCGCCCCTATCACCCTCCCTTCCTCTCCCTCCCTCCCCCTCTCTTTTCTTTTCTCCCATTCTCCCTCTCTCCCACCTTCTCTACTATGTCGATACAGGCCCAGCATGGAACGGCATGGGGGCGTTACCGAACTATGCAGCCGAGCAACCTGTATAGGCCCCAATATCTGCACAACAATCCTTGGTCATACATCTTATACATGTATATCTCATTTTTTAATAGATCAATTTGTCTCTCATATGTTAATAAACAATTTATCCAAAGTGCATACATTATCTTGGTCCTACTGATAGATCTTTGATTTCAACTATTCATTTCTGCGATGCTAAAGCAGCACATTTCGTAAATTAGCAAAAGCAAAACTAAAATTACTTCACATAACCAAATGTCTTAGAAAAGATTTTGACAATATTATACCTAATATAACACCACTAAGATGGGAAGCTATCAAGCAATAAGGAAATATGGCACTAAAAAATTCCATTAATTAGATGAACATAGGTCATAAAAAACACGTAGGTTGAGAAATGCATAAGTTTGATGTGAATCAACACCTTGTTGAAGAAACTTGATCAGCTTATTAAGGAGCAGTGGCGAAATAAAGCCAACACAATCATTTATTGCCTGCAAGGATTTAAAAGATCCACCACTTAGTATGTAACTCAAGGAATCAGATTATCAGAGAATTCAATATTCAATGTTTAGTAAGGGCATCAGTGAAGGAAGTTGGAACTTGGAAACCTATTGAAAACAAGTTTACAGAGAATTTTCCTCTATTTATCTTTTCAAAATGTTGAGAACATCATAATAATAACCATAACAATCCAGCCATATCCCAACAATTTGGTGTCAGTTTGTTGAGGGAATCAACATTTCATTATTAGTTTGTATAAATTATGGGCAGTTGTGACCAAGCAATCTACAATTAAAATCTTTATGATTTATGACAAACTTTGATTGTTACACATGTATTTAATTATAATTATCTAGTCAAAGTTAACTTGGTTGACAAATCTTAATAGGATTGGTACCCCATGATAATAAAGTGTTCTATTCAATTGATGAAACATAAATATACTCTAGATAGTTAATTATTCTTATGTCATGATTTTTATGGTTGCAAGTAACAGGTTGCATGAAGAGCTGATCGTATATAATAAAATGTTCGAATCAAAGTTAAGCATGATATTGTCTGAGTGCGCATGTCTAGAATGGAGGTTATTAGGCCTAGTGGTGCATACTATGATTGAGTTGCTTGTGCTCCATTATATTGATAACAAATTAACACAAGATCACTTTGGATTTCAAGGGGGTTCATGAGCTTAAGGAAAAGATTCAATTCAAAGAAGACAATAAATTTACACGATACATGAAGAGCAGAAATGTGCCAAATTGTGTTTAAGTTGGTGAAAGCATCACCAAAACTTGAAAATATTTACTCAAACACAGTGAAGTGAGTGCCTCGTGCCAATACTCAATTAGTAAGATGTCTTGCATTTCATAGACAAATAAAAGCATTGATATTTTTTCCAGTCAGGAATTTTAATTAAACATAATAAAAAATGATACTTTTAATAAATAAAGTTCCAGGCAACTATAAGCTGGACTCGGACCTCTTTCTCAGAAATTATCATTAGTTCAACTTCTGACAGAGACACAAGGGCCATGGCATTAGTGGAACAGGGAAAACCACCACCACCCTCCCCCCCCCCACCCACCCAACCAACACAAAAGAATAGAAAAGTATAAATTTGTGCAAACTTAGAAACTTATGCTTCAAGTTCAAAGTTCAAAGCAATCTCAACTACCAAAACACCAAGTGAAATTACATGAAAATAGCCCCCACCACTGATTTTGTACCATCTTTTGCCTCATCTCAGTCTCCCTCATTCAAGATAATATGACAAATATGAAGGGAACAATTAAAAATGAGAAAGAGAAGGATATGCAATTTCTTAAGGTCCATATATGATCCATCCTCTTCTATTTTCCCTCCTCTCTGATATTTGCAGGAGACATTAATGACCTGCCATAGCATGGAAAGCTTTTTTTTCAGAATATTGAAGTTAAAAAATATCAAGGGCATTCATGGCATTCATGAGGAATAGGATGTTGGGGTTAAATAATCTTCTTCTTGGCCTCATAATTATAGTTATGCCAATTAATGGGTTAGAAAAGTTTACGCAAGAATCTTTAAGTATCATCTGAGTTCTGGAGTTTTAGATTTGTAAAAAATGAGAGGAATATAACTAGCATTATCAAAATTTTCTATATTCTTTAATAAAATATTAAATTGATTGTGAGTCTGAGATTTCAAGCAAAAGTCAGTGCTGACTAAAAAGCTATAAAATCAATAATCGTGGACTCACATTGCTTTAGCTAATATGTTTCAAAGGCTTCATCACCTTGCAAAGCAACATTATTTTGCCTTAATAACAGCCATCTATTAAAGGCTTTCTATCTTTATGCACATTACTATAGCTGTCCATTCTCCTTTCAACAATCCTTCTGCTAATAGGAGCAACTGCATGTCTATGCTTGTGCCTAATGCCAGTACACTTGGTTAATGTCTGGATGAAGAAAACTCCAACTCTGGAAAACATTACGCAGATGCAAATTTCTAAGATTTAGTTGAATTGAACAGAAGTAAAGTTGATTGCTGCATTAAGAGGAATATATTTAACCATGATGCTTCATTGGCAATCAAGAGATGCATTAAAATCAAAGACCAAAGAAGCATATTAGCTAGTTTTAAAAATATATAAAAAAACTTTGACTGGAACAGGGTTTGTTGTCTCAATATCAGACCTCGTACCGGCGCCATAGAGTAGCATTGCGTTGGTACCAAGGTATGCTGAACCGGCCCGTACTGGCCGGTTCAGCACGTACCATATCAGTCCGAGCCCTGACAGGTATGGCGGAGCCATGGAAACCGGTACAGGGCCCGTAGATGCCGAACCCAGCCAGAGCCGGGGGAAGAAGAAGAGAAGAAGAGAGCGAGCGGGGGGGGGGAGGGAGAAGAAGAGGCCTCCGCCGCCCGCGGAGGACCGTGGGGGGCCGGCGGAGGCCGAAGGGGGGCGGCGGACCCACGGGGGGCTGGGGGAGCCTACGGGGGCGGGGCAAAGGCCGAGGCCGCGGCCGTGGTTTTTTAATTTGGGAATTTTTAAGTGAAGTCGGCAAATTGTTTGCCGACTTCACTTAAAAATCCCAAAATTAAAAAATTTGAAAATTTTTAAGTGAAGTCAGCAAGCGATTTGCCGACTTCACTTAAAAATTCTAAATTTTTTTTCGCGGCGGCGTCCCCTGTTTCGAAAGAAACAGGGAACGCGGCCACAGCCTCGGCCTCCACCGCACCCCCGCGGGCTCTACCGCCCCCCCCCCCCCCCCCTCAGCCTCCGCCACTCCCTCGAGGCCCTCCGCGAGCGGCGGAGGCCTCTCCTCCCTCCCTCCCCTGCTCGCTCTCTCCTTCTCTTCTTCCTCCCCGGCTCCGATTAGGCGCACCCGCTTCCGCGGGAAAGAGCTGGCCGGTTCGGTACCGATTTAAACCAGTCCGAGCCGGAACCGTACCGGTCCGATAGGCGACCAGTACGCCTATCGGTACCGGTACAACGTTCCTTGGTTGGTACGGTACAGTATGTTGTCTTTTTGACATACCAAGTGTCGATACGCCTTCCGTACCAAGTACCGGTACCAAACTAGTATGGTATGGTACGCTTTGTACTGTCTGATTCAGGCCAGTACAGCAAACCATGGACTGAAATTTACATAATATAGAAAGAGATAAATAAGGATGTTTCAGTACGCCTTCCGTATCAGATACCGGTACTCCTGCCGTACCAAATACCGGTACCAAACCAGTACAGTATGGTACGCCCGGTTCGGGCCAGTACGGCAAACCGTAGAGTGGAATTTACATAATATAGAAAGAGATAAATGAGGATGTTTTCTGAAGATTTATTCATGAAAGGGTGCATGAAATCTAGATGAAGTTCTAAAATGTTATCAAGATGGAAGTCACAAGGAATCAGCTACAATAAGCTTCTAGGTATTGAGTAAGATATGCGTAAATAGCAGATTTAAGGATGCTGAGGAAGATTTGTACTAAACCAACAAAGCTGATCATGAAGAAGTACATAGAAAGCTTGAAAACAGAGTAGCCATAATAGAAAATAAAATGACAAATAATTGTTCGATATGATTATGTCATTTTTGACAAAAGTTCTATGAGGTACTTATAATGAGGGTAGCTCTGATCCAGGTAGAGAGTTCTTAGAAGAAGAACAACTTAATAAGTCTTGGTAAGAGCCTGGATTAAGTGCATCAGAATATTCAATGGTTTGGGATGCTATATGCTAACAAATGACAGCATAAGATCCATAAAGACAGCCACAAATTAAGTGAATACACTGTTCACAAGCTATGTACGATAAATCCAAAGAGTCCAGCAATATCAGATATTCTAGACTAAAATAATACAGGAGAAATATTATGCCAACAATTATCCACTCGATGAAAGGCAAGAGGCCACATATCAAATACAAGCATCTGTACTCATAGATGTTGAAAAAGAAAAGTTATCATCAAAAGTACAAAAATTCTATAAAAGTTATCATATCCTGATGATATGGGAAGTGATAATAAGAGGAAGAAGTACCTTCAATAGACCTAACCGCAAATATGGCCACCCATATGCATAACACATAGCTCTGAACAGAGATGGGTTAGAGTTATGCTTATTCTGTTCAGCTACCCAGCCCCTCATTAATGTATGATGACATGAAGAAGGCATAAGATCACAAGGCAATTCAACTAGATCTTTAAAGTCAAGTTGTTTTGTCACACCAAGATCCATCATCAAATTGACAAACTTGAATGTCACAAGGTCAAAGCAGCTACTGAATTTCCAATCCTACATGAGAGAATATAAAACAATTCACCAAATCAAGATTACCTTATGAGCACAAAAGACACTAAACAGCATACATGCATACATAGATGTATACAAGTTCCAAGTTGCTATTTAAAAATTGTATGTCATGTCCATATCCGATACAATATCAAAAATGATACTTGTTAAATAGAGTGCATTTATAATAGTTATTTTAATATCCTATTATACAAGAATTTTTTTAAAAAAAGGCTTCACATAATTCTTGGATATACTTAGGATACTTCCTAGATGCCTCCATAAATGAATGGAATTTTTTTTTAAGTGAATGTTGACCTTTACATGATCGATGGTCAATTTTAGACTTTGTAATGTTGATGCGACTGTAATTGAATCTGAATGGTGACAACATGTGAAGTTTTTGGATGTCAGTGTTATTGGATGAAGTATGGACTAGGTTATTGTGACAACTCATTATGATTTATTGTGGATGTCAGTGTTTATGTATTTTATTGTCATATCTTTGCCCTATAACATCCCATTTTAACTTGATTTGACATATTAGCAATGTGTATTGTGTTTTGCCTGCATGTTTGTGTCTATGATTCATAAACCATCATAGATTTGAGATTTGTTGATGCTGTCATTGGAGGTTCTTTACAAGCTTAAGAACCATACAGACGGTGATAACAATGACAAATCTGGGCCAATTCTCTTCATGCATCTTTTAAATACAAAACTCAGAAAGTGGTTAAATAGCTCTACTAATATATGCATAATTCAATGATCATTACGTTTTTTGGCAACAAAATGCATGTTTGAACAAAATAAACTTGCAAGATTAGTTTCAAACAATATTTCAAAGTTCAAAACATAAGATTTGTCACTAAAAAGTAATAAAAAAATTACCTGCCAAGTTGAAGGAAAAACTTTATAGAACAAAAGCCATACAACTAGCTATGCTTTATGGTACAAAATATTGGATAGTTGTAAAACAACATGTGCATAGGACAAGTGTGGCTGAAATGAGAATGTTGAGATGGATTTGTGGTGATACAAGAAAAGATAAGATGAGAAACGAAGTCATTTGCTAAGAGGTAGAGCTAGCACCAATTAAGGATAAATTGAGAGAAGGACGACTTAGATAGTTTGGACACATATAATTTAGGCTAATGGCTGCACCGGTATAAAGGAGTTATTTATACTGTAGAAGAAGAGAGGGGTAGAGGTAGACCGAAAATGACATAGGATGAAGTCGTAAGGAAGGACTTAATATCGCTACATCTTTTAGAAAATGTAGCTCTAAACATAGAAGAATGGAGGAGGAGAATTCATGATTTCATGTAGTCGACCCCCCCTAGTTTGGGATTAAGGCTTAGTTAAGTTAAGTTGAGTTGTAGAAGAAGTGTTTTTCTAGCATATCTTAGCACGTCCTTTGCATCTCTTAGTGCTACAATGCCATACTATAGCCACCCCTGGCTTAGCATGAGCACCAGATACTAAAAAACCTTTATTTATCTTCTAATAGGTGAGGGAACTGGTCCCGTATGCACATCAAGTGAAGACCATGGTCACAAGAACGGTGAAATTCCACAAAACATATTACAGTAAAGAACTCACGTACCTGCATATACACGTTAAATAATTACAGCAGATATCTCGAAGGATTTTAAAGCATATGAGTATAAATGCAGAAGAAAGAGGAGAGTTGTTCTGAATTCTGATGATTTATATCATTCAAATATTTATCATATGATAATCATGATTTAGGACACGATTATCCAATGGATCTATTCAGGTTTCTAAAAACAAGGAATGGAGACTTCAGCATGTATTATATATGCTAGAAAACTGGAAATTCAAATAAGGAAGGGTAATAGTATAATCAATCAGTAATAGAGCACTAACATCATTAACTGAGGGCTCTGACCTTTACCATACAGAATACGGGATCAAATTAAGACAAAATTATGATCAACTTAAGATATAAATAAAGTATTATCTCAAACAAGCATTATTTGAAATCTATGCTCCACAAAACAATTTCTTCATTTACCTATTAGAAAACATAAAGAACTTACTGCATCTATAATGTGATTTTTGTTTGCCACTGAATCACGTGGGAGAAGAGGATCTTCGATAGAATCAAATTCTCTGAGAGTGCACAGAAGTTTGACATAGCTTAGGGGAGTCACCATGAAACTCATAGAAAAATGTATTAAACCATATATAAACACAATAAGTTTGAGAGCATAGATGTGAATGAAATGCGAAGAGTATTTGGAGCCCTTATCAGCCACCGAAAGATGAAAATATTTCATCAATCCACTAGTTGGTAGACTGCAGCCACGCCTCTGAGAAGATTCTAATTAAGCATTTCTATACAAATGAAAATGATCAGGCTGGTTTTCGGGTTGAAAATGTCAAAATGTCAAGTTCACAAATGGTTAAGCATGAGTCATCATGCAATAAACATAGAGATCAAACTTCTTGAGGTTCTAATGCAAGGATTTGTGAAAATTCGGTTGTTTGAGAGTAATACCTTCTCCCTTCTGTACTCATTTCAGATGCAAAACATGACTTTAGGTTCTTCCAGGTTGCTTTACATCTGACAAGCTTCAAGACTACCTAGATCAAGGAACAAGATTGCACTTTCTTTTTGATGATCACTATGTGAATTCCTTTTGTGTAAAAGAAAGGATGATACACACAAAGGAGAGAGGGTGAAAGTGAGAGAGAGGGAGAGAGATAGAAAGAGAGGAGATGGATTCAAATTGGATCCATGCTGTATCCACATCCAAACACAATAAGAAAAATCATGTTCGGATGCACGTTCAAATCTATCAAAATAAGTAGGCTCCAAATTCACATTCAAACTCAATCAACAATTAGATCCGAGTTCTGATTTGAGTTTTTTAGGTCAATTTAGTGCATGATTTTAGTGGCACGACTAGCCAAGAGGGTTAACAATTTTTAAAACTAAAATGCAAGTTTCGTTGTGCCAGTTCTAGGTCCCAAACTGGTTGTTCGGCAACACCATTCAGTACGCCCCCATGTCATTCCTGTCGGACCCATACTAAACAGCAGAGAGGGCAGGTAAGGCTGAGGATGGGTCGGGTTGACCCGTGAACTAACTCGACCCGACCCGTTTTGGAGGACCCGTGGGGCCGGGAAGGGTTCTAAAATTGGACTCGTTCTATTTTCTGGGTCAGGTCTGGGTTTACTGAATCTAGACCCGACCCATTTGAATTTTTGGTAATTATTTGGGCTCGTGGGCCATAGGGGTGCAAACCAAACAACTGAAGTTATTTGGGCCCGACATCTTCTCCGGCAACGGGAGGCCCTCGAAGGAGCTCAACAGAGGGAAAGAACCCATCCGCCAGCAGGAGAATCCGAGCAGGATTAAATCTTGGGACGAGATTTCAAAGGAGACCATCTGGCAGTGCGGAATGAATTGGATTCAGCTAAGGGCATCTCACGATTTGGGGTCTGGGATTCAGAGCCAAAGGAGGGAGGAATATTGGGACAAGTTGCAGGGAAGTGGAGGATGGGAGATGGGTTTGAATCAAGAAAAGCAACAACGAGAGAGAGCAGAAGAGATTCTTTAATATCTACCAGCATGGCTAAAATAACACAAGAAGACAAGACAAGATTCGTAAGAAATTTAAAAGAGGATCCAATTTTCACCGACTTGAGTAGATGAAGTATGTGTCATCGATTGTCCACCACCCACCGTGTCGTCGGTCTCAGCACTCGCTGCAAGCAAGCCAAGGTGAGAGAGGTCGTCGAGGTCATGAACCTACGCACCTCGCCATTCCCCAACCTTCTCTCCGAGCACTTGAGGAAATCCAAGTGCTTTTGGCGCTTGCTGCATGTTTGACAAAATAGCTAAACGAAGAAGGTATATACGATTTTAGTTCTGATGGACATGGAGGTGTTTGAGCTCATGAGAGAATGCAGGTTGTTATCCAATACCCAGAGAGAGTCGAAGCTGTCAAAGGATCCATGTACAAAGACTAGAGAATCGGCCCATGAGGTCATGTGGGCCTTTTGAAATTAATGATGGACCGTTGCCATGAGCGAAAAAGCACGCGATGTCTATGTGGATCATATTGGTTTTAGGACTTAACGAGTTATTTTTTTTAATTGATGAGCCGGACCTGAACAAACAGACCCGACACAAATCCGAACCGGGCCCAAATTTTTTGGGTTGGATAGACCCAACTCGAATGACCCATTAGGTCAAAAATTGTGGCTGTGGACCCGACTCGATATTCTATTAGGTTGGGTCTGGATCCAAAATTAGGATCCAAACAAAAAACAGGGTTGGGTCGGGGCTACTCAAGACCCGGTCCGACACGACCCATTTGCACCCCTAAGGACAGGAGAGAGAAAATGGGAGAGAGGAAAAGAGAGAGGGGAGGAGGGAGGAAAAGAGACGAAGATCGGCGAAGCGCAGCCCAACACGGCAGAGAGAGCGAGGGAGAGGGTGAACAGGAGCGAGAAAAAGAGAGAGGGAGGAGGGAGAGGAAGAGGAAGAGAGAGGAAGGGTGGTGGACATCTGGCGGAGGCTGGGAAGCCACTCGGAGGGGCGGAGAATGGGGTCCGCCTTCCTTATTTCGTTCGAAACAGGGGTCCCAAAAAGGGGTTCTTTTTAATTTGAAAAATTTTAAGTAAAGTCGGCAGACCCCGACTTAAAATTTTACACATTAAAAAGAAGGCCCCCTCCAGAACCCCTGCTTCGAATGAATCAAGAAAACCAGAGGCAGACCCAATCCTCCACCCCTCCGCGCAGCTCTCCAGGCATCCATAGCCCTCCGCCGAATGTCCACCACCCTCCTCTCTCTTCCTCTCCCTCCCTCTCCCTCCCTCCACTCTCTCTCTCTTCTCCTCTCTTTCCTTTTCTCTCTTCTTCTCCTCGTCAGTTTCTCAATTTTATTGTCGAAACCATCCTAGTCCGCCACCAGTACCGCCCTATTCGCCGCCGGTACGGCTCGATGTATCTCGAATCGGGCGGTTTGGAATGACTCTTCCTCCCTTGCTAAAAGGACTCTTATCACAATAGTTTGTGGCAGATTGTAATACAAAAGGAGCATGATATAAGATGTAAATGGCTGGTTTTGAAAAAATCTAATCACTTTGAAATAGATTTAAATTCTATTATATTTAGTTTGATTGAAACATGATCCAAATCTAAATTTTGGTTAGGATTTTGGAATTAAAATAGCAACATGTAAGAGTTAAGAAGAGCATGCATTAGAAAAAGATGTAAATTCAAATATGAAGAAAAGGAATATAACACAAATTATGTAGCCAATTATCTTTATATTCCTATATATACATATACCATATATATAGTTCATTTCCAGAATTCAAGCTATTGGTTTTAGGTCTCAAACATAGTTAAATCCGAGTTCTACCCAAAAAGAAATCAGATCCTATATAAAATCTGAATTTGAACCGATAAGGTTATCGAAAACTTGGATCCATGCCGACTATTATAAAATAATCGGGTCATGTTATCAAGTTTTTGGGTATCATTTACTTTCTTATTTGTGATGAGAAGATAATTTATAAAATGAAAGTTTTTCTCCAAAATTCCAAGATCTGACGTCGGTGCAACCTCAAAGCAGTAAGATTCAGATCGGATCCTTGCAAATCTCTGCATGCTGCAAAATATTTATATGTATATTGAGAAATTGATATTGACTTGTATCAGTTAGTTTGTTTGTCGTACTTTCATCCCTTGTTCATTTTCAACAATTTATGCTAAAATAAAATATTACTGCTTTTCTCTACCAGATATGCTGTTCTCTGTAGTCCTCATTATAGAATTTTACAATTCTATTGAACTCATCCTACAGATTCTGATATATTGACATAATACTAAGCTGAAATTGGAGTCCTTGAAATAAAGAAATAAAGTGATTCACATATATATTTAATATTAATATATAAAACAGACATGCAGTAGAACTCTTGAAAGAATAGAGTTCAAATTTACTGTGAGAAGTGAAGTATTTCAGGTCCAAGCATTGGTGATAGTAACAAAGAAAATGAAGTTGTCAATGAACAAAGGAGGGTGCGCCCTAGTTTACATCCAAATATGTATATTCATCACTAAATCAGAATCAAAGAAAAAAAAATTACTGGTGCTCTTTCTTTTTCTAAGAATATAAATTATATTTTACTGTAGCTTGCCAATTGTCACACACCACAACACTCAGCAGACAACATCAAGCTCTGAAGAGTTGTTCTGGTCAATTTATGAGACAAGAATCACTTAGTCAAAAGCATTGCTTTGCATGAGTAAGTTCAAGATTTCCCGGGAAATATTGCATTATTTATAGCCGTTGTTTGTTGTACAATTGCTTTTACAGAAGATATTTCAGCATCCACTTAAACCATAGAGGCATTGAATTTAATAAAATAAATTGTCAGAACTTGCAACTAAATTTCCATATTCAATGAACTTCACATTTTTTTATATAAACTATATGATGCAGCATCCCATCTGGGCAATAGCATCTTCCATAAAGCAGGAAACTATAATGCAGAAATTTGATGCCATCTGGTGATCAAACCAGCAGCACAACATAAGACATAAAGGAATGCAGGAAACAAATAGATAAACAGGCAGTACCTTTCTTCATTAGATGCATGCATTGCTTTTACCACAATGACAAAGAGACCAAACATGAATTCAGCAAAAATAGAAGAACTCTCTTTCAAACATGTTATAACCTGTCACATGAAATTCTGAATAAGTAATATAGCAAGAAATTAGTTAAAGGAACCAATACCTTCTCCCTAAGAAGATTATTCTAGAAAAGTTACACTAGGTCTAATAAAACTATATACAGATTCATGGTTTTCTTTTACTACCTACATGTTTCCTAAAAAAGATCACAGATCTGATTTCATATATGCTGGTAAAACACTAGCAACAACGTGGACAAAAAATAGGTATATGCCCAGATTAACATTCAATATAACAAATGAATGAATATTTAATATAACAAAGGACAAAAATAAACTTATTTTGAGGTTGTGTATTACGGTACACCGAATATATTAGTGTTCAACACAACTGTAGATAGCATAAGTAACTTAAAGCCAACCAATATTGGTCTTGATGGGATCCTCAAGCAACAAATCACATTCATTTTAATTATTCAAAGAACATCGGAAGACCCAATAAATAAGGGAAGATGCAAGAATGAAATTCTTGAGCAAGTGCAACACCCTAAATATAGCATCTTGGAGGAAAAGAAATGTAAAACACAGACAAAAGTCAGATAATTCTATTTTGAAGATTAAGAATCAGCATAGTAATCATGTTATAGCAACATTATTTCATAATGGATGAGTCGACAATAAGAATGAAAAAGATCACAATTGCTACCTCAGCAAGTGCATGGCCCTCACTAAATTCTTGATATATAATATAGGTTATGAGTCATACGAGACTTGATAGCCTTCTCGAAAAGAAAGGAGCTTTACGTTAGATGTTTGTCAGTTCCGAATGGCAGAAAAGTAGATATGCCCAGGTTGACACTAAAGGGAGCAAAATGAAAGACTTGGTGACGAGGCAGACATTCTGGCAACGAGCCACTACGATAGTCAAGGCTATCAAACCATTATATGAAGTGATGCGGGCCGTAGATAGCGAGAGGTACCCTCAGATAGGCTTCCTGTATCACATGATGGAGAGGGCAAAGGCTCAGATCATAGAGGCAGATCCAGCCCATGCCCAGGAGTACATCAACATCATTGAGCGGCGGTGGAGAGCCCAAATAGGTAGAAAATTGAATCTAGCAGGTAAGCACGAACATTAATAATTATACTGATGGTTGTACTTGTATAATTTTACTAAAACGATCTCGTCTACGTGCAGCATACTATCTGAACCCCCGATTCCAGTACAACGAACATAAAATTGGTATGGATGACAAACTTCTAGCGGCTCTGCGATATCATTTATAAGATGGAGCCTGATCCAGAAGTCGCAGCCCTATGTCTAGAAGAGATAACTTAACTTTAGTAGTATGTGTAAATTTACTGGCATCTTCTATTATTAACATAATATAACACGCTTCTTGTTCACAGACCAAATTATTTAGAGAAGATAGCAACAGCTTTCGACAGTGAGCAGCTGTCGTGAGTAAGACAACTATGAATTCAGGTATGTTACGCATCAGGAGGACATTCAACTGGCGTTAGAGGGTTACTAATATGGTACTAATATCTATTTTTTGCAACATAATGGTGAATTTATTTTGGGTGTCTGCAAAAAATCTTAAGTGAATTGCTATCTGGATTCCTTTTCAGACAGTCTTTTTGAGTGGTTGTGAGTGCAACTGGTCCACCTTCGCCCTCATACACAGTAAGTAGAGGAACCGCTTGACACAGAAGCGCCTCAACGACCTTGTATATATGTACTACAATCTGCAATTGAGGCTAAAGTGCATTCAGGAGAAAGCAGAGCTCAAGTAAGCAGATCCAATATATAAGGCTTTCGACGATGATGACGATGATCTTATGGTCGGCTGCCCTGTGGGCCAGTAGCAAGAGCCGGAGCTTGACGAGCTAGAATCGCCTCCACGACCGATCGGCTTCATAGCTAGTGAGGCTAGCGTCAATCCAGAGCAATGGATTGGGCGCAATATTCCACGCACTCCAACAATTGATCAACCGCAGCCAGAGGGGAGCCAGTCACCAAATGACTGGTATGAGACACCCTTTCAAAGACATGATCGAGAGATGCTCATACGAGGACACTATCGTATCCAGTCTTCTCGGTCAAGAGGGCGACATATCAGGCAGAGAGAGACACGAAGGGTAAGAAGGTAGCTGTCCAGCAAACCAAAAAAAAACAAAGGGTCCTAATAAATAGTGTCGACGAGGAGACCTGGAGTAGTGGCGATAAAGGATCTGGTGGTGATGGATCTGCTAACCATGGAGAGAGTAAAGGACAATATGGTACTGCTTATGAGACACAAGCAGAGGCTAGTCTTCGATACACCGGTGAGTCCCAGTTTACACATGCTACATAAAATAGGAACCACGGTAGGCCATCTGATAGAGCCCGTAAGGATACCATTGCATATAGAAGACGGACTCCTCGAGGTCGTTTAGGAGGACAGGATGCAGCTGCAAATGACCTCGCATTTGGAGTAGGATCCATAGATATATCAAGTTCCGAGTCGTATACTGGATCCTATTATTCGCAGCCTCAGGCAGCCTATGGACAGGGTGCATCGAAGTCATCTTCCGATGGCTACTATCCTATACAACCCGAAGAGTCTCACAGGTCGGATTTTGCTGTCGGCATATTTGGATGGGCTCCTCCATAGCCATATTATCAGCAAGAGGACACCTCTCAGAGGTAGAGCTTCAGCGAGATATCTGAGAGTTCTTATAACCCGGCGCGCATTCCTCAGGGATTAAGCCTACAAGACTACAACACTGCTTGGTTAGAGAGGTGGGTTGATCTGCCTTCTTATTATGCTGATGATCTGGATATCTACGATAAGCATCATCATTCGACCCAATTTTAGATATCCAAGAGTGCTTTACAAGTATGTAATTGATTGTATCTTGATTTGAACATCTTTTACATTGTTCATTTTATGATTGTATTATTTTTAAAACAAAAGGATGCTCATCTAACTTAAACCAGGATCATAGAAACATCAAAAAATATGAAAAAAATATGAAGAAGACAACAAAAAAATATCAAATTAGACTTAAATTCATATAAAAAGTTGGAAAAGAGAGAGAATTCCAAGAAAAAAGCCTACAGAATGCCGAACCAGTGGTACTGATTCAGTACCGGTACGCCCTACCTTGGTTATGACTAACTTTTATACAAGAATCCACAATATACTGCATTTGTCAGCATAGCTACATCACCAGACAATGTTGTGGCTATGGAACGTAAATGTATAATATCGGCAATTTCTCTTCATATGAACAGTATATTGACAGAAGAAAGAGGAATTCATATTGTTAATCCCAAAGCTTACAAAGGTTATGCAAGCACAGATTACATAATACCTCTAGGGATGAGAACTTCGTGAGCAAAAGAGGGATCTCCAGAACAGGCTTCAAAATCCACCAAAAGCATAAGATAGGATTGCAAAATACATGAAACCAGTAACTGAAGTTTGAGACTAGCAAAATGGTCATCTGCACAGGTACACATACACAATGTATGCCAGGATTTGAGCAAAGAAAAATTTGTGTTTGTCCAGAGACAGGTAGTGATCAGACAGCTTACCCATGAAGCAAACTGAGAGCATCTGAAAAGCCAATCATGATACTCAACATTATGTCCTTCAAGGCTGCTCTTCATAAGTAAAAACATTTCATAGAAAGAAAGGCATGCTCCAAAAGCAGGTAGAATGTGTAAAAACACCTTTCCCAAAAGGCCTATCCTGATGTTCTGCAGAAAATATGAAAATTATGAGCACTGGAAAAAAGAAAAAAAAAGAAAGAAAAGAAGACATATATCACAGAAGATAAAAGAAAGAAGCTCCAAGCCCCTCAATTCCAGAGTCGTAATGAAGAAATCAAAAGATGACATAGGACTTGAACACTAGTCAAAAGTCCAAACAATACAAAAATGAGAGAACAAAGAGAAATCAGATCAAATCAATGATAAAGACTCGCACAGACACAAATAGAATGGTGACCACAACGACAAAAGGGTAAGGCAATGAAAGACACTACGTTGAGAGAAAAGAACTAAAACATTAGTAAGAGGAGCAAAATTCAGAAAATCCTAGCCAAAAGAAGAGCTGACAACAGCTCAAAGAGAACAAAGAAAAGAAAAAGAAATACAGAGAAAACATATATTAAAGAGGGAGTACCGCAGATAAGAGAGCAAAGCTAGGATTCTAGGAGCGACAAGGGAACCAAGTGCCCATTAGAAGTTACCCTGGTTGTTGTAGCGTTCCTTTTATTTACTCCAAGAACTACGACCGCAGCTACAGTGATCATATTTGCTCCAAAGCCTAATACTGTGCAGTAAGTTATGGAAAAAAAGATTCTCGAACAAGAAAAAGAAGCAAGAATATCACGTTAATCTATTTACAGAGGCATAAGGCATGAATCAAGACACTAAGAACCCAAAAAGGATATATATTCTCGAAGCAGGGCGTGAAGCTTTTCCCATCCCACACCTGCAAACCAAAACGAAAGCCATTAGCAAAGAAATCAAGAATTTGAAGAAGCCTATTTTGGCGAAGAATTAGGGTTACATAAACCGCAAGAAGATCAAAACGACGGAAATAAACATATCAGGCAGAGAACAAGCTCTGGATCATGACCTATGCTTCCAAGAAACTACCGAGAAAAAGAATTCGAGAAAAAGGAGACCAAGAACTGCAACAGCTCTTGGAACGGATCAAAAAACTACCGATAAAAGAAGGGGAAATCGAGTTTCACAAATCAAAGATAAGACACCAGAACAGCGAAGAAAAGGAAAAAAATGCAAGAAAAAAGAAGAACAAAAAGGATTCAAATCCAAAAAATGAAGAGAATAAAGGACTTACGATGGGAGTTTTAGGGCATATGACGTCCATAGAAGGGAGGAGGAGCCGAGGAGGAGGAGATGAACAGTGAGCGAAGAGACGAGGAGAGACTGAGAGTGAAGGGGAGGGGGGGGGGGGGGGGGGTGTTGGGGAGGCTTATAAGGGAGCCCGAAACAAGAAGATGGGCGACGGGGAGGGCCGGCTTGGTAATTTCGGGTTCTTGGAGTGGCTTTTCCTTAAATAGGTCGAGAGTCTGGTTCTTGGGACCGCTGGGGCTATGCTGCTCGGTGTCTCTTCTTATCGTGTGCATAAATTTATGTATCCGGGAGAAGGATCAACCGACTATGTTAGCGTCATGATAAAGCGTTGTGGCTTCTTTAGAATGACGCTATATAACGAGCGGTCTGGATGGATTAGCATAGTTAACTCGTACGAACGACCGTGTTTCGTATATTACTTATATGCGGACGTATAGCTTGGCTTGGGGAAGGATGGGTTGCGGTCAACCGAGAAAGGGCTCAAGCGAGATTCGCATGCGAAAGCTCGTCGACGTAAGCAGGAAAAAGAGAGGTATGTGACCCCATTCAAATTCCCCTGGAAGGTCGAAGCCGCCTATTTTCCGTACAGCCTCAAGAATTGAACATCGATAAACGGTCGAGTTTTCCTTGGACCATGTTGATATATGGGGGAGTTGATGGGGGCGGTCTATAAGCGGTCGGTAAAGAAAGGTATCCTCCGAGTCAGAGAAGCACTTGGCTTGACGGCTGCCTGTCGAGGGTGCACGGCCAAGAGTTTTGCCATCCAGAGGAGTGGATTCTGTTGAGGCTTCTTCTTCTTGAAAGAGATATTTCTTTTAGTTTCGGTGATTGGAAACATGCGACTCATATTAAATATTGTGATGCGTGCATGATTTATGCCTGGATGCATAAATTATATAGCATGAATTTCTTTTTTGAGAAAAATTATGTGGCATGAATTTCGGACTGATAATTTATAAACTGAATAAATATATTTTTATAAAATATATAATAATTAATATAAAAAATAAAATTAATAATTTATTTTAATTTATTTTTATATGATTAAGTAAGGATAATTTTGGTATTATATAATCAATGATCTTGGATTTCTATAGACTATCAAACAAGTTACTCATGAATATTTGGAGATCTTTAATCACGAGAACATAATCATACCAAATGTAATGATCGTAGATCATTATGGATCAAATTATCCCATATTGAGGATCACCTCAGCGATTCCTTTTGGGATACCAAACGTCACCCGAAAAAATATAGTTCTCTTAAGGCCATGTGTTCCGTTTTATGGTTCCTCTAGTTAGCTCGTTGGAAACTTTTAAAGATACATAAACTTAACTGCTCAGAATGTTTTATTAAGCTTCATCTTGAGCATTAAAATTTTTAAAATTATCGATCCTAAAATTATTGCGTGTCTACTAGACCATTCCTAAATTGGAAGAATTGAGCCTAGGCTTTACTAGAGCACAATCCAACAGTTGAAAATGCTCTAGAAAATGAAGCCTTGTTAATGTATTATTGTATTAATAAAGTTTTTCTAAATAATTTTATATGGCTTTTATTACTTTTTTCCCTTGCTTCTCACTGTCATTATGTGAACATCAACGAGGCAGAACCAACCTCATTAAACAGACAATGCAGTATGTTTTGATCAATGAAAGATTGCTAAAAAGATCCTGATCAGTGATGACAAGTCTCCAAACTTGTGCTATTTCAAGAATTGCAATCAGGAGACATCCGATGGCGAGGAGAACGGGTTGGGGTTAAGATCAAGTATTTGGCACATATAATGCACTTGTTTTGTCCAAGAGAATGAAGCATTTGATAGATGGTTGTGATAAATATTCTTTCAATTTAATACATAAAAGAATAATATCAGAATAAGATGAAGGAGGCATAAACTTAACACCATTTAGAAGTGATATGGAATGAGTGGAGCTTGAGTGGCAGGAGGTGGAGACACACAGGCCCAAATCCAATAGTTTGCAGCTCGCATTAGATCAGTGGAAACCTGCACCATCTTAGCTGTTGGGGGATTGGCCTATTTGATTTCCAATGCCCAAGTCATACCCATAGAGCTTAATTTAGAATTAGAGCTTAGATGTGACTTGGGTGGCCGAGATCTAGCGTCCACAGAATGATATGGCTGTTTGAAAAAAATTCTAAAGTATGTTTGGCAGAAAAGGTTGGACTTTGAAATGGAAATGGAAATAAGTCTTCCATTCCAACCTTTTGTTTAAGAAGAGTCTCATTTTCATTTCGATTTTTGGAAAGAATGAGAAATGCTCCAAATCTTCAAACTGATTCGAATTTTTATTTTGATCATGAACTAAATGTATCGAAAAATATGGTCATTTCAATTTTAGCTGCGAATCAAACACATGCTTCTAGTGTCCTATGTCCATGGTCTTAAGGCCAAGCATGTTGAAAATTTTGAGGCTGGGGGGCTCTGATCCGACCCAGTGATATTCGAGCGAGAGGCATGAACCCCATCCTCTTGGATCATGCTTTGAAGTCAAGTCGGGTTAACATTATCGTTTCATATGGCCTCGGTTTTTGTGACCAAGGCCTTTGGGCTGTATTTGATTGTCAAAGGTAGGCCAGATTGAGACAGGTCCTCGCCTTGAAAGCCTGATCAAGGGCCTCGTGATGGCTTACAGCTATCATCTATTCCGTTAATACTAAAATTAAGGTTTTGTTTATGCTCAGCTCTCCACTCACCGTAAGAAAATTAATATGACAGGATTTAAATCCTTCTCACATTCTATATTAAAATAAAAATCATGTACTAATCAATTAGAAGCTATAAATAATAATTTTTAATTACTCATTCATATAATATAACAAAAATTTAGCTATTGAAATTTTCTATTTATTATAATTAGTTGCATTACTAAAATTGATATATTCGGCCATCATTAGAGTTAATTACTTAATGTATAATAGAAATTTGGCTAGTCTTATATCTATTAGAACTTGTTACAATCTCATACTACATTTAAAAAATAATTAGAAAAGAAAAACATACTATATTAGAACTTGTTAATGACATAGGTTTAATGACGGAAGTTTCTAGTTGGTTATAATTAAAATTTATTGTTTCATGTGCAATAAAGTTTGACTATTAAATCTTTCTATTTATTATAATTTGTTACACTGCTATATTGCATTTTAAAAATATTTTTTTTAAAAAAATCATATCCTTTGTATTAAGCGGGATATATATTAGTTCCGCGTATATCGAAATCCAACCTATACTTGACATGTAGCTAGAAAATGTAACCATGAATTAACTTACAAGTCCCATACTAGAATGGATATACGACGCAATGGAAAAAAATATTTTTGTTTTTGAGGATGCTATGCTAGAACCAAAACTTACCCAATCAAACCAAAATGGATCCAATTCGCGGTTTATTTCATGCAATTAGATTATAGCGGAGAAGAGCCATGAGCTAGCCTACTGAGTGGATGAGTCAAAAGACACCGGCACCAATTGTGCTGTAATCCGAGGGCCAAGATTGGACCTAACCTTCTTACAGACCGCAGCCCTGTTCCTGATGGTGCTCATGAATGACCACCTTCTAAATGGTTCAGGCTACGAACCCATTTTTACCTCAGATGGGTTAATGATTTGGCTCCCTTGCAAGATTTCATTAACATAACCAATAAAAGGATGCAAGCCTTGTGTAGAATCAGCAAGCCAGCAAGCCACTAAGTCCGGCCCAAAAATAAATGTAGCAACCAAAGCCCAACCCTGAACTAAATCCAAAATTGTCAATCATGGAGTTTTAATCACCATTTACAAATTCATGTTATAATTTGGACCATGCTTAGGGCTGATTGGCTTATATGTTATTCAAATTCTCTCGAGGTGGTCGAAGCGTTGTTATATAAATTTGATGAAGTTGCTTTCAATCTTGTTGCTTGGGACTTCAAGTGAAACCTGACTAAGATTTGCTGACATGCGCAACCCAAGTGTGGCCTAAGTTAAATATGATGGCCTGACTCAGACCGGATTAAAGTTCTGGTGGGATTAGGTTTAGATAAACCAGCTCATGTTGCACCCCTATATTAGCAGCTTTTAAGACACGGCAAGGGTGGTGTCCTGTTGGAGTCATGCATCCAATATACCTAATGAAAAAATATGTAGGGTTTCCTTATGTGCATAGATCTAATAATGAGAAAGGGAGGAGTTGTGTGGTCCTCAAAAAGCTCATGATAACTAGGAAGCATCACAAGAAAAGCAAGCCCTTTTGTTTTTTATAATCCACTCACAACTTTCCTTGGCAGATGGAGATGCATGATTGCCCATCATTCCATCAATCTAGTACTCGGTTGAAACTTTGGACCCATGAGTTCATATGGCAATATCATAAGTAACACCTCACGCCATGAATGCATGCCACATTGCCACTTGATTCTCTCTCTCTCTCTCTCTCTCTCTCTCTCTCGGCCCGGGTCCAGCTCAGTTGGGGCCATGTTTTGATCATATATACTCGGCATGACATTCTTAGCCATGATCAATTTTTCTAAACACTTTCTTCTTGGTTGATACCCCTAAATAAAAGAAGAGGTACCACAGGTGACTCGAGAGCATCTTTTTGGGAGAATCTCACGGGAAGAGACGCAATGATACGTACAAACAACAATGTAGATATGAGTGGGACTCTAACAGCATAAAATGCATAAGAACACAAAGAAATGAGCCACTTGTACTAGTTTTTACTGTGGTTAGTTATGTTAAACAAGATTCGAGAATGAAATGGAGCGTTCTATTAGCATTTGCACCGTTATAGTGCGATCGAAGGGCTACGTCGATGTCGATCGTTTGGTAAGTTGCAGGGTCAATTGATGAGAAGTGAATGAGTAACTTTTAATTACGAACTATCCTTAATTCTTCGATACCTAAGAAATCATCACATTTCCTGGTAGTTAGGCCAACTCATTCAAATGAGCTTTCAAGATCTCTGCTCACCTCGGTTTTTTTCAGCAAGTTTCAGTATCCCATTATATGTATCACAATCAAACACATGCAGGTGCAGTGATTCCAACAAGCTAATGGCTTGTCCCAGAGGCTGCACGCTATCTTGATTTTTATTTTTTCCAGTTAAAACATAAACTCCAGCTTACCAAATAGGCCAGTAGCTATATATAATGTCCAATCCTGTAACCGGGTGGATACAAGTCACGCCTTGTATATATACTATAGTTTCGACATGGATTAGATAGATGCTACTTGGTTTGCTTTGCTTGCACGTAGTCACTTTGATATCGATATACAGGTCCTTATAATATTTTGCATCAAAGAAAAAGTCCATATAATTTCTGGATGGAGATATAATTAGTAGTTGCCACCTTACGCCAGAAAGAGTCATGTACTCGATGCCTCGGTCCTGCATATTAATCCTTGAACTTATCATTTGTTGCATGACATAGTATTTTCCAAAGGTGACTAGGAAAAGCGGCTGCATGATAATGGAATCCATGCATGCTCATCTCTTTTTCTCCTTCCAACTTGTCATTCCCTTTTCCCTTGCATAGGCCATAGTTAATAGGCTACTGGCATTAATACTGATCCTGATCCCTTTCAATTTGGGACATACATATATTCCGAGACAAACTATTCAATCATTCAACTATAGGTCAAAAGGGTGGTGAAAGAAGAAAAAAAAGGAAAAAAGGCTTTATCATGCAACAGTTCGTTGCATCCAAAGTGGTCCGGATGAAGCCATTACGTGTGAACTAACAATTGTGTACCCATAAACTAGGCTCTCCTGCCCTCTCCAGTGGTTAAGGATCCTTCCTCTCTGTTCAACCTTTTAGCTCCCTATCCTTTTCTTCCTTTTCATGTAGAGAGTGACCCAAGGAAGGCATGCTTCGGTGATGGTGGTCTTGTTTCAAACCTCAGCTTTCTACCTGTTTGTTTGTTTGCTTTTCTCGGATGACACCTGTAGAATTGCCAACCACTTGCCTACTTTGTTGGTTTGGCAACATGAAGTAGGGTTCATGAGTGTGGTCAGGTGCATGAGCAATGCAGTCTTAAATTATCCAAGGACACAATTAGGCAGGTCTGCATGCATTCTGGAATGCATCAAAGCTCGTGGATGCTCACCCGCGCAAATTGCTTTGTTGTATCATTGTATTCATGTCTTTAAATGTGATGTTTTGCAACCTCATGATCAAGTGGGGCTAACAGGAGGTGTTGGATCCTGCTTGGTACTGAATAAACCATATTTTGTTGACATCCAACGTAGTGGCCGCATATTGATGGTCCCCTGCATGGCATGACTATTGCCAGTAAGTCTACAGTGGGCAAAACTAGATACAAAGATGTTGAAAACCTTATAAAATGCTTAGGCCTCAAGCGCATCTAATTAAGATGGATAGGTCTCCTTGCAAAAATTAAAATTAAAATTAAAAAACATAACATGGATATATAGGTCATCTATGTATTTAAAAGATTGATATCCTTCTCTCTCTGCCGGACTTGGCCTAAATGGCTTACATGATGCAAATTAGCCAATAAGAGAATTCAAAACTATGGAATAATGTTGGAAGAGTAGAACTCTTTTAAGGATAAGAGTGGGTATACCATCATCTTAGGAAGGATTCAAGATCTAGTCTATGTTCGCAGCAACCAATATAAGTGGCATCAGGGATAGGGGAATAGCCCAGAGGAGAATGAAGTCGAAGTAAGGCTTTCTAAAGCAGATGTACAAATGAGTGAGTCAGTCTAGAAAATAATTTGCAGCTCTAAAATTTGCATTTTGAGAGGGTCCAAAAAAGAAGTGGTTAATTGCCAATCTACAGCACTGGTCTTGTTGTGATAAAGAAACACATTTAAGGTTGTAAAGGAAAGATGAAAAAATTGCATGGATGTATGATATCATTGACCACAATCTTAGAAAATATAACGTTTCATACAGCCTGGGATAATGGAGCAAAACTGTGAGCTGCAAGATTAAAACCTTGCGACTTGAAATGATGAAAACTCCGAGCACGATTAGCCAGCAAGACAGAACCCGTGCCTGAGCAATTCGAGCTGGTTCAGTCGACCCGGTTTCCCAGATGGCACGCACAGCGTACTGCATCCCTCCCTATGCATCGAATTGCCCAAAAAACGAAGGTCTTAAGACTCTGGAACCGCGGACCACTCGAATACGGCCTCGGATGGCGTTGAGACCCGGGTTGTTTTGGCGTTGGGAAGTCTGAAAAGAAGCTTGGGGGAGTTGCATGCCATGCCCACGTTTATACCGTCCAGGCTTCCGTGCCATTGGAAAAAGATTAGAACCAAGTTAGGAGGACGGATAGAGGAAAGCGTTTCCATAACTTCATCTCAGCTTCATATCAAACCACATATTAAAAATCTAAAATTTAAAATTTAATTCAAAAAATCCACCTAAATCATTTGGATGGCCTTTGCTTTTATGACATGCAACCTGGTTCATTGTACTATTATTTATATATATATATATATTAATATCAACTCATTTTAGACTCCTTAGGGTTTTTTTTTTTGACCGAGTTGTCTATCTCCATATACCCGGTTAATAAATTAGAAAACAACCAATATTCTTGGATCTAAATTTGATTTACTAAAGTCAGAAAGGTCCCGCTGCATGTAAATCATTGGGAAGGGTTTAGGTCTACATGAGGAATTTAGACAAATATTGGGTCTGGTTGGAGTCTGCATGATATGTATGACTAAGTCAATTACGGCATTATCCTATAATTAACTTTCATGGAGGAGAAAGGGGCTTGATGAATCATGTTGGACTACATCCAGACTAATATAATTCAGTCAAATCTTTTGACAAAATGAGTGAAACTTGTTGGTTACTGTTTACGATGCTAATCTCGTGGGGTCCATAATTGTATATGTTTTATTAATGACATTGTCGTAAATCATCACAACGATTATTATGCCCACAAACTTGTACCTTTACTGCACAAACACACAATCTTCGAGTCCAACTGTTTAAAATAATCACCAAGAGAAGGGGTCCAGCACAAGATCAATGCTGAAAGAAATTCGTTTTTGGATGATGACATTTCATTTCGCAGAAGCGAGTATATTCAAGCACTTAGTGGTATATCCTCTTGCATTTAATGAAATCAGGGGTTTGAATCGAAACTGTTTAATAAGTTAGAGCAGAAATATTGACCAGTTCTTTACTATCATCTACTTAAAGAGAAACATATGCGATATCTACTGAAAAAAGCACTCAAATGCTCTTCCTAATATTCGCCAAATGCAGTTAACCCCGGAGAGTAGTTGAGGTTCTGCTCAAGTACACGATTTTGAGAATAACCTAGTCAAGTATTTTGCCATTAATCTTGCTTCACCTTACAACTTAAGAAAAGGGCATAGATCTACAGAGTCTTACCTTAGGTATGAAAAGATTGTTCCTGTTTTTAGATTCGTAACCTTCAAGTCATGACGGAGCAGCTTGCACCAAGACAGAAGTGTAAGTGAAGGTATACTTGTGCATTTATAATATAAATTAGACAAGATCACTGCAAGAGGACCAGAAGTAATGGGGCCTCTAGGCGTGGGTTGGGTATATAAGGAGGCAATTGTATCAATCGGTTATATCTCCTGACATAACTATGTGAATGCCTAACAATTTACCTAACAACAATACTTCCCTGTGTACTTTGCCCCCCTTTTTACACCTGATGCAATTTGAACCTGTTCACTTGAGGACCAAACGAGCCGATGAAAACTACATTGCACCGGTAGGAGCAGACACTAGTTAGTCAGGAATAGGCTGTTTGATTCGAATTTGCAAACCGAGAGGTATGAAAATGATATTATGAAAGGAGCCTCAATGATGTGACTTTAGCGGTGGAATGTCTCTATTTATTAGATAATGGTTAATTCTTACACGCGTATGGATAAAGTCTACCCTTCATGTGATACGTATTCTTGATGCAAGTTTGTATAAAGAGGGAGGCTATTTTTGTTTCGTTGGGATGTAGGTACTTTTTCTTCTCCTTTCAAATGCATGCACGTAACTTCTAAAGGCATCTTCCGACTTCTAGCAACCACAGGTGCCCCATAATTTTTTTTTATAATACAGGAGGCCGGCCAGTAAAACAGCCGCTCAGTTTTTATCGAAATATAGAAATAATTACAAAAGAAGAAGAAAAAAAGTTACAAAGAGTTAACAGATTAGATTATAGAGAAGTAATATGAGATCATCGAGGTGGTAGCACGGTTGGAACGGGGTTAAGATTCCACTGAAGTGGCTCAGGTTCGAAATGCGCAGGCATCGATTAAATGCGGAGACCAGATGCCTTCCGCATGGTTTGCCCAATGGAGTCACCATCTGTCTGCCGGTACTTAGATGGTGCTGGTGCATGTAACGTACTCACACGTGAAAGGGGCTGCCATATTAGTAAGGCTCCTCCGCGGATAAGAAGGATATGAGTAAAACATGTCTATCTGTATCGAACATTCTCTAGCAAAGAGGGGGCCCAGTGGAAGTTGCTATGCGGGTGAGGTTCTTCCCACCCCTTTCTGCCCTTTATATATATATATATATATATATATATATATATATATATATATATATATATATATATATATATATAAAACAGAGAAAATAGAGAAAACCAAAAGTCCTGTATTGAAATAATCAATTTGATCACATCCGAATAGCGTGAGATACCAGAAGTTGCAGTTCTTGTCTGAAATTTTTGGATTGCAGCAGCGAGATTGTGCAAGAGAAGACAACTGAGAATGATGAGTACCAGCATAGTCAGGCTCCATTTAACAAGGTAGATAATCTCTTTATTTTATGTCATATTTTTGCGTCGGGTTGCAGAAGTTGGACCAAAAAAGAGAATAACGGTAAAGTATGCTGTTCAAATAATTTTAGTGGAAAGTAATGCCACTCACATGCTTCAGAAATTCTAACATATTTTAATTATTTAGATCTAGATCAGTAGGCTATGTTTGACTTCATCTGATAGGGCCAAAGAGACCGGTCATTCTCTCATGAAGCCACGCTCCACAAAACAATACAAAAAATACCGATCAGCCTGCAGTACACTAAGCTTCATTTCATGTTCCTAATCACCTCCAAGGGTTCATGGACGATGCGATGATTCGCTGATAGCAGGCAGGTCAGCATGTGCTGAACAGTGTCTCTGCACTAAAAGTTTAGTAGGAAATTGATGTGGCACCAATTAGCACAAATTTTCTTGTAGTTTTTCATGATGATGAGATTCTCACCGGGTTTGGCATGAGGAAGATGATTCCTACAATCAAGAACTATGATTGGAACTATAGATGGTGAGCTCAGAATAATGGTTGTTCAAATCCAATCCCCCTACTGCCAATTAACAAATCAATTAACTTCCGGTCCTCCCATTAACAAAGCTCACAACGATGCATGCCACTGCCGGGCCCGTAGGGTACAGGTATCGGGTTGGCATCTTTCGCACGAAGAAAGATTCACCTTCGAGCCTGTTGCTATGCGATGTTCGCAGACTCTTAGACGATGATGGTCTCTCGTGGGCTACACATGTCTATAAAAAAGCGAACAACGCGGCTGACTGGGTGGCCTCATTTGCGGCCCACTCCTTTCATTGGTGGTAGCGGCTCGGGCTTACTGTGCTTGTCTGATTTTTGTTGATGCAGCCTTGAATTGTGCGACGTCAATTTTGGTAGCAAAAAATTGTGGGTTGGTTCCCCTACGTATGTGAGGGTTCTCATCCAAATGTGCTTGAATTTTTTTAAATAAATCAAATTTATTAATCTATTTTTTTTTAGAAATTATAATATAAAATATCTAAAAATTCAGAAAAAATATTTATTTCCACAAAAAAGATCCAGTATAATTAGTAAGTGAGCATGGTTCATTTTCGTATTTTGACCTCTTAAAAGATATAACATGTAGCGAATGTAGCTGCGAACGCTCCTAGTTGACTACTATTTAATATATTAAAAAAAATACTGTAGAATATTTAGTTAGTATTAATCTTCTTTCTAGTAGCAAAAATAAAGTTAGTAGAAGTAAACACCAATTTATGACCATCATATTCTTTTTTTTGGGTCCATCCCTGAAATTTAAATGTGCTTTTTTAATCATCAAGGTGCAAGGATGGGGACAGAATACAAATGGAATACCAACATGCGCGGCATTATTTTTCGTGCTTCAGGTGGAACTATTATGGAAGACTTTGTGAAAGAAATTACAAAAACATATTGGTTGCTCGGAATACCTAACTGCTCATTATCATCATTTTCTCTATTCTTGGCCTTCGGATGAATTGGTTTTGTCCATTACAGTGCATTGACTAGGAATGAAGCAGAATGCTCACGATAGACTATTTGTCTTGTGATTGAGATGGCTAGGAATATTATGGAAGATTTTGTGAATATAAAAGCATATTTGTCCCTCAAAATACTCAATTTATCATCATCACATTTTCCCATCTCTAATTTTAAAATATATTAAAATTGTTTATTGTAGCGCATTGATAAGTACAAAAGAAAATGAAGCCACTGAGGTGGTAGCTCAGTGGAACTAGACCTTACTTCTAACCCCATGGTTCCGAGTTCGAAACGCGCGGGCGTCGATTAAATTGAGGAGACTATATGCTCCCTGCTCGGATACGTGGACTGGGAGGGTTTATTGGTCTGCTGGTAGCCTCGGTGGTGCTGAGATGACGTACTCACACGTGGGTGTTGATCCCCGTGAAGGAAGCCCATGGGTCAAAAAGGGCACGTGGAAACTTGCGACCCGCATCGAACATTCTCTGGTGGAAGAAGGTCCAGTGAGGGCTGCTATGCGGGTGGATTCATCCCTCCTCCTCTCCTATTTTTCACCAAATAAAAACAAACAGAATATATGTATTATTAGTCTAGTGGTCCAGATAGAGATATCTTATGAGATTGTGTCAATAAAATATCGAAATAAGAAATACAGTAAAAGCTCAGAAAAAAACATTCAAAAAATTCAATTATGGTGCATTGTGGCAATCTTTTGGAGTAGTACTGATGTCCTAAATGATGGAACAACAGAAAAGCTTTACAGCAGACAAGTGACTTTTCTTAGTGCAATTTTAAATTATTATAATGAACAATAAAAGAAATGCACCCATCATGAATTGTTAAGGTGGGCAAACTCCAGAATAATAGCAAGCTTGCATGTGAATTGGGTGGATTAAGATTCAATCTGTATACAACCCAATTTTGTCAACTGCTCAATGTAAGCTGGCCATGGGTTCCGTATCAAGATTAAATTTATAACTGGATTAAGTATTGACATCATAAATCAATGACTAACCTAATTAGACCTCAACAAATAATCCATTTAGAAGGAAAAAAAAGAAACTCAAAAAATGAAATCTAAATCTTGAAAGTTTTTTTTTCCAGCGAAACATAGGATGGAAGCCTAGCTGAAGTATGTTGAGGATATAATCCCATATCAAGTCAATTCTTTTGGTTGGTACACCTGAGTATGTTGAGTATAAATTCGATCAAAAGCCAACGTGAACAGAGACTTGATTGGGGCTCAGCAAGCAAGGAGTCAGAACTGGACCTGCATCTTACACCAGCACGGATTAATTATGTAGAGCCTATTTGATATTTTTTTTAAAAAAAATGTAGAATTTAATATAAAAATATTTAATTACTTTATTTTTATTTTTTAAATATTTTTTTATGATTTTTTAAAAACATGGAAGTGAATAATTTTCACCGCTGGCGTGGAGAGCGTTGCCGTCCGTCGCACCTCTCGCCTACCCCTTCCTCCATTCCGTCAACTTCTTCCTTCCCTTCCACCTGCTCAACTCTATCACTGCCGGCTGGAAGATCCTCCGTGAGTTCTACCCATAGATCGTGGTCGGCGCCGACGAATACGTCACATGAGCTGTGCTTGGCTGCAACTTTCTCGAGCATCAAGATGGCGAACTAGGAGCAGGTGAGGAGGGCCATGGGGTGGAATCCTTCTTTTGGATTAGGGATCTGACCTTGCCGGGATAGTGGATCTGGGTGTCACCATCGTCGGAGATGGCTATCTGGAGCAGCGGAGTGTCGGGTGGGGTGATGAGGCTAGAGTACATGGAGGCATCGGAGGCGGAAATCCAGCAAGCAACGCTGGTATCGTCCGGAGAAGCCATGGCTCCCGGTCTGAACATGATCAAGCATCTCCTCTTGGTGTTGCCTCAGTCGTTGGCCACACTTTCTTAGCCTGACATCCTTTGAGAATGAGAGCATCCCCTCGTTGTTGTTCCCTTAGAAGTCGCTCCTGTGGATTTCTTATTCTTATTCTCAGTGGAGATCTGGTGGTGCAAGAAGATATTACAGTTGGTGGTGACGCTGGAGAGATTATTGTTTTAAAAAATAAACATAATATATTTTTTACTGTCAAAAATCTGAAAAATGGAAATAAAATTTTTATTTTTGACGTCACATTTATCCTTTAGCGTGTAGCAGTGTAGAAACATTAATCTAGGGCAATATGTAAACATTCCAGGATAAGAAAAATGTAATATTTTAAAAAGTTAGCGGCAGGAAATCATCCTGGTCCCCCACTTCCGGCCGATCCAACATCCCACCGCCGTAGATTTTCATTGAGAGTGAGTGAGAGAAGGAGAGAGAAGCGCCGCACCACCGAAAGCGACGTCTCTTTCTGTCTCTCTGGGCGCACGGCTTCCCGCAAAATCCTACTCTTCTTGGATGCGAGAAAAACAAGCAGGCATGCAGCAGCGAAACAACCAACCATAATAACGATAATTGATATAACAAAAGAAAAAAAGAAAAAAAAATAATAGAGGAAGCAAGGCAGCGAGATAAACCATCATCATAACACGATGCGATAAGTTCACCACCCTCCCCCCTCTTTATGACTCTCAACTACAACGACCACGACGACGACAAGGAGGTCATCATCTCCGAGACAAGAAGATTAGAGAAGAGAGACACAGAGGTCGCGGTAGCGAGCAATTAATTCCGCTTCCTTGCCCTGTTGCGTTTTAAGTGCTAGGAGGAGGAAAGAGCTGAGAAGCGAGGGCTAGGAGGGAGCCTTGGCCTTGGCCGGCGTACGGACGCGGGGAAACAGGGATTTAAGTGGACGGTGAAGAGCGGTATGGTGGAGTGGGCTTGAGAGGAAGTGAGGTGAGGGATTGGGGGGTGGGGGTTTGAGTAAGGGGAAGAGATGAAGTTTATGAAGCTGGGATCGAAGCCTGAAGCATTCCAGTCGGACGGGAGCAACGACAGGTGAGGCTTGGTTATGTGCTTGTTCTTTGATCTCTGCTCTTTCTTCCCGCATGGTGGATTCTTTAAAATAAAAATAATTTTTTGAATGAGATTTAGCTATTGCTTGGTCGTTTTGATTTCTAACGTTTTCTTTTTTTCTGTAACTAGTATATCTAAAATGCTGCATGTGTTATTTAATTCTCTTAGAACATTTCGCTTTTAAGATTATGGGGTTAGAGTTAGGGTGAAATGCAAGCAATACAACTAGTTTTTTTTCCCCCTTCTTCTGTGGTTATGCTGCTTTGCTCGGGATGGGAGAGGCACTGTTTTTTCCGTTCCTGGTCGCAGGGGTGTTCTTTCGGTTAATTATACGGAGTTTTTAGATTCAAACAGTTCTCTCTATGGGAGGTGGCCATGAAACAGAGAGCACATTGCTGTTGCTCCCTGTTTTCTATGGCTTCTTGCTCCATGGATTTTACTAAATGTTTTTGAAAAATGGGATTTTCTTTACAAAAAAAAGGCGCGGAAAATAAGAAAAGGAGAGACTTTGCAATCCAATATATCTCATCAAAGTGGAAGAGTAGGTGCTTTTGAAATTTCGAATCTGGCTAGACTTGATGAAGAGTTCTTTGCCACCTTGTATTCTGTCCGCCGCTACTTTCTTGAATATTTGTGGTGCTGGAAAATCCTCTTGTTCCTGTCTGCTGTCTCTTTTAGGACCTAAATTTTTCCAAGACGAATTGGTCCGTGCTTGCCATTTCTCTGGTCTTTTGTGTTTGTAACTTGGTATGGTAGAGATGAAAGCATTATAAAAGATAGGCAGATCCTCTTTCCCCACTGACTAGCCGCTAAGCTACTCCCCTTTGCATTCTCCACTTCTTTTCTCTGCCCCTTGATATTTCTTGGTCACAAGCCTGATCCAGATTGGTTTCTTGGGAAGCAGGAGCAGATGTTTCTTGCATGTTTCCACTGTTTGAGCTGCTGCAATGCTGCATACGTAAGGATGAATGATAGAATAATTGTAAGAACATGACTGAGAGGTGATTTTCTTGTGATAGAAGAGTGCACAAGTAGTGCCGATATATGAAGTGCGCGAACATAATTTGACAGAGCAACACTGATCTGAATAGGAGCTTGACATTTACGTAATGGTTGTGATGTTAAAACTAAGGTTTGGGAGTTAAAAACAGAAGTGCATCTTGGTCTTGAAGCCAATAATTTGGTGTTACACAATGTGTCCTATCGAGAGCAGATTAGATATTGCTCGGAGACCCATTTACTGAGACTGTATGAAAGAAATGCCAAATCATTCACTGGACGGGCATGACAGTGGTTCACATGACAACATCATTCTCGATCATCTTTCTCAAATCAAATAAAGCGAAGTAGTCTTTTCCAACACCTTTCTCAAACATCTTTCTAGAACTAGATACAGCAGTTCTTTTGTAAATCAAGAACTCAAGCGACTGCTAATTTGCTGGCTTTCCATCAGTAAGTAGTTCACATATGCCGCTACCTGATTTAGCTGTTTTCATAGTTGTGGATCTTTTTTTTAAAAAAAAAAGTGAAATCAGAGGTACTAGAAGTTAGGCCTCCCATTATTATACTCAATGAACTGGTGATACATACAA